>NC_089840.1:174298398-174935273 GCF_035609145.1 Eleutherodactylus coqui
GATTGGGGTTTTCAACAGGCCAGCAGTCTTATCTGTGCAATAAATGTCTCACACCTGCCATTCACGCATAAATCCTGGGGAAAAATTTAACCCATTATTCAGCATGTCAAAAGTTGTTATCAATTTATATTCCCAAATTCTTCTATGGTTTTGTGAATTGAAACCACCCTTTTCAACTTCCTATAAGAAACATGGATTTGCAAATAGAACACTTGGAAAGTGAACCAAACGGTCTCTAAATGTTTTCATGATTATAGGTCTGATCTGTCATACGTAGTAAATTTTATTCAAAAATCATTTGACAAATCAAATACAAATGACTACATTTATGAACACAAAGATATCTTATTTGTGGGAGAATTGACTTTTTTTTTGTGAAATATACAGTGTACACACTCCAACTAAAAGCCAAGTATTAAAAGGCAAAGTTCAGCTGCTTAGTGCAAATACACATTGCGAAAACAAACAGTTCCCGTAAGTGGCCAACAGTAATTAATCTTTATTTTCTTTTTTTGTTCTGTTATTAGTTACATTTTTTTAATTGGGCTTACACCGAGGACCATTTATGAATTTTTAAAAATTTGAAAGTTATGTCATAAGAAAAAAAGTTTTTTTATCCTTTGCATGCAGCTTCCTGGTAAGTAAGACACCTCGAATTAAATGTGTTCTTTTAAAAATGTTACTGTATATGAGATTGTTTTGTTATTTCGGTGGTGTAGAAATAGTAAAATGTGCATTGTGATAATAAAACGTAGTGATAGTAATACTTTAATATTTGTATTTTAAGAGGAATTAGATATTAGCAACATAACATTAGTAGAACAACTGTTTTCATTCAATATTGCAGAAATGATTGTAATAAAATGTAGCGATAATAATTGCAAATATACAGTATGTTTTAATAATCTATAATACTGATGGAAAATATATTAGTGATGTTTTAAGTTTCTGTTTTTCTCAAGTCAAACATTCAGTATCTACACTTATTAGGAGCTACCGAGCACTTTAATTAGCTATTGTAGTATTTTCTGTTGCTACTTGGCAGATTATTTGCCATTTGATGTAAATTTTGTGGTTTTCAATAAATTTCCTGCAGATTGTTTGCAGATTCCTTGCTCGAGTGAGATCTATATTTCTTAACTGAAATAAGCTATTAGTTCTTATTGGCTTATCACTCTTTTCAATGCAATGTAGTGTATGTACTTGTTTCTTATAGCTGATGGTTAGATACTCGGAATGATTTCCTCTTGCTTGCCCAGTATACTGTATCCTAGTCCAATAGAGACCAAAGCAGTATACAGATGTAGCAATTGTTGCCCTGCCATTAAACACATTATGATAACTTAACAATGTACTACAATGTACTGTACAATACTCTGACTTAATGTATCACGTTGCAACATTCATGTTAGTGATTGCTATATTCATATATTTTTAAATGGAAAACATGCTTCATGCCACTTGCTTATGATAAAGCTGATGTGGGGGACAAAAAACACTGTCTGTAGTCCAAAATATGAGGAGATATAACTACAGTGAATCTACAGCCATAGAATGTATTGTTTCAGAGCAGCAGTAAAACTTTAGCTACATTTCATTCTTAATATTATCCAGTATCCACATTTATGAAGGAAAACAGTTTATAGACATTAACAAGTACTGAGCAGGAGAGGTATACAATAGGCAAAGAAGAAAGTGTGGGGAGCCAATAGGGAGGGGGAGGGAGCATGTAGTGGGTGGGGGATTAGATCCAAAGATTTGGTATGCCTCCCTGAAGAGGTGTGTTTTTAGGGCACGTCTGAAGTTTTGTGCATCATGGATTGTCCGGATGTTATGGGGTAGTGCGTTCCAGAGGAATGATGCTGCTTTAGAGAAGTCCTGAAGGTGAGCATGTGAGGATCGTATTAGAGGGGCGTTTAGTCTGAGTGTGTTAGCGAATCGGAGGCTGGGTGATGTATGGACAGAAGGAAGGCGATGTACGGTGCCACGGTGCCGTGGAGGGTTTTGAGGGTGAGGGTGATAAGTTTGAATTTAGTTCTGCAATGATTAAGCAGCCAGTGCAGTGATTGGCATAGTGCAAAGGCATCTGAGAAGCGGCTGGATAGGAAAACTGCCATCTTTAGTATGGATTGGAAAGTGGAGAGCCTGGTGCAGAGAAGGCCATTGAGCTGCAAGTTGCAGTAGTCGAATCGGGAGTGGATGAGGATGACGAGTGTCTTTAGCATAACCGTGGTGAGGAACGGACAGATTTTAGCAATATTCTTGAGGTGCAGGTGGCATGTTCAGGCCAGAGATTGGATGTGGGGGGTGAAGGAGAGGTCAGAAACCAGTGTGACCCCAAGACACTGGGCAATGCCTTTGGGGACCCCAACAGTGAGAGAAAGTGGAGAGGAGGTAGAGCCAGCAAAGGAGATGCTGAATGAGTGATCAGAGAGATAGGAGGAGAACCAGGAAATAGCCATGTCCTTTAGGCCAATAGAGCAAAGCATAGCGAGGAGGAGGTCATGCTCAGCAGTGCTAAATGCAGCGGAGAGGTCAAGGAGGATTAGTGGGGAGTAACTGCCCCTAGAATTCACCATCATCAGGTCATTAGATATAGTTTTGCGATTAAGATATAAACAAGGTAAGATCAAGGTTGATGGGGGCTCCTGTACTTAGTACACATGTCATTAAAATATATGACTCATTTAGCAATACAGAATTATAAGATAATTGTCAGCATATCTCTTTGATGTTGACAGAAGCCAATATATACATTGGCAACTGCATTGTATCTTTCCAAATACAGTTGGCAAGGTGTAAAGGTGCATTTCCACCACAAAGATGATGGCTCAAAAGATGACTTTTGAGCGATCTTTTTGCATAAATTACTGCTTGGTACTAATGCCTATTAGTATCAGTTAGTAGCATGTGAGCCGCTGGTAGCTGTATTTAGGGAACAGATCACCTGCTGTTCCCTGATTACATTCTCTTTTCTCTCCGGCAGGGCTGACAGCTGAGAACAGCTGAGACAAAACAATCAGCTGTTATCAGCGCTCCCTAGGCAGAGCACAGTGTGCGGTCCGTCTTATTAGCTGTTCTGCTGAACGATGGATTTCAGGCAGAACTGAAATTCATCGTTCGGCAGAACAGTGAAAGATGGGCACATTTACACGCAACAATTATCGCTCAAAAGATGTCTTTTGAGTTAATTTTGAGCGGTGAACGTTGCGTCTAAATGGGCCTTAATGACAACTGGGTAATAAAGGTTCCTAGATGGTGGAGCTCCTAAAACAATTGGCCCATTTGCTAACCCTATAATCCAGACCTTGATAGAACTCTCTCACTTAGCGACTTGTGCTATAAAGGTATCTTGCTTCACAAGAAATGCATGACATTTCATAATTAGGTGCCTGAGTATGATCTTACTACTGATAATTAATAAACTCAGCACTTCAATGATTTCGAGATATAATTGATTTGTTATTAGTAATCAACAAGAATACATACAAGGCCAGGCTCATACAACTGGATTTGAATTGCAGATTCTACAACCGGCATCCGCACTGACTTTCCGCGGTAAAAGGCAGGCATTGAAAGGTATGCATTTTTCATTTTACCGCGGAATCCGCGTGAACGGCCTCCACTGACGTCAATGGAGGTGTTCAACCCGCATCTGTGGGTACCCACATTATCGCTAAGCACTGGCACAGGAAATACAAATTTCAAAAAACAGAAAACTGTACTGCGCATTTCCACCTGCAAGCCTCTGCGGTCATGCTTAATACAATTATACGATTGATTGACGCATGTAGAGTCACCGGCTGGGTTCATAGGCTGAATCCACTACAGGCCTCCTGCATGTAGAATCCGTCCCGGACATTTGAGATGTCGGCCTCCTACTGGCTGCAGCGGTCACGTGGGTAAGCAACCATGTGACCACTTCAGCCACAGTAAACAGAAGACCAGAAGACAGGAGCGGTGGTGAGGAGAGTCGTATGGCAGGGGAGAGGTGAGTACTATTGTAGTTTTCTATATACACCATGTTTCCCCAAAAATAAGACAGGGTCTTATATTAATTTCTCTCCAAAAGTTGCACTAGGTCTTATTTTTAGGGGACATCTGTAACTGCAATTAGGGATTAATTTTAGGGTAGGTCTTATATTTCAAGCCTTCCCGAAAATCGCTAATAATGAGGTCATGGCTTATTTTCTGGGTAGGTCTTATTTTTGGGGAAACACGGTATATAACTCATCCCTTCACTGCCACCAATGTATGTAATAATTAGAAAACCCCTTTAAATAATAATGTTGGATATCAAAATCCCAATCTAAACCCAGAAATTCCAGAGATTACATAAAATGAATCCCATTTCTAGAGTAAAAAATACTTTATGCCGTCCTCACTTCTCCTAGGGGCTTATGCAGACGAGTGTAGTTATCTGTGCTGCTAGCAGCATGCAGAACATACTTCTAATAGAAACCAACAGGTTCCTATAGAAGCATTCACATGGAGGTTGTAAGGTGCGTGAAAATCCGCGCACCTAAGATAGGACATGTGAGTGCAAACTTGCATGTTGGCTCTGAGCCTTGAAAGCATGTAGCCCGCACCTTGGAGCATGTGAACAGGCAGCTTCATGGAGCCTAAATTCACGCGATTTTCACAGCGCTGTCAGCAGCGGGCCTTCCTCGCTGCTAGCAGTGCTGACAACTATGCTCATCTGCATGAGCCCTGAGTATGAGTTCCAAAACTTGGGAATTTCAACAGTGAAATTGTCCAGCCTAATGAAAATGAATCGAGATTGGTAACAGTACATTTTTACTGTTTGGTATGTTGTGAGATGCAGTCATCTTTATATTAGACAGTCCGTAGAAATAGGAAAGTCCCGCAGCACACCTAACACATGCACTTCAGTGCAGAGGTTCCAATCCGTGTATGCCAAGCCACCTGTGGGGTCATGAACCCAACCCCAAATAAATGCAATGGTGTCCAAGGAGGCGGCAGCATCAACGGTGTAGAAATTGTAGAAAAAGGTTTTATTGCTCCATAAAATGGCGACGTTTCGACCTAATCTAAGTCTTTTTCAAGCCTGAAAAAGACTTAGATTAAGTCGAAACGTCGCCATTTTATGGAGCAATAAAACCTTTTTCTACAATTTCTACACCGTTGATGCTGCCACCTCCTTGGACACCATTATATTAGACAGTCCAACAGACAGTATACAAGACCGCATGGACATTTCATAATATGACAAGAAATGAGAAATCACAATTTTGGAAATATCCTGTAGGGTAATTCCTAGGGTGCTAAACCTTATCTTCTTTATGGACATTTATGTAGTAAATGCAGGTAAATGATTCCATGTTTTCAAAAATTGTTGTGTAGGTAATTTCTCTGCAGTCCCTTCATTTGTCCTCATCATTTTTTTCTTTAAATTTTTTTGAATAATGGAAACGCAAAATAAAGAAATTATTCCACACAGGGTATAGCAATCAAAGTGTTTTAGAGACTCATAGGTCCCCTTCCTCAGCATTATCCAAAGTAGACATGAGACCTCAAATACGTGGCTTATATTTCCAGTCATGTTACAAGGCCTGTTAGAAGGTTGGACATTGACTTGTAGGAATGCTACCTTCTAGTAGGTGGTGGTACAAAGGCATTGTAACATCTGCAATTTACATAATAAATTTCCCAGAGGAGCACACATGGCCTTTTAAGTCTCCTCACACCTACTAGAGAGTTACCACATAGAGAAACTATACCCCTCTTTGCCCACATCATAGGCCTCATACCCAACTAGCCACAAGATACTGGCCACTGATGAGGAGTAAGAACACCAAAACAGTTTGTATATTGTGGTTATGCAGTATACAAGATGGGCTTTAGGGGGCCTGAAAACAGGCAGACTGAGGCCAAGTAGCTGGAACAGCTGTATGGGTATGGCTGAAGGAGTTAGAACCTCCAGCCACACTTCTGCTGAGAGGAAAAGAAGATGGAGATAGCTCAGAAGGAGCTGAAAAGGCTGCAAACTTGAGGTCCGATGTGGACCAAGCGGTGGGAATATCATGAGTCTGAAAGGGAAGGACGCACCCTAGATTGACACCCTGGCTGGGTGCGGTGGTAGGACATGAAAGCCTACGTGAATTTAGTAGCCAGATGTCTAGGATTTCTGTTATGTATTACATGTGTGTACTGTGACTAAAACAACAGTGCGAAGATCGTTACCTTTGTTATCTATTCTGTTACCAAAATAAATGGACTTCCTGAGTTTTACCACCAATTTTGGCATGGACATGGGTTACTGAGGTGTGACCACAAATCTAGTAGGAGGGAAGATGGTGTTCCAATGAGCTCAATACCCCAAACTTGCCACACTATATGTGGTTATCTTTTTCTTCTAAAGAAGACTTTGGCTTTATCTTATATCCTCAGTGATCATATAAAAAGAAGAGAAAAAGTCCACTCATCTGGATATGCTCGAATCGCCAGTGCACAGAGTGATGTCAGAGTTTTCAGATCATATCAGTAAGCCTTATGATGACATCCAGCACTCTAGTCCATCCAATAATAGAAATTCTTTATTCGCTTATAGTTAATATCATACAAGCATGTCTATGCAGCACAAGCAAGGAACGCATTTCAAATTATTCCTTCTTCATGCCCTAACAACCCACTGAACCAGACTCTTTAAATACACGTTAACTATTCAAAACAGGCCAATTACTGATAATAAAACACACTAATAGTGCATAAAAATTTAAGATAAACATTAAAAGAAGTATTCTATTTATGTTACTCATTTTCACATTGTTATCACCATAGTGGTTAGTTGGTTAGCACTAATGCCTTGCAGCACCAGAGTTACCAGGATCCAAAATGCGTTGCCTGCCTGTACATTGACTTGTAGGCATGCTACCGAGGTATTGTATCGTCCCAGAGGAGCATTGCATGGCCTTTATAAGGGAATCTTCCACCATGTTTTTGCAGTCCTCACAGAGAGCCTATAAGGTAGTGCTGGTCACACTAATCACAGTGATATGACTGCTATATGGATCTGTGCAGGAGTTTAGAGAAACTTGCATTTTTCTAGTAGCACCAAGACACTAAACTAGTTCTACATATTCATGAGCTGCAGGCTAGCCACACCCACTCCACCCTCCAGCCAATGATTGGCAGCTATCTCTCTATGTGCTTTTTATTTGTTTTGGTTTTTTTTGCCTTCCTCTAGATCAACAAGGGGGGTTGGAAACAGGTTGAACTAGATGGACATTGTCTCTGTTCAGCCTAACATATTGTTACTATGATAGGCATTCTGCTATGACAGCCCTGGGACCCAAAATATCAATTGGGGCATTTAAATGCCGCTGTTAGAATTGACAGTGGCATTTAAAGGGTTAGCAGCTCCGATGAGAAACTCAGAAAAAGCCGGCAGCCGCATTGTATGGACCGCGATCGTCCCTTGATCGCCTTTCTTACACACCCCGAAGCTGCAGGATGTAACTATACATTCTGAAGCATTAGGGGGTTAATACATTACTTTGTCATATTACACTCACACTGAAAATTTCATTGCTATACTGGGCATATAGCCTTATAAAAAGAATCAAACAATCACACTGGGATGTCCCTAATTGGACTAAATAAATAACAGAATAAACATTATTAAGGTTTACTATTAATTATTTAAAAAAATAAAATCATTTTTAGTTGTACTGCAATTTTCATTTCCTCTAAAATAACCTCCATACTGTCACTGTACAAAACGCATTATTCTAAGACCAACATTACCAGTAACAACACTATATAAGCGTGAAACAATACTGCCACACCATGATAACATACTACCACCACATAGTGACTGAATAAAGACCTTGGAGGAGCAGTGCAGCTCTCATATTGACTTCAATGGGAGTGAAGCCAGCGCACTTCCTTCCTTATCCACTTATGACAACATCTAGCCCACTGCACTGGACAGTGAGCCAGATTATCAGTTGATGGATGGAGGTCCCAAGTGGTGAGCCCCCATCCATCAACTACCAATGACCTATCTACAAAGCATATAACTTTCACTTTGAATTACTAGAATACCTCTTTTCCAAAATATTATACTATACTGTATATTATACCATACTTAGGGTGACTACCCACTACAGTTTTTTTTCACTGCGAAATTCGTGTTTTTTTTTCTGCAGGGGTCTATAAGACTTGTAATGTTAAATTTGCGATCACGCAAAATCACGATTTCGCGTTAAATTGCGATTTTGTGCGATCGCGATTTTAACAACTCTGCGAATTTCGCAGAGAAAAAAAACTGTAGTGGGTAGTCACCCTTAGGGCGCCTACCCACTGGCGTTGCTGATTTTCGTGCGTGAAAAATGCAGCATTTTTGGCGCGTTTTCCGTGCGTTTTTTGCGGCGTTTTTCGCGCCTTTTCCGTTAATTTCCATTGACATTCATGGGTGCATTAAGAGAAAAATAAGGACACATATGCAACTGACAGTTCCTATGTGAAAAATTGCAACGAACCGAAAAAAAAAAACGCAAATGGACAAGAACACATTCTATACTAATTGCTCTTCAGAAAAAAACGCAAAACGCAAAGGAAAAAAAATCGCCAGTGGGTAGGCGCCCTTAAGGTAATTTTTACAATTGCAGCAAAGTGACAATAACATTTATTTTTTAGAGAAACATCCTGGATAATGAGGTTTATACAGCTTTTTAGTTTTCTACTATATGGACTCTTCCTGAATGCACACACAGTTACAGATAATGGCAAATGTGAGGACGTGCCCAACACATGTGCTGTTATAACATGTAGTGCACATCACCCCAGTGGATTGCCTGGAAGGGATGGAAGAGATGGCAAAGAAGGACCAAAAGGAGAAAAGGGAGAGAAAGGTAAGCGATCAATATTGTGATAGAGCAACTCACTTATATTACTGATTGTCGTTAACTTTACCAGTATAAGCAAACTTACAGCATTACAGTAACACGTGAACCAGTACCTCCAGAGATACTACCACTTGACTACTAGGTAGCATTTATTTTTTCATTTGTACAATCTCACACAGGTCCACAGGGGTCTCGAGGAATTCAGGGACCTCCTGGAAAACTTGGTCCTCCTGGAGAAAAAGGAGAGAGAGGATCTGTTGGAGAGAAAGGGGAGCAGGGTGTCAGTGCAACCTCAGGTATTACAAGGATAACTATCGTGGCTTCAAATATCTTTGTCTTTCTTTTGCTTTTGTATTTTTTTTTTAAGACAACTCAACCAAAAAACTAATTTTTTATGAATAAACTAGCTTACCCGTCGCACGTTGCTGCAAAGACAGACAAACATACATATATTCGTTTTTATATATCTAGATAACAACCAATCACAGCGCAGCTTTCATGTTACCTCAGTGGTATAATATATAACAACCAATCACAGCGCAGCTTTCATGTTACCTCAGTGGTATAATATATAACAACCAATCGCATCGCAGCTTACATGTTACCTCAGCTTTATAATATGCTAGCTGATATACCCGGCTTCGCCCGAGTTAATTTGGTACTGGTGTTTATTTGGTGTTCACATGGAAAATCTTATGAAGTCGTGGTTACTTACCGAGATACTGGGAAAAAAATATGTTCACCATTTTGCATGGTTCTTTGCGTTACCCAGGAAACACCCCGTGGAGGTAACCATGCGACGTTTCCTTTAAATATAAATATATATATAAAAAAGGCATCGGGAAGTGAGAGAATTAGATTATGTACGAAAAATTTGGACGCTAATTCTTTTGAACTTAGATTTCAGTAATCGAGTTGGGACCGATTAACTTTTCCAACTTATGACATAATCAATGCCTGTGCCAAATTTCAAGTTTCTATGACACCGGGAAGTGAAAGAATTAGATTCCGTACATAAAAAAATTTGGACGCTAATTGTTATGCGCTTAGAATTGAATAATCGAGTTGGGACCCATTAACTTTTCCTACTTATGACATAATCAATGCCCGTGCCAAATTTCAAGTTTCTATGACACCAGAAAGTGAGAGAATTAGATTCCGTACGTAAAATTTGGACACTAATTGTTTTGCGCATAGTATTGAATAATCAAGTTGGGACCCATTAGCTTTTCCTATTTATGACATAATCCATGCCCGTGCCAAATTTCAAGTATCTATGACACCAGAAAGTGAGAGAATTACATTCCATACATAAAATTTGGATGCTAAATCTTTTGCACTTAGAATTGAATAATGGAGTTGGGACCCATCAACTTTTCCTACGTATGACATAATCAATGCCCGTGCCAAATTTCACGTTTCTATGACACCGGGAAGTGAGAGAATTAGATTCCGTACGTAAAATTTGGACATTAATTCTTTCGCGCTTAGAATTGAATAATCGAGTTGGGACCCATTAGCTTTTCCTATTTATGACATAATCTATGCTCGTGCCAAATTTCAACTTTCTATTACACCAAGAAGTGAGAGAATTAGATTCCGTATGTAAAATTTGGAGGCTAGTTCTTTTGCGCTAGAATTGAATAATCGAGTTGGGACCTATTAACTTTTCCTATTTATGACATAATCAATGCTCATGCCAAATTTCATGTTTCTATGACATTGGGAAGTGAGAGAATTAGATTACGTACGTAAAATTTGGACGCTAATTCTTTTACGCTTAGAATTGAATAATCGATTTGGGACCCATTAACTTTTCCTATTTATGACATAATAATCAATGCTTGTGCCAAATTTCAAATTTCTATGACATTGGGAAGTGAGAGAATTAGATTACGTATGTAAAATTTGGACGGTAATTCTTTTGCTCTTAGAATTGAATAATTGAGTTGGGACCCATTAGCTTTTCCTATTTATGACATAATCTATGCTTGTGTCAAATTTCATGCTTCTATGGCATCAGGAAGTGAGAGTATTAGATTACGTAAGTAACATTTAGACGCTAAATCTTTTGCACTTAGAATTGAATAATCGAGTTGGGACCTATTTACTTTTTCTATTTATGACATAGTCAATGCCCGTGCCAAATTTCATGTTTCTACGACATTGGGAAATGAGAGAATTAGATTACGTACGTAAAATTTGGACGCTAATTTTTTTGCGCTTAAAATTAATTAATTGACTTAGGACCCATTAGCTTTTCCTATTATGACATAATCAATGCTCGTGACAAATTTCTAATATCTATGACATCGGGAAGTGAGAGAATTAGATTATGTACGTAAAATTTAGACGCTAAATCTTTTGCGCTTGGAATTGATTAATCGAGTTGGGACCCTTTAGCTTTTCCTATTTATGACATAATCAATGCTCGTGCCAAATTTCAAGTGAGAGAATTAGATTACGTACGTAAAATTTGGACGCTAATTCTTTTGTGCTAGAATTGAATAATCGAGTTGGAACCCATTAGCTTTTCCTATTTATGACATAATCAATGCTCGTGCTAAATTTCAAGTTTCTATGACATTGGGAAGTGAGAAAATTAGATTCCGTACATGAAATTTGGACGCAAATTCTTTGGCACTTAGAATTGAATAATCGAGTTGGGACCCATTAGCGTATCCTATTTATCATATATTCAATACTCATGCCAAATTACATCGGGAAGTGAGAGAATCACATTCCGTATGTAAAATTTGGACGCTGATTCTTTTGCGCTAGAATTAAATAATTGAGTTGGGACCCATTAGCTTTTCCTATCTATGACATAATCAATGGTTGTGCCAAATTTCAAGTTTCTGGGACATTGGAAAGTGAGAGAATTAGATTATGTATGTAAAATTTGGACGCTAATTCATTTGCGCTAGAATTAAATAATCGAGTTGGGACCCATTAGCTTTTCCTATTTATGACATAATCTATGCTTGTGCCAAATTTCATGTTTCTACGACACCGGGAAGTTGGAGAATTTTTGGCGAGTCAGTCAGTGAAGCAGTGAGTGAGTCAGTGAGGGCTTTCGTCTTTATATATATAGATAACACCCAATTACAGCATAGCTTTCATGTTACCTCAGCAGTATACTATATAACAACTAGAGATGAGCGAGCACCAAAATGCTCGGGTGCTCGTTACTCGGGACGAAATTATCGCGATGCTCGAGGGTTCGTTTCGAATAACGAACCCCATTGAAGTCAATGGGCGACCCGAGCATTTTTGTATTTTGTCGATGCTCGCTAAGGTTTTCATGTGTGAAAATCTGGGCAATTCAAGAAAGTGATGGGAACGACACAGCAACGGATAGGGCAGGCGAGGGGCTACATGTTGGGCTGCATCTCAAGTTCACAGGTCCCACTATTAAGCCACAATACCGGCAAGAGTGGGCCCCCCCCAATCCCAACAACTTTTACTTCTGAAAAGCACTCATTAGCAATGGATACCTTAGCTAAGCACCACACTACCTCCAACAAAGCACAATCACTGCCTGCATGACACTCCGCTGCCACTTCTCCTGGGTTACATGCTGCCCAACCCCCCCGCACGACCCAGTGTCCACAGCGCACACAAAAGTGTCCCTGCGCAGCCTTCAGCTGCCCTCATGCCACACCACCCTCATGTCTATTTATAAGTGCGTCTGCCATGACGAGGAACCGCAGGCACACACTGCAGAGGGTTGGCACGGCTAGGCAGCGACCCTCTTTAAAAGGGGCGGGGCGATAGCCCACAATGCTGTACAGAAGCAATGAGAAATAGAATCCTGTGCCACCGCCATCAGGAGCTGCACACGTGAGCATAGCAATGGGGAACCTATGTGCCACACACTATTCATTCTGTCAAGGTGTCTGCATGCCCCAGTCAGACCGCGGTTTTTAATTCATAGACACAGGCAGGTACAACTCCCTATTGTGAAGTCCCTGTGGACCGACAGCATGGGTGGCCCCCTGGAACCCACCGGCGGTACATAAAAATATCCCATTGCATTGCCCAACACAGCTGAGGTAGTAATGTCGTGCTTAATGCAGGTGGGCTTCGGCCCACACTGCATGCCCCAGTCTGACTGGGGTTCTTTAGAAGTGGAAACAGATGCATTTATAATTCTCTGTGGACCCACAGCATGGGTGGGTGCCAGGAAGCCACCGGCGGTACATAAAAATATCCCATTGCATTGCCCAACACAGCTGAGGTAGTAATGTCGTGCTTAATGCAGGTGGGCTTCCGACCACACTGCATGCCCCAGTCTGACTGGGGTTCTTTAGAAGTGGAAACAGATGCATTTATAATTCCCTGTGGACCCACAGCATGGGTGGGTGCCAGGAAGCCACCGGCGGTACATAAAAATATCCCATTGCATTGCCCAACACAGCTGAGGTAGTAATGTCGTGCTTAATGCAGGTGGGCTTCGGCCCACAATGCATGCCCCAGTCAGTCTGGGGTTCTTTAGAAGTGGAAACAGATGCATTTATAATTCCCTGTGGACCCACAGCATGGGTGGCTCCCTGGAACCCACCGGCGGTACATAAAAATATCCCATTGCATTGCCCAACACAGCGGATGTAACGTCAGCTGTAATGCAGGTGGGCTAAAAATTAATTTGATTACACTGTAGGCGAGGGCCCACAAAAATTGCTGTATCCACACTACTAATGTACATCAGAAAAATTGGCCCTGGCCAACCAAGAGGGCAGGTGAAACCCATTAATCGCTTTGGTTAATGTGGCTTAAGTGGTAACTAGGCCTGGAGGCAGCCCAGTTTAACGAAAAATTGGTTCAAGTTAAAGTTTCAACGCTTTTAAGAGCATTGAAACGTATAAAAAATTTTTAGAAAAATTATATGAGTGAGCCTTGTGGCCCTAAGAAAAATTGCCCGTTCGGCGTCATTACGTGAGGTTTCAGGAGGAGGAGCAGGAGGAGGAGGAATATTATACACAGATTGATGAAGCAGAAATGTCCCCGTTTTGGATGGTGAGAGAGAACGATGCTTCCATCCGCGGGTGCAGCCTACGTATTGCTTACGTATCGCTGCTGTCCGCTGGTGGAGAAGAGAAGTCTGGGGAAATCCAGGCTTTGTTCATCTTGATGAGTGTAAGCCTGTCGGCACTGTCGGTTGACAGGCGGGTACGCTTATCTGTGATGATTCCCCCAGCCGCACAAAACACCCTCTCTGACAGGACGCTAGCCGCAGGACAAGCAAGCACCTCCAGGGCATACAGCGCGAGTTCAGGCCACGTGTCCAGCTTCGACACCCAGTAGTTGTAGGTGGCAGAGGCGTCAGGGAGGACGGTCGTGCGATCGGCTACGTACTCCCTCACCATCCTTTTACAGTGCTCCCGCCGACTCAGCCTTGACTGGGGAGCGGTGACACAGTCTTGCTGGGGAGCCATAAAGCTGTCCAGGGCCTTAAAGACTGTTGTATTGCCTGTGCTGTACATGCTGCTCGATCTCCGCACCTTCCCTGCTACCTGGCCCTCGGAAGTGCGCCTTCTGCCACTAGCGCTGTCGGATGGGAATTTTACCATCAGCTTGTCCGCCAGGGTCCTGTGGTATAGCAACACTCTCGAACCCCTTTCCTCTTCGGGAATGAGAGTGGAAAGGTTCTCCTTATATCGTGGGTCGAGCAATGTGTACACCCAGTAATCCGTAGTGGCCAGAATGCGTGCAACGCGAGGGTCACGAGAAAGGCATCCTAACATGAAGTCAGCCATGTGTGCCAGGGTACCTGTACGCAACACATGGCTGTCTTCACTAGGAAGATCACTTTCAGGATCCTCTTCCTCCTCCTCCTCCTCCTCCTCAGGCCATACACGCTGAAAGGATGACAGGCAAGCAGCATGGGTACCGTCAGCAGTGGGCCCAGCTGTCTCTTCCCCCTCCTCCTCATCCTCCTCATGCTCCTCCTCCTCCTCCTGAACGCGCTGAGATATAGACAGGAGGGTGCTCTGACTATCCAGCGACATACTGTCTTCCCCCGGCTCTGTTTCCGAGCGCAAAGTGTCTGCCTTTATGCTTTGCAGGGAACTTCTCAAGATGCATAGCAGAGGAATGGTGACGCTAATGATTGCAGCATCGCCGCTCACCACCTGGGTAGACTGCTCAAAGTTTTGAAGGACCTGGCAGATGTCTGCCAACCAGGCCCACTCTTCTGAAAATAATTGAGGAGGCTGACTCCCACTGCGCCGCCCATGTTGGAGTTGGTATTCCACTATAGCTCTACGCTGCTCATAGAGCCTGGCCAACATGTGGAGCGTAGAGTTCCACCGTGTGGGCACGTCGCACAGCAGTCGGTGCACTGGCAGATTAAACCAATGTTGCAGGGTCCGCAGGGTGGCAGCGTCCGTGTGGGACTTGCGGAAATGTGCTCAGAGCCGGCGCACCTTTACGAGCAGGTCTGACAAGCGTGGGTAGCTTTTCAGAAAGCGCTGAACCACCAAATTAAAGACGTGGGCCAGGCATGGCACGTGCGTGAGGCTGCCGAGCTGCAGAGCCGCCACCAGGTTACGACCGTTGTCACACACGACCATGCCCGGTTGGAGGCTCAGCGGCGCAAGCCAGCGGTCGGTCTGCTCTGTCAGACCCTGCAGCAGTTCGTGGGCCGTGTGCCTCTTATCTCCTAAGCTGAGTAGTTTCAGCACGGCCTGCTGACGCTTGCCCACCGCTGTGCTGCCACGACGCGCGACACCGACTGCTGGCGACGCGCTGCTGCTGCTGACACATCTTGATTGCGAGACAGATGTTGCGTTGGAGGAGGAGGAGGAGGAGGGTGGTTTAGTGGAGGAAGCATACACCGCCGCAGATACCAGCACCGAGCTGGGGCCCGCAATTCTGGGGGTGGGTAGGACGTGAGCGGTCCCAGGCTCTGACTCTGTCCCAGCCTCCACTAAATTCACCCAATGTGCCGTCAGGGAGATATAGTGGCCCTGCCCGCCTGTGCTTGTCCACGTGTCCGTTGTTAAGTGGACCTTGGCAGTAACCGCGTTGGTGAGGGCGCGTACAATGTTGCGGGAGACATGGTCGTGCAGGGCTGGGACGGCACATCGGGAAAAGTAGTGGCGACTGGGAACTGAGTAGCACGGGGCCGCCGCCGCCATCATACTTTTGAAGGACTCCGTTTCCACAACCCTATACGGCAGCATCTCAAGGCTGATAAATTTGGCTATGTGGACGGTTAACGCTTGAGCGTGCGGGTGCGTGGTGGCGTACTTGCGCTTGCGCTCAAACACTTGCGCTAGCGACGGCTGGACGGTGCGGTGCGAGACATTGCTGGATTGGGCCGAGGACAGTGGAGGTGAGGGTGTGGGTGCAGGCCAGGAGACGGTAGTGCCTGTGTCCTCAGAGCGGGGTTGGATCTCAGTGGCAGGTTGGGGCACAGGGGGAGAGGCAGCGGTGCAAACCGGAGGCGGTGAACGGCCTTTGTCCCACCTTGTGGGGTGCTTGGCCATCATATGTCTGCGCATGCTGGTGGTGGTGAGGCTGTTGGTGGTGGCTCCCCGGCTGATCTTGGCGCGACAAAGGTTGCACACCACTGTTCGTCGGTCGTCAGGCGTCTCTGTGAAAAACTGCCAGACCTTAGAGCACCTTGGCCTCTGCAGGGTGGCATGGCGCGAGGGTGCGCTTTGGGAAACAGTTGGTGGATTATTCGGTCTGGCCCTGCCTCTACCCCTGGACACCGCACTGCCTCTTGCAACCTGCCCTGCTGCTGCCCTTGCCTCCCCCTCTGAAGACCTGTCCTGAGTAGGCGTTGCACACCAGGTGGGGTCAGTCACCTCATCGTCCTGCTGCTCTTCCTCCGAATCCTCTGTGTGCTCCTCCCTCGGACTTACTGCCCTTACTACTACCTCACCGATAGACAACTGTGTCTCATCATCATCGTCCTCCTCACCCACTGAAAGGTCTTGAGACAGTTGCCGGAAGTCCCCAGCCTCATCCCCCGGACCCCGGGAACTTTCCAATGGTTGGGCATCAGTGACGATAAACTCCTCTGGTGGGAGAGGAACCACTGCTGCCCAATCTGAGCAGGGGCCCGAGAACAGTTCCTGGGAGTCTGCCTGCTCCTGAGCATGTGTCATTGTAGTGGAGTGAGGAGGCTGGGAGGAAGGAGGAGCAGCAGCCAGAGGATTCAGATTTGCAGCACTGGACGGCGCAGAACTGTGGGTGGATGATAGCTTGCTCGAAGCACTTTCTGCCATCCACGACAGGACCTGCTCACACTGCTCATTTTCTAATAAAGGTCTCCCGCGTGGACCCATTAATTGGGCGATGAATGTGGGGACGCCAGAAACGTGCCTCTCTCCTAATCGCGCAGCAGTCGGCTGCGATACACCTGGATCAGGAGCTCGGCCTGTGCCCACACCCTCACTTGGGCCTACGCGTCCTCGGCCACGTCCTCTAGGCCTACCCCTACCCCTCAGCATGCTGTATTACCAGTGATTTCCCAGGCAGGAAATAAATTGGCGCAAGCCTGCAGGACAAATAGAATTTTTCCCTTTTTTTTAAAGAAAAGGCCCACTGACTATATTCAATCAGAAAAGAAATCTGCTCCACAGAAATGCAGTTATATGAAGTGCAGCAGAGCGGTGATTTTCCCCAGGCAGGAAGGAAATAAATTGGCGCAAGACTGCTGTTAAACGTAGCTGGCTGCGTATGATTTTTTTTACTATCTCCACCCACCACACACGTACCCAGAACGCTGAGGACTGACAGAGGCAGGCCACATAGAATTTTTCCCTTTTTTTTTAAAGAAAAGGCCCACTGACTATATTCAATCAATAATATATGTCTTCTGGCCCTGCCTACACAATTCTCTCCCTGTAGTATTACTGCAGGGCGCAATGCTCTGCACAGCCGATTTTGAAAAAAAAAAAGATGCAACACTGCTAACAGCAGCCTGCACAGTACAGCACACGGTTAAATGTGGCCCTAAGAAGGACCGTTGGGGTTCTTGAAGCCAACACTCACTCCTAACACTCTCCCTGCCTAACCACCACTTCTGTCCCTGGACTATTACTGCAGGGCGCAATGCTCTGCAGACAGCCGATTTTGAAAAAAAAAAAATTGCGCAACACTGCTAACAGCACCCTCCACATTACTGCACACGGATAGATGTGGCCCTGAGAAGGACCGTTGGGGTTCTTGAAGCCTACACTCACTCCTAACACTCTCCCTACAGCAGCACCAGCAGCAGCACTTTCCCTCAGCTAACTCACAAGGCATCTGAGGCGAGCCGCGGGAGGGGCCGACTTTTATACTCGGGTGACATCTGATCTCCCCAGCCACTCACAGCAGGGGGGTGGTATAGGGCTTGAACGTCACAGGGGGAAGTTGTAATGCCTTCCCTGTCTTTCAATTGGCCAGAAAAGCGCGCTAACGTCTCACAGAGGAAAGTAAAAAGTAACCCGAACACCGCGTGGTGCTCGTTAAGAGTAACGAGCATCCCGAACACCCTAATATTCGCCCGAGCATCAAGCTCGGACGAGTACGTTCGCTCATCACTAATAACAACCAATCACAGCGCAGCTTTCATGTTACCTCAGCAGTAAGAGAAATAACCAATCACAGCGCAAATTTATTCTGCCTCAGCAATATAAAAAATAGCAACCAATCACAGCGCAGCATTCATTTTACCTCAGCGGTAAAATATATAGCAACTAATCACAGCACAGCTTTCATGTAACCTCAGTAGTATAAGAAGTAGCAACCAATCACAGCACAGCTTTCATGTTGCCTTAGCAGTATAATATATAGCAACCAATCACAGCACAGCTGTCATTTTACCTCGGCGGATGCATCATTTTGTAGTTTAACATTCATCCCGTAGATCGTAATGCCTTTTGCTTTCGTGCTTGAGATGGAAATCAAACGATCTTTGTCTGGGGGGCATAACTGTCCACGATGCTCGCCCGCGAGCCACCTATCGTAAGATAGATGTACTATGCCAGGAATCTTACCAGGAGTGTACTCAACAACTTCCCAAAGTTTCATGGCAATTGGATGAATGGTGTAGTAATTAGAAATGAGCGAACCTACTGGCCACGCCCCTTTTTTGCCCGAGCGCCGCGATTTTCGAGTACTTCCGTACTCGGGCGAAAAGATTTGGGTGGCGCCGTGGGTGAGTGGGGGGTTGCAGCGGGGAGGGGGGGGGGAGAGGGAGAGAGGGTTCCACGCTGCTACCCCAGCTCTGCCACGCCTCCCCCCGCCACCCGGCGCCCCCCGAATCTTTCCACCCGAGTACGGAAGTACTCGAAAATCGCGGTGCTCAATCGAGTAATTACTCGAAACGAGTAGGTTCACTCATCTCTAGTAGTAATGCATAAAGGACAGACAGACATACATTTATTTATATATGTAGCTGATATACCCGGCTTCGCCCGAGTTAATTTGGTACTGGTGTTTATCTGGTGTTCACACGGAAAAGCTTATGAAGTCGTGGTTTCTTTAGAGATACTGAGGAAAAAAAATATGTTCACCATTTTGCATAGTTCTCTGCGTTACCCAGGAAATACCACGGGGAGGCAACCATGCGACGTTTCCTTTATATAAAATGACATCAGGAAATGAGAGAATTAGATTACATACGTAAAATTTGGACACTAATTCTTTTGCGCTTAAAATTGAATAATCGAGTTGGGACCCATTAGCTTTTCCTATTTATGACATAATCAATGCTCGTGCCAAATTTCCCGTTTCTATGACACCGGAAAGTGAAAAAGTTACATTCTGCACGTAAAATTTTGACGCCAATTCTTTTGCGCTAGAATTGAATAATCGAGTTGGGACCCATTAGAGTTTCCTATTTATGACATAATCAATGCTTGTGCCAAATTTCCTGTTTCTATGACACCGGAAAGTGAAAAAATTACCTTCCGCACGTAAAATTTCGACGCCAATTCTTTTGTTTAAACGCGTTGACGATTAGACGATTACGGACGATCTTGTTCGCCCTGGTCCACATTGGATTTCAGCTAACTATTTATATGTTCATCAAATTCGCAATTTTGCGAATTGACATATATTATAAGTAGCTTGGACTTCTCCTGACTTAATTGTCATTACAAGTCCAGCCTTCTAGCCTGTTTCCGATGATACAGACTTTGACCTAATTTAAGAACTGGGTCTTGTCAGATCGATGACCCTATGGGGAAGTGAATAAGTCTAGTAACAAATAAGGTTACGGACTCAGTACAGTGCTCCCATAAGCGAGTGTACTAGTATAATATTTGTCTAGTGTGGATGATCTAATTGTCATTATCCACCACTTAGGGTTTTATGAGTGACGCTCTCTAGTTGTTTTGGAACAGTGTCTTTCCATCAATAGGCATGTTCTTATTAATGCATAACAACATGGAGTTATCTCAGTAGGCGCTACCACTTTCTGGTCCCTTGTATACCTGATAACGGCCCGCTACGGTCACCACCTTATCTGGTAGCCCCTCTTATCATTATCAATTTAAATAATATATTAAAATTCTGTATTTGAGTCATTCTAATTACTTAAGCAAATTGCGCTAATCCCATAGGCAATTAATTTTGTGGTTGTTTTGTATGGTTGTCTGTCATTTTGTGTCCGTTTAGGTCGGAACCATCCTGCCTTAGCAGTATTGGTTTTTTATCATTAATATTAATAAAGGTTATATTTTAGTTTCAGGCACTTTCAGTGACAAATAGTTTAAATTGCTCGAAGAGCCTTGGTTGTCACAGTGATTAGAATTGAATAATCGAGTTGGGACCCATTAGCTTTTCCTATGTATGACATAATCAATGCTCGTGCCAAATTTCCCGTTTCTATGACACCGGAAAAAGAAAAAATTACATTCCGCACGTAAAATTTGGACGCTAATTCTTTTGCGCATAGAATTAAATAATGGAGTTGGGACCCATTAGCTTTTCCTATTTATGACATAATCAATGCTCATGCCAAATTTCCTGTTTCTATGACACCGGAAAGGGAAGAAATTACATTCCGTATGTAAAATTTGGACGCTAATTCTTTTGCGCATAGAATTGAATAATTGAGTTGGGACTTATTAGCTTTTCCTATTTATGACATAATCAATGCTCGTGCCAAATTTTACATTTCTATGACACCGGAAAGTGAGAAAAATTACATTCCGCACGTAAAATTTCGACACCAATTCTTTTGCGCTAGAATTTAATAATTGAGTTGGGACCCATTAGCTTTTCCTATTTATGATATAATCAATGCTCGTGCCAAATTTCCAGTTTTTATGACACCGGAAAGTGAAAAAATTACATTCCGAACGTAAAATTTCGACGCCAATTCTTTTGCGCTAGAATTGAATATTCGAGTTGGGACCCATTAGCTTTTCCTATATATGGCATAATCAATGCTCGTGCCAAATTTCACGTTTCTATGACACCAGAAAGTGAAAAAATTACATTCCGTACGTAACATTTGGACGCTAATTCTTTTGCGCATAAAATTGAATAATGGAGTTGGGACCCATTAGCTTTTCCTATTTATGACATAATCAATGCTCGTGCCAAATTTCCCGTTTCTATGACACCGGAAAGTGAAAAAATTACCTTCCGCACGTAAAATTTCGACGCCAATTCTTTGCGCTAGAATTGAATAATCGAGTTGGGACCCATTAGCTTTTCCTATTTATGACATAATCAATGCTCGTGCCAAATTTCCCGTTTCTATGACACCGGAAAGTGAAAAAATTACATTCCGCACGTAAAATTTGGACGCTAATTCTTTTGCGCATAGAATTGAATAATCGATTTGGGACCCATTAGCTTTTCCTATTTATGATATAATCAATGCTCGTGCCAAATTTCCTGTTTCTATGACACCGGAAAGTGAGAAAATTAGATTCCGTACGTAAAATTTGGACGCTAATTCTTTTGCGCATAGAATTGAATAATCAAGTTGGGACCCATTAGCTTTTCCTATATTTGTCATAATCAATGCCCGTGCCAAATTTTAAGTTTCTAAGGCATTGGGAAGTGACAGATTTAGATTATGTACGTAAAATTTCGACGCAAATTCTTTTGCGCTACAATTGAATAATCGAGTTGGGACCCAATTACTTTTCCTATTTTGGATATAATCTATGCTCATGCCAAAATTTATGTTTCTACGATATCGGGAAGTTGGAGAACTTTTGGCGAGTCAGTCAGTCAGTCAGTGAGTCAGTAAGTCAGTGAGGGCTTTCAGCTTTATATATATAGATATATATATACTAGCTTACCCATCGCGCGTTGCTGCAACATCAGAAGAAAGGAAAATCAAGGAAACTCGTTCTTATAACATTGAATTTACATTGTGTCTTATGTTGTTTTAATTCTATGTATTTAATCAAGTGCTTGTGGATACACAATATTTTTTGTTTTTCCGTCTGGTGCGTATACGAATAAATCCGAAGGTTTTCCGACGCGTGAGCTGGCCACATACAGTTGTCCATGTGAGAAGCACGGATTCTCCAAATCTAGCCCACACATAATTTCAAGTTTCTATTACATTGGGAAGTAAGAGAATTACATTTCGTACGTAAAATTTGGACGCTAATTCTTTTGCGCTTAGAATTGAATAATCGAGTTGGGACCCATTAACTTTTCCTATTTATGACATAATCAATGCTCGTGCCAAATTTCCCGTTTCTATGACATTGGGAAGCGAGAAAATTAGATTCCGTACGTAAAATTTGGACGCTAATTCTTTTGCGCATAGAATTGAATAATCGAGTTGGGACCCATTAACTTTTCCTATTTATGACATAATCAATGCTGGAAATCGAACATCTACGTGGGGGGGTCGTAACTGTTGACGACGCACGCACGCACCATTTATAAAATTTGGACGCTAATTCTTTGGCGCTTACAATTAAATAATCGAGTTGGGACCCAATAAGTTTTCCTATTTATGACATAATCAATGCTCGTGCCAAATGTCAAGTTTCTATGACATTGGGAAGCGAGAAAATTAGATGCTGTACGTAAAATTTGGACACTAATTCTTTGGTGCTTACAATTAAATAATCGAGTTGGGACCCAATAACTTTTCCTATTTATGACATAATCAATGCTCGTGCCAAATGTCAAGTTTCTATGACATTGGGAAGCGAGAAAATTAGATTCCGTACGTAAAATTTGGACGCTAATTCTTTGGTGCTTACAATTAAATAATCGAGTTGGGACCCAATAACTTTTCCTATTTATGACATAATCAATGCTCGTGCCAAATGTCAAGTTTCTATGACATTGGGAAGCGAGAAAATTAGATTCTGTACGTAAAATTTGGACGCTAATTCTTTGGTGCTTACAATTAAATAATCGAGTTGGGACCCATTACCTTTTCCTATTTATGACATAATCAATGCTCCAGCCAAATTTCATGTTTCTACAACATCGGGAAGTGAGAGAATTAGTGGCAATGATGGAAATCGAATGATCTACGTGCGGGGGTCGTAACTGTCGACGACGCACGCATGCGCGCCATTTATCGTAGCATAAATGTACTATGCCTATAATCTTCCCAGGAGTGTACTCAACAACTTCCCAAAGTTTCATTGCGATCGGATGAATGGCGTAGTAGCGCATAAAGGACAAACAGACACGCACGCATACAGACATACATTCAATTTTATATATATGACATCAGAAAGTGAGAGAATTAGATTCCGTACATAAAATTTGGACGCTAATTCTTTTGCGCTTAGAATGGAATAATCGAGTTGGGACCCATTAGCTTTTCCTATTTATGACATAATCAATGCTCGTGCCAAATTTCATGTTTCTACGTCTTTGGGAAGTGAGAGAATTAGTGTCAATGATGAAAATCGAACGATCTACGTGGGGGGGGCGTAACTGTCGACGACGCTCGCACGCGCGCCATTTATCATAGGATAGATGTACTATGCAAGTTATCTTCCCAGGAGTGCACTCAACAACTTCCCAAAGTTTCATGGCGATCGGATGAATGGTGTAGTAGCGCATAAAGGACAAACAGACAGACACACAGACACATACATTCAATTTTATATATATATAGATTGGAAATATTTCAATTGAATTATAAAGATTATAGTAACACCGGTCAGCAATAACATTGAAACTACTGATTTGTGAAGTGAATAACGATATCTCATTACATTCTGGGGTGGGGTACAATAGGTAGGAAGTGAACAGTTGCCTTTTGATTTTGGTTGTTGATGTGTAGAAGGCATGAAAAATGGACAATTGTAGGGATCTGAGTGACTTTGATTGGCAAAACTGTAATGGGTACACAACATCTCTGAAATAACAGCTCTTGTGCGCTTTTCCTGGAATGCAGTGGTTAGTACCTACCAAGAGTGTCCTAGGAAGTAGAACTGGTCAACTGGTGACAGGGTAACGGGCACACAAATTTGTTTTTTGTTTTTGGGGAGCAAAGAGTAGCTTGTCCAGTCTGATTGCACAGAAGAGCAACCCTAGTGCAATCATAACATCTATATGGTGTTTTTATGTTTGCTTTGTGTTTATACCTCCCATTTTTCTCCTCCTCTCAAGCAGAAAGAACAGGTGTGGTCGCTCAGTTGTTAGATTTGCTGCCTTGTAGTGCTGGAGCTGTAGGTTCAAATCTGTCCAAGGGCAACATCTGGATGGAGTTTTTCAAAGTCCATGCAGATGTTACCCTTAATAGGATTTAAAACAGTGCTAACAACTAGACAACATTCATAGAAGAAAACACACATAGAAGCTTATTTTTACTGCCATTGAAATCACTGGGAGTTGGAATTGGCTGTTTCAATTCACAATTATTTTTTGGAAATCTGGTTTGGCACTCCCGACCCGAATATTTCAATAATCACTCAACTCTAGTGTTTGTTACTTCCATTGACCTTTGTACCAGTAAGTATGACCGTTTTGGGGATTTTAAGTAGAGATGAGCGAACGTACTCGTCCGAGCTTGATACTCGTTCGAGTATTAGCGTGTTCGAGATGCTCGTTACTCGTAACGAGTACCACGCGATGTTTGGGTTACTTTCACTTTCCTCTCTGAGACGTTAGCGCGCTTTTCTGGCCAATTGAAAGACAGGGAAGGCATTACAACTTCCCCCTCCGACGTTCAAGCCCTATACCACCCCCCTGCAGTGAGTGGCTGGGGAGATCAGGTGTCACCCGAGTATAAAAATCGGCCCCTCCCGCGGCTCGCCTCAGATGCGTTGTGAGATAGCTGAGGGACAGTGCTGTTGGTGCCGGAGCTGCTATAGGGAGAGTGTTAGGAGTTAGTGTAGGCTTCAAGAACCCCAACGGTCCTTCTTAGGGCCACATCTAACCGTGTGCAGTAGTGTGGAGGCTGCTTTTAGCAGTGTTGCACATTTTTTATTTTTTGGTATATCGGCCGTGCAGAGCATTGCGCCCTGCAGTAATAGTCCAGGGACAGAAGTGTGGAGGCAGGGAGAGCGTTAGGAGTTATTGTAGGCTTCAAGAACCCCAACGGTCCTTCTTAGGGCCACATCTAACCGTGTGCAGTACTGTGGAGGCTGCTTTTAGCAGTGTTGCACATTTTTTTTTTTTGGTATATCGGCCGTGCAGAGCATTGCGCCCTGCAGTAATACTCCAGGGATAGAATTGTGTAGGCAGGGCCAGAAGACATATATTATAGATTGAATATACGCAGTGGTCCTTTTGAAAAAAATATTGAAAAAAAATCTATTTGGCCTGCCTGTCACTGCGCTCAGTGTTCTGGGTCCGTGTCTGCTGGGGGTAGTAGTTCTCCAAATAAATACGCAGCCAGCTAAGTGTTACAGCAGGCTTGCGCCAAATTATTTCCTGGCTTTGAAATCACCGGTCTGTTGCAGTTAATAACAGTGCAACACTGCAGTTCCGTGACACACACATCAGGGACAGAATTGTGTAGGCAGGGCCAGAAGACATATATTATAGATTGAATATACGCAGTGGTACTTTTGAAAAAAATATTTGAAAAAAATCTATTTGGCCTGCCTGTCACTCTGCTCAGTGTTCTGGGTCCGTGTCTGCTGGGGGTAGTATTTCTCCAAATAAATACGCAGCCAGCTAAGTGTTACAGCAGGCTTGCACCAAATTATTTCCTGGCTCTGAAATCACCGGTCTGTTGCAGTTAATAACAGTGCAACACTGCAGTTCCGTGACACACACATCAGGGACAGAATTGTGTAGGCAGGGCCAGAAGACATATATTATAGATTGAATATACACAGTGGTCCTTTTGAAAAAAATATTTGAAAAAAATCTATTTGGCCTGCCTGTCACTCTGCTCAGTGTTCTGGGTCCGTGTCTGCTGGGGGTAGTATTTCTCCAAATAAATACGCAGCCAGCTAAGTGTTACAGCAGGCTTGCGCCAAATTATTTCCTGGCTCTGAAATCACCGGTCTGTTGCAGTTAATAACAGTGCAACACTGCAGTTCCGTGACACACACATCAGGGACAGAATTGTGTAGGCAGGGCCAGAAGACATATATTATAGATTGAATATACGCAGTGGTCCTTTTGAAAAAAAATATTTGAAAAAAATCTATTTGGCCTGCCTGTCACTGTGCTCAGTGTTCTGGGTCCTTGTCTGCTGGGGGTAGTAGTTCTCCAAATAAATACACAGCCAGCTAAGTGTTACAGCAGGCTTGCGCCAAATTATTTCCTGGGGTTCCGTAAACGAAGTCAGCCTCCAACCACAGGCCAATAAGCGTCACATTTAATTACAGCGTTCTGTTTCTGCACTACTGCTAATACACCATGCTGAGGGGCAGGGGTAGGCCTATAGGACGTGGACGCGGGCGAGGACGCGGAGGCCCAAGTCAGGGTGTGGGCACAGGCCGAGCCACTGCGGTGGCCAGGGGTAGAGGCAGGGCCAGACCGAATAATCCACCAACTGGTTCCCAAAGCGCCCCCTCGCGCCATGTCACCCTGCAGAGGTCAAGGTGCTCTACGGTGTGGCAGTTTTTCATAGAGACGCCTGACGACCGACGAACAGTGGTGTGCAACCTTTGTCGCGCCAAGATCAGCCGGGGAGGCACCACCACCAGCATGCGCAGGATTACGATGGCCAAGCACCCCACAAGGTGGGACGATGCCCGTTCACCGCCTCCGGTTTGCACCACTGCCTCTCCCCCTGTGCCCCAACCTGCCACTGAGATCCAACCCCCCTCTGAGGACACAGGCAGTACTGTCTCCTGGCCTGCACCCACACCCTCACCTCCGCTGTCCTCGGCCCCATCCAGCAATGTCTCTCAGCGTAGCGTCCAGACGTCGCTAGCATCACAGTTTGAGCGCAAGCGCAAGTACGACGCCACGCACCCGCACGCTCAAGCGTTAAACGTGCACATTGCAAAATTGATCAGCCTAGAGATGCTGCCGTATAGGCTTGTGGAAACGGAGGCTTTCAAAAGCATGATGGCGGCGGCGGCCCCGCGCTACTCGGTTCCCAGTCGCCACTACTTTTCCCGAGTCAGAGCCTGGGACCGCTCACGTCCTACCCATCCCCCGAATTGCGGGCCCCAGCTCGGTGGTGGTATCTGCGGGGGTGTATGCTTCCTCCACTAAACCACCCTCCTCCTCCTCCTCCTCCGCAACCTCTGTCTCGCAATCAAGATGTGTCAGCAGCAGCAGCACGTCGCCAGCAGTCGGTGTCACGCGGCGTGGCAGCACAGCGGTGGGCAAGCGTCAGCAGGCCGTGCTGAAACTACTCAGCTTAGGAGAGAAGAGCCACACGGCCCACGAACTGCTGCAGGGTCTGACAGAGCAGACCGACCGCTGGCTTTCGCCGCTGAGCCTCCAACCGGGCATGGTCGTGTGTGACAACGGCCGTAACCTGGTGGCGGCTCTGCAGCTCGGCAGCCTCACGCACGTGCCATGCCTGGCCCATGTCTTTAATTTGGTGGTGCAGTGCTTTCTGAAAAGCTACCCCCACTTGTCATACCTGCTCGGAAAGGTGCGCCAGCTCTGCGCACATTTCTGCAAATTCCACACGCACGCTGCCACCCTCCGGACCCTGCAACATCGGTTTAATCTGCCAGAGCACCGACTGCTGTGCGACGTGCCCACACAGTGGAACTCTACGCTCCACATGTTGGCCAGACTCTATGAGCAGCGTAGAGCTATAGTGGAATACCAACTCCAACTTGCGCGGCACAGTGGGAGTCAGCCTCCTCAATTATTTACAGAAGAGTGGGCCTGATTGGCAGCCATCTGCCAGGTCCTTGCAATCATTAGCCAGGTCCTTGGAAACTTTGAGCAGTCTACCCAGGTGGTGAGCGGCGATGCTGCAATCATTAGTGTCACCATTCCTCTGCTATGCCTCTTGAGAAGTTCCCTGCAAAGCATAAAGGCAGACTCTTTGGAATCAGAAACGGAGGCGGGGGAAGACAGTATGTCGCTGGATAGTCAGAGCAACCTCATGTCTATATCTCAGCTCGTTGAGGAGGAAGGGGAGGAGCATGAGGAGGAGGGGGAAGAAACAGCTTGGCCCACTGCTGAGGGGACAGATGCTGTTTGCCTGTCATCCTTTCAGCGTGTATGGCCAGAGGAGGAGGAGGAGGGGGAGGAGCATGAGGAGGAGGGGGAAGAGACAGCTTGGCCCACTGCTGAGGGTATAGATGCAGCTTGCCTGTCATCCTTTCAGCGTGTATGGCCAGAGGAGGAGGAGGAGGAGGATCCTGAAAGTGATCTTCCGAGTGAGGACAGCCATGTGTTGCGTACAGGTACCCTGGCACACATGGCTGACTTCATGTTAGGATGCCTTTCTCGTGACCCTCGCGTTACACGCATTCTGGCCACTACGGATTACTGGGTGTACACACTGCTCGATCCACGGTATAAGGAGAGCCTTTGCACTCTCATTCCCGAAGAGGAAAGGGGTTCGAGAATGATGCTATACCACAGGGCGCTGGTGGACAAACTGATGGTAAACTTCCCATCCGACAGCGCTAGTGGCCGAAGGCGCATTTCCGCGGCCCAGGTAGCAGGGGAGGCGCAGAGATCAGGCAGCATGTACAGCGCAGGCAGGGGAACACTCTCTAAGGCCTTTGACAGCTTTATGGCTCCCCAGCAAGACTGTGTCACCGGTCCCCAGTCAAGGCTGAGTTGGCGGGAGCACTGTAAAAGGATGGTGAGGGAGTACGTAGCCGATTGCAGCACCGTCCTCGGTGACGCCTCTGCCCCCTACAACTATTGGGTGTTGAAGCTAGACACGTGGCCTGAACTCGCGCTGTATGCCCTGGAGGTGCTTGCTTGTCCTGCGGCTAGCGTCTTGTCAGAGAGGGTGTTTAGTGTGGCTGGGGGAATCATCACAGATAAGCGTACCCGCCTGTCAACCGACAGTGCTGACAGGCTTACACTCATCAAGATGAACAAAGCCTGGATTTCCCCAGACTTCTCTTCTCCACCAGCGGACAGCAGCGATACCTAAGCAATACGTAGGCTGCACCCGCGGATGGAAGCATCGTTCTCTATCACCATCCAAAACGGGGACCTTTTTGCTTCATCTATCTGTGTATAATATTCCTCCTCCTCCTGCTCCTCCTCCTGAAACCTCACGTAATGACGCCGAACGGGCAATTTTTCTTAGGCCCACAAGGCTCAGTCATATAATTTTTCTAAACAATTTTTATACGTTTCAATGCTCATTAAAGCGTTGAAACTTTCACCTGAACCAATTTTTATTTTAACTGGGCTGCCTCCTGGCCTAGTTACCAATTAAGCCACATTAACCAAAGCGATTAATGGGTTTCACCTGCCCTCTTGGTTGGGCATGGGCAATTTTTCAGAGGTACATTAGTACTGTTGATACAGCAATTTTTGTGGGCCCTCGCCTACAGTGTAATCAAATTAATTTTTAGCCCACCTGCATTACAGCTGACGTTACATCAGCTGTGTTGGGCACTGCAATGGGATATATTTATGTACCGCCGGTGGGTTCCAGGGAGCCACCCATGCTGTGGGTCGACAGGGAGTTGTAAATGCATCTGTTTCCACTTCTAAAGAACCCCAGTCTGACTGGGGCATGCAGTGTGGGCCGAAGCCCACCTGCATTAAGCACGACATTACATCAGCTGTGATGGGCACTGCAATGGGATATATTTATGTACCGCCGGTGGCTTCCTGGCACCCACCCATGCTGTGGGTCCACAGGGAGTTGTAAATGCATCTGTTTCCACTTCTAAAGAACCCCAGTCTGACTGAGGCATGCAGTGTGGGCCGAAGCCCACCTGCATTAAACACGACATTACTACCTCAGCTGTGTTGGGCAATGCAATGGGATATATTTATGTACCGCCGGTGGGTTCCAGGGAGCCACCCATGCTGTGGGTGCACACGGAATTCCCATTGCGGAGTTGTACCTGCCTGTGACTATATATAAAAAAACGCGGTCTGACTGGGGCATGCAGACACCTTGACAGAATGAATAGTGTGTGGCACATAGGTTCCCCATTGCTATGCCCACGTGTGCAGCTCCAGATGGAGGTGGCACAGGATTGGATTTCTCATTGCTTCTGTACAGCATTGTGGGCTATCGCCCCGCCACTTTTAAAGAGGGTCACTGCCTAGCTGTGCCAACCCTCTGCAGTGTGTGCCTGCTTTTCCTGTGGCAGACGCACTTATAAATAGACATGAGGGTGGCGTGGCATGAGGGCAGCTGAAGGCTGGGCAGGGACAGTTTGGTGTGCGCTGTGGACACTGGGTCGTGGGGGGGGGGATTTGGCAGCATGTAACCCAGGAGAAGTGGCAGCGGAGTGTCATGCAGGCAGTGATTGTGCTTTGTTGGATGTAGTGTGGTGCTTAGCTAAGGTATGCATTGCTAATGAGGGCTTTTCAAATGTAAAAGTTGTTGGGGGGGGGGGCACTCTTGCTGCTATTGTGGCTTAATAGTGGGACTTGTGAACTTGAGATGCAGCCCAACATGTAGCCCCTCGCCTGCCCTATCCGTTGCTGTGTCGTTCCCATCACTTTCTTGAATTGCCCCGATTTTCACAAATGAAAACCTTAGCGAGCATCGGCGATATACAAAAATGCTCGGGTCGCCCATTGACTTCAATGGGGTTCGTTACTCGAAACGAACCCTCGAGCATCGCGAAAAATTCGTCTCGAGTAACGAGCACCCGAGCATTTTGGTGCTCGCTCATCTCTAATTTTAAGTAAAGGTACCTTTACACAGATCAATAGTCGCCCGAATAATTGCTCAACATGGGCGATTATGAGTGGCTATCGGCCCATGTACACATAGCTCTCAACATGGAACTGATAGAAAAGCCGCTCAGTAGTTACTAGGTGTTTGGTTTTTGTTCACTGAACTGTAATGACTACTGATCAGCTTCTGGCTCTGTGTGGGCAGTAGTTGCTCAATCTTTGAAGGACTGCCTGGTGGCACTGAATGGAGGCAGTGGTGTCTGGATGGCATCTGCGGTTGCTCTACTTCCATTCTCTGACAGACTATTGTTTTTGTGTAAAAGAACAGGAGCGATAGTCCCTGAGATGGCTGTAATGCCCGACAGTCTTGTAAGGGTACCTTAAATTTCATACTATTTTCTGTGATTAGCCATCAAGATCGCCAGATCTTATTCCACCTGAGCATTACTGGGATGCCCTGAAAAAACATGTCCGATCTGTGGAGGCCTGTCACAACTTACAGGACTTAAAGGACCTGCTTCTAACATCTTGGTGCTAGATGCTACAGGACACCCTCTGAGGGACTCTTCTTTGACTAGTTAACCCCTTAAGGACATGGCCTATTTTGGCCATAAGGACGCAACGATTTTTGGCGGATTTTGATCTCCATTTTTTCAAAAGCCATAACTTTTTTATTTTTCCATCAACACGGCCGTAGAAGGGCATGTTTTTTGGCAAACTGTAGTTTTTATTGGTGCCATTTTTGGGTACATTGACTACATTGTAAAACTTTTATAAATTTTTTTATGATAGCAGGGAGAGAAAACGCAGCAATTCTGCCATAGATTTTAGGTTTTTTTCCCAACTTTAATCATGCAGCATAAATGACCCAATACATTTTTTTCTGTGGGTCGGTATGATTACAACAATACCAAAGTTCTTATATTTTTTTAAGTTTTCCCACTTTTCTGCAATAAAAAGCCTTTTTTTAGAAAAAAATTTTTTCCTAAACTTTTTTTATTTTTCCATGGACGGAGCTCTATGAGGGCTTATTTTTCAAGACTAGCTATAGTTTTTATTGGTACCATTTTGGGGTACATATGGCTTTTTTGATCACTTTTATTGCATTTTTTGGGAGGAAATATGAAAAAAATTAGCATTTTGCCTCAGTTTTTAATTTTTTTTTACACTTTTTGCCGTGCAGGATAAAAAGCATGTTCAATTTGTTGTACACGTCGTTATGGATACGATGATACCAAATATGTGGGATTTTAATTTTAAAAAAATTTATGCTAATATGGGAAACAGCACAAAAAAGGTTTTTTATTATTTTTTATTTTTTCATTTTTCTTTTTTTTACATTATTTAAATTTTTTTACACTATTTGTGTCCCTGTGGGGGAGTTGTACCATAGCACCCATGATCGCTGTGATAAAGCATTGCAGGACGGCCTTGTCACTTGTATTAGCGATCACAGGCGCTGAAAATGCAGGACGGCTGTATGTGGCATCCTGTTGCCATGGCACCCTGTCAGCAGCCCCACGATTATATCACGCTCTGTCTGGGAACCCTTTACATGCCGCAATTTACATAGATTACAGCAGGGAATGTACCTGCGCGGTTGCAGCGGGAGACTGGCTATCAGTGACAGGATTCAGGATAGTGAGGATCTCTTTTGATCTCGCGCAATCCATAGGACGTAAGTGTACGCCATGTTGCGTTATGTATCCTTCTGCCAGGACGTAGATTTATGTCCTGTGGCGTTAAGGGGTTAAAGTTGTTTCTCCAGCATGAATAGAAGCTATACAATATTAAGCAGGTGGTTTTAGTGTTACGGCTGATTAGTGTATGTCTATGCTTAACTCAGAATACTTATATGAACAGATCATGCTGGGATGCACAACTGCTGCTGCATGATTGGGCTGCTCCTGGGGTTTAGATTATTGCAAGGCTGGTAAATGCTGAGGCCATACAGGAATTTGTCATGTCACTGGAACTAAATAGTAGTAAAGTATATAAAAGAGGTCCTGGCTCCTTCCTCCACAGCAGGAAATCCTCCTCCATCTGAGTCCCGGGCAGTGACATGGGGTCACCCCTGCTCTGTCTGCCTCCTCGGTTCTGTACTTGCTGCCACCTCTTCTGTGGATCATCTTCATGATCTGGTTTCAGCCTTTTGGACCTTCAACTTGTGGATCCTCCTACCTGGCATTCCCTGTCCTTTGGCTGATTATACTGACCACAAACAGGATACAAATCCCCAACACACAGCAGGACTATAACGTCCCGGGGAGATTCACATGTTCCACATCCAATGTTGTGTACCTGATCATGTGCAGTAAATGTTCTGTTGGGGAACTTTATGTTGGAGAAGCGGGACAAAAACTGAAAGCAAGGATAATCTCTAGAGATGAGCGAGTATTCTCGCTAAGGCACATTACTCGAGCTAGTAGTGCCTTAGCCAAGTATCTCCCCACTCGTCTCTAAAGATTCGGCTGCCTGCAGCGGGCGGGGAGCGGCGGGGCGGAGCGGGGAGGAATGGAGGGAAGATCCCTCTCTCCCTCTCTCCCTCCCGCTCCACCCTGCTCACTCCCACAACTTACCTGTCACCCGCGCCAGCAGCAAAATCTTTAGAGACGAGTGGGCAGATATTTGACTAAGGCACTACTCGCTCGAGTAGTTAGCCTTAGCGAGTATGCTCACTCATCTCTAATGAGATCGCATAGCCACAAGAATAAAGAAAGAAAAACAAAATTACCTGGGGCCGAGCAGTCTTCTAGTCACAAACACAACATAGAACACATGAAAGTCACTATGTTAAAAGGTAATTTCAAGTCATAAAGCCACAGAAGAATTTGGGAGCACAAATCTATAAAATTTTTTGACACTTTCAACACAGGGCTAAATTCTTCAAGAGTATTCATGCATGACTGTGAAGTATGTGAAATCTGTGGCAGAGATAACACTCTGGCCTGGTGACCCCCTAACACTAATTCAGAGACCATAAAATGGTCACATCTTTATCAGTGGACTATTTAACTATTTATTTATTTACTAATCCTGTTCTGGTATATTTTTAAGTGCTAATTAATCACATCCATGTCTGTGCCTTGTCATAAGTATGTGTGTATATATATGCATGCCTCTCTGGATCCATTTCATTATGCCTGAGGAAGAACCCCAAGTTGGCTCGAAAGCTCACATTAACAAAAAAAAAATAGCCCAGGTTTTCTTTGGCCACTGCTTTGCCGCTGTTTGTATGCAGTTTGAGCTCTATCAAGTCAGTTTTCCATATAAATTTCCCTATTTTTCTGGTGTTCTGCTGTTTGTAATCAACTTGCAGGTGTGTGTTGGGGGCGGGATGTCCTAAACAGCCATTTTGCCAGTACTGCACTGGCTGGAACGTCTTCTCCCATGCATAGCCCTGCTGCAGTCAGGTGCAAGGCAGCATCTGAATGCCTGTCTCTCTGTTGCATGTGTTGCACTGGGGACGGGGTTGGGGGTAATAGGCTGAACTGGATGGACATTTGTCTTTTTTTAGCCTTATATACTATGTTACTATTTTACTAACAGTCTCCCTAAATCCCTGTTACTAGCGAAGCAAAATGCTTAATGACAGGCAGTGGATTGCAAAGGTGCTGGAAGGGAGACCCTTAGTGGCAGCCATTCAAACTGATTTGCAGTGTTAAAACAAAAACACTTTTAATGTAAGTATATCACTTAAGATTGACGAGACACACACAGGCAATTAGCTGAACACAAGTTGTGTGAAAACTTAAGGTCCACTTACTAGAGTATTTTTTTGTTCTACCCAAGTAGTTGATTACAACTATCCAAAGAGTTATCCAATAAACTATAAAATGGATAATAATATGTATTATTTATGTTTTCAGAGGTTGATGTCGTCAAGGAGCAATTGAATGCATTTCAAAAAGAACTAGAGACGTTTCAAGCAAGCCTTATGAAATATAAAAAAAGTAATTAGACCTTGGTATCTATCTGTTCTTTCTTCTACTTCTTATATGTCCTTAGCGTCTTTTACATGGTTTGATCTGAGCCATGGAGCGAGATTGACATTCATCTACCTGTCTTTCATACCATCTAATTTAGAATCTATGTGGGATGAACAATTGTACATATGATTGTTCCTTCTAGGTCGAGCCACTGATGAGTGCAACTACTTCCCCTGAGATTAAAAGTTAGGGCGCCCACCCACTGGCGATTTTTTTCCCTGCGAAATTCGCAGCATTTTTTTCTCTGCAGGGGTCTATGGGACTTGTAATGTTAAAATCGCGATCGCGCAAAATCGCAATTTACCGCGAAATCGCGATTTTGCGCGATCGCGATTTTAACATTACAAGTCCCATAGACCCCTGCAGAGAAAAAAATGCTGCGAATTTCGCAGGGAAAAAAAATCGCCAGTGGGTGGGCGCCCTTACCATGCAGAAACAGCTGGGTCCTGATGGTTCACCACCCCAGTGTCAGAGGCTCCTGCACTAGCTGAGTCAGAGTTGAGGGTAGAAGAACTGGCAGCCAGCTTGAATGAGGTGCATTCGCATTATGACATGGCATAGAGACGTTTAGCCCTAGTTGCAAGGACAGCACTCAATAATCCCCAGGGAAATGTAAGTCTGCTTTCATAAAGGCGGAATTATTATACAGCGTCCAGAATTCCCCACCAAAATCTGCATGGCTAAATGTGGATTTTGATATGGAATTGCTGGCAGAATTAATTGTGCCATTTTCAATTCTGCATCAAACTCTGCACGTTAGCAGTGTGAATTTTGGTGCTGAATATTCTGCAAGTGGACATTTACTGCCCATGTGAAAGCACCCTAACATAGTGGTTAAATTATAACTTGTAGCCTGCACTACACCCCATAATGAAGAGTGCCTCTGAACTGTTATCTGCCAGTGGACAATGGTGCAATGTCACAGTGTTGTTTGTGCTGTTTAAGCCCTACTTTATTCACAGTTACAGTACTTTTAATCAATGTACTGTTGTTAAGGCTGATTTAGACACAACGATTATCGCTCAAAATTGCTCAAAAGCCATCTTTTGAGCGATAATCTTTCTGTCTAACTGCACTGACATCGTGCAGTTTTCGTTAACCAGTTGCAGATTGTTGTCTTTCAGTATGCTGGAAGACAACGATCAGCCTTATCAGGAAATCACAGCGGGATACAGCTGATACTATTGTTTCAGCTGTATCCTGCTCCCTGAACACAGGCGGGGTATGAAGAACACAGCAGTCCAGCTGTGTTCTGCATGCCCCGCTCGGAGCACTCGGCTGTAGAACAGCCGGGCGCTCCGAGCAGAGAACAGCTGGATGCAGAAGACAAGCTGTAAAGGCACACCTACGCATAAGAACCTTAGGGTCACGTGTTTGAGTTGGCAGGTCCTCAAGCTGTAGCAGAAGTGCTGTGATATAAAAGAGACTTCTGTGTGAGCCCAGTTGTTGTTGTGATGTACTCTATAGTAAAAGTACAAGTGTCAGCTGATGTGGTCCCGGGAATAGTTAAAGTTGGGTCCAGGCAGATTGCCAAGCATTGCTGTAGACTCTGGAATCCTTTTGAGTAGCAGTCCACTACCCTGGCCCTATGACCTGTGCTGATCATGGCCTTGCATGTGATTGCTTGATTGAAAGCATTCCTGGAAAAGTGAGGTATTTCCTGACTCCTACCTGAAAGTCTAAACAGTAGCTAAGACAATCCCTCGAATGGCTGCCTTGGGAACCAAAGGTTTTGGGCATAACCTGATACCCTGTGTCCTGTTTATGTAAGTACCCTGTAAATTCACTGACCATAACTACCAAGCTAAGTGTCTTGGAAAGTGAATATACATACTGAAACTTCTAGGCACTGTACCAATTGAACTTGCCATTGTGCCTGCAACCAATACTTTCTGTGCCTCTTCTGGAGTTTATTGCTGGTTTTCACCTTAATTTCTGTGCCATCATCAAGTAGGGCCTCAAAGCTTTGGGTATGGGGCTGCACCCAAAAAAACGACCCTCTGACTCCCTACCTCCTTAATTGTAAGTAATGTACTCCCTCTGTGGAGGGGAGTCCTCCACAGCATCTCACATACCGATAGCACAGGTGAAGGGGAAAACCAGAGCTGGGTCTCCTCTCTCTAATAGGACTATAGCAGCTGCATTGGGCATTCTTCTATGGTACTGCGCATATGCCCTTACAACTACTGAACACTAGATTGTACCTCTTATATACACCACCACTATCCTGTGCAGCCAAACATCTATGAATCAGTTGCATAAAGTGCAAAACAAATAAATATGAGCAGATCCATGCTCCATTTTCTACCATGCATAATAATAATTTTCTGAATGTACTCTACAGTGTCTTTCTCTTTCTCCCCTTCTTTCTATCTCAATCTTATTTTTGCAACAAAAAAAATACATCATAGCACATTTGTTTTTGCAGTTTGGAATACCAGATTATCTGATTTGTATCTATTTCAGTTCTTCTCTTCCATGGTGGTAAACAGTCTGGTGATAAAGTCTTCGTAACCAATGGCTTAGAAGAAAATTTTGAAAATGCTCAGAAGACATGTAAGGAAGCTGGTGGTGTCTTGGCAACCCCGAGAAATGCAGCAGAAAATAGCGCAGCTCAAGAGATACTCCACACCAAGGGGGAGTCAGCCAAAGCTTTTTTAGGTATATCAGACTTGCAAGTAGAAGGTATATTTAGATACATATCAGGTGAAAAGATCTTATTTACTAACTGGAACCTTGGAGAGCCAAATAATAGCAAGGACAATGAAGACTGTGTGGAGGTTCAAGACAACGGGAAGTGGAATGATATTCCTTGCAATCTGCTTCGACTAGTCATATGTGAATTCCAATAGAGTTATTTAAACTGGATAATGTATAGCATGTAGAGATGAGCGAGCACCAAAATGCTCGGGTGCTCGTTACTCGAGTCGAACTTTCAGTGATGCTCGAGAGTTCGTTTCGAGTAACGAACCCCATTGAAGTCAATGGGCGACTCGAGCATTTTGTATATCGCCGATGCTCGCTAAGGTTTTCATTTGTGAAAACCTGGGAAATTCAAGAAAGTGATGGGAACGACACAGAAACGGTTAGGGCAGGCGAGGGGCTACATGTTGGGCTGCATCTCAAGTTCCCAGGTCCCACTATTAAGCCACAATAGTGGCAAGAGTGAGACCCCCCCCCCCACACTGTCAGCATAAAGATCGTTCTCCTCTGCCACAGCTGTAACAGCTGTGGCAGAGAAGAACGATGTTAGCCCATTGAATTCAATGGAGCCGGCGATACAGCTGGCTCCATTGAAAGCAATGGGCTGCCGGCGATCGCGGGATGAATTGTCGGGAAGGGCTTAAATATATAAGCCCTTCCCTGCAATTCATCCAGAAATGTGTAAAAATAAAAAATATATATATACTCACCTGGTCCCGGCAGACGGAGTTCAGCGCGGCCAGCGGCAGTCCTCCTGAACTGCTCTGAACAGCTGTGAGTAGTATTCAGCAGCCGGGGATTTAAAATCCCCGCCAGCTGAATGAGCTGCCTCTAATTGGTCACAACCTGACCAATCAGAGGCAGATTCCACTCACACACCCATTCATGAATTTATGAATGGGTGAGTGACTGCTGCCTCTCATCTGATTGGTCCCTCTGAGCCAATGAGAGGCAGCAGTCACACACCCATTCATAAATTCATGAATGGGTGTGTGAGTGGAATCTGCCTCTGATTGGTCAGGCTGTGACCAATTAGAGGCAGCTCATTCAGCAAGCGGGGATTTTAAATCCCCGGCTGCTGAATACTACTCACAGCTGTTCAGAGCAGTTCAGGAGGACTGCCGCTGGCCGCGCTGAACTCCGTCTGCCGGGACCAGGTGAGTATATGTATATTTTTTATTTTTACACATTTCTGGATGAATTGCAGGGAAGGGCTTATATGTTTAACCCCTTCCCGACAATTCATCCCACGATCGCCGACTGCATCAAGCTCGGACGAGTATGCTCGCTCATCTCTAATAGCATGCAAAATTGCCATATTAAAATCTTATGCACACTAGTACAGAGCCATACAGCCTCCATGCACACAGAATCCTTTGGGCTCCATATGTATCTTGGGGAAAAAGTTTACTCTTGAGGGGAGCATGCAGTTGGCATAGAGTCTTGTATAAGCCTTGCAGTCTTTTTTCTAAACTAAATAATCCCAATTTTGATGGCCTTTCTGGGTATTGTAGTCTGCCCATTCCCTTTATTACTTTAGTTACATGTCTTTGTACCCGCTCAAGCTCTGATATGTCCTTCTTGAGTACCAGTGCCCTAATCTTTCCACAATATTCCATGTGTGATCTGACCAGTGACTTGTAAAGGGGAAGAACAATTCTTGTGTTAGTGAAATGAATATGACTCCATGTTCTATCCTATGTGTAGCCATTATGTATGCATCTTTCATTTACATTTATTTTTCCTTTAAAATGAGAAATTACAGATCTTAAATAGTTGCTCAAAAAGCCTTGAGTGAACAGCCAAGGCCAGAACTACCAGGAGATAGCTATGAAGCACCCAGATTGATCGGTGTGTCAAGATGACTTGTTCCTCGCTGTTCACGCATGTTTCTAAATATTTATACTAAACATTTTATTGTTATACATTCCTGTACCCATGTTCCAAGAAGCCAATCATATATGATTCCACTGTGCCAGCAAGAAGTTTGTTTGGCATTTTAGATGTTAAATTCTTTATCTTGCATATATTCATATTTGTTCTTCTGCTTTATGAATCAATGGTAATAAATTAATTATAATTATAATAAATTTGAATTATTGTAATTGAGGCATGTGCCTCTAGAAAAACTGCTGCCTGTCAAATAAAGATAGATAACTTTTGGTCACATTCAGTTTTGTGTGGTTGTGCAAGTTATTTCCAAGCTCGACCTATTTAGTGTACTTCTTACTAAATTTGGACTCCAGTGGACTCATGTGTCCCTATACCTCTTTTGATGCACCCATGATCCTATTTGCCTTGGCAGCAAATGCCTGACACTGGTTGCTCCAGTTAAGCTTACAGCTAACTAAAATCCCCAAGTCTTTTTCCAAGTCAGAGTTCCCCAGAGATTTTCCATTTAGTGTGTAATGGTGACATTTATTTCCTCTGCCTATGTGGAGAACCTTACATTTATCAGTGTTAAATCCCATTTGCCACTTTTCTGCCCCAACTTATCCAGATCCTCTTGCAATCTCCTTGCGTTCTCTCTAGTGTTAATTTCTTCACATAGTTTTGTGTCATCTGTAAATATTGATATTTTACTGTACAATCCTTTTACAAGATCATTATTAAATATATTAAAAAGAATGGGGCCCAGTACTGACCCTTGTAGTACCCCACTAGTAATGGGGCCCCATCCAATACTGATCCCTGTGGTACCCGACTAGTAGCCCCTCAAATACTGCCCCCTGTGGTACCCCACTAGTCACTATAGAGTCCTTAAATATAAGAAACAATGGTCTGCGCATTACATTACTCCATTCCCTTAAAGCCCCAGGGGGGTGTATGCCATCGAGACCCAGGGTTTGGTGATTTTAATATTTTCAAGATGTCTCACACTACACACAAAAAAAGTGGAGGCCCTTGTTCACATGGTCCCTTGCTTGTGCCAGCCAAATGCTCCTTGCCAGAAAAATGGCCCCTTAGCTGTGCAGTTTAATGCTCCCTAAACTTACCTTGGACCAACCGAACTACCTTCTTCCACTAGCACTAGCAAATAAGCAAGATTGTATGTGCGCACACACACAATGTCCAAATTTTGTGACTGTGAGCCCTGACTCTGACCTCACTGACACTGAAGAGGAAACATACAACAATTTAAGAAGTGATCCTGCATTTGAAGTAAGTTGTTTATCACAACCTCACATCTTATCTCAAGAAGATTTTAATGAACGTATCCGGGATTTAAACTTGTCTAAAAAAACAATCAGAACTTCTACATTACAGGCTTCAAGGATGGGATCCACTCTGCAAACATGTACAAATATGCAGATATCGCAGCCGTAAGTGTGATTCTAAACAGTATTTTTCTGAAGAAAAAGGTGTAGTCTTTTTGTAATAATGTTTGTTCTCTTATGGGGGTCCTTGGTAATTAACACCATGCAGATGAGTGGCGATTGTTTATAGACTCTTTAAAAGTTAGTTTGTAGGCTGTGCTTTTAGCATAACGGTAACCAATTCCTGTCAATACCTATAGCGCACGCTGCTGATATGAAAGAGACATACAAAAATATGAAACTTTTAGAAAAATCCAGTATGAAAATTGTAACTGGAATATCTTTGGAGATGTCAAGGTCATTGCTTTATTGCTTAGAATGCAACTTGGGTCACTAAACATTCATCTCTTATTCCCGAACAAAAAAATGTCCCTTTAGTGAATCCTGTGTTAAATGTCCCTTTAGTGAATCCTGAAAAAGTGTATTTGCCTCTGTAGTGTACAGGATTTGTACACCCCATCAATAGCCTATGAACTCTGAGGAGATGTAATTTAAGAATGTAAAAGTTATCTTGATAATGTCACTTTAAGTTTGCTGTTGGTAAACCACACTTGGTTCTCACAACCACAATCTAACATAAAAGTACGAGTCAAGTGGCCAGGATATAGGAAGCCTGTGATAGCTGGTTTTATCTTCCGCACAGTGTTGGTTTAGAGGAATTAGTATAAAAAAGAGGTGAGGAGTTGAAATTAGGAGTTCAAGGAGTAATAGTCTGAGAAGAGAAGACAAATAGAGATGGGGTGCTAGGAGAAAGGCACAAAAACTGAGAGCCAGTGCAGTGGGAAAGAGATAAAGTGAGAGCACCCCAGAAGATCTATAATTCATGGAAAGAGAAAAGGAAAAGAAAGTAATAGTTAAACGTCAGCCAGTACCTACACGAGCAGTAATGCCATAAAAAAAAGCTTAAAGTAAATATAATATACTCAAAGGGAATCTTAAGGTTGGAAAGAATTAGTAGACAATCAAAATATGACTAAAGTAACTGTAATATTCAGAAAGGAAGCTTTATACTCAAAAGAATATAGGAAACTAAAGAGAGAAAGTGGGAGGGCAAATCATGGAGGACAGAGAGAGATTCCATGCTTAATCACTGTCAGGGAGCCCATTTATTGTTCAGATAGGAAGTCTGCACTTCATACCTGCATATGTTTTAATGTTACTACTAAATACTCAAGGAGTAATCTACCTCTAAGTATGGTAAATGTGAACTACACCTTAAAGAAACGTGACACTAAACTGAACTGTGAAATGTAAAATAATCCTAAAATTGCACTGAAGAAAGCAGAAGAGTCTTGTTGTACTAAAGCAATAAACTGCTCCATGTTTTTACTGCTACTTCTGCCTCCTAGAGCACCTTCCCGCCATTCAACATCTGCACTGAGATACCACACTTCACTTCGAGGGAAAGAAATGTTTGATTTTATTTTTCTCATGTTTATATTATTACTAGCTGATATGCTTGGCTTCGCCTGAGTTAATTGGGTACACATATTTGTTGTTTGAACGGAAAATTTTAATGAAGTCTTGGTTACTTTAGTGGAACTGAGGAATACAATATGTATCTATGTAGAGGAGAGTAAGATTCTCCTCAGACTGCATATACTGATGTCCCTCTGCAGAATGTGCCACCCCTCCCACTTTCCTCATTTTTAGCCTTAAAAGTAACGCCCCTTTTTATTTCAAATTTACCCCCAGACTAAAGGTTTCAGCCTTAAAGGAATGCTCCATCCCTACACATCATGGCTGCTTCCTTATGTACTTTACAGTCTTTCAGTATATGCACACAGAGGTCAGTTATATACTCCTCAGTATATACACATAGAGGTAAGGTAGATTCTCCTCAATATATGCACACAGAGGTCAGTTAGATTCTCCTTAGCATATACACATAGAGGAGTATTAGATCCTCCTCAGTATATATACATAGAGGTGAGGTAGATTCTCCTCAGTATAGAAATCATATCCCCAGGCTTTATGGTTTCTGAGAAAAGAACTATCTCATCTATCACGGATTTTCACAGTTTTTCATGCTTAGAATTTAATATTGAAATTGCAACCACTTTACTTTACCTATTTAGGACGTAAAGAATGGTCCTGCCAAATTTCAAATTTGTGCGGTACTGATGTATGTTATTAGTTACATTATATGGGACCCCTTTCTATTTCCTATTTAGCACATAAACTAAGGTCATGCCAAATCTCATGTTTGTAGGACACCGGGAAGTTAGAGAATTAAATTAGATACATTACACAGGGGCTCACTTACTCTTGCACTTAGAATTGAATAATTAAGTTGTGACCACTTTACTTTTCCTATTTAGCACCTATAGAATGGTCGGGCCAAATTTCATGTTTATATGACACCGGGAAGTTAAAGAATAAGGTTAGGTACATTACATAGGGAAGTCACTTAGTTTTGCACTTAGAATTATATAATGAAACTAGCTTACCCGTCGCGCGTTGCTGCGAAGACAGACATACATACATTCATTCGTTTTTATATATCTAGATAACAACCAATCACAGCGCAGCTTTTATGTTACCTCAGTGGTATAATATATAGCAACCAATCACAGCGCAGCTTTCATGTTACCTTAGCAGTATAAAATATAACAACCAATCACAGCGCAGCTTTCATGTTACCTCAGCAGTAAGAGAAATAACGACCAATCACAGCGCAACTTTTATTCTGCCTCAGCAATATAAAAAAATAGCAACCAATCACAGCGCAGCATTCATTTTACCTCTGCGGTATTATATATAGCAACCAATCACAGCGCAGCTTTCATGTTACCTCAGTGGTATAATATATAACAACGAATCGCAGCACAGCTTTCATGCAACCTCAGTAGTATAAGAAGTAGCCACCAATCACAGCACAGCTTTCATGTTACCTCAGCAGTATAAGAAATAGCAACCAATCACAGCACAGCTTTCATTTTACCTCAGCATTCTCAATATCCAGCAATTGTCTTGCGAAACGTTCAGCGGATGCATCATTTTCTGGTTGAACACGCATCCCGTTGCTCGTAATGCCTTTTGCTTTCGTGCTTGAGATGGATGCCAATCAGGAGGCTGGAACCGGCACATGTCATGAGGCGGAGCTACGCGATGACACGTACAAGGGGCGGAGCCAAAATGCCGATGCTGCCGAGCGGAGCCGAAGGGAGAAGACCGCACAGCGCAAGCGCGTCTAAAAAAGCAAGAAGACACCGAAATTAGATGGAACCATGGCGACGGGGACGCTAGCAACGGAGCAGGTAAGTGAATAACTTCTGTATGGCTCATATTTAATGCACAATGTATATTACAAAGTGCATTAATATGGCCATACAGAAGTGTATAACCCCACTTGATTTCGCGAGACAACCCCTTTAAATAAGGTGCATTACATAGAGAGGGTCACTTACGTTTTCCCTTAAAATTGAATAATCAAGTTGCAACCCATTTACCCTTCCTGTTGAGGACCTAAAGAATGGTTGTGCCAAATTTCACGTTTGTGCGACACCGGGAAGCTACATAGCATAGGGGGCACTTACTTTTGCACTTAGAATTGAATAAACAAGCTGCTTTACTTTTCCTATTTAGGACAAAGAATAGTTGTGCCAAATTTCACGTTTGTGCGGTACAGATGTGTGTTATTAGTTACATTACATAGGAAGTCACTTACTTTTGCATTTGCAATTGAATAATCACTTTTCCTATTTAGGACCTAAACAAAGGTCGTTCCAAATTTCATGTTTGTATTGCAGCGGGAATTTATAGAATTAGTGGCAAATCAGTCAGTCAGTGACTGAAGACATCTTTCGCCTTTATGTACCGTATATAGACTAGCTGATATACCCGGCTTCGCCCAAGTTAATTTGGTACAGTTTACCTGTTGGTCGCATGGAAAATTTTATGAAGTCAAGGATACTTCAGAGGAACTGATGAAAAAATATGTACACATAGAGGACCGTTAGATTCTTCTCAGACTGCATGTACTTATGTCCCTCTGCAGAATGTGCCACCCCTCCCACGCTCCTCGCTTTTTACCCTTAAAGGTAATGACTAGAGATGAGTGAGCACCAGAATGCTCTGGTGCTCGTTACTCGAGCCAAACTTTTTGTAATGCTCGAGAGCTCGTTTCGAGTAACGAACCCCACTGAAGTCAATGGGAGACTCGAGCATTTTTCAAGGTGACCCATGCTCTGCATAGGAGAATGTGTGTGATGCACCTGAAAACATCAGAAAGTGATGGAAACACCACAGAAATGGATAGGGAACAGCAGGGGCAGCATGCATGGATGCATCCGAGGCTCTCAGGTTGCACTATTAAGCCAAATTGTGGGCAAGAGCCTGGTGGTCACCCCCCTAACAATTTAGTTGGGCCAAACTATAATCAGCAAGGCACACATGCTGGCACGTCTTAGCTAAGCACCACACTAGGTGGAATGAAGGTCAATCACAGCCTGCGGGTGACACCACTGCCTCTTCTCCTATGTTACATGCTGGCATTGCTGTTTAATCCCCCCAGGATGCAGGCACGAGCCTGCGTCCACAGCGTACTGAAATTTTTCTCAGCCCAACATCCAGCTGTCCCCATCCCAGACTGGGTAAGGCACACCCCTTCACCTGCTCAGCAGGCCACAGCGTACTAAAAATTTTCCCAGTGCAGCGTTCAGCTGTCCTCATGCCACATGGTCGCTTGATAGCCACACCACCCTCATGTCTATTTATAAGTGCGTATTGGATGAGGAGGAACAGGAGACACACACTGCAAAGGGTTGGCAGGGCCTGGCAGTGACCCTATTTGAAATTGTGGGCGATCGCCCACAATGCTGATGAGAATTGCTGATAAATTAACGTATGCTCATAATTCCAATCCTATGCCACCTCTGTCACAAAATTTCATGAACCACAAATGTGGGCATAAAGGGGACTCAGATGCCAGTACTTCTATAAATTTCGACAATTCAACAACCCATTCTAAAATAAAAGATTTTTTTACCCAGAGTGCAGGTGAACCCTTGAAAGATTTGTTTACCAAGAGTATAGGCGAACCCTTGAAAGATTTGTTTATTAAGAGTGTAGTTGAACTCCTGAAAGATTTGTTTACCAAGATTGTAGGTGAAACCCTGAAAGATTTGTTTACCAAGAGTGCAGGTGAAACACTGAAAGATTTGTTTACCAAGAGTATAGGTGAACCCCTAAAAGAATTTGTTTACCAAGAGTATAGGTGCACCCTTGAAAGATTTGTTTACCAAGATTGCAGGTAAAAACCTGAAAGATTTTTTGAGCGACAGCTCATACTTGCTTAATGGGATTCTGGTGGCGGTCCACCGACAGGCATGCTACTGCCTGTCCCAGCCCCTGACTCTCCCCGAGGGGCTTGTTAACCAGTGCCCCAGGAAAAGACAGCATGAACTGTAAAGAAATTAGTGGCCAAAGATGGACACCATGCTGGGATACGTTTCTGTACGCCGTGTGACCCTTTTAAAATTGTGCTTCATAGCTGACAAATCGCAGACAAATTAATGTATGATTGTAAGTGCCATCCCATGCCACCTCTGTCGCAGCATTTCATTAGCCACAAATGCCAGCATAGGAGGGACTCAAAGCCAGTACTTCTAAATTTTTAATGAAGAAAACAACCCATTTTAAAAGAATAATTTTTTTTTACCCAGATTGCAGGCGAGAACCTGAAAGATTTTTTGAGCGACAGTGCAGGGTATTTGTTTACCAAGAGTATAGGTAAACCCCTGAAAGATTTGTGTACCAAGAGTATAGGTGTACCTCTGAAAGATTTGTTTACCCAGGTGCAGGTGAACCCCTGAAATACTTTTTTTGAACATAGAGCTCGTACTTGCTTAATAGGATCCAGGTGGCGGTCCACTGACAGGCAAGCTACCGCCTGTCCCAGCCCCAGCCTCTCCCTGAGGGGCTTTTTAACCAGTGCCCCAGGAAAAGACAGCATGTACTTGTATTGCATCACTCTTGTACTCCTTTCCTCTTCGGGAATAAGAGTGGAAAGGTTCTCCTTATACCATGGGTCGAGAAGGGTGAATACACAGTAATCCGTGTTGGCCAGAATGCTTCTAACACCTCGGTCACTGGAAAGGCAGCTTAACATGAAGTCAGCGATGTGTGCCAGAGTCCCAGTACACAACACATCGCTATCCTCACTAGGAGGATGACTCTCAGTCTCCTCGTCCTCTTTAGCCCATACACGCTGAACAGATGTGAAGGAAATAGCATGGGTACCCTCTGCAGTGTGGGCAGCAGTCTCTTTCCCCTCCTCCAACTCCTCCTCCAATACACGCTGAGAAACAGACCTGAGAGTGGTCTGGCTATCAAGCGACGTATTGCCTTCCCCCATCTCCTGTTCTATCCACAAAGCGTTGGTCTTAATGCTTAGCAGCGAACTTCTAAGCAGGCAAAGCAGTGGGATGGTTACGCTGATAATGGTGGCATCGCCGCAACATTTGTATTGACTCCTCAAAGTTTTCTAACACCTGACTGATGTCAGACATCCATGCCCACTTCTCTGTGAAGAAGTGCGGAGGCTGACTACCACTCCGACGGGCATGTTGCAGCTCGTATTCAACAATGGCTCTACGCTGCTCGTAAACCCTGGCCAACATGTGCAAAGTTGAATTCCAGCGTGTGGGCACGTCACACAACAGTCGGTAAACTGGCAGCTGGAAGGGCTGTTGCAGTGTCCTGAGGGTGGCAGCATCTGTGGTGGACTTTCTGAAATGTGCGCACATGCGACGCACCTTGCTGAGCAGCTCAGACAAATTGGGGTAGTTTTTAAGAAAGAGCTGAGCCACCAGATTGATCACATGGGCCAGGCATGGCACGTGTGTTAGTCTGCCAAGCTGCAGAGCCGCCACCAGGTTACGCCCATTGTCACACATGACCATGCCTGGTTGGAGGTTCAGCGGCGAAAGCCACAGATCTGTCTGCTCCGTCAAACCCTGTAACAGCTCTTGGGTGGTGTGCATCTTGTCACTTAAGCTCAGAAGTTACAGCACGGCCTGTTGACGCTTCCCCACGGAAGGCGACTGAAGGCAACGTGTTCACAGATAGTAATTGAGAGGTGGAGGGGGGGTTGGAGGAGGTGGCATAATAAGACGGAGAAACCATGACCGAGGTAGGACTCGCAATCCTTGGTGTGGGTAGCACGTGAGCGAACCCAGGGTCAGACTCCATCCTAGCCTCCACCAGGTTAACCCAATGTGCCATCAGGGAGATGTAGTGTCCCTGCCCGCCAGCACTTGTCCACGTGTCAGTGGTTAAGTGGAACTTCCCAGTAACCGCGTTGGTGAGGGCACGGTTGATATTCCGTGACACGTGCTGGTGTAGGGTGGGGACGGCACAGCAGTAAAATTAGTGGTGACTGGGGATCGAGTAGCGAGAGATGGCGGCTGCCATGGGGTTGCAGAAAGCCTCAGTTTCCACCAGCCTATATGGCAGCATCTCCAGGCTCAGCAGTTTGGAGATATGCATGTTTAGCGATTGTGCTGTATATTTGTGTAACTAATGTTTGTGTTATGGACAGCTGAATGCTGCGCTGGGACACATTGGTGGAGGCAGTGGAGGACCATGCAGGTGAAGGGGTGGGTTCAGGGCGGGAGACGTTCGTGCGTTCGTACTAGAGGGGGATTGTATCTCAGTGACAGGATATGACACAGCGGAAGAGGCAGTGGTGTGACCCGCAGGCAGTGAATGGCCTTCGTTCCACCTCATCGGGTGCTTAGCTATCATATGCCTGCGCATGCTGGTGGTGGTCAGGCTGGTAGTGGTGGTTCCCCTGCTGATCTTGGTGCGCCACAGGTTGCACACCACTGTTCATCAGTTGTCCGCGTTCTCATTAAAAATCCTCAAGACCTTCGAACACTTAGCCCTCTGCATGGGAGCTTGCCGTGAGGAGGTGCTGTGGGGAACAGTTGTGGGGTTACTTGCTGTGGCCGTGCTTCCCTTTCTGGCCACCCCGCTGCCTCTTCCAACCTGTTCTGGTGCTGCACTTGCCTCCCCCTCTGAAGCGCTGTCTTCAGTAGGCTTACCAACCCAGGTGGGTCAGTCACCTCATCATCCACCAAAAATAGACAGTGTAAAACGTGTACAGTCTTGTAATACAGTGCGGATCAAGAGGACACACACTAAGGGTATTTTATGTACGCTTTAAGCCAAAAATAGACAGTGTAAAATTAGTACGGTCTTGTTATATAGTGTGGATTGACAGGACACACACTAAGGGTATTTTATGTATGCTTTAATCCAAAAATAGACAGTATAAAATGTGTACAGTCTTGTTATATAGTGCGGATCGAGAGGACACACACTAAGGCTATTTTACGTACGCTTTAAGCCAAAAATAGACAGTGTAAAATCTGTACAGTCTTGTTATATAGTGTGAATCGACAGGACACACACAGGGGTATTTTGCGTACACTATAGGAAAAAATAGACAGTGAAAAATGAGTACAGTCTTGTAGTATACTGTATAGAACCAATAACAGTATGCACTATACAGCCGGGATGCTTGTGAATGCTATGTTCACACTACTAGTCCCAGGCAGCCAAAGTGATGAGGCACAAAAGTGGAGTTGTAGTTCTAAAAAGGACTGTTGGGTTCATTGAATATGAATCCCTGCCTAAACGCTCCTTCTAACCTACACTAACGCTCTCCCTCATTCACAGCAGCTCTGTCCCTCAGCTAATGCAGCCTCCGTGTGAGGCGAGCATCAGGTGACCAGAGTTTTTAAGATCCCAGGTCACCTGATCTGACCAGCCAAACACTGCTATAGACGTGCATAGTGTTGGCACGTCATAGCAGGAGGTGCCAAAGCATTCCCTGCATGTTCATTGGCTAAAAAAAACAGCTAAACATGTGGGGAGGAGAAGGTGAAATTTTCTCAAACACGGCGGGGTGCTCGCTCGAGTAACGAGTACTTTCGAGTATGCTAATGCTCGAACGAGCATGCTTGCTCATTTCCAGTAATGACGCTTTTTATTCAAATTAACCCCCAGACTGAAGGTTGCAGCCCCTTCTTAGCCTTAAAGGCATGCTTCATCCCTGCAGTCCATGGTCGTTTCCTTATGTATTTTACAGCCTTTTACACTATTGTCGTCAGTATATACACACAGAGGTCAGTTATATTCTCCTCAGTAAATGCTCACAGAAGTCAGTTAGATTCTTTTTAGTATATACACATAGAGGTGAAGTAGATTCTCCGCAGCATAAAAATCATTTCCCTAGGCTTAATGGTTTCTGAGAAAAGAACTATGCCATGTATCCAGATTTTTTTAACGCTTAGAATTGAACATTGATGTTGTGAATTCTTTACTATTCCTATTTTGCATGTAAAGTATGGTAATGGCAAATTTCATGTTTGTGAGGTTCAGATGTGTGCTATTAGTTACATTACATAAGGGGTCACTTACTTTTGCACTTAAAATTGAATAATCAAGTCGTGACCCCCTTACTTTTCCTATGTAGGATCTAAAGAAGAGTCATGCCAAATTTTAGTTTGTACAACACTGGGAAGTTACATAACATAGGGGGTCACTTACTTTTGCACTTAGAATTGAATAATGAAGTTGCGGCCCCTTTACTTTTCCTACTTAGGACTTAAAGAATGGGCATGCCAACTTTCACACTTGTACGACACCGGGAAGTTATGTAACATAGGGGTTCACTTACTTTTGCAGTTAGCATTGAATAATCAAGTTGCAATCCCTTTCTCTGTACTATTTAGGACCTGAGGAATGGTCGTGCCAGATTTCATATTTGTACGACACCGGGAAGTTACAGAATTAGGCCTTAGTCAGACGGGCGTTTTTTGCCGCGATTTGCGCATGCGCATGCATCCGGCGATTTTATAAAACCATTGCTTTGCAATGGTATCGGACACATGAGCGCTTTTTATGCGCTCGTCTGATAAATTATAGAACAGAAATCGCAGATCGCACCTATCTGCGATTCCTGTTCTCTTCTGTATATGCGCTCAATGGGGCCGGCGGCAGCAGCGCTGACCCCATTGAGAACATATAGAAGACAAATCATTCTTCTCTGCCATAGCTGTAACAGCTGTGGCAGAGAAGAACGATGTTTGCCCATTGAATTCAATGGAGCTGGCAATACAGCCGACTCCATTGAAAGCAATGGGCTGCCGGCGTACGCGGGATGAATTGTCGGGAAGGGCTTAAATATATAAGCCCTTCCCTGCAATTCATCCAGAAAAGTTTTAAATTAAAATATATATATATATACTCACCTGCTCCCGGCAGCCGGAGTTCCGTGCGGCCGGCCTGCAGTGGGTGTGAAGGGGGTGTGAGTCAGACCTGCCACCTGATTGGCTCAGCAGGCCGGCCGCGCGGAACTCCGGCTGCCGGGAGCAGGTAAGTATATATATATTTTTTATTTTAACACTTTTCTGGATGAATTGCAGGGAAGGGCTTATATATTTAAGCCCTTCCCGACAATTCATCCCACACTCGCCCGCAGCACATTGCTTTCAATGGAGCGGGCTGTATTGCCGGCTCCATTGAATGCAATGCGTTGGACAGCTCCGGCCCGTTTCTAATGAAACGCGGCTAGGAGCAGATTTTCGGGCGATTTTCGGGCACCGGTCACGCGATTTGCGGATGCGCATCCGTCATGCGATCCGCAAATCGCGCGAAAAACGCCCGTCTGACTAAGGCCTTAATGGCAAGTCAGTTAGTGAGTGAGTGAATCAGTTGGTCAGTGAGTTAGTGAGTAAGTGAATCAGTGAGTGAGTGAGTCAGTCAGTGAGTTAGTGAGTTAGTTAGTTAGTTAGTGAGGGCGTTCGCCTTTATATATATAGATTTTGTCCGGCACAGGCCTTGGTCTGTGTAAGGAATGGCGCCACGAACGTGACAATCTCCCCTTTCACCTGTAAAAAAAAAAACAGAAATGCACCTTTTGCTGGGAGGAGAGCAGCGTCACTACCATAATATATAGCTGCTTTTCCACTGCTCCCCTACCTAGGTCTGGTCTGATTTGCTGCCCCTCCACTGCATATAAAACTGGGATGATGAAAGAATTTGTAAAAGCAGTAGATAGAAAATCTGCAGCATTTCTGCATTTGAAATCTAAATCTCCCAAAGTGAGTGATGAGAAACTGAAAGAAGGAGTTTCTATAGGGCAACAAATAAGCTCAGTGATGGATAATGAAAAATCTCAGGAACTATTAACTCCTTCACAACCAAGGACGTAAGGGTATGTCCTGGAGCGTGGAGAATGTATGAAGAGGGGTCGCGGGGTAACATCTCTTCATGCAGCACGGGCGTCAGCTGTTTATTACAGCTGACACCCACGGGCAATGGCTGCGATCAGCTGTGTGGACGATCGCAGCTACTAACCCTTTAAATGCCGCTGTCAATTCTGATAGTGGCATTTAAATCCCCCAATGTTCTGGGGTCCCTTGCGCACCCCCCCCCCCCACAGTGAGATTGGGGGAGCCGTGCACTTATCATGGCAGCCAGGGGCTTTCTGAAAGGCCCCAGGGCTGCCTTAGCAGACTGCCTATCAAGCCATTCCCATGGGGTGGCTTGTTAGACTGCCTGTCAAATCGCAGTATGGTGTAATAGCATTACGTCATACTGCAGGAGCGATCAAAGCATCGCATGTTGTAGCCCCCAGGGGGACTTAAAAGTAAAGTGAAAATAAGATCAATAAAGTTTTATTAATTGTAAAAAAAAAAAGTTCTAAAAAGTTTAAATCACCCCCCTTTTGCCATATCTATAGTTAAAAAATCTAAATCATAAAATAAAATGTCCAATCTATCAGAGTAGTGCATTATTTTCCCCGCACGGTAAACGTCGTCTGAAAAAAATAAAGAACGCCAGAAAGGCACTTTTTCAGTTATCCTGTCTCCCAGAAAAAAACGTACTAAAAAGTGATCAAAAAGTCGTATTTATTCCAAATTGGTACTAATGTAAACTACAGGATATCCAACAAAAAATGTGTCCATGCACAACTACGTCGACGGAAAAATAAAAAACAAAAAAATTATTGCGCGCACAAAATGACCGCAGAAAATAATTGAAAAATATTAAATGTCTTTGAAAAAAAAAAAAAGAGTAGTACAGTAAAAAAAACTATACAAGCTTGGTATCGTAGTAATCGTACTGACTCATAGAATAAAGTTATCATGTCATTTTTGATGCAGTTTGTGTGCCGTAGAAACAAAACGCACTGAAAGATAGCGGAATGTCATTTTTTTTTTCATTTTACTCTACTTAGAAGTTTCTAAAAATTTTTCTGTACATTATATGGTACATTAAATAGCACCATTGAAAAATACAACTTGTCCTGCAAAAAACAAGCCCTCATACAGCGACGTCGATGAATAAATAAAGGAGTCATGATTTTTTTGACGGGGGGAGGAAAAAACGAAAATGGAAAAAGAAAAAGGGCTGCGTCATGAAGGGGTTAAATCCATTGCAAGTAGCAGCCAGGTTGTTGTTCAAAAATGTCTCCTCTTCTTCTCTTGGAAATCATGAATCAGAAAATTGTTATGCCCTGTAAGAGATCCGATGATATCACACCAAGCTATGGGATGCAATATATCCTTAAGGGCTCATGCCCATGGACGAAGTGAGATACGCCCACGGTTTTAGACCGCGGGAATTCCGCGGGGACAAACAAAAAAGTCCTCGCTGGCGATCGTGGAAAAATGTGCATCTTACCGCGTTTTTTCCGCAGTCTTCATTAATACTACATTAAAGGGGTTGTCCCGCGCCGAAACTGGGTTTTTTTTTTTCAACCCCCCCCCGTTCGGCGCGAGACAACCCTGATGCAGGGGTTAAAAAAGAACACCGGAGAGTGCTTACCTGAATCCCCGCGCTCCGGTGACTTCTTACTTACCTGATGAAGATGGCCGCCGGGATCTTCTCCCTCGGTGGACCGCAGGGCTTCTGTGCGGTCCATTGCCGATTCCAGCCTCCTGATTGGCTGGAATCGGCACGTGACGGGGCGGAGCTACACGGAGCTGGCATCCTGCACGAGCGGCCCCATTGAGAAAACAAGAAGACCCGGACTGCGCAAGCGCAGCTAATTTGGCCATTAGACGGCGAAAATTAGTCGGCTCCATGGAAACGAGGACGCTAGCAACGGAGCAGGTAAGTGAAAAACTTCTTATAACTTCTGTATGGCTCATAATTAATGCACAATGTACATTACAAAGTGCATTAATATGGCCATACAGAAGTGTATAGACCCACTTGCTGCCGCGGGACAACCCCTTTAATGGAGACCTCCCACCACAGAAAAATGTGGTAAAATAGAACATGCCACGTTTTTTTGGGGCGAATATTTACAGAATTCCGCATGTAAGGACAGAGCTATTAGGTTCAATAGAACCTAAAAGCTGCATTATTCCACCGCAGATTTACGCCACATGGAAAGTGGCATAAATCCATCTGTGGGCATTAGCCCTTAAACTTCACTTCTTGGACTCCCACCTGGACTTCTTCCCAAAAAAAACTTGGGATTGTCAGTGACCAGCATGGCGATCGCTTCCATCAGCAGATATCTATGATGGAACAGAAGTACCAAGATAAGTGGAGTCCCAGAATGATCACTGACTATTGCTGGACCATGAAGAGAGACAGCCCAGAAGCAAAATATTCCTGTCAACCATCATCGAAAACGTTCTAGGTAAACTGTATTTCACATAATGTTGACTTACATAAGTACTAATTTTATAAAACTTGAAATGTGTCACAAAAAAACCCTGATGGAAAAATGCAAACAGATTTGAATTCAGGAGGTGAAATACTACTAGAATCACCAGGAAATATTCTTGTGAAAGAAAAAAAAGTTTTGTATTGTAGGCCAGTGTTATTAAAACAAGTTATGTTTCAATATATTTCTGCGTTTGGCAGTGTGAGGATTATTGGTGTTTCCCCTTGTAGAAAGACGTGGTGCAAGACCACTAATGGATTAAAACAACTGTTGTATTTATGACTATTGGACCCTTATTTCAGAATTGTTTGTGGAACAAGCTAACTGTCTAATGAGACTACATATATACGCGAGATGAACTTGTTATTTACAAGCTTCTTTACAGTTTCACAACATATAGAAGAGAAGCAAATATTGGAGTGACACAAATATTATGGTCATGGTACAAAGTGTGTCTTCACTGGATGAAAATACCCTGATATTTTGGGGCAATGAACTTTTCTGTCCTTATCTGTATTCAAGTGTCACACAACTATTCAATGCTATTGATGTGCTTTCTTCTGATAATGATGATTCACATTCTTTTATGCACATGCAGCATTTAACCCCTTAGTGACCAAGCCTGTTTGCACCTTAATGACAAGGCCAAATTTTGGAAATCTGACATGTGTCACTTTAACATGGAATAACACCGTAAAGGTTTTGCATATCCAAGTGATTTTGACATTGCTTTTTGCCACATGTTGTACTTCATATAGGTGGCAAAACTAGACCGATAGAATTTGTGTATATTTATTAAAAGCATCAACATTGGGAAAATTTTGAAAAAAATCGTCATTTTTTCACATTTTCAACTTCAATGTCTCAAATATGTGCAAACATAATATAGAAATTTTTCATAAGATATATATTCCCATTTGTTTACTTCATTCTGGATACACATTGAAAAAACTTAATTTTTTTTAACCATTTAGGAGGCGTACAAATTTAACACTAATTATTAACATTTTAAGGGGAACTTTGTTTTCCTACACCAAGCCAAGATTGCAAAGGCTCATAGGTATCAGAATGATAGATACATCATGTTCAGAAACATACCCATTGTGGCCCAAATATTATGTCCGTATGCACAACTGGTCCCAAACTAGTCTGTAGTCTGTACTTGGAGCATCGTTTAATTCAACTCCAAGATAAGTCTGCCACACTGTGAACTGTTAAATGTTGAAGTGTGTTAACAAGAGCTTAGTAGACTGCGTACCTTCGGGTTAACAATTCAAGCTACGTGGACTCGTCTGAGTTATTTTGTCGCCAATTGCCCGAGTTCACACCCAAACATACTGGCGTAACATGTCAAAACCGTTTATTATAGCTGTAATTATCGTTCTGTCTATTCCACTGCGTGGGACCCAGCTTGGCCCTTTTCTGCCATTGTTGGAAGAGATCGCAGAGCCACCTGTGACATCCATCTTGTTCACCCATGGTCTCCCCCATAACGATCAGCCTCGGATGCTGCACTGTTTCCCCAGTCTTTGCTTTTTGGTCAATGTCCAAGTTCCATGTTCCCTTGTCTGTTCATTTGTCCTGGTCTCTGCCTTGTACTGTTCCTGACCCAGGCCACCTTGCCTGTTGTGTTAATGTATTCCTATATTGTTTTGGTTGAGAATCCTGTTTGGATCAACTTTTATTTTATCAAGTATCCTGCTGTTTCTGTGAACTCTGCAGGGTAAAGCCACATCTCGCCCTGGGGATCCATATCCCACAACAGTTGTTCTGTGTGTGTACATGAGGAATAACAGTCTATCTAGTCCTTATATAACTTGTATCTTGCATTTTTGTCCTCCCCCCCCCCCCCCTTGCAGGCTGTATCTGTGATTGTCAATTCTCTCTGGACTGGTGGTAGAAGCCTAGCTGTTGCATGTGTCTTGTGTTCTATAGACTATGCATAGAGAGTGTTACAGCTGGCGGGTGTGGACTGACTGTATCAACTTACCAACTAGGCCGTGATCATGGACCGGTGAAGTTAGCAGCTGATCTTAGTGGACGGAGGTGTTGAGGGAGCAATGCTGCGAGTCCATCCGATCCACAAGTAGGAGAGGTACAAGAAATACCTAGTATAGGTGAAGACTGATATACTCTGACAGGCTACGGGAGATGGAGGTTTTGCCCTAAACTGAAAGAGGGTTACGGGAAAAGCCCTGCCTAGAAGCAGGGCAATCGTTCTGACAAGAACAGCCCCACGGTCTTCACCTGGGTCTGTCTAACCCTGACAGGGCACAGGAAAGGTGAACTGAAAACTACACGCACACACAGAGTACAATAAATGCAAACAGAAGAGATTCACCACAGGGATAAATGCTATGCAAGACAGGACGGCACTAGGAAACACGAACACGGGAGAAGTACAAAACGTAGAGCAGGTAAGCACATGGAAATAGGAACCAGACTGGGAAGTTGTAGCAAGGTACACCAGCAATAAGGCAATGAGACTAAGATCCCAGCTCAGCTCAATAGGAAGTTAATGGTTGATGCTTTGCAGCTGAACTGGCATACTGCAAAGATTAACACCTGCACTGCTGGAAAGAAATGTAGAGCAGTTCAGGTTACCATTGAAACCAAACAACACCTACGTCTTTTGAAAATAACCTGAGACAAGTACGTTTGAGACACAGGCCTAATAGTACCTTCTCTCTCTCACGCCGTATCCTGCCCCTGCGGGTCCTTTGAAAAAATCTCCGAACAAGGTGAGGAGCATTAACCTTCTCTGAAGTGTCCCACGACCTCTCCACTGGACTGTAACCCTTCCAATCTATCAAAAAAGGGTTATTTCTAACCCTTTTAAAGTCCAGAATATCTTTGATCTCATAGGAATTCTCTGCGTTGATCTGGGTTGCTGCCGGTCTAGCAGTTCTGGAAAATATATTGAAAACCAGTTGTTTGAACAGTGAGACATGAAATGAATTAGAGATATGCAGGGAGGCGGGAAGGAGTAATTTATAGCAAACGGGGTAACTCTACTCAACGCCATGAATGGTTCCAAAAAAAAGCTTGTAGGAGGAGCCTTTAACCTGACATGCTTGGATGAAAGCCAAACCTTGTCCTCTGGGGCAAACAGCTCTTGGCCATACACAATGGAGAAATGGGACCTTTTCATGGATTCATTAATATGCTGATTGTGAGAAAACTCCGCACAGGGCAGCAGACCGGCCCAATCGTCCTGATGAGCGTTGCTAAAATGGCATAGATAATTAATTATAATCTTATTAGTACACTCCACCTGACCATTGGATTGTGGGTGGTAAGCGGAGCAGAAGTCCAATGAAATCCCCATGAGCTTGCAAAGAGTCCTCCAAAACTTGGAAGTGAATTGCAACCCTCTATGGAAAACAATGTCTAGTGGAAATCCATGTAGCCATCAGATATGCTTGATGAAGCTCTATGCTAGCTGGCTGGCAGATAGTAATCCTGGCAATAGAACAAAGTGGGCCATTTTAGAGAATTGGTTGACGACCACACAGATGACTGTGTGACCTCCGTCAGGAAGCAGGTCAGTGATAAAATCCATAGCGATGTGTTGCCACGAATGCTCTGGGATGGGTAAAGGACACAGCAGGCTGGTGGGTTTCTATTTCAGGACTTTGTTCTGCACGCAAATAGGGCAAGCAGCGACAAATTCGTGGATGTCTTTCACCATGGATGGCCACCAATAGCTACGCCCAATTAATTCAATGGTCTTACATTGCCCGGAGTGCCCAGCTATTCTGGAAAAATGTCCCCAGGTCAAGACTTGCCTTCTCCTGTAATCGTTAATGAAAGTCTTCCCAGACTGAATCTCTTTAACACGGAGTAGGACCAATGCTACCAATTTGGCAGGATTCATGATAAACTGAGGAGCCTCCTCGTGGTCATTGGAATCAAACGCTCTTGATAAGGCATCTGCTTTAATATTCTTTTCAGCAGGGTGAAAATGCAAAACAAAGTCAAACCGAGCAAAAATAAAGACCACCAAGACTGTTGGGGATTGAGCCACTGTGCGGCTGGAAGATAGGTCAAATTTTTATGGTCTTTAAAAACAACAATAGGAAGCGGGACACCTATGTCTGCCGGAAATGACCAGAGGCAGGTAGGTTTGGGACACAGGCCTAATAGAGAGCTACAGATTCTGGTCTTTAACTGTCCAACTGTCTAACACATGGACATGTAGTGCTGTGTACGACTGAGCAGTATACATGTGAATAAGTATCAGCAGACAACTCACCATTAGCTCCTATAAGACTTCCATGTGTGACTGTCTCTCCCTTCTCCTTCCCCTTCCTATTTCCTCTCATAGACTTCAAAGGACACAATGTCTGATCTCCCTCTTCTTGTTTTTCTGTCCTATCACTAAAGCAGATGGGTGGTGGTGTGGCGCAGCAGTGACTGATGGAGGAGGAAGCAGCACACATTTTTTTCAAAAAATTAACATTTATTGAGCAAAATGTAATTTGCATCATTTCGCTCCATAGGAGGGCATTTGTACTTAAACAATATGTAATAACACCACATAACAGCACACCAAAAAATATTTCTGTACATTGGCACGACAAAGCACTTGTAACTTTCATCTGCATCACTCGCCATTCTATAATTTACGACCTCCACGATATGTCATAAACCTCTCTAACTAGCAGCATATCTGCAACAAAATTCCTGGCACAAGGTAGCAGAGTGTGGTGAGTGTGGTGTTCAGCCAAAAGCCACACTCAATGGCCTTGTAACACATAAAAATAAAGCAAACGAGCACCCACAAAAATATTGTGAAGATGGGGGCAGATTAGGGAAGAAGGGTGCCGACTTGGTAAGATGGTCGCCAGAGGCCCTAGAGGCTTTTAGTCATCTCAAAAGGGCGTTTACTGCTGCCCTGATGCTAGTACAGCCTGAACCGCGGCGACCGTTCTTCATTGAGGTCGATGTGTCTGAGGTGGGGGCTGTATTGTCTCGGGAAGTCAGCGAGAGACCTGGGTATAGTCCATGTTCGTTCTTCTCGCAAAAGTTCAGTTCGGCAAAACGTAACTACGACGTGGGTAATCGTGAGTAATTGGTGATTAAGTGGTCTCTAGAAGAGGGACGTCACCATTACTGTGTATACTGATCTTTGGATCTTTGTACTAGACACTACTGGTGGCCAGGCATGTCTCAGGAGATCCGCGACTTTGTTAAGGGATGCTCTGTCTGTGCATGCAGTAAAAGTCGGCGTCCAGAGGGCCTTCTGAGGCCGTTATCGGTGCCTTTTCGTCCGTGGTCATATTTATCGGTAGATTTTATCACCGATCTACCTGAGTCTCAGAAGTTCACAACTATCCTAGTTGTTGTTGACCGTTTCTCAAAGATGGCATATTTCGTGGCGTTAAAGAAGCTACCTTCTGCGATAGAATTTTCCAAGATTTTTGTAAAAGAAATCATTCGTCTACATGGGGCTCTCGAAAACATTGTATCTGATCGCGGTGTTCAGTTTATTGCGCAATTTTGGCGAGCCTTCTGTAGAAACCTGGGAACGTCGCTTTCCTTCTCCTCAGCATTCCACCCGCAGACTAATGGTCAGTCTGAGCGGAAGAACCAGGATTTAGTGAAATATTTACGGTTTTTTGCTAGCGAAAAGGCTCATCAGTAGGCAGAATTCCTGCCGTTGGCAGAGTTTGCACTAAACAACCGTACTTGTTCTTCCACTGCGGTATCTCCATTCCTTTGTGTATATGATCAGCATCCTTGCTTCCTTACAGCTATTTCTACTCCGTCTGCCTGTTCTGCAGTTAATGTCACCACAGATGCACTGCAGGGGCATGGAAAAAAGTACAGAAGAACTTGGAAGCAATGGGGGCTCGTATGCAGTTGCATAGTGGGAGGAGTCTGTCAGTATCTGAACCTTACAGGATGGGACAGAAGGTATATTTGTCTTCTGGAAATCTCAAAATTTTGAAACTGGCGCCGCGTTATGTGGGTCCCTTTGTCATCATGCCTGTAGTAAATCCGCTTGCTTATGAACTTGATTTGCCAGCTACATGGTGGGTTCATAGGGTTTTTCATATGTCATTATTGAAACTTTTTGTCCCTTCGGACGGAACCTTGAATTTAGCCAGGAGTGGAGGCAAGTAGGCAGGCACAGGGGTTGTGGGTGAGATCTAGGGCACCCGGGCTGGCGTATCAAGGGTTATACCGTAACATTATACTCACGAATATTCTATGAGGTTCTGAAGTCGGTGAGAACTCATGGCACGGTAACTCACAGAATGCTTCGCTTCTCAAGGTTTCCTGTGCATGTGCTCTATTCAGATAACATTGAATTTAGCCTCTAGATGGGGATGATCATCACTACTGTACATTACACTTCTGTAAGTTGCACCAAAGTTTTTTACAAACTGACATCTGACAGAAGATGGTAAACTGTAATTTGAACCTGATGTCTATGGTTTATGTACTTCAAATTGTTAATGGGTAGATCACATTAATACAGTATTTTCTCTTCAGAGACTCTAATGTAAAGTTATCATTTCTTTGAGATAATTCATTTTTTTCTATTTTTTGAAATAATTTAAGAAAGCTTGATTGTAATTTTCTTTCAAGATCAAATCAATTTTATTTTGATCCATTATCATGGGGCTCCTGGTAGGCACAGGGCCCGTAGTTTGGTGTCTACACTCCTATTTGGTAATATGGCACTGGACCCCATTATAGTCAATAGGGTTTGTCTGATGCCATTTGGGTCCAGCAAGTGCCAGATTGATCCTGTACTTCGGCATTTTTGTTGTTGAGCTCCTATAATGAATACATTAGCCTGTAGATATACACATGACCTACTGATGCACAAATGTTTACAACCATGAGTTCTTTAAAAATGAATGAAATGACATCCCGCTTAGGCCCCATTTACATGAGAGTATTTGCGTGCTCATTTTTTTATGTGCGTAATATGCTGAAACCCTATTGATTTGCTTTCAGGGATTCGGACCTCCATTTTTCACAGGCATGAAAAAATTTGCAGTGTGTCCTGATTTGGTCTGTATTACATACTGAAATAGGCCTTTAAAGTCAATGGAAGTGCGCAAATACATAGTGAATATGCATGATATGCAGTAAGGGACTAGCACGCGCAAAGTTACTCACTTCTAGGTCCTCAGAGGTGCTGTCCTCCCCTTCAGGTGACGACTTAGAACAGTCAGCCACTTGCCGCCACAGATTAGATAACTACATAGGGCTAGGGTCCTTGTCATCCATATACACAAATATGAAGTTGGTATCACCATATTCCACAACAAATGGCTGTAAATGGTCTGGCAAGATGTCCTTAATCGCCTGATTATCCTGGTGGATTAGGATCCAGGGTGCATAACGAAATTCCGCAAATCCGTTATGAGTCCTATAGAATTTGGTGGTCCAGTCCACCTTCCAAGATGGGGATGCGTGTGTTGCTGTATTCCTCTTCCCTAGCCTTCCTGCTAGTGGGTGTCTTATGGCAGGTCCAAGGGTGGTACCAGTTGTTGAGACAGAAGTGGAGGTAGAGGCCACACCAATGGCCGGCATGGTCAATTCCTCCCTCTCCATGGTGGGGTCAGGATTCTGCAGCTCTGCTTTCCTCTCCTCAGGCTTGGGGTATACTGAAGAAATCATGCGCAGTACGTCCAACAATTTTGGCTCAGCTCCCCAATAAAATTGTGGCTTTGGTGGTGGGTATCCAGTCGGTATTCCCTTCACCACTCTTGTAGCCTTTTCAGGCGCAGGAGTGCTCTTGCTGGTCTGCTGTGTGGTTTCTGTCATCTCACTCACCAGCACACCTGGCTCTTCCCCTGGGTGGTTCTCAGTGCTCTGCTCCGCGGTGTGGTTGTCCCCCCCTACTTTTCCTGAAGTAACGGCGGGAACTCTGCGATGGGAAAGCTTTGCGGGTTTTTCTGTCACTGTACAAGAAGAAGGCTGAGTGCCATTTTGACAGTCCATAGAATCTTTCATAGTTTCTGTTACATAATGCAGACTCGGGAATTCCACTTTGTCAAACAATATGTCACGATTTCTCTACAGGCGGTAACACATCTGGGACACATATAAACTTGGTGTGAATAAAGAGTCCTTACTTTTTTTCTGCATCTTGCAGGTGACAATGCCTTGTCTTTCCAACTTTTCTGTATGCTCAGAGGACCCACAACCTTGTCCTTTCAATTCCTTTAGGCTCAGAGGACCCGCAACTTTGTCCTTTTCCTCTTTTAAGGCTCAGAGGGTTGGAGGGATCTTGTCCTTGAGTTTTTAGAAGGCTCAGAAGGTTGGAGGGATCTTGTCCTTCAATTTCTGGAAAGCTCAGAGGGCTTGATGCTGTAGGCAACTTAGTTTTCTTACTTCTTAGGCATGGGCATTCAATTTCTTCCGTGTCTGGCAATGGCAAAGGTATCACTTCACCTTTTTAAGCAAGGCGCAGAAGGATCATCTTGTTTGTGCACGCCAAAAAGCTCCGCTCTGCAGCATCCGAGGAGTGGGCCCTCAGCTGAGGAGACAGCAGGGCAGAGATGTTAACCTTGTCACAGGGCTGTACCATCTCCTTCCCATAAGGAAGCTAGGGAACGCTACCTTGCGACTAGCTGGGGGTGCTTGCATATAGTAACTGGGGGTTACCTTTTCCTGGAATGGATCTTGTAGATGAATAAAGTAATCCAACCCCAGAAGAGCATATTTGAAACAAAACCGTGAACAGTCGATCTTGTCCATTTACTTAAACTTCTCAAGAAAGTCAATAACAGTTACAAAAATTACGGGATATTGGAACAATCCACAGGCCAAGTTATCTGCAGGTTCTATCACTCCTGGCAATCACTTTCTCTACCGCCAAAACACTCACACTTTCTTTCTTCTCGCTAATAAGTGATTCCTTTCTCTGAGTACTCAGCAGTAGTACAGAGGGTTCCTGGGTTAAGGGGCACAGGCTGAGCATTAGGCAATCGTTCGGCCTCCCCCATGCTCCACACACAAACCGACCTGGCAGCCTTTCTGTAGTGTCTGCGTGGCTGACTGACTGTCTCTCCCTCTCATTGCATGCTTGCAAACACACATATCAAGCATCATCACATGCTCACAAATGATACACACAAAAAGATACATTTTCAGGACAGGACAGAACATACCAGACGTTAACCCTTTCAGTCCTGCAAACAGTAATACACATAAATTTGATGCACTCTACAAACAAGACACTGACAAGACACAAGGCAGACATAGAACATTCTGGACGGAATCCCATTAACTTTTGGCCAGTACAGAAGCATCAATTCTGCAGCTCATCCCCTCTAGCCTGCATATTTTGCAATTTTCTTTTAGTGTCGAGGTTACATGACTAGAACTGTGACCATACTCTACGATCTGCAATTAATGGGGCAGCTTTATAACAACTGTCATAAAGAAAAACTTTACTTATTGCCTCTACCAACCAATCACATTTCAGAATTTTCAATTTGTATTCTGTTTATTTTGAAGAGCAGAATACAAAATGAAACCTCTGCTGCTTTCATAGAATACTAGTCATGGTCAGTTGAGGTTGGAAGGAAAGTGCAGAATACACAGCTTGGAGAGGACTATCTATAGAGCTGGATTCTTCACAGCAGTGATATTGTGATTAATGAGCAATTATTGTTTCCAAAAATAATCAGTAATCGGGATGAACAAATGCAGATTTCTATTAAAGTCAACGAGATTAAACATAAGCTTCACTAATTTGGCTGCCAGAAGGTCCCTAATGCAACCATAAACAATAATCCTTATCTTCACAAAGCATGGTTAGCACTGTTTTCTTGCAAGTCTCAGGTCCTTGGTCTTGCCAAGGATAATATCTGTTTGGGTTTCTTCTTCATAATAATATGTGGGTCTCGCACTCTGTATTCTCTCCATACAGTTGTTTTCCTCTTGGCCTAATTGGAACCTGGGATCCTAGTGCCATAAGGCAACAGCACTAACTACTGAGTCAGTGTGCTTTTACTTCCTCTTTTTTCCAATTCCTCCTCCCAGCTCCTGTGTCAGATTTATGTTTTATATAAAAAGGCTGATTATTATGAATAAATCCACACAAAAGCAAGGAGAAAATATAAACTCCATGCAGATTCTGTCCTTGGTCAATCATCATGACTGTAAAATATAACAGAGATACCTGGATAAGCTGTCAGCATAGGCAAATACATGGCATAATTTTAATATTGCTAAGTGTAAAGTAATGCACCTTGGCAGCAGGAATCATATTATTGCATATAGAGTTATTTGGCACAGAACTGGGGACAATAGAGCAAGAGGAGAACTTGTGCATCCTAGTTACCAATAAGCAAAGCAGCTGTACTTAGTGCCAAGTAGCAGCAAAAGTAAATAAGATTTTGGGGCATTTAAAAAGAGAGACAAGAGCCTGTGATCCCAATGTAATCTTACCCCTCAATAGATCATTTGTAAGGACACATATTAAGTATGGGATTCAGTTTGGGCTCCATATTGTAAAAATGGTAGAGGAGAACTGGAGCGGGTTCAAGGATGGGTGAATAGGTTATTAAATGGGATGAGAGATAATATATAACAAGACTAGAACAAAACATACTTGTTCAGCTTGGAAAAGAAACACCATAAGAGTGATCTCATTTGCATGTATAAATTTATCTGGTCAGTACTGAGAACCTGTACAGGATTTATTGTTCCCAAGGACTGAACAAAGGATCAGGGAACATTCATTACATCTGGATGAAAGGTGGTTTAGGCATCTATGTAGGAGTTCTTTATAGTTAGAGTAGTCCAAACTATGCAGTGCCCTACCCCAAGAAATAGTAGTGGAAGAATGAATAACAGCATTGAAAAAAGGGTGAGATGCTTATCTAATGACGAATGGTATTGAGGGTTATAATTAGAGATGAGCGAACACCAAAATGTTCGGGTGTTCGTTATTCGGAACGAACTTCCCGCGATGCTCGAGGGTTCGTTTCGAACAACGAACCCCATTGAAGTCAATGGGCGACCCGAGCATTTTTGTATTTCGCCGATGCTCGCTAAGGTTTTCATGTGTGAAAATCTGGGCAATTCAAGAAAGTGATGGGAATGACACAGAAACGGATAGGGCAGGCGAGGGGCTACATGTTGGGCTGCATCTCAAGTTCACAGGTCCCACTATTAAGCCACAATACCGGCAAGAGTGGCCCCCCCCCCCTCCCAACAACTTTTACTTCTGAAAAACCCTGATTACCAATGCATACCTTAGCTAAGCACCACACTACCTCCAACAAAGCACAATCACTGCCTGCATGACACTCCGCTGCCACTTCTCCTGGGTTACATGCTGCCCAACCGCACCCCCTCCCCCCCACAGCGCACACCAAAGTGTCCCTGGGCAGCCTTCAGCTGCCCTCATGCCACACCACGCTCATGTCTATTTAGAATTGCGTCTGCCATGACGAGGGACCGCAGGCACACACTGCAGAGGTTGGCACGGCTAGGCAGCGACCCTCTTTAAAAGTGGCGGAGCGATAGCCCACAATGCTGTACAGAAGCAATGAGAAATAGAATCCTGTGCCACCGCCATCAGGAGCTGCACACGTGGGCATAGCAATGGGGAACCTATGTGCCACACACTATTCATTCTGTCAAGGTGTCTGCATGCCCCAGTCAGACCGGGCTTTTTAATTCATAGACACAGGCAGGTACAACTCCCTATTGTGAAGTCCCTGTCGACCCACAGCATGGGTGGCACCCTGGAACCCACCGGCGGTACACAGAAATATCCCATTGCATTGCCCAACACAGCTGAGGTAGTAATGTCGTGCTTAATGCAGGTGGGCTTCGGCCCACACTGCATGCCCCAGTCTGACTGGGGTTCTTTATAAGTGTACAGATGTAGTAAAAACTCCGTGTGCACCTACAGCATGGGTGGGTGCCAGGAAGCCACCGGCGGTACATAGAAATATCCCATTGCATTGCCCAACACAGCTGAGGTAGTAATGTTGTGCTTAACCCTTTCCAATCCAATTTGTATATGGTTTTCCTAGGGGGCTTACTCTTTTTCTGCCGTTATACAACGGCGCTATATGCTGGCTAAAGCCAGTACTGCATGAGCTGACACGTAGGATAGGCTCCGACAGCAGAGAGGCTGGCAATATACAGTAAGAGAACCCCGACGGACGTCTACCAACAACGGAGCTGTACAGCCTTAAACCCTAATGTCTTCACAGGTCACACAGTGGACTGGAAAGGGTTAATGCAGGTGGGTTTCGGCCCACACTGCATGCCCCAGTCAGACTGGGTTTCTTTATAAGTGGAAACAGATGCATTTATAATTCCCTGTGGACCCACAGCATGGGTGGGTGCCAGGAAGCCACCGGCGGTACATAGAAATATCCCATTGCATTGCCCAACACAGCTGAGGTAGTAATGTCGTGCGTAATACAGGTGGGCTTCGGCCCACACTGCATGCCCCAGTCTGACCGGGGTTCTTTACAAGTGGACACATGTAGGTTAAACTCCCTGTGGACCCACTGCCTGGGTGGGTGCCAGGAAGCCACCGGCGGTACATAGAAATATCCCATTGCATTGCCCAACACAGCTGAGGTAGTAATGTCGTGCGTAATACAGGTGGGCTTCGGCCCACACTGCATGCCCCAGTCAGACTGGGGTTCTTTAGAAGTGGACACATGTATTAAAAACTCCGTGTGCACCTACAGCATGGGTGGCTCCCTGGAACCCACCGGCGGTACATAAAAATATCCCATTGCATTGCCCAACACAGCTGAGGTAACGTCAGCTGTAATGCAGGTGGGCTAAAAATTAATTTGATTACACTGTAGGCGAGGGCCCACAAAAATTGCTGTATCAACAGTACTAATGTACATCCCAAAAATTGGCCATGGCCAGCCAAGAGGGCAGGTGAAACCCATTAACCGCTTTGGTTAATGTGGCTTAAGTGGTAACTAGGCCTGGAGGCAGCCCAGTGTAACGAAAAATTGGTTCAAGTTAAAGTTCCAACGCTTTTAAGCGCATTGAAACTTATAAAAATTGTTCAGAAAAATTATTTGAGTGAGCCTTGTGGCCCTAAGAAAAATTGCCCGTTCAGCGTGATTACGTGAGGTTTCAGGAGGAGGAGCAGGAGGAGGAGGAGGAATATTAGACACAGATTGATGAAGCAGAAATGTCCCCGTTTTGGATGGTGAGAGAGAACGTAGCTTCCATCCGCGGGTGCAGCCTACGTATTGCTTACGTATCGCTGCTGTCCGCTGGTGGAGAACAGAAGTCTGGCGAACTCCAGCCTTTGTTCATCTTGATGAGTGTTAGCCTGTCGGCACTGTCGGTTGACAAGCGGCTACGCTTATCTGTGATGATTCCCCCAGCCGCACTAAACACCCTCTCCGACAAGACGCTAGCCGCAGGACAAGCAAGCACCTCCAGGGCATACAGCGCTAGTTCAGGCCACGTGTCCAGCTTCGACACCCAGTAGTTGTAGGGGGCAGAGGCGTCACCAAGGATGGTCGTGCGATCCGCTACGTACTCCCTCACCATCCTTTTACAGTGCTCCCGCCGACTCAGCCGTGACTGGGGAGCGGTGACACAGTCTTGGTGGGGAGCCATAAAGCTGGCCAGGCCCTTAAAGACTGTTGCACTGCCTGGGATGTACATGCTGCTCGATCTACGCACATCCCCTGCTACCTTGCCCTCGGTACTGCGCCTTCTGCCACTAGCGCTGTCGGCTGGGAATTTTACCATCAGCTTGTCCGCAAGGGTCCTGTGGTATAGCAACACTCTCGAACCCCTTTCCTCTTCGGGAATCAGAGTGGGCAGGTTCTCCTTATACCGTGGATCGAGCAGTGTGTACACCCAGTAATCCGTCGTGGCCAGAATGCGTGCAACGCGAGGGTCACGAGAAAGGCATCCTAACATGAAGTCAGCCATGTGTGCCAGGGTACCTGTACGCAACACATGGCTGTCGTCACTAGGAAGATCACTTTCAGGATCCTCCTCCTCCTCCTCCTCCTCCTCAGGCCATACACGCTGAAAGGATGACAGGCAATCAGCCGGTGTACCGTCAGCAGCGGCCCAAGCTGTCTCTTCCCCCTCCTCCTCATCCTCCTCATGCTCCTCCTCCTCCTGTACGCGCTGAGAAATAGACAGGAGGGTGCCCTGACTATCCAGCGGCATACTGTCTTCCCCCGCCCCCGTTTCCGAGCGCAAAGCAGCTGCCTTTATGGTTTGCAGGGAATTTCTCAAGATGCATAGCAGAGGAATGGTGACGCTAATGATTGTAGCATCGCCGCTCACCACCTGGGTAGACTCCTCAAAATTACCAAGGACATGGCAGATGTCTGCCAACCAGGCCCACTCTTCTGAAAAGAATTGAGGAGGCTGACTCCCACTGCGCCGCCCATGTTGGAGTTGGTATTCGACTATAGCTCTATGTTGTTCATAGAGCCTGGCCAACATGTGGAGCGTAGAGTTCCACCGTGTGGGCACGTCGCACAGCAGTCGGTGCACTGGCAGCTTAAAGTGATGTTGCAGGGTGCGCAGGGTGGCAGCGTCCGTGTGGGACTTGCGAAAATGTGCACAGAGCCGGCGCGCCTTTACGAGCAGGTCTGACAAGCGTGGGTAGCTTTTCAGAAAGCGCTGAACCACCAAATTAAAGACGTGGGCCAGGCATGGCACGTGCGTGAGGCTGCCGAGCTGCAGAGCCGCCACCAGGTTACGGCCGTTGTCACACACGACCATGCCCGGTTGGAGGCTCAGCGGCGCAAGCCAGCGGTCGGTCTGCTGTGTCAGACCCTGCAGCAGTTCGTGGGCCGTGTGCCTCTTATCGCCTAAGCTGAGTAGTTTCAGCACTGCCTGCTGACGCTTGCCCACCGCTGTGCTGCCACACCGCGCGACACCGACTGCTGGCGACATGCTGCTGCTAACACATCTTGATTGCGAGACAGAGGAGGAGGAGGAGGAGGAGGGTGCTTTAGTGGAGGAAGCATACACCTCCGCAGATACCACCACCGAGCTGGGGCCCGCAATTCTGGGGGTGGGTAGGACGTGAGCGGTCCCAGGCTCTGACTCTGTCCCAGCCTCCACTAAATTCACCCAATGTGCCGTCAGGGAGATGTAGTGGCCCTGCCCGCCTGTGCTTGTCCACGTGTCCGTAGTTAAGTGGACCGTGGCAGTAACCGCATTGGTGAGGGCGCGTACAATGTTGCGGGAGACGTGGTCGTGCAGGGCTGGGACGGCACATCGGGAAAAGTAGTGGCGACTGGGAACTGAGTAGCGCGGGGCCGCCGCCTCCATGATACTTTTGAAGGACTCCGTTTCCACAACCCTATACGGCAGCATCTCAAGGCTGATGAATTTTGCTATGCGGACGGTTAACGTTTGAGCGTGCGGGTGCGTGGCGGCGTACTTGCGCTTGCGCTCCAACAGTTGCGCAAGCGACGGCTGGACGGTGCGCTGAACTACACTGCTGGATGGGGCCGAGGACAGCGGAGGTGAGGGTGTGGGTGCAGGCCAGGAGACGGTAGTGCCTGTGTCCTGAGAGGGGGGTTGCATCTCAGTGGCAGGTTGGGGCACAGGGGGAGAGGCAGGGGTGCAAACCGGAGGCGCTGAACGGCCTTCGTCCCACCTTGCGGGGTGCTTGGCCATCATATGTCTGCGCATGGTGGTGGTGGTGAGGCTGTTGGTGTTGGCTCCCCGGCTGAGCTTTGCGCGACAAAGGTTGCACACCACTGTTCGTCGGTCGTCAGGCGTCTCTGTGAAAAACTGCCAGACCTTAGAGCACCTCGGCCTCTGCAGGGTGGCATGGCGCGAGGGGGCCCTTTGGGAAACAGTTGGTGGATTATTTGGTCTGGCCCTGCCTCTACCCCTGGCCACCGCACTGCCTCTTGCAACCTGCCCTGCTGATGCCCTTGACTCCCCCTCTGAAGACCTGTCCTCCTGAGTAAGCGTTGCACACCAGGTGGGGTCAGTCACCTCATCGTCCTGCTGCTCTTCCTCCGAATCCTCTGTGCGCTGCTCCCTCGGACTTACTGCCCTTACTACTACCTCACTGCAAGACAACTGTGTCTGATCGTCATCGTCCTCCTCACCCACAGAAAGTTGTTGAGACAGTTGGCGGAAGTCCCCAGCCTCTTCCCCCGGACCCCGGGAACTTTCGAATGGTTGGGCATCAGTGACGATAAACTCCTCTGGTGGGAGAGGAACCGCTGCTGCCCAATCTAAGCAGGGGCCCGAGAACAGTTCCTGGGAGTGCTCCCGCTCCTGAGCAGGTGTTATTGTAGTGGAGTGAGGAGGCTGGGAGGAAGGAGGAGCAGCAGACAGAGGATTCGGATTGGCAGCAGTGGACGGCGCAGAACTGCGGGTAGACGATAGGTTGCTCGAAGCACTTTCTGCCATCCAGGACAGGACCTGCTCACACTGCTCATTTTCTAATAACCGTCTCCCGCGTGGACCCATTAATTGGGCGATGAATGTGGGGACGCCAGAAACGTGCCTCTCTCCTAATCGCGCAGCAGTCGGCTGCGACACACCTGGATCAGGAGCTTGGCCTGTGCCCACACCCTGACTTGGCCCTCCGCGTCCTTGGCCGCGTCCACGTCCTCTAGGCCTGCCCCTACCCCTCAGCATGCTGTATTACCAGTGATTTGATTTCACAGGCAGGAAATAAATTGGCGCAAGACTGCAGGCCAAATATAATTTTTTCCCTTTTTTGAAAACGAAAGGCCCCACTGCCTCTAGTGAATGAATAATCTAAGTTTAATAACTGTGCTGTTTTCCTGCTAATGTGTCACAGAACGTGAGGGTAGCAGAGTTATTAACTGTGGCAGAGCAGGTATTTTTTTTCCCAATTAAGGAAAGCAAATGGCGAAGCCAGGAGTAAAACGTAGCTGGGTGCGTATGATTTTTAAAGGTGTCACACGCAGCCGACACGTGTCCACCGCCCTTAGGACGGACAGAGGCTGGACAAATAGAATTATTTTCCGTTTTTTGGCACCAAAAGGCAGCACTGCGTATATTCTATGAACATGAGAAGTTTAATAACTGTGCTGTGTCCCTGCTAATGTGTCACAGAACGTGAGGGTAGCAGAGTTATTAACTGTGGCAGAGCAGGTATTTTTTTTCCCAATTAAGGAAAGCAAATGGCGAAGCCAGGAGTAAAACGTAGCTGGGTGCGTATGATTTTTAAAGGTGTCACACGCAGCCGACACGTGTCCACCGCCCTTAGGACGGACAGAGGCCGGACAAATAGAATTATTTTCCGTTTTTTGGCACCAAAAGGCAGCACTGCGTATATTCTATGAACATGAGAAGTTTAATAACTGTGCTGTGTCCCTGCTAATGTGTCACAGAACGTGAGGGTAGCAGAGTTATTAACTGTGGCAGAGCAGGTATTTTTTTTCCCAATTAAGGAAAGCAAATGGCGAAGCCAGGAGTAAAACGTAGCTGGGTGCGTATGATTTTTAAAGGTGTCACACGCAGCCGACACGTGTCCACCGCCCTTAGGACGGACAGAGGCCGGACAAATAGAATTATTTTCACTTGTTTTACAAGCAAAAGGCAGCACTGCATATATTCAATGAATAATAACTGTGTTGTGGCCCTGCCTATACAATTCTTTCCCTGCAGTATCAATGGAGGGTGCAATGCTCTGCAGAAGCGATTTTGAGAAGCAAAAAAAAATGCAGCACAGCTAACAGCAGCCTGGACAGTACTGCACACGGATAAATATGGCCCTAGAAAGGACCGTTGAGGTTCTTGAAGGCTACACTCACTCCTAACACTCTCCCTGCCTATGCAGCACTTCTGTCCCTAATGCCAGGTGCAACGGTCTGCAGAGGCGATTTTGAGAAAAAAAAAATTGCCACTGCTAACAGCAGCCAACACACAGCTATCAGTGGCCCTAATAAGGACCTTTGGGGGGTCTTGAAGCCTACACTAACTACCAATTCTTTCCCTACAGCAGCTCCGGTACAAACAGCACTGTCCCTCATCTAAATCACACGGCATCTGAGGCGAACCGCGGGAGGGGCCGACTTTTATGTTCGGGTGACATCTGATCGCCCCAGCCACTCACAGCAGGGGGGTGGTATAGGGCTTGAACGTCACAGGGGGAAGTTGTAATGCCTTCCCTGTCTTTCAATTGGCCAGAAAAGCGCGCTAACGTCTCAGGGAAGGAAGTGAAAATAACCAGAACACCGCATGGTGTTCGTTACGAATAACGAACATCCCGAACACCCTAATATTCGCACGAATATCAAGCTCGGAAGAACACGTTCGCTCATCTCTAGTTATAATTAATCCAAAAAGTTTGATTTTTTTTTTCCTATACAACAAAGTATCTATTGACTCCCCCCATTTTTATGCACAGGAATCCTTATATTGGAGTGTTTCCTTCCATAACTTGCAGGTTAGACCTGGCATATTGAAATTCTTCCAGTTCAGGGTGACTATCCACTAGTTTTTTTTCACAGCGCAATTCGCAGCGTTTTTTTCTTTTCTGAAGGGGTCTATGGGACTTGTAATGTTAAAATCGCGATCGTGCAAAATCGCAATTTAGCGCGAAATCGTGATTTTCACATTACAAGTCCCATAGACCCCTGCAGAAAAAAAAAAACGCTGCGAATTTCGCAGTGAAAAAAAACTGTTGTGGGTAGTCACCCTCAAGATGCAAGGAAAAGGAAGATGGGGAATGCCTCAGTAGTTAGCACTGTTGCTCTGCAGCATTGGGGTCCCAGCTTCAAATCTGGCCTGAAAAAAACAGCAGCATGGAGATTGTGTGAACTTCTTTATAATAATCACCTTTATTTATTTTGCACATACATATTACACAGAAGGATGAAGTTGGAGAAAAGAAAACCACAGTGGTTTAGAGCCTACTGCTGTTGCCTCATGGCACTGGGGTCTCTGGTTCAAATCTAGCCAAGGACTACTTCTATATGGAGTTTGAATGCTTGCTGAGGGTTTCACAGTAATTACTTTTATTCATGTAGCACGTACATATATATAGAGAGAGAGAAATACAGTGGAGGAGGAAATGAACATAGTAGCTCAGTGGTTAGTGATGCTATCTGGCAGGGGTCAAAGTTCAAATATGGCATGAATGTAGAGTGTGCACACCATTAGAGATGATCCTTATTTTGAAGAGAAACGCCATACAGATAATGTCCTTGGCAAGATTTGAACTTAGGATCTGAGTGCTGCCAGGCAACAGTGTTAGCTGAGAATGAGTATTTTTGTGGTTTTATCAACATTATTGCTGATTAGTCAATTTTTCCTTGGTATTTGCTAAAAATTGAGTTGGGCTGCCTACTACTGGCAGGCTAACAAACCAGGAGCCCTATTAGCAAAACAACGAGAGCTCTTTCACCTAAATCATATATTCATTTTATTTATGATACTAAGAATAATAAGGTTTTTGACCAAAAGGGTATAGCTAACATGTTATATTAAATCTCTCTATAGTTTTGCTGACGATCCCTCCACTACTCAGCTCCTCTATGCTGGTATTGTATCCTTCTTTTACAAGTTGAATTTTCCTAAGATCTATCCATCCCAACTGGATGCTTTATCCCAGCCATTCAACTCTTCTGAAATCCTAAATGCCATTAAAGGGGTTGTCCCGCGCCGAAACGGGTTTTTTTTTTTTTAACCCCCCCCCCCCCCCCCCCCCGTTCGGCGCGAGACAACCCCGATGCAGGGGTTAAAAAAACAACCCGCACAGCGCTTACCTGAATCCCGGCGGTCCGGCGTCTTCATACTTACCTGCTGAAGATGGCCGCCGGGATCCTCTGTCTCCGTGGACCGCAGGGCTTCTGTGCGGTCCATTGCCGATTCCAGCCTCCTGATTGGCTGGAATCGGCACGTGACGGGGCGGAGCTACACGGAGCCGGCATTCTACACGAGCGGCCCCATAGAAGACTGCAGAAGACCCGGACTGCGCAAGCGCGGCTAATTTGGCCATCAGAGGGCGAAAATTAGTCGGCTCCATGGGAACGAGGACGCCAGCAACGGAGCAGGTAAGTATAAAACTTTTTATAACTTCTGTATGGCTCATAATTAATGCACAATGTACATTACAAAGTGCATTATTATGGCCATACAGAAGTGTATAGACCCACTTGCTGCCGCGGGACAACCCCTTTAAGGCCCTAAAACCCAATAAATCCCCTGGACGAGGCGGTCTTATTAATGAGTACTACAAAACACATACTTTTTTTTAGCTTCTTATTAAACTATAGTATTTAATGAAATAGCAACTAGGGGATTATTGCATTTGGAAATTTTAAAAGCCCTAATCATTACTTTGGCCAAGCTGTAAGTCCTCAGGCAGCCCCCCTACGTTTCGACCTGTTCCACTCTTAAATGCAGATCTAAAATTATTCCCAATAGTTTTGTCTAATAGGTTGCTGGAAGTTGTTGCATGACAGAAATCAAGTGGGCTTTGTAAAAATCTGTCAAACTACTGACAGCAGATGCCAATTTATTAATATAATTTCTGAAGTGTCGGCTTGTGGAACGCTGTTTCTGCTTCTCACTTTGGATGGAGTGAAGGCATTTGACTGGGTTCATTGAGGATTTCTCCAGGAGGTATTATCTAAATTTTGATTTGACATTTTTCCTATCTCTTCCATAATGGCTCATTATTCTTTTTATTTTTTTTTATTTTAATTTTTTATTAAAGATTTATGAGATCATAATAATACAGAAAACAGCTTCAGTTGCGTTAATACAAAACAAATGCAAATGCTTCTTGCAGTCATACAGATTAGGGGAAAAGAGAGAAAACGACATAGCAGAAGAGCAAGTTAAATTAAAATCCTCCCTTAACTCCTGGGATAATCTTGGAATTGGACTGCTATGTGAAACCATCTGAGTACTGGCGGCCTGGCCAGGGCCTAACTTGAATTAAATGAAAGGAAGGAAGATTTGGGGAATGGGAGGGAAAAGATGAAAGTGGGGGGGGGGGGGCGTCCTTGAGTCAGGATTTTCCCATGGGGTGGACGCTACCAAAAGCAGCATAGAGCTGTAGAGTGAAGTTGTAATAGGTGCTTTACCTACTGTTGTCATAGGAAGACTAGGGATCTGCTACCTTGTGGGGTGATAGTGTATTCTAGCCATGGGGTCTATATTTTCAGGAATTTCCCATGTCTATCGGCTAGAATAGAAGTTAGTTTTTCATTAATCAGGTACCAATCAATACCGCGCTTGACCTCCGTAAAATCCAAGGACGCTTTACGCCACGAGCAAGCGATAACTTGTTTCATGGCTAGGAAAAAGAAGGAAATTAGTTTCCTAGAATCGTGGGGGATATTATTAATGTGCTTGTTTAATAGAGCCTCCCAAGGGTTTTCGCATGGATTATGGCCTGTTATTGAGTTTATTAGAGAATACACTCAAATCCATAGCCTCTTTACTCGGGGACATAACCACCAAATGTGGAACATAACTCCTGGCGCTGAGCATCAACGGAAACAATTGGGAGGGTATCCAGGTACTGCATGCGATATTCGGTCAGGAGTTAAGTACCAGCAAAGTAAGATTTTAAACGAAGTTTCTAGCATTAAAATGTTTCTGGCACTACTATTAGTAGATTCCCATATTTCAGTCCAGTTCTCTTCAGAAAGAGTTTCGCCTAGATCCCTTTCCCAGCATGTGACATTAGGTAACTGTGTACGGTAGGAGGAATGCACCAGCCCAAAGCAGATTTGTGAAATGAGGCCTCTCGCGTGTGGGTATTTATAACAGTATTTTTCAAATGGTGTTTATGTCAATGGAGAGCACATATTCTTAAGGAGAGAGGATGTAAAATGTATTAGTTGTAGGTATCTATACACTTCCAAAGGTGGTAAGTTATATTTTTCTTGTAAGGTAGGGAATAGAGTGGTTCCATTTATGGAATGTAAGTGATACACTTTAGTGAGGCCTATTCTTGTCCAATTTGTAAATGATTGTGGAGATTCCATCCCTGGTGGGAACACAGGGTTCTGCAGGAGTGGCATAAGAGGCAGGTGAGGGAATATTAAATTCCCTGAGTATTTTATTGAGTTCCAGACGCGAAGAGATGACTCATAATGGGATTGTTGATTGGAGGTCTATGTTTAGGTGGTATCCATAATATGGAGTCGATAGTTAAGGGGTGAATTTCAATTGCCTCTAGGGAAATCCAGAGAGGGGTATTAGAGTCAGAGTATAGGAGAGCCAGCTGGACCACCTGGGCTGCCTGGTAGTACTTTGAATAATTAGGTACCCCTAACCCTCCTTTCCGTCAGTGTCAAAACAGGGCACTCCGCGAGACCCTAGGAATGGAGTCGCTCCAGACAAATTGAAGGGACAGTTGCTGAAAAGATTTCAGCATATGTCCTGGTATCAGAATCGGGAGACCTCTAAAGTAGTATAATAGCTTAGGAAGAAGAGTCATCTTTAAGGCATTGACTCCCAATCTCGAAAATGTGGTACCGACTCCAACTTTCCAGGAGAAACCGTGCTTTGCGGAGGAGGGTGATGTAGTTTTGGCTATATAATGAGGCATATGTGTTCGGCAGGTGGACACCCAGGTGACTCAGTGAGCCAGTCGCCCACTGGAGGGAAAGTTCGTCTGGAGCAAAGCAACAGACTCCGGGGAAAGTGCAAGGTTAAATGCTTTGGATTTTGTGTGAGTGATTGTCAAACCAGAGAGAGACCTGAATCTGGCCAATTCTGCTATAAGGTTAGGTATGGTGGTTTGAGGGCAGGGAATGAACATCAGGAGATCATCTGCAAACATTGAGAGTTTGTGGTGAACTGGCACAACCTCAATCCCCTTTACATTAGGATTATTGCGGAGTTTAATAGCTAAAGGTTCAATGGCCAGAATGAAGAGTAAAGGGGACAAAGGGCAACCCAGTCGAGTTCCCCGCCGGATCGGGAATATATCAGAGCAGAAGCCCCTGTAATGCACAAAGGCTCTGGGATGGGCATATAGCATCTGAAACAATGTGAGGAACTCGCCAGGGAACAGCCAATGTTCAAGGACTGAGAATAAGTATGCCCAGCCCAAAGTGTCAAAAGCTTTGTATACATCAAGGGATAGTAACATGGCCAGGATGCCTCTGGTTTTGCAGAGATGAGTGAAGTGGATAATGTCAAAGTATGTCAAAGAACTGCAGAGTGTTGCACTGTGAACTGCAGTACAGCGGTGATTTAACAGCCCAGACAGAGCCAGGAAATAATTTTGCGCAAGCCTGCTGTAACACTTAGCTGGCTGCGTATGAATTTGGAGAACTACTACACCCAGCAGAGACCCAGAACACTGAGGACACTCACAGGCAGCCCAAATAGATTTTTTTCCCCAAATGTTTTTGCAAAGGCCTACTGCCTATATTCAATCAATATATCTCTTCTCTCTCTGCGTCACCACTTCTGTCCCTGGAGTATGTCAAAGAACTGCATAGTGTTGCACTGTGGACTGCAATACAGCGGTGATTTAACAGCCCAGACAGAGCCAGGAAATAATTTTGCGCAAGCCTGCTGTAACACTTAGCTGGCTGCGTATGAATTTGGAGAACTATTACACCCAGCAGAGACCCAGAACACTGAGGACACTCATAGGCAGCCCAAATAGATTTTTTTCCCCAAATGTTTTTGCAAAGGCCCACTGCCTATATTCAATCAATAATATGTCTTCTGTCCCTGCCTAAGCGCTTCTGGCCCTGGAGTATTACTGCAGGGCGCAATGCTCTGCACGGCCGATATACCAAAAAAAAAAATGTGCAACACTGCAAAAAGCAGCCTCCACAGTACTGCACACGGTTAGATGTGGCCCTAAGAAGGACCGTTGGGGTTCTTGAAGCCTAAAATACTCCTAACACTCTCCCTATAGCAGCTCCACCAAGACAGCACTTTCCCTCCTCTATGTCAGAACAAATCTGTGGCGAGCCGCGGGAGGGGCCGATTTTTATACTCGGGTGACACCTGATCTCGCCAGCCACTCACTGCAGGGGGGTGGTATAGGGCTTGAACGTCGCAGGGGGAAGTTGTAATGCCTTCCCTGTCTTTCAATTGGCCAGAAAAGCGCGCTAACGTCTCAGAGATGAAAGTGAATGTAACCCGAACATCGCGTGGTACTCGTCACGAGTAACGAGCATCTCGAACACGCTAATACTCGAACAAGTATCAAGCTCGGACGAGTACGTTCGCTCATCTCTAGAGATGAAATAATACCTCCACAGTGCCACCTATTGGAAGGCAGCGTTCCTTCAAGCGAAAGTTAGACTCTTTATACAAGCCTTGTAACAATGACTGGGAGTTAAAAGCAAAGTCAGATTCCATGTACAGACAGATGTTTTAGAGTATTTGCCCTTCATCAGTGTCAGTAGGAGTCTGGCTTTGCCACTGAGAGGCTCTGGATGGGGACCAGAAATGCCATCCTTTCCCCTTAGGCAAAGCCCCTAATTTATGGTTTCTAATGGTGGTTTGTAGCGTGACACTAGCAATTTTTCTGGGACTCCAATAGTTATAGGCGAAATAATTGACACAAGTCTTGGTAGCCTTGATTTAATAAACTGGAAGTGCAGTTTTACTTCAGCTTGTTTTGTAATGCAACAATAACAACAATGGCGGTCTTGCAGTAATTAGCAGATATATTACTTTGAAGCAGAATAAACATTCATGCACAAGTGAATTCATAATGGCACAATTTAACCTTCAACACTCTCTCTCTCTATTTCAATTTAGAGGTTACTCAGTAGAATTCCCACAGTCCTAGTTATCTGTTGGGCTTACTGGAAGATTATAATGCAGTTAAAGAAGTGAACTTTAAGATGGGCTTCTTTACTTTCCCTGGCTTTGACTTCACTGGGTTTGTGTAACTCACTGTTTTAGTGGAACAGGTGCCAAACTTTCTCCTCCTGCTGTTGATGAAGAAGCTAGTGAATCTTGGCTTCCTCACTCAAGAACACAATATCTCTGCTCTCACTGCAGAACTCCTTCTGCAGGTCCTCCTCCAACGACTGCCTCCTCACGACTCGCCTCTCCAACTGCCTTCTCATCCTGTCTAATTCCCGCACTTACTATCTACACCTCCCCTTAACATCCTGCCTCAATCTGATCTTTTCCCGCTGTGGACTATCACACCATCCCCCTCCACCAATCAGTGATAGCATGACAAGCAGCCAGCTGTTGCCAAGTAGTTAGCTTTAGCTTTGAGAAGAAAGGGGAAAATAAGGTTTCTCCAATGTACAGCACCTTCTATGTCTCCTAGGAGCCCATAGCTAAGTGTTACAGGACAAATGATTGTGACTATTCTGGAAGTTACTCTGGGCCACTGCACAGACACATACATCACCCACCTGCTCTCACAGCAAGCTCTAACCTCATGGGTCCTGCAGAGATGCATAAGGGGGAAAAAAGGCTCCAGCCCACCTACATTCACAGCTTTCTTCACTGCTGCCTTTCGTCTCTATGATGGCGCTGGCTCCCATGCTCTGAGTGGGGCTGCCAGCAGGACAGCCTGTGGCTCCTCTCCACCAATGATAGCTGACCAGGCACCTCCAGACAGAAGGGAAAGCTGCAGAATCACCCTTCAGAGAAGCCATGACCAAGCAGGATCCCTGCAGGCTCACCAGCAGCAGCCTGTGGATGGATCCTCTTTATCCCAAAATGGCTGCTATGCTTCTCAGGCAGCACATGGTGGATCACCTTCATCTTCCAAGGGTGCAGCAAATGTAAGTCTCTCTCTTTTTGTGTCTTACACTACACCGGCCAGGTTCTCTCTCACCTCTGTTGAGTTTAACAAATATAGAACTTAAGAAACATTAAAGGCAATGTTTCAAGATGTTAAAGACTCTATTCACTATGACATTAAAGAAGCTGTTTCAGCCATTTATGCAGATATTGTTGCTATAGGACACCGTACAGCTCACTTAGAGGAAAAGATGAAGGAATTTGTAAACGTGCGTAACACGCTGGTAGATGCGCACAATGAAACTGTAGATGACATTGCCTTAATTAAAACAAAATTAGCTGACCTGGAGGATAGATCCAGAAGGAATAACTAACGCTTCAGAAACATCCCAGAAAGCGTTACAGACTCCCGACTTATTGAATTCCTCTCGGATCTCTTTGTTGCTATTATACCACAAGCGGAAAAGACCGAGCTTCTAATAAATAGAGTCCATAGACTGCCTAAGCCAAACAATATCCCAGCTGTGAAACCAAGGGATGTTCTCGCCAAACCCCATTTCTATCACTTTAAGAAATCCCTTTTAAGGGTATCATCACACACAGCTAAACTAGCTGATCATTTTGTTAGCGCAAATGCGTTGTTCGATATACTATGGGTGCCATATTAGATATCATTATTACGAGCTCAGAGAAGCCAGTCAAAGACACACCATTTTAGTGTGTGTACCACAGGATATCTGCTTTAATTTTGGCAGCAAAAGGTTTATATAGTAATTCAAACACAGGGAGGTGGGATGTTGATATACATTACAACATTTGGTGCGCTGATAGGTCATTCTCATGGAGAGTGTTTATAATGCAATCAGGAAAGTGAAGGAGAATATCAGACCTGCTCAGTAGAGATTTTGCCACATGGCACAATTAGTAATCCTTGTCTTTCCTGTTCATCTTGTTTATTTTAAGAGGTCTCTAGAGAAGAAAGGAAATTAACATTCTGTTAGTTTATGGACGATGGGTGCTGCCCCAAGTAGGTTCAAAGACTGAAATAAAAAAAACAACTACATGAGAAATACACACTCCTTGATCTTAAAATTACACAGCTGAACAACAAAATGGAGAACCTCTCCATCATTTTCCACAGTTTCCTTCAAATTTGATTATTCTTGGATCTTTCTCCTGCCACCCTTGCCAAAAGGAGAGAATTCTCCACAAAAATCCTCAGAGAGTAAAAAATTAAATACAGATAGGAATTCCCTATAAAGCTTTTAATTTTCAAAAATGGAATAACCTGCTCTGTTTTTTTTTTCCAAAAGATACACTTATTTTTTTTTAAGTTGTCTTTGTCCCTTTTAAATGAGAACAATAAATCACCATGCAAAAGGAGACCTGCATCAGTAACCCACGAATGGAATAAGTTTCCTCCACATCTCTGTCTTAACAGTCATTGATAAGTACCCCATATCTATTTCCAAATAGGAGAGGACTCTTCTTCCAACCCTCTGTGGAGCTACCTTTGTTGCTTTGGTGCAGTAATAACTAGTTTACATGCTGTTCCAGGATTACTAAGCTGATGTGCCTGAATCTTGAATAACTGAAGTCTGAGAGTCCATATGTTTAATGGCGGTGTTCTGTTATGTCACTTTGCACAGATTAAGTGTTTTCTATGTCTTCCTTTTTTATTCTAACCTCCCCTCACTATAGGTTTTCACCTATTTACACCTCATGCCTTAACATGGGTCGGGTAGAACCTGGACTGATTGAGGCTATCCCTTTTTTTTCATTTGTTTAAATCACTTTTATTATGTATCTGTGGGGATATTGATACCTAGTTCCTCATGTGTTTCATGCTGTTTGGGGACAGTTATCTGTGGACAGTTTGAATTTTGGACAGCACACCCCTACTCCCCTTGAACCATGGTGTTTCAGATTTCCTCTATAAATACTAATGGTCTAATAGTCCATATAAATGTTCTCTTCTCTGGAAAGAGGCTAAAAAGCTAAAGTCTAAGATACGTTGCGCCCAAGAGACGCACCTAAATGAGAGAGATTCTTTTAGAATCCAAAATCCCCTTTTCCCTCATCCTTTTTTTGCCAATGCAAGTGACAAGAAGAATGGGGTATTAATCACCATTAAACAATCACTGGCATTTTAATGCTTAAACATGGTTTCAGATGCCGAGGGCAGATTCATTATTCTAGTATGCTTAATTAACAACTCCCCTTATATTATTTGCACAGTATATGCACCAAACACAAAACAGCATTAGAAATCTGCTAGAGTATTAAGCAAGGGGCATTGATAATCTGTAGAGATTTCAACATAGTCCCTGACTGTGCTATGAATAGGCCACACCCTAAGGCCCAAATAAAAATCTAGATATCAAAAACTTAACTTTTTGGAAGTTACATGATGTATGGACAACACAACATATAAACAAATGTAATTACTTCTTTTTCTCTAACCCACATAAAGTATACACTCAAATTGATTTTTTTATGAGAGATAAATGGCTTATACAAATAATTACTTCTCCCAATATAGGCCTTATAACTTGGTCAGACCATGCTCCTGTATCTCTCTCCATAGGAGAAGACTATAACTTTACTCCGTCTTCACCGTGGACACTAAATAATTCTTTATTGAATGATCCCAGTTTATCAGAAGAAATTAATAGGATAATTGAGGAATATATTCCAGTTAAATAACGTACACGATACCAATATCTCTTCCATATGGTGTGCTCACAAAGCAGTTCATAGGGGCCAATTTTGAAAAAAGAAATAGACTTTCTTTTAGCTAATATTAAACACATTAAAGTGAGCATCGGTCTTCTCGAGTAACTGATTACTGGTCCGAGCAAATGCGCGGGGGGGGGGGGGGGGTGCGGTGGAGCCGGGGGGAGAGTGAGAGAGATCTCTCTCAGCCTTAAACGAGCGTGCTCGCTCATCTCTAGTGACAATGTCTCTATATTCTAAGCCCATTGCCTCAGCTTACTTCTCTGGCTTTTTGTCTAAATCTTTTAGCATCAATACTGGTACTAGACAGGGTGCCATATGCTGCCACTGATATTTGCTTTATTAATGGAACCTTTTGCAGAACACATTAGGTCATCGTATCTTATTAAGTCACTATATACTATTAAAACATACCCGCGCCATCATGAACTAGAAGCTTCTATTCGTATAATCTTTTTTTTCGCTACGCGTTTCCGCACTCTTACTGTGCCTTTGCCAAGCTTAAAAGATTATACGAATAGAAGCTTCTAGTTCATGATGGCGCGGTAATGTTTTAATAGTATATAATGATATTCCTGAACTGGCTTTGCATGAGAGCAAAAGCCTGGGTTACCCTAGACGCCTCTCCCCCACCAAGGAGACAATGGGCGGAAAAAGAAACTTCTCAAAGCTTACGTGGACAGCAGGTGCTGGAGAGTTTTTCCCAAATAAACGGGTTAACCCTTCGAGCACCAGGTGAGTAATATATTCACCTTTCACATCTATTAATATATACAAAATTGCCTGAGGCGCATTCTAACTCTATATAAGTCTTATCTTATTAAGGGAATACATATAGGCAATAGAGAACACAAAATTGGATTATTTGCCAATGATGTAATTGTGGCTTTGAGTGACCCATTGGTCTCTTTATAGGCTGTTCATGATGTAATCAATAGATTCTCAGAGGTTTCCTACTACAATATAAACTCAGATAAATTGCAAATTCTCAACCTAGGCATTAAAAAATCTATTGTGGCCCTACTTATCCAAAAATACAAGTTCAAATGAGCATAAATATCTATTATCTGTTTGGAGATATTCTTAAGATTTCCCTCTTCTGATTTATTCTCAGTTAATTATAAACCCTTAGTAGAGTCACTAAAAGCAGAATTAAACTAATTTAGAACATTTGGTATCTCATGGTTGGGAAGATTTTGTGGTAAATTGCGATTTTGCGCGATCGCGATTTTAACATTAACAAGTCCCATAGACCTCTGGAGAAAAAAAGCGCTGCGAATTTCGCAGTGAAAAAGAACTGTAGTAGGTAGTCACCCTTAAAATGATCATACTCCCCAAAGTGTTTTATTATCCACAAAATGTATTCTATTACCCATGTATTTTCTTAAAACGAATCAATCCTTGATTCAGGCCATTATCTGGAGTAAGAAAAAACAAGAGTTAAGGAAGATATTCTACATACCTGTCAAAGAGATGGAGGACTTAGTACTCCCTCAATTGTGCAATACTATAGAGCTATAATCTTGGATCAGCTTGGGTCCCTATAGCTAAATGACTTTTCTAAGTCAGATTTCTATTAAGAAATTTTTCTTTAAAATCTCCCTTATTGGCACACCTGTTTTCAGCCTCTTCGGTGATGTTGTCACCTGTATTTCATGTCAAGAATATTTTATCTAAAAAGAAAAAGTTGTTCTCTTTTTCCCTACATAAATCTGAGATTAACATCTTGGAAGTAGCAATAGAAGGCCTCAGTCTTTCTGGCTGGAGGAGACAGGGTATATCCCAGATAGGTCACCTCTGGAAAGACATTGCTTTTTTGACTTTTTCTGATTTAATGGCAAATTAGCATGTTCAGAACAGACTTCTATATATATCTACAGATTAGACATTTGCTGAACCCCTTCCTCCCACCAAGGAGAATTAATATACCATCTAAACCCGATGTCTGGTTGTCCTCCATTCACTGACCCACTATCTTAGCTAAAAAAAAACTGGGAAACAGACTTAAAACTAACAATTTTTGGCTATCAATGGCATAACAGTTTCTTTGAGTTCGAAATGTACAAACCATCTTGAAAACTCCTGAAAGATCTTATCTAGGTGGTATTTCACTCCAGCAATTTTGAATAGATGAACCCTCATTTCTCCAAAACCTGCTGGAGGTGTGGTTCAATAGATAGTAATTATCTACATATGTGGTGGAATTGTCCTTATATCTTACTAATTTGGTAACAGGCCTTTCAGTTAATTTCCAAGAAGTGTCAGATACAGATTTTATCGGACCCTGCTCTAGCTTTATTGGGCATAAACATTGACCAATTTCCACATATCATCCGTATTGTGGTCATACACTGTCTCTTAGCAACCAGAATGGAAATGTAATTATATCCCACCCTTATCAGATATAGTCAGATCTATAAACCATAACTGTTAGCATGAATATATGAGTACAAGTGCTGCTAATAAGGCAGGTTCATTCAGGCAAAAATGGGGGGCATGGTTGTCTAGCAAGATGTGTTTTATGCCTTCCCACTTTTATGCATATTGTTAACCTTTTTTATTATGACTGTCTGATTGATTAATTAAGTATTATACTTATTTTGTTATTATCTGTTCTGAATGACTTTTTTTCTTCTCATGTACAACTGAAAAAAACTCAATAAAAACATAATATTAAAAAAAAACAGTACCAGAATAGAATAAGTAGAGGAGTAACTACTTGATTAGTCCACTTATAAGTATGTGAAAGTATTATGGTCTCTAAATTTGTGTTAGGGGGTCACCAGGCATGTGTGTTATCTCTGCTAAAGATTCTCCAATGATTCATGAAACCACTTGCAATCTTGATTCCTGTCTTAAGAGAGTCAAAGATGGTTATAAACTTGTACTCCCAAAGTCTACTATGATGTTGAGATTTGAACTTGCCTTTTAATATCGTAACTTTCATATCTTCTATGTTGTGTCCGTGACTAGAAAAATGCTCAGCCACAAGTAATTCTGTCTTTCTTTTTTTTATTGCGTGGCGGTGAGACCTCATCTTCGCTTTCAGTTTTTGTCCCGCTTCTCCAACATAAAGCCCCCCAATAGGACATTTACTGCACATGATCAGGTACACAACATTGGACATAGAACATGTGAATGTCCCAGGGATCTTATAGTCCCATTGTATGTTGGGGTTTTTTATCTTTTCCGTGTTTAGTACAGGTGAGAAGTTCTTGCAGCTCCTTACATTGCAGGGATAAGTTCCTTATGTGTGTCAGAGGGCAATGCACTCCTGATTATAAAGTTCCTGGAATTGGAGGTTGCTTGTAACTTAGGAGTGGATGATTATGATTTTCAGATGGTCGTCCTTGTGTAGGGTGAGGTGAAGTTTCTTTGCGATTTTCCTTAGTACCTCTAGCTGCAAATGGTAGGTCATTACTAGAGGTATGGAATCATTTTATTCCTTCTCTGTGTATTGGAGTAGTTGATTTCTGGATATTCTGATGGATGTGGTGATTTTATCATCAATTGAGATGGGATCGTAAACCTGATTTAAAAATATAATTTTAAGATGATATAAATGTTCATGTCTGCCTGATGGGTTAAAGCAGATCCAGTTGTATTTGATGGCCTGGCTGTAGATGATGGCCTTTCTAATGTGTTCAAGACAGGAATCAACATCGCAAGTGGCTTCATGCATCATTGAAAAATATGAGAAATCTATAGAAGAGATAATATGCTGGCCTGGTGACAGCCTAACACTAATTTAAAGACCATATAACTTTCACATCCATATCAGTAGACTAATTAAGCATTTACTTAACCTGTTCTGGTATTGTTTTAAGTGCAAATTAATCACACCATGTCTGAGCCTTTCCGTATGTGTGTATGCTTCTTTGGATCTACGTAGGTTTAAAAGCTTACTATAACACCATGTGTTTTGTTAGCCATTTAAAGGTATCATATCAACAACATTCCTTGGGAAAATATGGAGCATGCACAGGAGCTGATCCAACCTGTGAAGCCAGTGTCATTGGTATAACACAGCAAAAACATGCCTGCAGCAGGCAGGATTGAAGATAACTTCAATTCCAGCTGATTAAATCATTAGATGTTGTGATCACTAGAGAACATAACATCTGAGTGTTTAGATAGTGGCAGGGAGCTTCCCTTTATCCAAAATCACATCCCCCAAAATGCAATGACAGAATACCAAGGGGTTATATAATTGAATGTCCCAGCAGCACTTTGATCTACCACTCCAGTGGATGGATCAAAATATGTAGGGATGCAGTAGCCATGTGGAGCTAGACCATCTCCAAAGTATACTCACAGTTCAAAGAAAACACGGCAGCATCCAAAGGTGAAATAAAAGTAAAAAGCCTTCTTTATTCTCCCATAGTAAAAGAGACAGCAACGTTTCGGTCAACAATTAGACCTTTGTCAAGCATGACAAAAGTCTAATTGTTGACCGAAACGTCGCTGTCTCTTTTACTATGGGAGAATAAAAAAGGCTTTTTACTTTTGTTGCACCTTTGGATGCTGCCGTGTTTTCTTTGAACTGTGAATACCAAGGGGTAGTCAGAGGCAGGGTGTAATACACCACGGTATAATTACAACAGAGGCTAGGTGTAACAGTATGGCAAAAAACATAGTACACTGTAATACTGGGGTATGGTAGTGTTTTGTGCAAGCAACCAAGTGATTGCATATTCAAATCCCCAAGTGGGACTAAAAAGGAAATCCGCTGCGGAATTCGCTATTCCATTTAGCTAGTGGACATGAGGCCTTAGTTCCATGTTCCAGTGTTTCCAAGTGAGGGAATGTTTCTGCAGCATGTCCATGAATTTCTGCTACCTCCACTTAGTTGAATAAGACAGTCGTAAATATTGGACAATACATTTGCTTAGCTTGGTACATGAAACCTAGCAATTTTTAAATGTATCTTAGAAGACTTTAGGAAAATCCATGGGGAGATTTCTTAGTTGTACTTCTTATTGGCGTAGAAATCTTTAGAATTTTGAAGTATTTAGAAACAGTTTTGGAACTTCAAAGTATCAATTTTTGGTTAATATTGGACTTTTATAGCATTTTTTTCATGTATTTCAGCCTTACTATATGCTAGAGGTGCCACCGCTGGAGAAAAAGTATTTGTTACAAGCGGGAAACAGCTACCTTATGATGAGTCAAAAGCAGACTGCCAGAAAGCTGGAGGCCAGTTAGCCTCACCAAAAAATTCTGAAGAGAATAATGCTATTTTATCTATTGCACAGTATTATAACTTGTCTCCATTCCTAGGAATTACTAACAATCAAACAGACGGTACTTTTCGGTACCCAGACAGAGAATTAATTATTTATTCAAACTGGAATCTTGGAGAGCCTAATCAACAAGGAGAAGAAGATTGTGTTGAAATGAAACTAAATGGGGGGTGGAATGATCAGGGGTGTCAGGAAAAAAGACTGAATATATGCGAATTTTATTAGCAACCTAAATGGTGGAATCATACACAATATGCGATAATTCTTTTTGCTTAATTGAATTAACTTTATGTTTACCTAATAAAATCATTTGCTCAAATATAAATAGTAATGAACATGTGACTAAAATATGTGTGATGATAATACAAACCAGTTGATGACATTACGAGTATAATTGGTGGCTGCATTGTGACGTGTGTAATCAAGAGCAATACACAACCACAACCTTAGGCTACTTGCACATGGATGATTTTTCTGTCTGATTTTTGACCGATTTTTCAGTCTGAAAGTCAGATGGACATAGAAACCAATAAAATGAATGAGTGTATTCTCATGAGCCTGTTTTTAACTGGTCCAAGTAAAAAAAATTGCGGTATGTCCTGATCTTGTACAATTTTCAAACGACAATAGCACAAATACATAAGCTGTATCCCGCAACTTTTTAATCATCTGTGTGCAAGTAGCCTAAGACCACCAGCACATTAATGTATCTGGGATGTGTGCAGTCTGTGTTAATTCACAGACTGCACACAGCTTCATTATAAGGCATTGAAAACTTGCACGCTGGCGTTTTTTAACGCAAACTAGTAGTGTGAAAAAGCTCATTTCATGTCCTATTCTTGTATGTCTTACGGACAAAAAATAGGAGATGCTATTTCATATCAATGTTGTTGTTCATGTACTGTCTGGTCCGGGTTGCACCTGAATCTCTTGAGTGCAACTCGCATGCATGAGAAATATGTCAGAGACCTTAATCTAGCAGTGGAGATTAGAGAAACTTCTGACCTCTGGCATTTAACCCCATACATGTCATAATCAATGTGGTTAATGTTACATAAAAAAAGAGAAAGAGAGAATTCCTTCTAATATATATGGGCAGATTACCCATTTTTCCTTGAAGAAGCCCATGGCTTTCTGATCACATTGTTAAAAAGAAGAAAAGGTTACTAGATCACTTGGATTAAAGGGCTACTTAACAATTAGCGCTTAAAATTCATTCAAGCTAACAGAAATGAACAATAATTATCCAGTGTAAATGCAAAAAATCATCTACTATTCATTCACTATTCATTATTGCTGATTTTCAGTCAGCATAAAAAACGCTGCTGGATCGCGGGCTTCTTGCTGAGTGTAAACGCTTCCTGTTGAGCGATGAACCAGTGAGAAACCGTGATCCAATGGTGTTCTCTGCCTGTCTAAACGATTTGCAACAGCAGGATCATCAAACATTGTATTATCTTCCTGGCGCTCAAGTTCGACACATCGCAGATTGGATTGACAGATTATGGGAATGACTGCACATTGGAGTAAGATGTAAGTAGAAAGTCCTCAAAAATGATTTCAGGGAACTAGGGTATATGCTTAGGGCAAGGACCTCCAATGTAGTATTTTCTGAAATACTACCTGTACCACGTGCCACACCAGAAAGGCAGCAGGAGATTAGAGAGGTAAACAAGTGGTTTAAGAATTGGTGTAGGAAGGAGGGATTTGGGTTTCTGAAGAACTGGGCTGACTATGCTGTTAGCTGCAGGTTCTACCATAGGGATCGGCTGCATCTCAATGGGTAGGAGGCAGCTGTGCTGGGGGAGAAGATGGATAGAAGGTTGGAGGAGTGTTTAAACTAGGAACTAGGGAGGATGGCAACCACGATGATAGGGGGGAAGATAGTGTAGACAGTGACCTGGGACTAAGTAATGGAAATTAAGGTGGAGTGGTGGGAGGGGTTAGTACAATTGGAACTGGCAGAATAGTTAATAGGGATACACTTAAAATAAAGAATAACCAAAACCTTCTAAACTGTATGGTGATTAGTGCTAGTAGTCTGATCAATTAGGTAGAGAAACTGGAAATAATAATTGTCACATCCATGCGGCTCACAAGCACCATGCTCCACACGGACTTAAGGTGATGTTCACAGTTACTGCAGTTGGTACTACTATGCATTATAGAACAGTGCGCACCAAAACAGGAGTACGTTAGAGATGAGCGAGCGTACTCGTCCGAGCTTGATGCTCGTTCGAGTATTAGGGTGTTCGAGATGCTCGTTACTCGAGACGAGCACCACGCGGTGTTCGAGTTACTTTCACTTTCATCTCTGAGACATTAGCGCGCTTTTTTGGCCAATAGAAAGACATGGAAGGCATTACAACTTCCTCCTGTGATGTACCAGCCCTATACCACCCCCCTGCAGTGAGTGGCTGGGGAGATCAGGTGTCACCGGAGTATTAAAATCTGCCCCGCCCGCGGCTCGCCACACATGCATTCTGACAGAGATCAGGGAAAGTGCTGCTGATGCTGCTGCTGCTATAGGGAGAGCGTTAGGTGTTATTTTAGGCTTGAAGAACACCAACGGTCCTTCTTAGGGCCACATCTGACCATGTGCAGTACTGTTGAGGCTGCTTTTAGCAGTGTTGCACAATTTTTTTTTTTTTGTATATCGGGCGTGCAGACCATTGCATCCTCAGTCTGCAGTCATTTTACGCAGTATAGGGGCAGTATTGGTGAGGCAGGGACAGTGGGAAAGGTGAAAGAGATATTCTCTCTATATAGGCAGTGGGCTTTTTAAAAAAAATTGGGGAAAAATACTATATTTGGGCTGCCTGTGACCGTCTTCAGTGTACTGCTGTCTGCTGGGGGTAGTAGTCCTAATTAATACGCAGCTAAGCGTTACAGCAGGCTTGCGCAAAATTGTTTCCTGGCTCTGCTGTCTCCGTTACATCACCACCGTGAAAGCGCCACAGGGAAACAGTAAACATAATATACGCTGCATACAGTATCTGTCTGCTGTTTCAGCTCACCATTTAAAATAAGGGAAGCCAAATACTTAAGGCGTACCACTGCCCTTTGGCGACTTGACTGCTTCTGCGCTGTGAATTCCACTAGCTGAGTGATACGCACCTACGTCTCACTACAGGCATGCGCAAAATTGTTTCCTGGCTCTGCTATCTCCGTTACATCACCGCCGTGGTAGCGCCAGAGGGAAACAGTAAACATAATATACGCTGCATACAGTATCTGTCTGCTGTTTCAGCTCACCATTTAAAAAGAGGGAAGCCAAATACTTAAGGCGTACCACTGCCCTTTGGCGACTTGACTGCTTCTGCGCTGTGAATTCCACTAGCTGAGTGATACGCACCTACGTCTCACTACAGGCGTGCGCAAGATTGTTTCCTGGCTCTGCTGTCTCCGTTACATCACCGCCGTGATAGTGCCAGAGGGAAACAGTAAACATAATATACGCTGCATACAGTATCTGTCTGCTGTTTCAGCTCACCATTTAAAATAAGGGAAGCCAAATACTTAAAGGCGTTGTCTCGCGAAACCAAGTGGGGTTATACACTTCTGTATGGCCATATTAATGCACTTTGTAATGTACATCGTGCATTAAATATGAGCCAAACAGAAGTTATTCACTTACCTGCTCCGTTGCTAACGTCCACGTCTCCATGGCTCCGTCTAATTTCGCTGTCTGCTTGCTTTAGACACGCTTGCGCAGTCCGGTCTTCTGCTCTGAGCACGAGCCGCTTCAGGGTGCTCGCCGCTACAGCTCTTTTGCGCATGCGCAAACGAGCTGTAACTTCTCGGGAGCGCGCTGGAGCGGCCATTCTGCTACCATCCTCTCTTAGAGAAAGGTGCAGAAACTTGAGCCGCCCAGCCCTGCCGAGAAGCCGCCCAGCCCTGCCGAGAAGCCGCCCATGTAAGTGAGGGGTCGGGGGTGATGTGTGCGCTGGGGGGACTGTATAGGCCCCGGACTAACTGGCGTGGGCCCCTGCTTTACTCCGGGTGTCCTAACGCTGGACCCTGGGGCCTACATCTGTAGTCATGGGACTGCCACTGGGCCCCGGGGCTTAGCGCTGGGCCCCGGAGACTAGCGCTGGGCCCCGGAGACTAGCGCTGGGCACCGGAGCCTACATCTGTAGTCAGGGGACTCCCGCTGTGGCCCGGGGCCTACATCTGTATTCAGGGGACTGCCGCTGGGCCCCGGTGCTTCCCGCTGTGGCCCGGGGCCTACATCTGTAGTCAGAGGACTGCTGTGCTGGGCCTCGGGGCCAACATCTGTAGTCAGGGGACTGCCGCTGGGCCCCGGGGCCTACCGCTGTGGCCCGGGGCCTACATCTGTAGTCAGGGGACTGCCGCTGGGCCCCGGGGCCTACCGCTGTGGCCCGGGGACTACATCTGTAGTCAGGGGACTGCTGCTGGGCCCCGGGGGCTACATCTGTAGTCAGGGGACTGCCGCTGGGCCCCGGGGCCTACATCTGTTGTCAGGGGCCTGCCGCTGGGCCCTGGGGCCTACATCTGTTGTCAGGGGACTGCCGCTGGGCCCCGGGGCCTACATCTGTTGTCAGGTGACTGCCGCTGGGCCCCGGGGCCTACATCTGTTGTCAGGGGACTGCCGCTGGGCCCTGGGGCCTACATCTGTTGTCAGGGGACTGCCGCTGGGCCCCAGGGCCTACATCTGTTGTCAGGGGACTGCCGCTGGGCCCCGGGGCCTACCACTGTGGCCCAGGGCCTACATCTGTAGTTAGGGGACTGCCGCTGGGCCCCGGGGCCTGTCGCTCTCTGGCTCTCTCTCTCTCTGGCTCTCTCTCTCTTTCTCTCTCTCTCTTTCTCTCTCTCTCTTTCTCTCTCTCTTTCTCTCTCTCTCTGTCTCTTTCTCTCTCTCTTTCTCTCTCTCTTTCTCTCTCTCTCTCTTTCTCTCTCTCACTCTTTCTCTCTCTTTTTCTCTCTCTCTCTTTTTCTCTCTCTCTCTCTTTCTCTCTCTCTTTCTCTCTCTCTCTTTCTCTCTCTCTTTCTCTCTCTCTCTTTTTCTCTCTCTCTCTTTCTCTTTCTCTCTCTCTTTCTCTCTCTCTCTCTCTCTGTCCATCTCTATTAGTTGGTTCACTAGCAGTATTACATGTTGCTTGTAATCCACGATGAAAGTTCCTTTTTTTCTATTATATATACACTGCCAAAATTTTGAATTTTTTTGGGGTGTGCATGGGTGTGTGTGTGTATGTATGCTTGTATACGTTTGCGGGGATGCATGTATGGATGAATGAGGCAGGATGAATGGATGAATGAATGGGCGGGGGCGTGTATGGGCGAGGCAGGATGGATGAGGGTGTGTGTGTGTAGGGATGAATGGATGCATGTATATGTGTGGATGGATGGATGAATTTGTCCGTGTGGCTATCGGTGGGTGGGTGTTATAGCTTAGCATCTAGGTAATTCTAATTCTTCCTGTATTTTAAAATGCAGGGTTTATACGATGTAGCGCAGCGGTGACCAGTGTCGATTTCTCGGGTTCACACTCGTGATCTTCTTCCAAAGTCACTGCAAGAGGGTGAGTATTTGCACCACATCTTCTTATTCCCACACACAGCAGATCACAGTTTCTTTAAAACACAACAGCACTATGCCAAACTGTGTGGTTCCTGCCTGCACCACCTACTGGAAGAAGGGAGGTGAAAGTGTTAGTCTTCATGTGTTTCCAATCAATTTGGAAAAAACGAGACTCTGGCTACATCAGGCTCCTCACATCTTCGATGACATCGAAGAGTGGGTTACAAAGATTACCACAAAAAAAGGTGCCGATGCTTACCGGTTATGCAGCAAACATTTCGAAGAGGATTGCTACATATAAGTTGGCAATCGTAAAAAATTGAAGCCCAATGCTGTGCCAAGCATTTCCCCAACAACGTTGGAAATTGAGACACGAGTCACCAACCAGTTAACGAAGAAAGGGGAACCTTATCGAAAACGTCGAAGAATTGTGGTGACACAGCAACGGGAAAGTTCAGCCGAAGAAACTTCGCAGGCAGACTCTTCGCGCGCAGAAACTTCGCGAGCAGAAACTTCCCATGAAGAAGCTAGCGCAGTGTCAGAAATAACCGCCGACGTATATTTACAAGGTGAAGAAACCCAGGTAGAAATTCCTATTTCAATATTCATCGACGGTTCTGCTGTAGAAACAAAAGTAATCCTCAATATTAAAAGAAATGTAGAAGAAAGAAGAACCGACCCAGAAGCAAGCAATGCAGAGAGGGGTAAATGCAAGTCCTGCCAAGCAGCTTCAACAAAATCGCAAACGAAGACACAAATACAGTCAAGAAGTATTGGCATCCAATGCGATGCGATGGAAGCCAGTATACGCCAGAATCCCGGTTTATTTAAAATTCCACAGGCTACTCCATGTTCTTCAACACCATTAAAATCAAATATCGGAAATATTGCCTTCCCAGAGAGCCCCGGAGAAAGCCCAATTACGAAAATTGTCAATGATGGAGATAGAATCAATATGCAACCTTTAGGTAGCAATATTGATTCTACTTTGGATGAAAGTGTTTCAACCGGTATTTCTGATGATCCCAACGACAGGAGCTTTAGATTCTCACAAGCATCGGACAGTTCTGGCAGTGAAGATATTACCATTCCGTCAGATTCCGATAACCCCTTAACCAACCCTTTACCAGAATTTGAAATCTTAGCAACAACAGACATGGATCCTTCGGCAGAAGAGAAATACATGGTCTTTAACCCATTCCCGCTGCAGGGCGTAAGTTTACGTCCTGGGAGCGGGGTACTTCCCGCAACAGGGCGTAAACTTACGTCCTGGAGATAGCGCTGGATCATATGTGATCCAGCGCTATCCCGCAGCGGGAGCCGGCTGTCAGTCACAGCCGGCGTCTCGCTGCAGCAGCGGGGGGACATCAGAGATGCGCCCGCCACTGTTAACCCCTTCCCTGCCGCGATCTAAGTAGATCGCGGCAGGGAAAGAGTTCACAGCGGGAGCGCAGCTCCCTCTGTGTCTCCGGCCGGAACTGGCGTCCTGTATTGCCTATGCCTGAGATCGCTGTATGAGCGATAAGGCATGGGAGAGCAGTAGCTCTGCCATGCCTTATGACAGCGATCATCAGGGCAGTGATTAAAGTCCCTCAGAGGGACACAAACAGTGTAAAAAAAAGAAAGATTTAAAAAATGAATTTAAAAAAATGTAAAAAAAAAAGAGTAAAAAAACAATTTTTTATGCTTTTTCTCAGATTAGCATAAAAAAAGGTTAAAAAAAAATAAAACCCCACATATTTGGTATTGTCGCGTCCGTAACGATGCGTACAATAAGTTGCACATGCTTTTGACTGTGCACCGAAAAAAACGCTAAAAAAAAAGCTAAAAAACTGAGGCAAAATGCTCATTTTTAGCATTTTGCCTCACTAAAAACGCAATAAAAGTGATCAAAAAAGTCGTATGTATGCCAAAATGGTACCAATAAAATCTACAGCTCGTCTCGCAAAAAATAAGCCCTCATAGAGCTCTGTACATCAAAAAATAAAAAAGTTACGTGACTTTGAATGCAGCAATTTAGAATAGAAAAAAGATTTCCAAAAAAAAGGGTTTTTATTGCAGAAAAGTGGGAAAACCTAAAAAAAATGTTAGAATTTTGGTATCGTTGTAACCGTACCGGTCTGCAGAAAAAATGGAAAGTCTCATTTATGCTGCATGATATACGGTGTAAAAAAAAAATAAAAAAATCTATGGCAGAATTGATGCGTTTTCTCTCTCTGCTATCATTAAAAAAAAAATAAAAATTTTACAATATAGTCTATGTACCCAAAATTGGCATCGATAAAAACTACAGTTCGCCACGCAAAAAACAAGCCCTTATACGGCCGCGTCCACGGAAAAATAAAAAAGTTATGGCTTTTGAAAAATGGAGATGGAAAAATACCAAAAAATCGCTTGGTCCTCAACGCCAAAATAGGCCATGTCATGAAGGGGTTAAAAGCTCTTTGATGGCTTTATTTGCCATGATCCCTTGCCCATACAGAAAGCAATGCTTTCTGAAACTAACCCACGTCAAAATTTTTCCTAAGGGATCGATGGTATTTGTCAAATCTTTTTGCCAAGGAGGTCACACCTGCAATTTGTGGAGAAGTCAACCCCTTATCCACAACTGTCCGGCGGTGAATATTTTACTGGCGTCAAGTATACTTCTGAGCGGTTCCAATTTTGCCAAAGTTAGAAATATGCTTCAGATTTTAAAACTCCATGGCATCTCGAAAGCGACTTTTTTCAGGCACCAACACAATTTATTATTCCCAGTGATAGATAATCATTGGATGCAGCATACGGCAAATCTAATTGCACAGATGAAAACCTCACACGTGTGTATAGCTGGCGACGGGCACTCTGATAGCCCAGGATTTTCTGCGAAGTACACCGTATACACAGTTTTGGAGGTGAGAAGCAAAAAATTTTGGGGCTTTACGGTGGAACAAGTTGTTCCACCAGCTACATCTGTTTAGCTGGAAACTACTGCATTCCGAAAAACACTCCGTGAATTAATTGCCGAGGGAGTCAACGTGCAAATTGTGGCAACCGATAGGCATGTCTCCATCCGGAAAGTTATGCGAGAGGAGTTCCCCGAAATAATTCACGAATTTGACGTATGGCATGTGGCCAAAGCAGTAGGCAAGAAATTGCTTGGGGCTTCAAAAATCGCTCACTGTTCAAACATAGCCCCATGGATATCCAGCATCAAAAATCATCTCTGGTGGAGTTCGAGTACCAGTAAAGAAAATCCCGATTTACTGGTCGAGAAACAAGCCATGTAATAGACGTGCACGAGTGGGAGAACAATACCCTATATCACCGCTGCCCTCACGCACTTCTGGAACCAGGCACTGCTTGGTTAGCCCCTAACAGTACAGCCCACGTCAAAGTGAAATCCATTGTTCTAAATAAGAACTTACTGAAAGACATCCGACACCTATCGCATTTTTGTCACACTGGTGATCTGGAGATTTTTCACACCAGTGTACTGAAATACAGACCAAAACGTATACATTTTTTTATGATGGAATGGTGGCTAGAACACAACTTGCTGTTCTAGACCACAATCATAACGTCGGTAGAATTCAGTCGATCAGAGGAACACCGGGATCACAAGAAGGGAGCGAAGACCAGATTACTCAAAAGCACGCAAGGAGTGGATTTTGAAAGCTCTTTATGAACTAAAATCCATGGTATTTCTAAGTGACATCATTCGTGAAATCATGCAGTTCGCTAAAGATGAGATGGCTATCTCATGGCATTCAATGGCCACCGAATTGCCCAGAAATATTGCACCAGTTGTGAAGCCCAGTGAACAGGAATTGGTTCAGAAATTCAAAAGTCGATTTCCCAGATAGATAAAAAATTTTAGCTGGTCTATACAAAAGTGTAAAAAATTATACACATGGAAATAAGACTGAAACGCACATGTAAGCCATACAAAAGCAAACGTAAATAATAGAGACGCATAGAGAATAGACAGACGTACAGTAAAAAAATTACTGACGAACATGGCAACAAATTATCACTTTTGACTGCTTCTGCGCTGTGAATTCCACTAGCTGAGTGATACACACCTACGTCTCACTACAGGCGTGCGCAAAATTGTTTCCTGGCTCTGCTGTCTCCGTTACATCACCGCCGTGATAGCGCCAGAGGGAAACAGTAAAGATAATATACGCTGCATACAGTATCTGTCTGCTGTTTCAGCTCACCATTTAAAAAAAGGGAAGCCAAATACTTAAGGCGTACCACTGCCCTTTGGCGACTTGACTGCTTCTGCGCTGTGAATTCCACTAGCTGAGTGATACTGACCTACGTCTCACTACAGGCGTGCACAAAATTGTTTCCTGGCACTGCTGTGCGTTCCGTAAGCGAAGTCAGCCTCCAACCACAGGCCAATAAGCGGCACATTTAATTACAGCGTTCTGTTTCTGCTCTACTCGTAATACATCATGCTGAGGGGTAGGGGTAGGCCTAAAGGACGTGGACGCGGGCAAGGACTCGGAGACCCAAGTCAGGGTGTGGGCACAGGCCGAGCTCCTGATCCAGGTGTATCGCAGCCGACTGCTGCAGGATTAGGAGAGAGGCAAGTTTCAGGGGTCCCCAGATCACAATTAATGGGTCCACGCGGTAGACCTTTATTAGAAAATGGGCAGTGTGAGCAGGTCCTGTCGTGGATGGCAGAAAGTGCATCCAGCAATCTATTGACCACCCAGACTTCTACGCCGTCCACTGCTGCAACTCTGAATCCTCTGGCTGCTGCTCCTCCTTCCTCCCAGCCTCCTCATTCCATTACAATGACACATTCTGAGGAGCATGCAGACTCCCAGGAACTGTTCTCGGGCCCCTGCCCAGAATAGGCAGCAATGGTTCCTCTCCCACCGGAGGAGTTTGTCGTGACCGATGCCCAACCTTTGGAAAGTTCCCGGGGTCCGGGGAATGAGGCTGGGGACTTCCGGCAACTGTCTCAAGAGCTTTCAGTGGGTGAGGAGGACGATGACGATGAGACACAGTTGTCTATCACTCAGGTAGTAGTAATTGCAGTAAGTCCGAGGGAGGAGCGCACAGAGGATTCGGAGGAAGAGCAGCTGGACAATGAGGTGACTGACCCCACCTGGTTTGCTAAGCCTACTGAGGACAGGTCTTCAGAGGGGGAGGCAAGTGCAGCAGCAGGGCAGGTTGGAAGAGGCAGTGCGGTGGCCAGGGGTAGAGGCAGGGCCAGACCAAATAATCCTCCAACTGTTTCCCAAAGCGCCCCCTCGCGCCATGCCACCCTGCAGAGGCCGAGGTGCTCAAAGGTCTGGCAGTTTTTCACTGAGAGTGCAGACGACCGACGAACTGTGGTGTGCAAGGTTTGTCACGCCAAGATCAGCCGGGGAGCAACCACCACCAGCCTCACCACCACCAGCATGCGCAGGCATATGATGGCCAAGCACCCCACAAGGTGGGACGAAAGCCATTCACCGCCTCCGGTTTGCACCACTGCCTCTCCCCCTGTGCCCCAACCTGCCACTGAGATCCAACCCCCCTCTCAGGACACAGGCACGACCGTCTCCCGGCCTGCACCCACACCCTCACCTCCGCTGTCCTCGGCCCCATCCAGCAATGTCTCTCAGCGCAGCGTCCAGCCGTCGCAAGCGCAAGTACGCCGCCACGCACCCGCACGCTCAAGCGTTAAACGTGCACATAGCCAAATTGATCAGCCTGGAGATGCTGCCGTATAGGCTTCCGGAAACGGAGGCTTTCAAAAACATGATGGCGGTGGCGGCCCCGCGCTACTCAGTTCCCAGTCGCCACTACTTTTCCCGATGTGCCGTCCCAGCCCTGCACGACCACGTCTCCCGCAACATTGTACGCGCGCTCACCAACACGGTTACTGCCAAGGTCCACTTAACAACAGACACGTGGACAAGCACAGGCGGGCAGGGCCACTATATCTCCCTGACGGCACATTGGGTGAATTTAGTGGAGGCTGGGACCGAGTCAGAGCCTGGGACCGCTCACGTCCTACCCACCCCCAGAATTGCGGGCCCCAGCTCAGTGCTGGTATCTGCGGCGGTGTATGCTTCCTCCACTAAACCACCCTCCTCCTCCTCCTACGCAACCTCTGTCTCGCAATCAAGATGTGTCAGCTGCAGCACATCGCCACCAGTCGGTGTCGCGCGGGGTGGCAGCACAGCGGTAGGCAAGCGCCAGCAGGCCGTGCTGAAACTACTCAGCTTAGGAGAGAAGAGGCACATGGCCCACGAACTGCTGCAGGGTCTGACAGAGCAGACCGACCGCTGGCTTGCGCCGCTGAGCCTCCAACCGGGCATGGTCGTGTGTGACAACGGCCGTAACCTGGTGGCGGCTCTGCAGCTCGGCAGCCTCACGCACGTGCCATGCCTGGCCCATGTCTTTAATTTGGTGGTTCAGCGCTTTCTGAAAAGCTACCCACACTTGTCATACCTGCTCGGAAAGGTGCGCCAGGTCAGCGCACATTTCCGCAAGTCCAAGACGGACGCTGCCACCCTGCGGACCCTGCAACATCGGTTTAATCTGCCAGTGCACCGACTGCTGTGCGACGTGCCCACACGGTGGAACTCTACGGTCCACATGTTGGCCAGACTCTATGAGCAGCGTAGAGCTATAGTGGAATACCAACTCCAACATGGGCGGCGTAGTGGGAGTCAGCCTCGTCAATTCTTTACAGAAGAGTGGGTCTGGTTGGCAGCCATCTGCCAGGTCCTTGGAAACTTTGAGGAGTCTACCCAGATGGTGAGCCGGGATGCTGCAATCATTAGCGTCACCATTCCTCTGCTATGCCTCTTGAGAAGTTCCCTGCAAAGCATAAAGGCAGACACTTTGCGCTTGGAAACGGAGGTCGGGGAAGACAGTATGTCGCTGGATAGTCAGAGCACCCTCATGTCTATATCTCAGTGCGTTGAGGAGGAGGGGGAGGAGACAGCTTGGCCCACTGCTGAGGGTACCCATGCTGCTTGCCTGTCATTCTTTCAGCGTGTATGGCCGGAGGAGGAGGATCCTGAAAGTGATCTTCCTAGTGAGGACAGCCATGTGTTGCGTACAGGTACCCTGGCACACATGGCTGACTTCATGTTAGGATGCCTTTCTCGAGACCCTCGCGTTACACGCATTCTGGCCACTACGGATTACTGGGTGTACACACTGCTCGACCCACGGTATAAGGAGAACCTTTCCACTCTCATACCCAAAGAGAAAAGGGGTTCCAGAGTGATGCTATACCACAGGACCCTGGCGGACAAACTGATGGTAACATTCCCATCCGACAGCGCTAGTGGCAGAAGGCGCAGTTCCGAGGGCCAGGTAGCAGGGGAGGCGCAGAGATCAGGCAGCATGTACAGCGCAGGTAGGGCAACATTCTCCAAGGCCTTTGCCAGCTTTATGGCTCCCCAGCAAGACTGTGTCACCGGTCCCCAGTCAAGGCTGAGTTGGCGGGAGCACTGTAAAAGGATGGTGAGGGAGTACGTAGCCGATCGCACGACCGTCCTCGGTGACGCCTCTTCCCCCTACAACTACTGGGTGTCGAAGCTGGACACGTGGCCTGAACTCGTGCTGTATGCCCTGGAGGTGCTTGCTTGTCCTGCGGCTAGCGTCTTGTCAGAGAGGGTGTTTAGTGCGGCTGGGGGAATCATCACGGATAAGCGTACCCACCCGTCAACCGACAGTGCCGACAGGCTTACACTCATCAAGATGAACAAAGCCTGGATTTCCCCAGACTTCTCTTCTCCACCAGCGGACAGCAGCGAAACCTAAGCAATACGTAGGCTGCACCCGCGGATGGAAGCATCGTTCTCTATCACCATCAAAAACGGGGACCTTTTTGCTTCATCAATCTGTGTATTCTATTCATCCTCCTCCTCCTGCTCCTCCTCCTGAAACCTCACGTAATCACGCCGAACGGGCAATTTTTCTTAGGCCCACAAGGCTCAGTCATATAATTTTTCTAAACAATTTTTATACGTTTTAAATGCTCATTAAAGCGTTGAAACTTTCACCTGAACCAATTTTTATTTTAACTGGGCTGCCTCCAGGCCTAGTTACCAATTAAGCCACATTAACTAAAGCGATTAATGGGTTTCACCTGCCCTCTTGGTTGGGCACGGGCAATTTTTCTGAGGTACATTAGTACTGTTGGTATACCAATTTTTTGGGGCCCTCGCCTACAGTGTAATCCAATAAATTTTTTGCCCACCTGCATTAAAGCTGATGTTACATCAGCTGTGATGGGCAATGCAATGGGATATATTTATGTACCGCCGGTGGCTTCCTGGCACCCACCAATGCTGTGGGTCCACAGGGAGTTATAACTGCATGTGTCCACTTCTAAAGAACCCCAGTCTGACTGGGGCATGCAGTGTGGGCCGAAGCCCACCTGCATTTAATCGGACGTTACCTCAGCTGTGATGGGCACTGCAATGGGATACATTTATGTACAGCCGGTGGGTTCCAGGGAGCCACCCATGCTGTGGGTGCACACGGAATTCCCATTGCGGAGTTGTACCTGCCTGTGACTATTTATAAAAAAACGCGGTCTGACTGGGGCATGCAGACACCTTGACAGAATGAATAGTGTGTGGCACATAGGTTCCCCATTGCTATGCCCACGTGTGCAGCTCCTGATGGCGGTGGCACAGGATTATATTTCTCATTGCTTCTGTACAGCATTGTGGGCTAACGCCCCACCCCTTTTAAAGAGGGTCGCTGCCTAGCCATGCCAACCCTCTGTAGTGTGTGCCTGCGGTTCCTCCTCATGGCAGATGCACTTATAAATAGACATGAGGGTGGTGTGGCTATGAGGCCAGCGTGTGGCATGAGTGCAGCTTAAGGCTGCGCAGGGACACTTTGGTGTGCGCTGTGGACACTGGGTCGTGCGGGGGGGGGGGGGGGGGTGTTGGGCAGCATGTAACCCAGGAGAAGTGGCAGCGGAGTGTCATGCAGGTAGTGATTGTGCTTTGTTGGAGGTAGTGTGGTGCTTAGCTAAGGTATGCATTGCTAATGAGGGCTTTTCAGAAGTAAAAGGTGTTGGGGGGGCCCACTCTTGCCACTATTGTGGCTTAATAGTGGGACCTGGGAACTTGAGATGCAGCCCAACATGTAGCCCCTCGCCTGCCCTATCCGTTGCTGTGTCGTTCCCATCACTTTCTTGAATTGCCCAGATTTTCACAAATGAAAACCTTAGCGAGCATCGGCGATATACAAAAATGCTCGGGTCGCCCATTGACTTCAGTGGGGTTCGTTACTCGAAATGAACCCTCGAGCATCGCGATAATTTTGTCCCGAGTAACGAGCACCCGAGTTTTTGGTGCTCGCTCATCTCTATTCAGGACCTGTCGTGGCGTCTCAGCCATCATGAGCAGTGGTTGGTTGTACTCGCTGATCCAGTACCGAAATGCCCATTACCCGAGGTATTCTTGGGGGACCGGAAAAAAATCTTTGTATTCCAGGAGGCTTGTAATTTGTTTTTCCGCTTGCGGCCTCGTTCCTCTGGGTCTGAGTCCCAACAGGTGGGGATTGTTATGTCATTGCTCAGAGAAGGGCCTCAGTCATGGGCCTATTCTTTACCGGCTGATTCCGGATGTCGAAGTCAGTAGACTCTTTTTTTCCTTGAGCTTGGGAATATTTTTGATGAACCCGATCATGCGGGTTATGCAGTCAGTAAGTTGTTGGCCCTACGCTAGGGGCAGCATTCGGCAGAAGAATATTGCTCTAGTTTCAGGCAGTATTCTGGTGAATCTGCATGCAACGACTGTGCGCTCAAAGATTTATTTTCGGTGGGCCTGTCTGAATCAGTAAAGATTAGAGATGAGCGAACCTACTTGGCCACGCCCCTTTTTCGCCCGAGTACCGCGATTTTCGAGTACTTCCGTACTCGGGCGAAAAGATTCGGGGGGCGCCGTGGGTGAGTGGGGGGTTGCAGCAGGGAGTGGGGGGGAGAGGGAGAGAGAGAGGGCTCCCCCCTGTTCCCCGCTGCTACCCCCCAAGCCGCCATGCCTCTCCGCCCCCCAGTGCCCCCCGAATCTTTTCACCCGAGTACTGAAGTACTCGAAAATCGCAGTGCTCGATCGAGTAATTACTCGAAACGAGTAGGTTCGCTCATTTCTAGTAAAGATCTATTGCTGTCCCATCCGTCAACATCTACCTTGAATCAGGCTATGGAACTGGCAGTCAGAGCTGGTCGTCGCCTCAGGTCTAGAAGGGAAGCTAAGCTAGAGGCTCGTCAAGAATGTAGTGCCAAGTCTCTGGCGACCTTTACAGCCTGTACCCCATTGTTAACCCCCAGAGATGATGATATGGAAGTGGACCGATTGAGTCCTGGAGAGCGGAGGCGCTTCTGCGTTTCTAACCAACTCTGCTTTTACTGCTGCAAGGCTGGTCATCGCATCACATCCTGCCAGGAAATGCAGCTATGGAAGAAGCAGGAAAACTTCAGCTCCTAGGTGACTGTCGAAAGGGTCATTTTGGAGGTCAGATACTCCCTAAATTACTGGTGCCTTGTAGTGTGTCTTACAAGGCTTTTTACAGGGTGGGACAGGCATTTATAGATTCTGGGTCGGCCCCGAACCTTATCCATTTACAGTTCATAAGACCACAGTTGTCAAGTGTTACCACGTTAGGTTTGCCGATCCACTTTCCCAGTATCGATGCAACCCCTCTGTCTTCTGGGGTAGTGCAGTGGAGGACACCAGAACTTCGGTTCATGGTGGGCGCATTACATTCGGAGGTTATTTCATTTCTGGTCATTTAGAAGATGTCCGTGGATATCGTTCTGGAATTGCCGTGGCTAAGGACGCACAATCCTCAGTTCGATTGGACTACACTTGAGCTAGTTCGGTGGGGAGGGTCCTGTCAGGATCATCTTGTGCCTGTTACATTGAGCTCCACCGATACTATTAGTTCTCCAAACTATTTACGGGAGTTTCAAGATGTGTTCTCTGAGAAGCTTTCTGAGGTATTGCCCCCAAACCATGAATGGGATTGGAGGATTGATCTGGTCCCAGATAGTCCCATGCCTAAGGGGGCCATTTTTAATCTGTCGGGTCGGGAGCATGAGGCTATTAAATCCTATATTTTAGAGGCTTTAGCCAAGGAACATATCAGACCATCAAAGTCACCAGCTGGAACAGGCCTATTTTTTGCTGAAAAGAAAGATGGGTCTTTGCGGCCTTGTGTTGACCATCGGGCTTTAAACAAGATCACCATAAAGAATCAGTGCTCACTCCCTCTGATCCCTGACCTGTTGAATCAGGTGGTGGAAGCACGCTGGTTCTCTAAGCTTGACCTTCGGGGAGCTTATAATCTTATACGTATTAAGGCTGGTGACGAGTGGAAAACCGCGTTCAACACCCTGTTGGGGCACTTCGAGTGTCTGGTCATGCCCGTAGGGTTATATAATGCCCCTGCGGTTTTTCAGTTGTTTATTAATGCGGTCTTACATGATTACCTAGGGGTTTTTATGGTTGTCTATTTGGATGACATTTTGGTGTACTCGTCGGATTGGGACACGCATGTCAGACATCTCCATTTGGTGTTAGAGTGGCTACAAGAGTACCAATTGTATGTTAAATTGGAGAAGTGCTCATTCGGGGTTAAACGTGTGTCATTCTTTGGGTATATCGTCACTCAAACTGATGTGTGTATGTAGTCAGACAAAGTTGCTGCAATCACACAATGGGTTAAACCAGATAATTTGAAAGCTCTTCAGCGCTTTCTTGGGTTTGCCAACTTTTACAGAAAATCTTATCAGAAATTTTTCAGTGATTGCTCAACCGCTGGCTGAGCTCACTAAAAAAGAAGCAGACGTGACATCGTGGTTTTCAGAGGCGTTTGAGCAACTTAAAAGGGCTTTTTCAACCGCGCCGGAGCTAGCTCAGCCAGACCCTCAGAAGCCCTTTTTCATGGAGGTTGACGCTTTGGAGGTTGGGGTGGGTGCAGTCCTCTCCCAGGAATTGGGGGGCCGCTCAAGGTATAGTCCGTGAGCCTTCTTTTCCCGTAAATTCAGTAGCGCCGAGCACAACTACGATGTTGGGAATAGGGAATTGTTGGCAATAAAATGAGCATTTGAGGAATGGCAAGATCTTCTGGAGGGGGCCCAACACCAGGTGACAGTCTTCACTGGTCACAAGAACTTTGTGTATCTTGGGAATGCTAAGCGGCTCAATGCTCGGCAAGCCAGGTGGGTGCTTTTCTTCTCAAGATTCAATTTTACAGTCCCGTACCTGTTGGGAGATAAAAATGTGAAAGCTGGCACCCTCTCCCACAGTTTCAGGACTCTGGAGGTTAGGGACTCTTCTCCGGAAGGCATCCTCCCTCCCGGTGTTGTGGTGGCAGCCCTGACACGGAACCTTCCAGCTCAGCTTCAGGAATATCAACAAGAATCTCCAGATGGGTTTCCGGCAGGGAAGTTAATTGTACCGATGTCTTTGCGGTTGTTGGATCTAAAGGAGTCTCATTCCTCCGTTTTTGCAGGGCATCCGGGGGTCCAGGGGACTCTGGAGCCATTTCAGTTCGGGCAGAAGGTCTATCTGCCCACAAAGAATTTAAAATTGAAGTTCCCCTTGGTAAATCTTGTGCCACATTTTATCGGTCCTTTTGCCATAAAGTCATTAATCCTCTAGCCTATGAGTTGGATTTACTGGGTTCTTGGAGGGTACATAGGGTGTTTCATAAATTCCTTTTGAAGTTGTTTATCCCTCCGGTCAGGGAGCCCTGCTCAGTGTGTACCTGCGCATCCCACTAGTACTGTAACTTGTACCTTATTAAACTCCCATTGCAGCCAGTTGTGTCTGCAAATAAAATTTATTGTCAAAAGTAAAATAATTATTATTATGGATAAAATGGATTTCTTTAAGTATAAAAGCCCTCACAGAGTCCTGTTGGAGAAAATATTTGGCCACCTGGACACACATTTCATGCGGGATGTTAAAATAAAGTGATTTCACATCTAGGGTAACCCAAAGGAAGTACTCCTTTTACATGACTTCCTTGAGTAGTGATAAAAGATGCCATGTATCACTCAAATAAGCTGGCAGGTATGTAACAAACCTCTGTAATTGGTTATCAATGTATTCTAACAGGTTACACAGAACCCATGCAGCTATGAATTGGTTTCCCAGTAGGTGTGTGAGAGATTAGTGGATTTTGGGTAAAAAATAAAAATAGGCAATTATCGGGTGTTTAGGACAAATATAATCTCTTTCATCCTAGGTGATGCAATTCATAATAAAAAGCTTTTTCTATGATTATCCCAAACAATACTTTCAAATGGGATGTTGGGTTACTGTCTGGCATTTTGTAATATTTCCAGTCTCCCAATAATCCTTCATTATCATACAATTTCCTGCCATAATCACCACATTTTCTCCTTTATCATCCCTTTTTGTATTACAATCTATTTATAGATAATTGTTTAATAATGCCCATCTTTAAACTGTTTAAATATTGGCTACTCCTGGTTCTCTGCTTAGATAGTGTTTTAAAATTAATTATTATAAAAGGTATTATTATAAACTTTATTATAAAATTACTTTAAACTTTATTATAAAAGCCTCTCACTTTGAATTGGCTAGAAAGTACTAGTGGGTTTGAGGTTCAAGGTAATAGGCTCCTCCAATAAGACCTCCACTGCATCCTCAAATTCGATGCATGTATATTCTTTCCAATACAAAATGTCTATGTAATGTCGTTTTATGGATAAAATGGTTAGGATTAATAAAAAGTTTAAACAAATTAGGGCCTCTAGAGGGAATAAAAGAAAGGCCCTTGTTTAAAACTTGTGCCTGTCCCTCCATGAAATGTGGTGGGCTATATTAAAATTAAGATGATACAAACCAGTTGATGACATATTATGAGTATGATTTTCATGGGTGGCAGACAGTGGCTACATTGCGACATGTATGTAATCAAGAGCGTTACAACAGCTGCAATACACAGCCACAACCTTAGGCCTCATGTCCACGGGGAAAATCAGGCCCGCTCCGGATTCTCCATGGAGAATCTGCAGCGGGTCCCTCCTGCCCCGCGGACATGAGCTCTGAAAATAAGAATAAATAAGAATTAACTCACCTCCCATCCGCTCCGTTTCTTCTCTTCACCGCGGCGTCATCTTCTCTGCCTCGCGGCCGGATCTTCTTTCTTCGGCTCGGCGGAAGCGCATGATGACGTCGGTGACGTGCCCCGCGCATGCGCCGGCCCGAAGCAAAATGATCCGGCCGCGACTGAGAGAAGATGGCGCCGCAGCGAAGAGAAGAAACGGAGCGGGTGAGTAAATCACGATTTTTGTCTCCCGCGGATCCGGACGGCTTCCATAGGCTTCAATAGAAGCCCGCGGGAGCCGTCCCCGCGGGAGACCCGCACGAAAATGGAGCATGGTCCGGATTTTTTCATGCTCCATTTTTTTTAAAATCACTTTTATTGACCATCCGCGGGTATTTATCTACCCCACGGGTGGTCAATGCATCCCTATGGGGTGCGGATCCGCGGGCAGAAGAAGAGCTAAAATCTGCTGCGGATTTTAATTCTTATTTTGCCCATGGACATGAGCCCTTAGGCTACTTGTGAATGGATAATTTTTCCATCTGATTTCTTGACCGATTTTTCAGTCTGAGAAACAGACAAAAATAGAAACCATTCAAAGGAATAGGTGTACTCACATGAGCTTGTTTTCTACTTGAATAGTCCAAGTAATTGAATTGGCTGTCCATAAATAGGATAGCACACGGACTGGTGTCCATGTGCTGTCTGATGCATATTGCATTGAAGTCCCGCGGACTCAACTCGCACACATAGGAAGTGTGTCACAGGCCTTACTCTAGCAACAGAGATTAGAGAAACATTTGATCTCTGCAATTTAACTCTGTACATGCCACAATCAATGTGGTTAATGGTATATAATATATCTTTTCAGAGACCAAGTACCCAAACTGCAATGCAAAACCCACTTATTCATTGCAAAGTGCCAATATGGTCATTGACATGGGACGACAATCTCTTAGCGGTGACATCAGCACTCGTGCAGTCGTTTACCTGAGAGAGCTCTGAGTCCTACCTCTGGCATGTGTACCATAGGTTCACCACCATGGGCATATAAGAATAAAGAAAAACAGGAGCCCTTGTGATATGTATGGGAAAATTACCCATGATTCCTTAAAAAAGCCCAAGGCTTTCTGATCATATTGTTGAAAAGAAGAAAAGGTATCCAGCTCACTTGCACTAAGGCCTTGTACATTCACATACTTTGCAAATGTGTGTTTGAGAGTTCATATGACTTTGACTTATAGTGAATTCACACAGGTGATTTTAGCGTCCAAGTTCAGTCCGAGTTTTAAACTGATAGAGCTTGGTCCCATTTAAGTCAATTTTTCATTTTTTTAATTGTCACATTTCAAAAGTCATATAAAAAATAATTTTTACATAGCCATGACAAAAGGAGCAGGTTTGTTTGTTTTTTTGCTTTGTTTCTTTGTGGGGGGAGCAATATTTTTTAATGGCATTATTTTGCAGTACATATAATTTATTGTGTAACTTTTTAATTAATTTAGTTTTTATATTACTAGTTTATACAATACAATCTTTAACAAAAATATTTGAGTTGCCACATTGCAAAACACTGAGGCCAGTGATTGGCTGCGGCGGTCAGGTGGGCTGTTAGACATATTATTACTGCAGTGGGGTGAGCAATAGATCTTCAATTACCTTATGGCATCCCCTCATTCAGCAGAGAGTGCAAGCTGTTTCATAGCAGCCTGATTGCATAGTCTGGGCAGCAGCCTTTAATGCCTTGTAACAGCTCTGCGGGGGCAATACAGGGGACACAGCCAAAATACCCTATAACTAATAACATTGTTTTATGCTTCCTCCTGTCAAAAAAGCTCAAAATCTAATGAAAATATATAAAAATACATTCAAATGATTATCAGCTGTTTGTGACTAGTAATTTATTATTTCTGTGTTAACTGCTTTTGCTTTGCATGATTATTAATGTATGTATTATTATATGAAATGGCACATTTCTCCCCAGAGTCTCAGCAGATATACAAAACAATATGACCTTCACACTGGCATATTTGACCCTAAAACCACACACTACATTTCATTAAAGTGTTACTAATTTTTACTAAAAAAGATAATGAAACAAAACAAAATCCTTTTATTGACTTTAACAGCTCAAAGTTCACAAATAGTGGGATATAAAATGTAATGCACTCGCCGGGCATAACTGAGTATGTTGCAGGCCATGGTCATAGTTGAAAAGTTTCACCATACTACTTTTTAAAGGTGATTTGGGACAATTTGTGTAGAATAGCTGAAACAGGTGAGTGGTGAGTGGTATTGGGAGCAAATGTCTTTTTATTGCTTAGAATTCTGCATAAAAAAGACCAAAGTATTATAGGAGTGATACTTTATATTGGAGAACCAGAACATTATATTTGTAAGATTTTGGAGTATATAGGACCCTTATCTGGCAGGTTTACAATTTTCTCTATTTAGGTCAGACATGCATTTTCCCGCACAAATCATCAGCTTCATTGCTGCACTATTTATAATGTTATTCACCGGGACACTATCAGACACATCACCTGTGTGCTCAGTAATACAAGGACTTCCAGGTCTCAATGGACGGGATGGAAGAGATGGCATTAATGGATTAAAAGGAGATCAAGGTAAGAAATATATACAATTGGGGCTTACAAATCGTCACTGATTATAACTGAATACATTAGACATAATTCACAAGATATCTTTAAAGTGAATTTTGAAATATGATTGAGAACAAAGATAAAATTAAAGATATTAAATGGACAGTCATCTCTCAATTGTAGCATTCATTAAAATGGTTGCAGGTCCTAATTTGTTTTGTAAAACAGACATAAAATTAAATGAAATATATCGTTCTTTCACATGAACATTAGTTAGTTAAGTCACAGGCTTTTTACATATTCGAAAATAAATTTTGAACACCTGTTAACACTTATCTTGCTTTGTTAACCCTTTCCAAACCACTGTCTGAAGACATTCTGTTTGAAGCCAGTACAGCTCCGATGTTGGAAGATGTCCAGCAGGGTATTCTTTCTGTATATTACTGGCCACTCTGTTGTCAGGGGCCTCTCCAGCATGTCCCATACTGCAGTACTGGCTCTAGCCAGCAGATGGCACCATTGTATAATGGCAGAAAGAGAACGCACCCTAGAAAACCCTGAATCCAAAATTGGATTGCAAAGGGTTAACACCATTTTTGTATAGATTTGGTTTTTAAAAAATGGGTAATAAAGAGCTTTTAATGAAAACCATTCTGTATAGATGATCAATAGTACAACAATAATACGTATAATATTAACCCTACATTATTTTATTCTCCTGAATGTTTATACTAATGTCAGCCCCATGAGAGGAATATATATATATATATATATATATATATATATATATATCTTCATACAGTACAAGCTGATCCCATCTGTGCTTCAGTCAGAAAGAATGAGAGTTTCAACAGGAATTATTTTATTTTATTAGTCAACTCGTTCTGTGCTCTGAAATGTGTGTAACTGTAGGGTATTGAGCTGTGTAGGCCAGCTTGAAGTATTAGATTATAGAACATTAGGACATTTTAAATCACAAGTTGGAACATCACCGTCCATCTTGTTTATGTTTCTGCATATGAAGACAACACAGGACTCTAGAATATATTTAAGTGAGTAGTTCACAAGTTGATCTATTACTATATCCATATGTGTTAAAGGAAAACATTTTTTTTTTCTATCATGTAACCAGAAGAAGGACAAGAAGTGAATCATCAGTTTCTGATAGTGGCTAAGTGAAAAGATGATAACATATAGAAAGATTTCTAGACTACTTAGGTCTCTTCAACAGAAAATATGAAGAGTCACATATTTATTCACAAGAAAAAATATATTAGGAACAGCGCTCAAATGATTTTATCTATGAAAAAATATTCTAAAGTTCTATAAGTAGGAGGGAGAGCCCGTGATCTGACCCCATAAGTAGGAGTCGAGTGCTGCACCTTATGAAAAGCATCACTCCAAATTTCAAACAGCTTGCTCCCTTCCAACCAAGAAATGGTGAGCTGCAGGGAGTCTTCACCGGAAGACCAAAGGTTCTCGGGAGAATTCGACAAAGAAACAAATATTAAAAAAATTGTCCTTGCTTCTTTCAGGGGCAAAGTGATTTTATCAGATAAAGTTGATGCACTTACTTCTATGGGAGGTCCCCTCCATGAAGACCCAACAATCCTGCAGAATAAGCCTTTATACCACGCAAGCCTTCACAGGAGAATACAAGCATTATAGCTGGGAGAATGGCTGATAACAAAGAGAACACCAGAGACTACCAGCAGGACCTGACCTGCAGGTCCTTCTCGCTGCAGATAGAAGTAAGTGAATCAACTTTATCTGATAAAATCACTTTGCCCTTGAAAGATGCAAGGACAACTTTTTTTCATACATTTTTTTTGCAATATTTATACACAAAGGAGGTGAGTAAACAGCTGTAGTTGTAAATAATTGGAGCAATTCAGAAATCAGGGGTGCTCTGCCAGTCTTTATAGCTGTGCACTTGAGTAAGGATTAAGAAGTGCACAACTAAATTTGGTACATCATTGTGCAGTTCATGTGCCAAAAAAGCTGATTTTCAGCATCTATGCACTATAATTTATAACAATTTTTGTCATAAATAAAAGAAAATGTGTCTATAATAAATAATGACTTTTCTCTAAGCCCCATCCAATGAGCGCAATCCCGAAATGAAAAAAGGCATATTTTTCGGTAAAAGCAGTGTTTGTCAGAATTTACAAGTTTCTGGCAGAATTCGGTTGCCAATGTGTAAATAAAATTCGCCCAGGTGGTGTGAAAGTTTCACTGTCGTTTCACTGTAGTCTGGTCTGTGGTTGTAATGCCCCCATGGGGTCTGCAGGCCACATTCCTTCAGTGATGAGGAATGACATAAATTCATGCAACACATTTATTCTTGCTTTGTGTCTAAGTTGGTCATTAATTTGTTCCCCTCGATATCTGAAATGTAACACTACTATATTCATCTGACTGTGGGTTGGGGATAGAAAAATGCTTTGCCACTGATAGATATTCTATGACAATGAGCATTCATTGTCATTCTGAGATTTTTCTGGTTGCAAGGTAACGCTCTTGCTGTTGGAGAGCTCAATGAGCTTTTCGCAACATTGTTTCTCAGATTAGGGGGCTACCTATAACATAGAAGAGGGAGGTCTGAGAAATATTTTATTTTAAATATTTAATATTTTGTAAAATTCTGTAATGGTTTTAGTTTTCACACATCTTCCCTAATACCTCAAGATGTGGCTCATAGTTCACTACCAGAGGTATCCGATAAATATATAATTTTTAGTTTTGTATTGTCGAAGTTTGTTTTTCTGGTGTTCTCATGGTTTCTCTTGGGATTGCTCAGTTTCAAAAATTTGTTTTCATACACTTTATTAGAAATTCTGAGTTAATAGAGGAGGTTTTGATTTTTCAACATCTAGACTACATAGATTAAAGAGTGATTACAAAGACCACCTCTCAGACAAGAGGATTTCTCCTGCCCTACATTTCACCGACAACCCCCTGATTTCATAGGCGTTTTGTAATGTTTAATTTTACCTGTAGTGATGCTGCCAGGAAATTAAAAGCTCACTGCCAGGTTTCCCCAAAAATAACTGCTGATCTTTGGGGGTCCAGGAAATGTCCAAAGCTAAGAACTCCTTTCAGACCTAAAATACTCCATAAGGACAAGAAGGATTCTTGACAAATATCATTGTGCTCCAATTCATGTTTGCAAAACTTTGGCATGACTGGGAATTAATCATCTTGAACTAATGATAGTTCACCAAGCCCATTGAACAACACTAATAAAAGAGTTTTGAAACACAAGACAACTCATGAATATTTACTTTCTTTAGGTCCCCCTGGAGAGCCAGGAAAACAAGGAATAAAAGGCAGCAATGGAGCACCAGGAAAACAAGGGCCTCAAGGAATTCCTGGGTCTAGTGGTAACATAAATATCTATCTGATTCATGCTTAGGAATATGGAAATACCCTCTACTTCATGTTTGGTTTAATTTTATTTTTATGTTCATATTTATGTATATCTGCCTAGGATTACCAGGTCAAAAGGGCGAAAGAGGAAATACGGGAGCATCAGGTAGGAATAGTTATTATATTAATATAATGACACTTCACTCAGCATAATGACACTGTGTTGACAATTATCAGACTGTAATGACATATATATTTAAAATTTGAACAATAGTTGATCCTGGAAAAAAAAAACACTGGGGCTGGAAGAGGTCAAATATATATATATATATATATATATATATATATATGTGTGTGTGTGTGTGTGAAAAATCAGTGAAGTAATCTAAGGGCTTCTACCCACTAGTGTTAATTTAACGTTGCGATGTCGCTGTGCTTTTTTCAATGGGAGTTTCTAATGTTAAAATCGCATCGCACAAAAATCGCAAAAGCACAAACTTGAGTTAAAAAAAACCCTAGTGGGTAGAAGTCCTTAAACGTAAGATACAATAAGACTAGAATTAGCAAATATATAAAGGAAATATAATGGATAATACAAGACGTAGGGTGTAATAACATATTGCTGTCTTAGTATTTAGATTTGATAGCCTTACTCAAAAATACTCTGCCTCTGGATGATATAGCACTGAAGCATGTTTAGCCCCTCCAGTAAAGTTGAATCTGGTAATTGAACCTAAACATGCAAATTGTCTATGATGGAGAGAAAACAGTGAAAATACATATGAGGCAGCACTATAGAGGACACTTTGTTATTTGAGGTCAATTCTGAAGGAGAATAGCTCAAAAACAACAAAAATACAATTAAAAAAAACAAAAAACAGAAAAGTTGTTTAAAATATATGGCTTAGTACATAACCCGTGATGTTCAGCACTGTTGTAATAAAGTGGTGGGGAATGATAACTCGGTGTCACTTCTGCAGTAATTTAAAACTGAGGGACCATTCAAGAAAAAATGATGCTGACAAGTATAGGGCGGGCTTATATATATATATCCCTGTCAGAAGTGGACTGAACAATTGCAGATGTTAGAAAAGACAGGATTCGTATGCTGTTATTGTTATCCCTTTAGTTGTCCATGACCCTCAGCGACCCTAAAGGCTCCCCCCCTCCATGTTTTTCAGTTTTGCACTGCTTCTTCCAGTTGTGTGCTATCCATGCCAGTATCAGCTTTGACAGTATCAGCCATCGTGTTCTTTGGCGGCCAGGTCTTCTTTTACCACTGATCTGTCCAAGCATTATATATTTTTCTAACGACTCTGCTCACATTACATGGCCAAAATACGTGAGTCTGAGTCTGTTCATCTTGCCCTCCAGTGATAAATCGGGTCTTATACGATTTAAGACCCGATTTAAAACTTCTCTGTTTGTTACTCTTGCTGTCCAGGGCATAGGCAGCAGCTTTCGCCAGCACTACAGCTCAAATGCATCAATCCTCCTATCAGCTTTTTTCACAGTCCAGCTTTCACATCCATACATGACTATGGGGAAAACAGTGGTTTGCACTATCCTGCATTTAGTTGCTATGTCAATATCCCTACTTTTCCAGATTTTGTCCATGTTTAGCATCACACTTCGCCCCAATGCTATCCTATGTTTTATCTCTGACAGAGATTCTCCATCCTGGTCAATTCTTGAGCCAAGGAAAAAGAAGTCTCGCACGCATTCTATGGCCTCATTGTCGATTTTGATTTAAATTTGGCCATTTTTTGCAGTTGTCATAATTTTGTCTTCTTTACATTCAGGTAGAGGCCTATTTTTTCACTTTTAGCTTTAATCTTACATATCAGTTGCATCAGATCGGCTTCTGTTTCTGCAAGCAGAGTCGTAACATCTGCGTAATGGAGATTATTGATGTTTCTGCCACGTATTTTCAACCTGGTTTCCAATTCATCTAGGTCCATTTTCCGTATGATCACTTTCCTATGTAGGTTAACCCCTTAACGACGGCCCCATCGGGAAACTAAATCCTCAGCAAGTGGGCTTTAATCCTAGAGGACGTAGTTTTATGCGTCCTCTTTGGATTAATGCCCACTTGCCTGAGGACGTGACAGCTCCATGCTGTCGGTGCCTGCAGGTAGCCGACAGCATTGAGCTGTCTTCCCAGGATGCGGGCAGTCACCCCCGGCATTGCGATCGGCGCTATCCAATAGATAGCGCCGATCGCAAAAAAGTAAAGAAAAGTGCGTAAAAAGTTAGATATTCAGCTGCCCTGATGGATCGGATCCATCAGGGCAGCTGAAAATACTCACCTGGCTTGTCTGCGATGTCCCCCAGAGATCGGGTCCTCCCGGACCCGCCGCCGGCCTTCTGCACATGCGCGCCAGACGATGATGTCAGGCGCAGAAGCCCGGGAGCCCCCGGCAAATTTAAAATCTCCTGGCTCCCGGCTCCTGGAGGTAGCCGGGAACCAGGAGGTGTTACCGGGGACTGCTGTAAGCGGTCCCCAGGCCCGCGATCGCCGCTATCCATTGGATAGCGGCGATCGCGAAAAAGTTAAAAAAAGTTTTAAATGAAAATACTCACATAAGTCCTCCCCGATGTCCCGGAATCCGAAGTCCCCGTCTGCGCATGCGTGCCTGATGTCAATCATCGGGCGCGTGCACAGAGGGGCTCGAGCCCCGGGAAATTTAAAATCCCTCTGCTCCTGGCTGCCATGTGTAGCCCGGAGCAAAGGGATGTCACCAGGGACATGATCACTGTTATCCAATGGATAACAGTGATCATGTAAAGTAAAAAAAAGTGTAAAAAAGTAAAAGAAAAAAAAGTGTAAAAAGTAAAAAAAAAAGTTTAAAAAAGTAAAAAAAAAGTCAAAAAATCTTACGTCTCCTCACCCCCCCCACAGATCATATCAGTGAGGGAGGATGAAATGACGTACCTAAGGCCCGCGGATTTATCCGCGGACCTTACCCCAGCTTCTGCGCACGCGCCCGTCACCAAAATGGCGGACATATGCGCAAAAGCTGTGGATTGCCAGCGTAATTTAAAATCTCCCTGCTCCTGGCTACAAAACTTAGCCGAGAGCCTGGAGATTTCACGGAGAGCCACAGTGAGCGGTTCCTGGTCACGTGTTCGCTGTTATTTAATGGATAATGGCGATCACGTAAAAGTAGAGATGAGCGAACACCAAAATGTTCGGGTGTTCGTTATTCGGAACGAACTTCCCGTGATGCTCGAGGGTTCGTTTCGAACAACGAACCCCATTGAAGTCAATGGGCGACCAGAACATTTTTGTATTTCGCCGATGCTCGCTAAGGTTTTCATGTGTGAAAATCTGGGCAATTCAGGAAAGTGATGGGAATGACACAGTGACGGATAGGGCAGGCGAGGGGCTACATGGTGGGCTGCATCTCAAGTTCACAGGCCCCACTATTAAGCCACAATAGCGGCAAGAGTGCCCCCCCCCCCACTGTCAGCATAAAGATCGTTCTCCTCTGCCACAGCTGTAACAGCTGTAGCAGAGAAGAACGATGTTTGCCCATTGAATTCAATGGAGCCAGCAAAACAACAGGTTCCACTGAATGCAATGGGCTGCCCGCGATCGCAGGATGAATGGTCGGAAAGGGGTTAAATATATAACCCCTTTCCTGCAATTCATCCAGAAATGTGTTACACTAAAAATATATACCGGCGTATAAGGCGACGGGGCGTATAAGACGACCCCCCAACTGTCACCTTATACGCCGGTAATACAGTGGAGCAAAGAATAAAAAGCATTACTCACTTTTTCAGATGATCTGCGGCGCTCCTGCAGGCTGTCGCTCCCTCCTAATCCACGGCAGAGTATTCCTTTCTGCACGAAAGGCTTGAAATCCCCGCCTCCAGAAACACAGCCAATCACAGCCAATGACAATGATGTCATTGAATGGCTGTGATTGGCTTGAAATCCCCGCCTCCAGAAACACAGCCAATCACAGCCATTCAATGACATCATTGTCATTGGCTGTGATTGGCTGAAGGCACATGTGTTTCTGGAGGCAGGGATTTAAAGCCTTTCGTGGAGAAAGGAATAGTCTGCCGGGAACCAGGAAGGAGCGACAGCCTGCAGGAGCGCCGCAGATCATCTGAAAAAGTGAGTAATGATTTTTATTCTTTGCTCCACTGTATTACCGGCGTATAAGGTGACAGTTGGGGGGTCGTCTTATACGCCCGGTCGCCTTATACGCCGGTATATATTTTTAGTGTAACACATTTCTGGATGAATTGCAGGAAAGGGGTTATATATTTAACCCCTTTCCGACCATTCATCCTGCGATCGCCGGCAGCCCATTGCATTCAGTGGAACATGCTGTATTGCTGGCTCCATTGAATTCAATGGGCAAACATCGTTCTTCTCTGCTACAGCTGTTACAGCTGTGCCAGAGAAGAAGGATTTCTCTTCTATATGTTCTCAATGGGGTCAGCGCTGCTGCCGCCGGCCCCATTGAGCGCATATAGAGAAGATTTATGGCCCTAAGAAGGACCGTTGGGGTTCTTGACACCTAAAATACTCCTAACACTCTCCCTATAGCAGCTCCAACACGATAGCGCTTTCCCTAAACTCATGTCAGAATGCATCCATAGCGAGCCGCGGGAGGGGCAGATTTCAATACTCAGGTGACACCTTATCTCCCCAGCCACTCACAGCAGGGGGGTGGTATAGGGCTTAAACGTTGCAGGGGGAAGTTGTAATGCCTTCCCTGTCTTTATATTGGCCAAAAAAAAGCGCTAACGTCTCAGGGAAGAAAGTTAAATTAACCAGAACACCGCATGGTGTTCGTTACGAATAACGAACATCCCAAACACCCTAATATTTGCACGAATATCAAGCTCGGACGAACGTGTTCGCTCATCTCTACGTAAAAGTAAAAAAAAAGGTGAAGGTTCATCTCCCCTCACCGATGCGATCGGTGAGAGGAGATGAAACTTTTTACCGGAGGCCTCCGTATTTGCACCCCGACGCGATCTTCTTCCGTGAACTTTCCCGGATTCTGCGCATGCGACCGCCTGCAAAACACCGGACACATGCGCAGGAGTCGGGGATCCCGGGAAATTTAAAATCTCCTTGCTCCCAGAGACCAACGGTCGCCGAGAGCCTGGAGCAGTGACGGGTGGCCTCGTTGTGCGGTCTCCGGTCACGTGATAAAAAGGTAGCGATCTACCTTTGGCCAGTCTCACATGACCGGATAGGAATTACGGATTCGGCATGCGTCTGATCCGCGGTAATACGCAGATCAATCGTATTGGATTACACAATTCCGCTCACATTAGCGGGTCGGAATTGCGTAATTCACTCGCAGAAAAGAGAACACAGCAGGTTCTATTTTACCGCGGCTATCCGCAACATAGAGCCCATTGTGCTCCATGGTCGTGGATATACCCGCTGCCTATACGCAACTACATTGTATACGGGCTGCGGGTACCCGCATCATCACTAAACGACGGTGCGGGAAATCCAAACAAAAAAAGAAATGTACTGCACATGACCGCCTGTGTGAGTAGGCAGTTATGCGCAGTACATTACATGGCCGTACGCAGGGTCACGGCCGGCTCACAGCTGGGATCCGCTGTGGGCCTCCGCAAGCGGATTCCACCTACGGCCGTGTGAGCCCGGCGTTATTCAGACCGCTACCTGTAATACGTAATTTACAAGAAGCCCCGGGAACGCTCACCTTCCTGCAGTTCCAGGAGCAGCTTGTTGAGCATCTTGTGTGTGAGACCGCCGCACCTCATCAAGCTTACGGAGACTCACAGAGCGCCACCTTTTTCACCCCATACCCGCTACTGAGGTCACAAAATACCCCCAAAAAGCATGAGAGGAGGGGGGATACCCGGTTTTATTGCCCCATGTACCCATTCCAACCAGGCTCCGTAATTACCCCTGGTCTTTGGAAATACCACACAGTTCGCATTATTACTTTTATCTAAGATTTGGGGAACGCCGAAAAGGGCGTGGAGGGGGGGGGGGGGGGGAGGGTTTAAGGTGTCAATTTTTATTCCGTACAAGTGGGCAATGGGGCCTGGAATTTATTCAGTTGTGCCCTGCAATCCAACGGGTGTTCCCTCCATTATAGGCCTTGCCATGTGTCCTATAATTAGTACAGGATATGTGAGTGTACCTTCTGCTTTGAGACATGTGCAGCATAGAGGGGGTATTTTGGATCGATTTTGTGGAGAAGAGAAGGGGTCTTGTACCATTTGGAGATTATTTTATAATTTAGCTCTTGGTATCTTATTGATGCTGAGACTGAGTGTGATTTTTTAAAAATAGTCTTAACTTCCTCTTGTGAGAGTGCTATGCCGAGATGACTCTCCCAACGCTAGATATATGAAGGATATTCTGTGTTATATGTGAGCGTGTGGTACAGTTTAGAGATTATCCCTCTGAAGGGGTAGCCTTTTCCATAAAGCTTATGAACAGGCAAGCCATGATTAGTATTAAGGATGTCTTACTGGAAAACACATACTGAGTCTCCCTTTCATTAGGTTTCTGTAAACATAACGTCTTTTGAAAATCTTGTATTGAGATGAACTGGTTATTATAGAAAAGCTTTAAAGATGGTGTGTTGGGATACTTAGAGTATTGCAAAGGGTAGCTTTCGAGGTGTTTTAGTTTGTTTAGCATTAAATTTAAAAAAGGAGTATATCCGTTTATATATGGTATAAATCTGCGTTTTTAATTTAATTCATGCCAGATTTTAAAGGAGGTTTCGGTGAGGGGGTTAGAGATTTCTTTTACTAAGGGTTTATTATGTGGGGTTAACCAGAGTAATGAGTGGAGTTTGGACCCTAGGGGTTGGCGTTCTAGTTCGGTCCACAGTTTGTTGTTGGACAGGTGTGTTAGCTCAATTATTCGGACTACCTAAAAAACGTTGTGGTAGGATTCGAAATCTAGTAAGCCAATGCCCCCCAGATTCCTGTGTTTAATTAGAGTTACATACTTTACTCTGTGCCCTTTATCCTGCCAGATAAATTTAGACGTTTCAGCTTAGTAAAAAAGGATTGGGGTATTTCCATAGGGAGAACCTGTAGCAGGTAGAGGACTTTTGGTAAAACTATCATTTTAATTACCTTATATACTCAAGTGTTAGCCAATCCGAATATAAGCCGAGGCACCTAATTTTACCACAAAAACTGGGAAAATTAGGTGCCTCCAGTATAAGCCTAGGGTGGGAAATGCATGGTCCATGCACCATTGCTTTCAATGGGGCCGCGGCTGGTGCCGTGGCCCCATTAAAAGCAATGGTCTGACAGCAACCCCTGCAGTGATTTTCAGGGAAGGGCTTTAAATATAAGCCCTTCCCTGAAAATCATCCCTAGCATGTGCAAAAAAAAATAAAAAAAAATAAAATATATATATATATATATATATATATATATATATACACACTCACTTGTCCGCCGCTGCTGGGGCTCAGGCATGTCTAGCCGCTTGGGTACTGTCACTGTAATGAAGTTCTTTCAGCAGGCAGGAATTTAAAATCCCTGCCTGCTGAAAAGGCTGTGTCTGATTGGCTGAGCACTCCCTGCCTGCTGTAAGAACTTCTTTACAGTGACAGGACCCAAGCAGCTGAACGAGCCTAAGCCCCAGCAGCGGCAGAGATGTAAGTATGTATTTTTTACGCATACTAGTGATCATTTTCAGGGAAGGGCTTATATTTAAAGCCCTTCCCTGAAAATCACTGCAGGAATGCCGGCAGTCCATTGCTCTCAATGGGGAGTCACGGCAGTCACGGACTCATTGGAAGCAATGGGAGAAACTGGCGACTCAAGTATAAGTCAAGGCGGGCTTTTTCAGCTTAAAAAATGTGATGAAAAAGTAGGCTTATACTCGTGTATATATGGTAGTTTCTGCCTTCCTAGCCATGAGGTCTGGAGAGTTATCCATGTGGTTAAATCTTTTTCAATTTTATCTAGTAGCGGAATAAAATTCAGGTTATGTAGGGGAAATTTTGGGTTCTAAATATGTTATGTGGGAGAAGGTATTTTTGGATATTTTGGATAGATGGGTCCATGTAATCTTATCTATCTTTATATTGAGAAGCTCTGATTTTGAAAAATGAAGTTTAAAATTTGATATTTGACCAAAAAAGTGGTTTGAGAGAGGAGTAAGGGTTGGATATGAATATCAGGACATCATCTGCAAAGGTTGCTGCCACATTTTAAACCCATGATGTTTTGGTTTTGCCTAATTCTTTCCAGGAAGACTTCCATCGAAAGAACAAAAAGAAGAGGGGAAAGTGGGCAGCCTTGTCTTGTACCATTCTTAATATTGAAGGAGTAGAGATTTCCATTAACTTTAATTTTGGCTGCGTGGTTTTTGTAAAAGGCCATGATCTTCTCGATGAAATTGGCAGGGGAACTAAATTCTTGCAGGGTCATTTTGAGAAATAGCCAATTTACCCTATCAAACGCCTTTTCTGCGTCAGTAGTGAGTAGCTCTTGGTGTATCTGGCGTGGTGTATCACATTGAAAAGTCCAGTAGTGTTGGCTTCTGCTTCTCTGTGGGGGGTTAATTCCACTTGTTCCATTTTGATGAGGTTTGGGAGAAGCAGCTTAAGGGGTTGTCCCGCGAAAGCAAGTGGGGTTAAGCGCTGTCTGCTTCTTCTGTCCCGCTGAAGGGGCTGCTCCGGCGTGCTCGCGCCGCACAGGTCTTCTGCGAATGCGCAGAAGACCTCTGCGGCACGAGCACGCCGGAGCGGAACAGAAGAGGGCAGACAGCGCAAGCGCGTCTAATCCAGGCAGAAGAAGGCTTCGGTCGGCGCCATGGAGACGGGGACGCCAACACCGGAGGGGGTAAGTGTATAACTTCTGTATGGCCAATATTTAATGCACGATGTATATTACAAAGTGCATTTATATAGCCATACAGAAGTGCTTAACCCCACTTGCTTTCGCGGGACAACCCCTTTAACTCTGTTAGTGAGGATTTTTGCATATAGTTTGGTGTTGTTGTTGATTAGCGAGATTGGCCTGTAACTGCTGCAAAGGGTATTGTCTTTCCCTTCCTTAGGGAAAAGTGGGCGGTCAGAGAGTCTCTGTGGAAATAATTTGTGGCTCAGCCAATAATTACAGTGTTCAGCCAATCAGAGGCAGCCCATTCAGCAGGCGGGGATTTTAAATCCCCACCTGCTGAATACTCCTTAGAGCAGTGCAGGAGAAGAGTCAGCTGGATGCGGCTGAGCCCCGGAAAATGCAGAGAGGTAAGTATAGATGTTTTTTTTACACATTTTTAGGATGGTTTTCAGGGAAGGGCTTATATTTTAAGCCCTTCCCCGAAAATCACTGCAGCGCTTGCCGGCAGTCCATTGCTTTCAATGGAGTGAGCTGTATTGCCGGCTCCATTGAATTCAATGGGAGAATTTCATTCTCCTCTGCCACAGCTGTGGGCGTGTCATATGACACGGCCGGCGCGTCACATGACACGGCTGGCGGTGGGCAGGGAAGCGTCATGCGGGACGGAAGACGCCGGATCCGCAGGTAAGTATTGGGGTCTCTGGGTGGCGCTGTGATGGGCTCCGCCGCGGAATTCCGTGGTGGAGCCCGTCACGGCCGTGGGAAGCCAGCTTTACTGTATATACTCAATTATAAGCCGAGTTTTTCTGCACATTTTTTTGTGCTGAAAAAGCCCCCTCGGCTTAAATTGGAGACAGGGAAGGGTTAAAAAAAACCCTCAATATTCACCTCCTAGCCGGCGTCTGTGTCCCCGGTGGTGCAGAATGCTGCTTTAATTTTTGTGTTCCCGTTGGCGTTGCGGCAAGCTGCTTGAATTCTCCCCACTGTCTTTCCCCGCCCTCCTCTCTGCTCGACTCTGTCTTCCCCCACTGTCAGGCTGTGATTGGCTGTGAGTGAATGATCGAGAGCCAGGTGTGATTGGCTGGCATATGAAAATAGAGTGTGCGGCAAGCTGCTTTAGAATTCTCCCCGTTGTCATCTCCCTGCTGTGATGGACTGTAAGTGATTGAGTGCCGGCTGTGATTGGCTGGCATATGAAAATGGAGCGTGTGGCAAGCTGCTTTAGAATTCCCCCTGCTGTCATCTCACTGCTTGTCTTTTAAATCCTCCGCCGACAGCGCTGTGTAAGTAAGCACTGTGATTGGATCGATCGCCGGCTGTGATTGGCTGGTGTTTGATGCAATCACAGCGCTTACTTAAACAGCGTTGACAGAGATGACAGAGCCGAGCAAAGAGGATGGCGGGGGATAACAGCGGGGAGAATTCAAGCAGCTTGCCGCACTGCCGACGGGAACACAGAAATTGAAGCAGCTTTCCGCACCACTGCCAGGGACACAGTTGCCAGCTGGGAGGTGAGTATGGAGGGTTTTTTTTTTTACCCAGTATATACTTGAGTATAGCTCAGCTTATACTTGAGTCAATTAATTTTACCAGTTTTTTTGTGGTAAAACTTATTGACTCGGCTTATACTCGGGTCGGCTAATACGCGAGTATACACGGTACATATTAATCATACATTCTGGTTCTGTCAAGTTTTTTGGTGCAATTTTTTAAAAAACTGCTGCATGAAAAGTGTAAAAATTTCAGCCGGTGAATAAACCCTAACAGTTATTTTTATGAATCGTTAAATGAGTTTTCCTGCTATAAACACTTTTGGCATGCTCATTGCATATGGCCTAAATGCCTGACTGCTAAGACTCTGCTAAAGCGCTACGGAATAAGTTGGCGCTATACAAATAAAGATTATAATTATATTATTAACTGGGACCTCCACCTTCAGAACAGGAGCTCATTGACTCCAGTCCCTGGTTTTACACCAGCAGAGTAGGGGTGTAGACCCATCACCTTTGCCTTGTGTATTAATGGAGACTGACAGCTGAGCAACAATGTTCTTATCACTCCTAATTGATTAAGGCCTCTTTCACACGGACTACAAAATCGCACGATTCTGTAGCGATGCAACATCACTACAAAACGCATGTTTGTGAAGCCCATGGTGTTCACTGGGTTCTTTCAGGCTACAAAACATCTCTCATGTAATAAATAAATCACAGTTCCATACCCACAACCAGCAGCACATGCTCTGCTGCACATTGGTGGGGATCGCTCTTACCCTTCATCCCCACATTTTGTGGGGCCAATGAGTACGACCAATCCATTTACTGAGGGACTAGGTTTAGGTTCACTTAGTTATGTTTATGTTATATTTGGTTTAGCTTTTTTCATAGTCAGACACAGTGTGTATGATAGTGACAATGGGGAGAATATATATCTCTCAATCAGGGGTGTTTTATTTAGATTTTTATTGTTGTGCTTTTTTTGTGTATGGCAGCCATTTTTTTAAGCCTGACGCAGGAGGCATGATTTTAATGCCTGGGGCCATTTTTTTGTGGCCTGTTCTTAATCTGAGTATATCTATACTCAATGTTAATAGTCTTTTGTGTAGCCCAACAATTGGAGTTTGTTGATAACTTGTTAGGCATGTGACCATAGTGGCCATTTTTGTTTTGTTTTTCTTAGGCAATAAAGATATACCAAAACACATCTTGTTTTAGTGATGAATGATGACATAGTGATCACATAATAGATTAGTTCTCCTTACTCCATTTTAGTTGTGGGTAATTGTATTTGACATTCAACATAATTTGACCATTCAAGGGACTATTTACTACTTTGATGATGCACTTCTGGGGGAATGTCTACACAATCGTGATTCTTGTAACTCCATCTTGCTTGTAGGCTCTTCCCTGGGAATGGTTTACCATTCTGATCATGTGTCTGTAAGGGAGTGTCCATTTAATCATGTGACCTAATCAGCTGCTATTTAAGAACAACCATTTCATTTATGAATTGTACCCCCTGAGGAAGCCTGGGGCGAAACATGTTTCGGGCTACAGGTGGCCTTTATATACTATGTAACTGTCTTGTATATGATAAGATGCAGTTATTGGTATGCTTGATGTGTCATTTTATACAATTGTATTATTGTTGACATATATTTTTGCATACATGCATATAGAGAATACATATATTTCTATGAATTTGATATGTTGAATGCCTTCCTCTCGCCTGTCTGATGGATATTGGAAACTCATCTCTATTGTATTGGAATTTTTAAAATATTCTTTTATTGTAATTAATAAATATAGGAAAGTTGTTTTATGGAAGCTTTGCGTTAAAACATCTGTCATGTGAAAGAACCCATTGGAAACCATGGGCTTCACATCCATACGTTTTGTAGCGATGTATGTGAAACAGGCCTTAAATGGGACTTGTGTGCGCATACATGGCACAGAGTTCCATGAACCTCCATGCTGACAATCATGGGAGTCCCAGCAATTAGATCCCCACTGCGCACAGGATATTCTATAATTGTTGGGCATATCTATACCTAAATTAGAATATATGTGGCAGCATTGATTGTATTGGTGGGAGCTGGCAATATTAATTGTAAACTGGGTGGATAATGACAATATTTGTATTGAAGGTTGATCGTAGCATTGATTATATTGTATGTGGCAAAATACCATACTGGTCTGAGGGGACAACATTAAATGGGATTGTGCCAGCATGCACATCCTCCTTCAGAATATGAGGCTCAAAAGCGGTCAACTGACCACCCAGAATCTGACTTTGGCATCCCCCGGAAACAGCTAATTTTTCCAGGGAAGCAAATGAGACATTTCCGCTGCAATGGTCATTACAAGAGTGATGTGGTACTACAGGATAGCCATGCACATGAATAACCCGCCATGTAATTACAAGAGATGTTTTTACAAAGCAGATCCACACTCCAGCCATGAGGCGGAGAGGATTTAAGAGCAGCGGATCCTTCTCTATGATGTTCATATGCCTTAATAGAGGATATGAAAAGGGGCTACCATCTTCGCACAATCCCTTTAATTGCACTGTGGTGGATTTCAACATTGATTGTACTGTGTGGCAGAATTAATTGTTGTTTGTGTAGGCGGGGCCATTAATTGCGCTGGAGTTAGGTCATTGGATTGATTGCAAAGTGGGTGAACTTTGACATTCAGTGGTAGCATAATTGTAATGGAAGTAGGTGGCAAAATTAAAAGGCCACTCCAGTAAAAGTACATTTTTTTCTATCCCTGCACCCTGCATCTGATAGTCTGTCACACTCTGAACATCTCTTATGTACATTGCACTAACTTCCTTGCAGTGCAGCTTCCTGTCTGATACTTATTAGATACCATCTTTACATTTCTCCCTACTTTATTTTCCTCTGTGCTGTACTAGCAAACTCATGATGCTTCAGCACAACATCACGTGACCATCTAGAGCCAATAGTATCACTGGGAGGACACTGTAACTATCATTACTTTCTTTTCCCACCTTAATAAGCTAAAGACCATAAGTATACAGTCTGGGAGAATGAGCTGTGATCTTCTTCATTATAACTGTGGGACCAGTTTCTGTCTCCCTCTGTGAAAAGCCTGTTTGGTACAGTCCATGCAGTTTCATCATAAAGGAATTCTAGTGACTGAAATAATAACTTATTGAGTGAGCAGAGAGAGACAAGTTCTATCCTGGTGGTCACATTGAGTGCACCTGACCCAACTGAAGAGGATATTCAGGAATAACTTTATTCTATGAGTCAGTACGATTACTACAATACCAAACTTATATAGTTTTGGGGGTTTTCTTTGTACTACTAGTATTTTTTTTTTTTGCAAAGATATTTACTTTTCCTAAATTCTTTTCTGCGCGCAATAGCTTTTTTATTTTTTCGTTGACATAGTTGTGCAAGAGCTTATTTTTTGCAGGATGTCCTGTCGTTTGTGTTGGTACCACTTTGGAATACATATGACTTTTTGATTGCTTTTTATTGCATTTTTTTCTTGGAGACAGGGTGACCAAAAAAGCACATTTGTGGTGTTCGTTTTTATATTTTTTTTCTGATAACGTTCACCTGGCAGGGTAAATAATGCGTTACTTTGATAGATGAGACGTTTATGGACGCAACGATACCAAATATGTATTTTTGTTTTATCATTTAGATTCTTTTATTACATTTATGGCAAGGGGGGGGGGGGGAGGTTGAACTCATTACTTTTTTATTTTAATAATTAATAACACTTAATTCTTACTTTAACTTTTTTTTTTTTAGTTCCCAGAGGGGACAACAACATGCGATGCTCTGATTACTTCTGCAGTATGATGTAATGCCATAGCATTACATCAAACTGCGATTGGACAGGCAGTCTATCAAGCCACCCCTTTCAGAAGGCCCCTAGCTGCCATGACATCCACATGGCTCCCTGCGATCTCATCGGGACAATTGAACATCGTTCGGGAGATTTAAATGCTGCTGTCAGAACTGACAGCGTTATTTCAACAGCCACGTTGCTCATCGCAGCTGTTGCCACCAGGTGTCGGCTGTAAGAAACAACCGGCACCCGGGATGTTTGATGAGGGGTCACTGCGTGATCTCCCTTCATACATGTCCTGCATCTGCAGGATGTAAAAAACACGATAAGGTGTTAAAGCAACTCTCTGTCCTGAGACTGGAGTGGGCAGGGGAGTATTCTACCTGTAGTTTTTCTTGTTTGCCATCCATCTGTTCCACCGTTTCCCAGTCTGGTTGTCTGTCCAAGATGGCTACTGCCATTTTTTATTTATGCACTGCTCTATGATTGGTCAACACTGATCACATCTAAACTTTACCAAATCACACTGGTAGATTAGGTAGTCTGAAGAGTATGTTGACTATCTAGCATGGCTGATAATGGGACTAGGAACTGGTGGATAGGAGAGACAGCAGAAAAGAACAAATACAGGTAATATATCCCTTGCTTTCTCTGTTCCTGGGAAAAAAGTTTGTCCAGAAATTGGAGAGTCACTTTAAAGCGACTGTTTGAGATAAACTTATATAAATATATTTAAATTAAAAAAGCTATTCTCCCTAGTTTGATCCACCACCACTCCATTCCTTCTCTCCAGTCTTTGTTAGTGACACTCCTGTATAGCTGTTGTGACTACAGCAGCCAATCACTTATCTTAGCAGTCTGCACAACAAGATTGCTCTGACCAGTGATTGGATATAGCAGTCACATGGGTAGACAGTAGAGATGAGCGAACGTACTCGTTTAGGGCGATGGAAAGATGGAAATCAGTGAGTTTCCTTTTTTCTATTTTATAACATTTCCTACATTAAAAAAAAACAAATCTTGAACAATCCCCTTAGGAGGTTACATGTGAGGGATAATTGAATTTAACAATGTATATGAACTGATACCAGACAGTATTATTATTATGTATGTAGCACATGATTGCCAGTCGTCAGCTCTGCAAAGGTAGAGGAGCTCCACAACTCCTCGTATTAATTAGAAAATTTATATTCTTATTTTAGAGGGTCTGTTATGCAAAATTTTTCTATTATACAGTTTATACAGGAGGTCTTTTGTCATACATTTGGCCTCCGGTGACATAGCAAGGTCAGGTGGTACCCAGAGTAGAATTTTTTTTTTCCTTACTCCCATGGCCCAATTTTAAAATTACTAAAAATCATTTAAAACCTGCGCTTCACTGTGTTTTTTTTATGCACTCCCTTTGATTCCTATTGGCGATTTCAGCATTAAGAATGCAAGAAATAGGACACGCAGCGTTCAATTTTGAGCACATAGAAAAATCGCTGGTGAGAGGCCACATTGAAATACATGGGAGCTTTAACCTTTAGGCCACTTTCATACAACCATGTGCTGACAGCGTATCACTGGTGGGTAAATCCCGCAAGTGATACGCTGACACTAGCTCCCATAGCAATACATTGCAGTGCTCACACAAGTGTTGCTTCATTGCGTGCCCCGCGGCCGTGAAAATTAGTGCTGCATGTTCTATCTTGGTGCATTGTACACGTTGAGATAGAACACAAGACCCGCTGCCCTCATACGCTCATGTGAAGGCAGCCTAAGGGTATGTTTAATCAGCGCTGGAGATTGCTTAACGCGGGTATACCGAATGTGACGTCTGTGACCTAACCCAACCTTTCCCTTTTCCCAATTAAAACGCTGCAACTTCTAGCTTGGATAAATTTTGGCCACAGTGGCCGTTTATTAAAATTCTATTAACAATTTGGTAAAAAAAAAAATCTAAATAAAAACTACCCACTGAAAGGGGGAAGTCCCTGGAGCCTCCAACCCCCTCTGTCACCTCACCAACAGGGAAAGGATTTCCGTCCTGCAACCCGCCGCTCTCCCTCTATCCGACTCGGGAGACCGAAATCCTTCCCGCTAAAACCCTCCTGTCGCAAGACAGCCGACTAGGGAGGCAACACACACCCCGTTGCCCCTAGTCGCCCTCCTCCCGACTCAGAGACCCGCTAGCCATTCCTAGGCTAGCCCACACTTCTCCGCAGGGACTACGGCCTGACAGAGCCGGGAGGCGACAGGCTGACCACACACTATACCAAAAGGGGGGGGGGGGGGGAAGGTAGCCATCAGCCCTCCGTTCCCCCACCCCCCGCCCCGCATATCAGCTGGCTCCAAGAACTCCCCCCTCTCCCTTCCAAACACCACAGCCAGCATGGCATGACCACCTCATGCCTGCGCAGCACCCCACAGAAGTAACGCGCATTTGATTCCCTTCTGCACCCCTTCTAACCACAGATCCGTCCCAATCTCGTTGAGATGCACGCCATCGCTCCTCCAGTAGTTTCCCACTCCTTTTTCGAGGTCTGTGTACCGAACGGCAACTCCTCCATTACGCACCACAAAGAGGGACACCTCCCGGTTAACCTTGATCCTGGCCTTGTCTATCCCTTGCACTGAGCGCACGTTGCGCCACACCTTGCAAGGGACCATCTCAGACCAGACCAAGGTCAAGCCCCGATACATCTGCAACATACGTAGCATATCGTATGTCTCTGCCTAGCTCCCTGAATGGTCTACGCCCCAAATCGTTACCCCCGACGTGCAGTACGAGGATGTTAGGCGGCTTGTCTAGAGAGACTAGGCGCTGAACGTCCTGTAAAACCCGGAACCAGGCCATGCCCTGCACTCCGATCCATCGAATTACCGCCGTCTCCTTACTCAACCTTAACTGTCTACCGTTAGGCCTGATCTTAGCCCTCTCCCCCCCCAATACACGAACGAGTGGCCCATTATCCACACCAACGCGGTTCGATGATTTGAAACAAAAGAAAAACAAACTAGCCGTAATTAACCCCGCCGAGTACCCGTCCCCCCGCCTTATAGCAAATGCGGTCTGGTATACCGTTTATACCTTCCCGACTTCCAACGACCAATGCCCATCACCGCTTGACTATCCAATCCCCTCTCTGCAGCTTCCGTCGCTGCGCCTATTCTAAACGAATGTGTTCCGAAACTAGAGCTGTCTAAACCCAGCGTACCTATCGTTCTTCTCAAGACCGCCTAGAACTGGAACCTTGACAAAAAACAACCATCTTGGTGCTGCAGCAGAGGCCCTACCCTGACTCCTGCTAACAAACTGTAGTCCTCCCAACATTCAACCGGGCACATGGACTCTCCCTGCACTCGTCCCAGCGACACTCTCCGACCTCTTCCCTCCTGATCCGTCGTGAAGCGACGGATGACTAATTCTAACCGCCCTTCTATAACTTTTGTATCCTCCCCTTGTAAACCCCCCCCCCTTTCTTTTTGCTGGGGGAAACCAGTTCCCCCACCCGTAGAGACCCAAAGAAAGCTAATGAAAAAGCAAACGAGTATTCAAATCCGTCCCCGCATACCTCCCTCAATGCACCACCCACTCTTTTTAATAAGTCGAACGAGATCGGCCGACGCGTATCTGGCCCCCTCCGCCCCCTTCTAAATCCCTTTAGTGCCTGTCTTACTATGAAATTTTTGGTAACGTCCATCACACCCCGCAACTTAGTGCCAAAAGCTACTCCTCCCATAAACTTATTAACTCTCGCGACTGATAAACCTGTCTCTGAACTTTTTCCCAACCATCCCAACAACGCCCCTACCCTGTCCTTGTCAGAACGCACAATTCCCCACTGCCGTAGCCACTCCACCCATTCCAACCAAGCTGCCCTATAAGACGCCCACGTACTCCAAGCCAGAGAGGTACCTATCAAGTGCCTCACTGCTCGCTGACCACGCTCCAGATGTGTCTCGGGCAAGACACCCCTTCCTTCTCCGCTCCAGGGGCCAGCCGTCGGAATCGCTCCCACTGGCAACGAGAAAGAGCATCCGCTATTGAGTTGCTTACCCCCGGCACATGCACCGCACCTATCCAAGCGTTCAGTAAATAACGCTTTCAGCACCAGGTGGCGCAGTAAAGGCCACCACTGGAGGGGACGATGCAGACAATTTATTTATTGCCTGCACGACCCCCAGGTTTTCGCAGTGAAAGCGCACTTTCTTGTTCCTGAACTGATCGCCCCATAACTCCACTGCCACTATGATGGGGAAGAGCTCGAGTAGCAACAAATTTCTTACTAAGCCCGACGAGAACCATTCGCTCGGCCACCCGCCCGCGCACCACTGGCCTTGGAAGTAGACACCAAAACCCGAACTCCCTGCGGCGTCGGTAAACAATTCCCAATCGAAATTTCGAAATTGTCTACTACTTCCTCCATCATCACTGACCGTCCGTTATAGTTCTCTAGAAACACCGCCCATACTGCCAAATCCTTCTTGTGTCCCTTGCCTAGTCGGATAAAATGGTGGGGTAACTGAACCCCCGCCGTTGCTGATGCTAACCTCCTGCTGAAAATTCGCCCTATCGGCATAATCCGGCAAGCGAAATTAAGCTTGCCCAACAACGATTGGAGCTCCCTCAAAGTGACCTTGGTGAAAACCCTTGCTCTGTTTACCTCTGCCTTTAACTCTGACAACTTCTCCTCGGGCAGTCTGCATTCCATTGCAACCGTGTCAATGGTGATGCGGGCCCTTCGGTCTTCCCCGGCACCAAAGGCACCTCGAATTGACCGGAAACCCATTGAAGTGACCCCAACAAAGTTGCACAAATAGGCGAACTCGCTGGCCCTATACATAGGAAGTCATCCAAATAATGGATCACCGACCTAACCCCCGTGCAATCCCTAACTACCCATTCTAAAAAGGAACTGAACGCTTTAAAATAAGCGCAGGAAATGGAACAGCCCATAGGAAGGCACCTATCCGCAAAATAACTTCCTTCCCAAAAGCACCCTAACAAGCAAATGCTCTCTGGCGCTACTGGGAGCAACCTAAACGCAGACTCAATGTCCACCTTTGCCAGCGTCACTCCTTGCCCGTACCTGCGAACCCATTTTATTGCGGCGTCAAATGAAGTATACACCACGGAACAAATTTCCGGGTCTATACCATCATTTACTGACGCCCCCTTTGGGTATGACAGATGGTGTATGAGTCGAAACTTGTTAGGTTCCTTCTTAGAAACCACCCCTAGCGGTGAAACCACCAAATCCGCCACGGGCGGGGAACGAAAAGGTCCCGCTATGCGGCCTAACTGAACCTCCTTACACAATTTTTCTGTCACCACCGCCGAATACCGAAGCGCTGACGGTAAATTCTTGGTTGTGACAGGAACCCTATGAACTGGGGTGGGAATTCTAAAACCATCCCTAAAACCCTCTAACAATAAACTCGCCTTATCTCTGTTGGGGTACCTATTTATAAACGCCACCATCTTTGCCAGTTTCACTGGTGTCATCCCCTTTTCCAGGCGCACCGAAACCCTTTTCTTCTCCCTTTTTAAAGCACTTAGCTGCTCCGTGTGACGTAGCGTTGCACGGGGAGCAGACATGCTTAAACCTGCAACTGTTCCCGAATTTGCATTGGCCGTCGTTAAACTGCCAACACAATCCGAGCCTGTGACTCCCCGTCTGTCCGTCCTTACCCCCTCCCTGGGAACCACTGGCCGAGCTGCTAGTCCCGGCCCCCCCCTGAAAGGGCTGCCCAAACCTAACTGGGGCCATTACCCGTAACCACAGCCCTATGTCTTTCTGATCCCACCGAATAGACGGTCGGATCGCTTTTCTTTGACGTAACAGTTCGTCGTACCTAAGCCACATCTGCCCCCGTATACCCTGTACGCCTCACCTATCGCATCGAAGTAGCAAAAAAGGCCGGAGCAATTCTCTGGAGCCTTTTCACCTATAACGCTAGCCAGAATAGCAAAGGCTTACATCCAGTTAGAGAATGTCTGTGGAATGAAACGCCACCGACGCTTCTCTTCCTCTTCCTTCTTATATTCTGTTCTTTTCCCTTTGTTTAAATGAAATTTCTCCAAAGGGAGAAGGGAAAAGATCTCGACATATTCGTTGCACCAAATCTTTTCTCTAACCTCCTTTAAGTTTGCACCTAGGGGGCCCTCGAAACACACATAAACTTCACCCCTTGCTCTGTCATCCAGGCGAATCCCATCCCTGTCTTTTTCCGTCTGGACTTCTACCGTAACAGGCGTTGCCTGCTGCCCTAACGACGACCCCGATGTGCTACCTCCCCTAGCGCTATCATCGGCAATCGACGCGTTGGACAGTAGCGTCCAAGCAGCTACTGGCGACGGCCCTGGCCCTGCATCTTGCTTGCGCCACAACTCCCATAATCCACCCAGAAATAACCCAAAATCGCTCGCTGCGCCACGTGTGCCTGCCGTCGCCCCCCCATCCCCTGTCCACCCCCCATAGCTCTCTCCCGCGGGTGCAACGCGGCTAACTGCATTGTATGTGCTGTCCCCGTGTGATTGCTCACCTGGCTGCGTAGGGGCTGTAGTCCCACCAGCCGCCGATCCTCCCTCCAGCGGATCCGAGTCCTCATCGGAAGGTGGTCCGAGCTGGCAACTGGGGTCCTCCTCTGGCTGCAGTCGCACCTCCGAATTCGCAGCCGCCCGCCTGTTGTTTGGCCTGGCTCTCACGGGCCGCACGTCTGCCTGTCCTGAGCGGTTACTGTGGGGCTGCTCTGCTGCCGCTGCCTCTCTTGTTGAGCAGCCCCACGCTGCTGCTGTATTCCCAGCCAATGGTCCGGTGCTAGGCCCCGCCCCCCTGGCAGCACGGACGCTCCCCCATTTGCATGGATGGTGCAGGGAGCGGGCCCGGAGGGGCCCGTGAGGGACTCTCTGTGCAGCGCCGACGCGGGGGAGTCTGTTCGGGGGTTCAGACGCGACAGAGCGTGGGCCCTCCTCATTCTCGGCACTCTGGCCGCTGCTGCAGGTGTCTCTCTCCTCACTCCAGCCTCCTCCCTCCGGCCACTAGCAGTCCCCGGCAGCGATCCTGCCGCTGCATCCGGCGTGCGGCTCCCAGCAGCAGCTGAGCTCCGTCCCCTTCCTCTCACCACTGCAGATGCTGGGACTCCGGACGCCTCTCCCTCCGACGCTGCCGACCGTGCGGAACCCACTTCCTCCTGAGATGGGCCCCGGGGCCCCAACGTCCAGGATCCTCAGCAGCCAGTCTACGGCCCGCTCCTCCACCGCTGCCCGGATCTTCTCCATCGCGCCCTCCAGGACGGGTAAGTCCTCTTCTGGGCGCTTCCAGGCGATCTTCTTCGGGCCCTTCGTGTCTTCAGGTCCTCTATGCGTCTTCCCTCTTCTTCCTCGTGGCCTCAGTCTTCTCCTCTTTTGCTTCTTCTTCCTCCGTTGCCGCCTAAGGATGCTCTGCCTACCGCTGTTCCCGCACTTTCTCTCTAACCTCCCCTTCTACTCCCCGCCCTATTCTACTCCCCCCCTCCCCCACTCTCCTTGCACTTCTATTAACCCTGGCCTCCCCGTTAACCCCGTCATGGACTGCCTACATATATATCCCCCGGGGGGCTACTATTCCGGCGCCTCTGGAGATTTTGTCACAGATTTTGGTGCAGATTTGCAGCATATTTCGCCCTTCCAATTCAAGTGGGAAGGTGAAATATGCTGCAGATTTGCACCAAAATCTGCAGCAAAACAGCGACATGTAAACATACCCTAATACTGAGTATTCAGCACACATTAAAAACGGGCTGAAAATGCAGCAGAAAAATGCGTATAAGAGAGCCTTTAAGCCCCCATGTATTTCAATGTGCTAGTTATGGGGGCATAAAAATCGCTGGTAAAGGTTAGGAGAAGCACAGCACTTCCTTCTCAGGTGTCCCACACCAAACTCTCATTACCAGCATGACATGACCTCCCCAGAAGGTGTGTTACTTCTTTTCCAGCACCTCTCACATAGACTGCAAAGATCAGAAAGGGGCTCAGTCCAACCTGGAAACACATCCTATTGGCTGACACTTTCCTCTGCATTGTGCTTATTGCTCAGTGCTGCTGTCAATTACAGGGATGCCCCACCCCTCCTTGCTCCAGTCTTTACTGCTCCCGCTAAGTTACACCGTGGGGTCTGTAATTGGCAGCTGCTGGCAGGCATCAGAATCCCAAGGAATGGCAGGACGAGGCTGGAGGGTTGTCAGTCAGTAGGTCACTAACATCTGTGCAATGGAGGCACCGAGGAGTCACAAGAGTCAGTTATCATAGGACCACAGCTGAGCTGTCATTCCATTCTGTGATAGCAACCAGGGTGGCCCGTACCTACTGCACCCCCTCTTCCTATGCCACAGAATATTAAAAAGTGCAGGATACACATTATAAGTGCTCGTTCACACGAGCGCATAAAGGGTGATGGCGTTTTTATGCCTGCTCCGTATAAGTGCTTGAATGGGCGTTTTTCCGCTATCACGGCCAGCATTTTCTCGTGCATTCACACGACTGTGAGCGTCATTTTTAGTGAAAAAAATACGTTGCACCCCGGAAATCCCTCTCTCTGCCAAAATCCTCGAGAAGCCTTCCAATGCCTACATAGAGGCACCTGTAAGCTTTTCACAGCATTGAATGCTGCATAAATTACTCCCCCTCCCTTCTCTTTCCTTGCTCCCATAGGCGTGTATGGGACCCGTCGGCATATATTGGGCGCTGGCTGCGTATATGTTCTAATTTTCACACTGTATATGTTCTAATTTTCACACTGCCGGCATATTTATATGGCGTGTATTCACCCATGTGAATGGATGCATTGAAAATCAATGCCTCTCATGGGTACGTATATATGCCTGCGCATGAAAACACGGTGTATATGCGCTCGTGTGAAAGAGCCCTAGGGTACGGTATATATTTTTCAATGATTGCTTGATGCATTTCCAACCTCCTAGCAAGTGAAACTTATCTGTATGAAAATTAAACAAGTGGCTGCAGTGTGCAGCAGAAAATTAAGTGAATAAGTATTCCATGGAGCAGTTTCAGTAGAAGGTGAAAATCAAGCCATCTTGGCAACTTCCAACAACACATGACCATCAGTGCCAGACTAGTATTAGAAAAGCTGCCAAACTTTTTGGATTTCCTCATGCAACAGCGTGGGGTGTATACCAAGAATGGCGTGATCAAGGAAAGGCCATCCGGTGGACTTAAATGTGGACTTAACTGGTTGCCGTAAGATTTCATCGGAAGATCCAAGAAATAGTTTTGACAAACAGGGGGTGCACAGTCTAGAAAATAAGGAAAAAATAACGCTGCCTCTCCATCTGACTTTTAAAAGAAAGAAAAACAGAGAGGAAAAGAGCTGAAAAACTGTATCACTGATCCCTGATCAAATAAATCCAGATTTCTGTTATACCATCCTGATGGGTGGGGCAGAATTTGGCATACGGAGCAGGAAGTGACAAACATTTTTTTGTCAGAACTTCCATATAATTTTTCACAAATACAAGAAGCTTCCTGTCCACATAAGCAAATAATCCAGGAGAATGATTTTAAAAATAAATTTGCAAATTACTGCAGTTCTATGGGCCAAAGAAGGTCCAATTTGCTGCAAAATGGTGTCTGCAATACAGTGGCCATTCAGTATACAGTAAATAATGGAGCAGATTTACTATTGAAAATGTGCCAGTGTTTTCAGAAAACTCTAGGGTTGGGGTCACATGGGTCGTATTCTCGGCGGCAATCTTGTGGTTTTATCGCTTCAAAACCCACTGCACTTAGCCGTGGGTTTTGGAGCGGCTTCGCCGCATGCTTTTCTGTGGCGACTAACTCTCCCATAGAGGAGAGTGCAACCGCAACAGAAAAAAATAAGATTGAACATACCGCGCCCCGGGAATCCGTGCCGCTGGGACGGATTCGCCCCCCTGTGTGGATGAGATTTCTGAATTCGGAATAAGGACTGTGTAGTTTAAGTTTACACTGTCTAACTAATAGACAGTAGTAGTAAATCTGCTCCAGTGTATTTAATATGGTCGCTCCAGGCATTTCAATCACATATCGTTCACTGATGGTACTAATTAAAGATAATTTATATTAATCTTACTCAAAAAGATTACTTTTTAACCTAGGGCCACCAGGTCCAGAGGGGAAAAATTGTGACTGTGCTGCAAAATCAGGTAAATCTAAGTGTGCTTATACAAAGATATGATCTAGTAACAAAAGGAATATTTGTGATGTGTGATTACTGATTAGAGTTTGGCAAATACATCTCAACCAGCACTTGAAGGGGACCTTCCTGCAGCATAAACTAATAACAGATACACTGATTTCAGCCATCTGTCACTAATGGGCCAATGTTATGTACTGGTGAAGTATTTTGAGAAATAGCATGTTGACCCTATAGCAGAAGAGTGATGATGATTATTCATGAGCCAGCACTCCCCCAGCTGTGATTGACAGCTTTCTAGAGGCATCAATGAAGCCGTTAGACAAAAAGATGAGTTTGGCTGCTGCATTCAGTATGGATTGGAGATGGGAGAGCTTAGTGAGAGGAAGACTGGTTAGTAATGACTTGCAGTAATCAAGATGAGATGGATCAGGGCAACAATACACGGTTTTGATGTATCTGCAGTAAGAAAAGAGTGAATTCTGGAAATGTATTTGAGGTGCAGGGACAGGAGAGTGCCAGTAATTAGATATAAGGAGTGAAGGAAAGATGGGAGTCATATATAGCCCCGGGGCAGTGGATGTGCTGTATAGGAGTTATTGTATATTGTAAGTAGGTGGTGGAAACACAACATGTTCTTTTTTTGAAAGCATTGGTTTCAGACAGAGAGAAGATAGGATGTTAGAGACAGCGGACAGACAATCACTGGTGTTTTGTAGGCCTGCTGGAGTGATGTTAAAAAAAAAGTGCAGTACACAGTTTGTTGTGATTGGCACAAAGATCATACTTAAAGCCAAATCTGTTGGTAGTTTATCCAATAGGGTCTTGTGTAGGTAGTAAAGAGGAGTGGACCTAGGACTGGACGTTGACGAACTTCAAGAACAAGGGGAAGAGGAGAAAAAGGTGGTCAGAGAGGTAGGAGGAAAACCAGGAAAGCAGTATCCATAAGGCCAATACATAGCACATTCTGGAGGGGCTGGTTATCTACAGAATCAAATGCTGACCAACTCCTCCCCAGTATGCTCCACTCTCCTGGCCTTCAGAATAGTGCTGCAAGTGCTCTGTATATCTATCTACTTGCTCATATAGCTAATAGATTTGGATTTTTTTCTATTCATGACCTGTTCTCAACAGATGATCGGCAGGGGTGCGCTAGTTGGGATCCCCTCCAACCAGCTGATTCCCGTCACTGCTGTGACTACGGACAGCACACAAAGCAGATCACATTCACCATAACGCAGTGGGCCGAGTTGGTATTGCAGGTGCAATTGAAGTGAATTTATTTCAATGTGCTGCAATACCAACCCAAGCCACTGCACTATGGTCAGTGTGATCTGCTTCCTGAGCTGTCCGTAGTGACAGTGACGCCGGTTATTAGCTGATCAGTAGGGATCTCAAGCACCAGAAACAGCAGACAGGTCATCAATAGAAAAAATTCAAGAAGGTCCTGAGCAATCCCTTTAAGCCTTTTATTTATGTTATAATTGGCAAACTAAAATAAAAACTAAAGTCTGCAGGAAGTTCTAGACTTATAAATGTATTTTCTTTTATAACAGGGCTCACAGATTTGCAGGACAGAGTATCATCCATGGAAGATGCGTTGAAACAATTGCAGCTCAGCATATCAGCAAAGACAAAAGGTTAGTCCAGTTATAACGCATACTACTGTCCTATTACTAAGGAACGCATTTTAGTATACAAATTACAGTCATCTTAAAGAGAAACTATAGCAACATGAAATTCTTCCCATTGCCGATATCTCAGGTAGCGCTCTAATGAAAAATTCCCTTCAAGTCCGGAAGATAACAAAGACCATGATATACGCAGGCTTATTTGCCCACAGCATATTTATTGTACTATCATGTGAATAAAAAGAGGATCTCTTATTTTGGAGGAGAAAACACACTATTGCATGAACAGTCTATTCATTTCAACTGTGTAATACTTCACTCCCCCCTGCAGTCGTGCATCAGGGAGCTTTGCTAGGCTTCCACCAGACTACACTTAGCTATCTATTCTACAGTACTATAGAATGACCATTTTTCAAAATCCTGAAGAATAAGATTAAACTGATCCAATTTTGCGTAATACAATTTGAATACACATATTACCCACTTAGTGACAGCTGATACCTGCCTGCAGCAGGTTACATTGGAGATAACTCCAACCCCAACTGATTAACCCATTAGATGTTGTCATCAATGGTGAAGAACTAGAACGGTGAAGGTTTAGGCCTCCTTCCCACGAACGGATTTACGCCGCGTAAATTCGCGGCAAAAATCCGCTGCGTTGCCCCCTGCTATTAGGTTCTATTGAACCTAATAGCACAATGCTCACGGTGCGGAATTCCACCGCGGAATTTCGCACCGTGAAATCTCCCGTCCTCACCTGCAGCATGTTCTATTTGCCGCGGGGTGTACGCGCTGACGGCTTCCATTGCAGTCAATGGAAGCCGTCCGTTCACACTATCTCCCGCTGCAACCAGCGGAAGATAGCGTGAAAAAACGCTTCCCCGCCTACTGCCGCGCGTCATATGACGCGGCCTGCGCGTCACGTGACACGGCCGGCCGCGTCATGTGACGTGGTGGGCGTGTCACATGACGCGACGGCGGTGGGCGGGGAAGCGTCTTCACGCTATCTTCCGCTGGTAAGTATGGGGTCTCTTGGGGGCGCTGTGACGGGCTTCACTGCGGAATATTACGCGGCGGAGCCCGTCACGCTCGTGTGAAGCCGGCCTAAGGTAGTCAAACGTTCCTGGGACATTTTTGTTTACTTAGAGCAAGATCACCTGACAAAATGATGCCACCTCACCACCGGAGCAGGAAAAGGCACAGGATGCAATGTAAAAGTTGTTTCCATATTATTATTACTTATGTTGTATGCCACTATGAAAGTATTAACGGGATCTGTTACACTTGTTATCCAAGGGTTAATATTTAGTCTGACTGAGCTATCCTTGTAGTAGAACAGTGTTTCCTGAACACCATATTTAGGCTACCTACACATAGGCAAGCGTGATATTGGGCCGTGATACTCGGCCCAGTAACGCGCTCATAAGTGTGCTATTTACATGCAGATAAGAGGTGTTTTTCAGTCAAAAACGCCTCGTATCTGTCAAATTCCGATTTCATGCATGATAGACGATTGATTGATTTCAATGCGAAATCTCACATCACACTCATATGCACATCACACAGCATGCGACAGTCATGCGATTAATTAAAGGTCCCATTGAAATCAATTGGTGATGTGTGCCAAGGAATGCAAAGAGATAGGACATCACTCGTGTATAATGGGGTATATATTCGTGCAAGATTTATTTGTCTCGCAAAGCACAAATCTTGCGCAAGTTTCTCAGCCACGTGAATGTCGCCTCAGTCACACTAATGCTTTCACTCTTATCAGTGTAAGTGATGTAAGCTCCAAGTCACATAATGTATGCATCTGTAAATGTTGTACTTTTGTAGGATTTCTTACTTTTTACAGAAAAAAGGTGTAACTTATGGTGTTATCCACTTGTGATGGACACTAAACTGTCAGGACTGGGGTCCGGTATACTGGAAGTCCCTGAAACTGCCCGCAACCCCTGTCCCTACCTACTTGCCCCACTGGGCTAAGCCCCAGGGCAACAACTGGGCGATGGTCTATGCACTCACTAGGGAAGCGGGACACGGGGGCAGACGACAACAAACACTGGAACAAACAAACACCCAGGCAAGTGAGACAATCTGGGTCGGCAGCAGGAGGGTACGCGGTACAAAAGAGTCAGGCAATAGGCAAAGTCGGGTCCAGGAAGCAGAGAGTCAAAATCAGGAGTCAAACGGGAGACAAGCAAAGAAAACGCGGATGCAGCTGAAAGACCAAACTAACACTGGCAGGGATCAGCACACATAGACAGGTTTACATGCTATCAGAGCTCCCGCCCCAGCAGCTGATTGGGGCGGGAGTCGGACAGCAACAGAATATCAGACAGGCAGCGCTGGAGAACAGCCCTCGGCTCTGCAGGATAGGCGACGCTCAGAATGCGAGCCTGGTTGCCATGGAGCCCAGGACATGGTGTCAGGCGGCGCCCGTCGCATCCCTAACAACCCGGCGGCGAGGAGGAGTGCGGTGGCCAGGGGAGGTAACCAGGACCGGGGCACCTCTGCTTGAGTGACAGGACCAGCGGTGAGGGCATGGAGGACCCGCAAGCCGCCGGTCCTGATATAAACCTTATTCATCTATATATATAAAGACGAAAGCCCTCACTGACTCATTGACTGACTCACTCACTCACTCACTCACTCACTGACTCGCCAAAAGTTCCCCAACTTCCCGATGTCGTAGAAACATGAATTTTGGCACAAGCATAGATTATCTCCACAATAGGAAAAGTAATTGGGTCCCAACTCGATTATTCAATTCTAGCGCAAAAGAATTGGGGTCGAAATTTAACGTACATAATCTAAATCTCTCACTTCCCAATGTCATAGAAACTTAAAATTTGGCACGGGCATTGAATATGTCATAAATAGGAAAAGTTAATAGGTCCCAACTCGATTATTCAATTCTATGCGCAAAACAATTAGCGTCCAAATTTTACGTACGGAATCTAATTCTCTCACTTCCCGGTGTCATAGAAACTCGAAATTAGGCATGAGCATTGATAATGTCATAAATAGGAAAAGCTAATGGGTCCCAACTCGATTATTCAATTCTATGCGCAAAAGAATTAGCGTCCAAATTTTACATGTAGAATGTAATGTCTTCACTTTCCAGTGTCATAGAAACAGGAAATTTGGCAGGAGCATTGATTATGTCATAAATAGTAAAAGCTAATGGGTCCCAACTCGATTATTCAATTCTATGCGCAAAAGAATTAGCGTCCAAATTTTACGTACAGAATCTAATTTTCTCACTTTCCGGTGTCATAGAAAGTTAAAATTTGGCACGCACATTGAATATGTCATAAATAGGAAAAGTTAATAGGTCCCAACTCGATTATTCAATTCTATGCGCAAAAGAATTAGCGTCCAAATTTTACGTACGGAATCTAATTCTCTCACTTCCCGGTGTCATAGAAACTCGAAATTAGGCATGAGCATTGATTATGTCATAAATAGGAGAAGCTAATGGTCCCAACTCGATTATTCAATTCTACGCGCGAAAGAATTAGCGTCCAAATTTTACGTGCAGAATGTAATTTCTTCACTTTCCAGTGTCATAGAAACAGGAAATTTGGCACGAGCATTAATTATGTCATAAATAGTAAAAGCTAATGGGTCCCAACTCCATTATTCAATTCTATGCGCAAAAGAATTAGCGTCCAAATTTTACGTACGGAATCTAATTTTCTCACTTTCCGGTGTCATAGAAACGGGAAATTTGGCACGAGCATTGATTATGTCATAAATAGGAAAAGCTAATGGGTCCCAACTCCATTATTCAATTCTAAGCACAAAAGAATTAGCGTCCAAATTTTACGTGCGGAATGTAATTTCTTCACTTTCCGGTGTCATAGAAACAGGAAATTTGGCACGCGCATTGAATATGTCATAAATAGGAAAAGTTAATAGGTCCCAACTCGATTATTCAATTCTATGCGTAAAAGAATTAGCGTCCAAATTTTACGTACGGAATCTAATTCTCTCACTTCCCGGTGTCATAGAAACTCGAAATTAGGCATGAGCATTGATTACGTCATAAATAGGAAAAGCTAATGGGTCCCAACTCGATTATTCAATTCTATGCGCAAAAGAATTAGCGTCCAAATTTTACGTGCAGAATGTAATTTCTTCACTGTCCAGTGTCATAGAAACAGGAAATTGGCATGAGCATTGATTATGTCATAAATAGTAAAAGCTAATGGGTCCCAACTCCATTATTGAATTCTATGCGCAAAAGAATTAGCGTCCAAATTTTATGTACATAATCTAAATCTCTCACTTCCCAATGTGATAGAAACATGAAATTTGGCACGAGCATTGATTGTGTCATAAATATGAAAAGTTAATGGGTCCCAACTTAATTATTCAATTCTATGCGCAAAAGAATTAGCGCCCAAATTTTACGTACAGAATCTAATTTTCTCACTTTCCGGTGTCATAGAAACGGGAAATTTGGCACGAGCATTGATTATGTCATAAATAGGATTGGTTCATAGGTTCCAACTCGATTATTCAATCCTAGCGCAAAAGAATTGGCGTTGAAATTTTACATGCGGAATGTAATTTTCTCACTTTCCGGTGTCATAGAAATGGGAAATTTGGCACGAGCATTGATTATGTCATAAATAGGAAACGCTAATGGGTCCCAACTCCATTATTCAATTCTATGCGCAAAAGAATTAGCGTCCAAATTTTACGTGTGGAATGTAATTTTCTCACTTTCCAGTGTCATAGAAACGGGAAATTTGGCACGAGCATTGATTATGTCATAAATAGGAAAAGCTAATGGGTCCCAACTCCATTATTCAATTCTATGCGCAAAAGAATTAGCGTCCAAATTTAACGTACATAATCTAAATCTCTCACTTCCCAATGTCATAGAAACATGAAATTTGGCACAAGCATTGATTGTGTCATAAATATGAAAAGTTAATGGGTCCCAACTCGATTATTCAATTCTAAGCGCAAAAGAATTAGTGTCCAAATTTTATGTACGTAATCTAATTCTCTCACTTCCTGATGTCATTTTATATAAAGGAAACGTCGCATGGTTGCCTCCACATGGTGTTTCCTGGGTAGCGCAGAGAACTATGCAAAATGGTGAACATATGTTTTTCCTCAGTATCTCTAAAGTAACCACGACTTCATAAGATTTTCCGTGTGAACACCAGATAAACACCAGTACCAAATTAACTCGGGCGAAGCCGGGTATATCAGCTAGTCATACATAACAGAACAACAGAAAGTCTGCAATGTGCTTTCGAGGTCAGAAAGAGCATAGTGGTGACTTCACACAGTTGATGGGAGATAAATGTAGGAAAAATTGTAGTTATAGGCGCAATCCCATTTAACTCAAAGATGCACAAGATCTGTTTTTGAGCTTGACATAACAGCATCAGCCTCAAATACCTACCATAACAGCAATAAAGACAAATTGTTCATATACATGTAATAGTCGAAGAAATCCCGTATTAGCGCTTCTTGCGAGGTAATCGCACGTCTTCAGTGCGATGCGAGAGTGCGAGCTCTCGCAAGAAAATCCCACACATGTTTTTCTATGACAACCTTTCCACTAGCGATGTTTAAGGGCAAGCTGCAATGCGAGGATTAAAAATTGCAGCAGGAGGATTGTTTCAGGGTTTTGCATTTTTCTGTCGCCCATACAGTGCACTGGCAAAACAGATTCTCGCATCACAACGCAAAAGCTTGCGATTTTGCAGCGTTGCGATGCGATTTTAAGATTGCGATTTTCTCACAGCGATATCGCTATCGCCAGTGGAAAGGAGCCCTGAGGGTGACAGCCCACAAATGCCTTATAACTAAGGATGAGCGAGTATACTCGCTAAGGCACTACTCGTCCGAGTAATGTGCCTTAGATGAGTATCCCCCTGCTCGTCCATAAAGATTCGGGGACCGCTGCGGCTGACAGGTGAGTCGCGGCGGGGAGCAGGGGAGAGCGGTGGGAGAGAGGGAGAGAGAGATCTTACCTCCGTTCCTCCCCGCTCTCCCCCGCAGGTCCCTTGCTCTGCGGCGGCCCCCGAATCTTTAAGGACGAGCAGGGAGATACTCGTCTAAGGCACATTACTCGGACGAGTAGTGCCTTAGCGAGTATACTCGCTCATCCTTACTTATAACAGTAAACAGATTACAGATAAGTCAAATGATGCAGATATTAATTCCTCCTCCCTCATTTTCCTACTATTCTGGATCCTTTGGAGCTTTGTTATATTGCTTCCAAGCGAGGGGATGTTTCTGCAGCATGTGCATGCAACTCTTCAAACTCCATTCAGTTGAAAATGACATTCATAACAAAATGGGCAATAAATTTGCATTACTTGGTGCATGAAACTTAACAATTTTTAAATTTACTTTAGAACATTTTAGTAAAATCCACGCGAACATTTTTTAGTTATACTACTTATTGGCGTTGAACTTTTAACAATTTTTTTAAGTATTTAGAGACAGTTTGGGAATTTCATCAAAGTATCATTTTTCTGTTGATATTGGACTTTTTTATAGCATTTTTTTCATGTATTTCAGCCTTACTATATGCTAGAGGTGCCACCGCTGGAGAAAAAGTATTTGTTACAAGCGGGAAAGAGCTACCTTATGATGAGTCAAAAGCAGACTGCCAGAAAGCTGGAGGCCAGTTAGCCTCACCCAAAAATTCTGAAGAGAATAATGCTATTTTATCTATTGCACAGTATTATAACTTGTCTCCATTCCTGGGAATTACTGACATTCAAACAGAAGGTACTTTTCGGTACCCAGATGGAAAACCAATTACTTATTTAAACTGGAATCTTGGAGAGCCCAATCAAAAAGGAGAAGAAGATTGTGTTGAAATGAAACTAAATGGGGGGTGGAATGATCAGGGGTGTCAGGGAAAAAGACTGAATATATGCGAATTTTAATAGCAACATGAATATTGGAATCATTCACAATATGCGTTAATTTTTTTTGCTTAATTGAACAAACTTAATAATAGTATTCTTTATTTGTGTAGCGCCAACTTATTCCGCAGAGCTTTCAAGCATGGGAGAAACACAGAAAATACAACAATTACATGTGATATACCATCAGTTTGAAACAAATGGGCTGGGAGGTGATACAGGAGGTACAAGGGGGCAGGATTGGCATGGGGGAACACAGGCAGTACGGGGATTCCATATGGAAATCAATTATTAGAAAGCAAACAGGGTGGGTACAAGGGTAGAGGTCGTATGTGATAGGAAGGGTGGAAGGTGTGGGGAGGCATAGGGAAAGGCAAGGGGACTACGTCAGGGCATTTGGTATGCCTCCCTGAAGAGGTGAGTTTTAAAGGTGCGCCTGAAATTTCGTGCATCGGGAATTGTTCGGATGCCTTGGGGTAGAGTGTCCTATAGGCGAGCATGTGAGTTTCGTATTAGAGAAGTGTTTAATCTGAGTGTATTAGCGGATTGGAGTGTGCAGGCTGGGTGGTGTATGGACAGGAGAGAGGCAATGTACGGTGGTGCAGCGCCATGGAGAGCTTTGTGGGTGAGGTTGAGGAGTTTAAATTTAGTTCTGCAGTGGATGGGCAACCAATGCAGTGACTGGCATAGTGCAGACACCTATGCGTAATGGCTGGATAGAAAAATGAGCCTAGCTGCCGCATTTAGTATGGATTGGAGTGGAGCTTGTCTGGTGCGGGAAGGCTGATGAATAGTGAGATGCAGTAGTCGAGTGGTGAGGAACAGATGGATTTAAGCAATAGTTCTGAGGTGTATGTGGCATGTTTGGACCAGAGATTGGATGTGGGGGGTAAAGGAGAGGTCAGAGTCAAGTGTAACCCCAAAGGAGTGGGCATTCTGTCTGGGGGTTATGGTGGTGCCAGACACTGGAATGGAGATATTGAGGAGAGGTCGGTTGGAAGGCAGAAAGACGAGAAGGTCAGTTTTTAGAGAGGTTAAGTGTGAGAAAAAGGGAGGACATAGTATTAGAGATAGCAGACAGACAGTCAGTGACATTTTGGACGAATAGTTCAGAGATCTCACTGGAAGAGGCATATAGTTAGGTGTTGTCAGCGTAGAGATGGTATTGGAGGCCGAATTTGAGGATGGTTTGTCCAATTGGGGCTGTGTAGATAGAGAAGAGAAGGGGACAAAGGACTGAACCCTGGGGTACCCCGACAGCAAGAGGAAGTGGAGAGGACATAGAGCCAGCGAAAGAGACACTGAAAGAGCGGTCAGAGAGGTAGGAGGAGAACCAGGAGAGAGCAGTGTCCTTTAGGCCAATAGAGCAGAGCATAGTAAGAAGAAGGTCATGGTAGACAGTGTCAAATGCAGCAGAGAGGTCAAGAAGAATTAGTAGGGAGTAGTCACCTCTTAACTTTGCCGTCATCAGGTCATTTGATACTTTTGTGAGGGCGGTTTCAGTCGCTTTTAGAGAGTGGAAACCAGACTGGAGGGGGTCGAGGAGTGAGTTGTCAGAGAGAAAGCATGTGAGGCGGGAGTAGACCAGACATTCTAGTAATTTGAAGATGAAGGGGAGGTTTGAGATAGGTCGGTAGTTGGCGGCATCAGTCGGGTCAAGGGTTGTGTTTTTAAGCAGAGGGAATATGATGGAGTGTTTAAATGAGGAGGTGAAGGTGCCAGAGGTTAGGGAGAGTTTGCAAATTGTGGTGAGATTAGTAATGAGAGCTGGGGAAAGGAACCAGAGGAGGTGAGAGGGTCACTGGCACAGGTGGTGGGGCGGGCAGCGGAAAGCAGCTTGGCGACTTCCTCCTCTATCGTTGGTTCTAACATAGAAAGTGAGTAGGTGCTGGACGCAGTGTTGAGGGGACTGGGATGGGGGCTAGCTGTGCAGTTATTGGAGATTTTTTTCAGATGTTGTCAATTTTTTCTTAGAAAAAATATATGTATAACACGTAGTTTATTACATTTATTGCATTGATAGAAATATGGTTAATGTGTTGAGAAGAAATAGAAAAGGGTGAGGTATAAGCTCTACCAAATTTCTTTGATGACTTCTTTTTGATCAATAGAGGTGTGATTGTCCAGGCTAAGCACAAGCGTAACCTATGGCTACCCAGTAACTAAAGACATGCTACCTGAATCCTGATGCTTCCTAAGATGTTTGATGCTTTAGGATGGCTTCAAACACATCTTAATCACTGTGGGTTTTTTGCAGCTAAATACCCACAGCAAATCTGTAGGAAAACTGCAAATATGCTGGTAAATGGTGTGGATTTGTTGCGGCTTTTGTAGCAGATCTGCTGCTGATTTTAACCCTTGTATTTCAAGGTTTGAAATCCACAGTATAAAGTCACAGCAAAAATTGGCATGCTGTGGATTTGGAATCTGCAACATTTTTCATAAACACTCTTTATTTGTCGCAGAAAATGTCTGCTCCATGTGCAGAAATCTTATCCACATGGCTTGTATAAGGCCTCATGTCCACTAGCTAAATGGAATTGCAGAGTCCGCAGCAGATTTTGCCCATAGGGAATCATTGGCCATCCGCGGTCCATTAAATTGATTTTTGCACCCGCGAATGGCATTTTAAAAGAATTGCTTTTTTCACGCGCGGGGGAAAAAACGCTGCATGCTCCATTCTGCCACAGATTCCGCGCGGATCGGCAACATTGCTATCACATTGATAAAAATGTGTGCGGATATCTGCATGCAAAAAAAAAAACATTTAAAGCAAATCCACGCAGAATCCGCCACGGAAATCCGCGGCAGATTCTGTGCGGATTGTATTTTTCGAGTGGATATGAGGCCTTAGGCTCACTCACTCTCATGTGCTTCACATATGGTTAGATGGTCTTTCCTTCTCCTCCATCTTCAGCAACATAGGGGGTAATGGTGCCCTCATGTGCCTCTGTGGTAGCAAACCCTCAGATGGAAGATTGGTGCTCCTCAGCAGACAAGACGGATCTTCCCACTGGAACCCAATAACTTGTCCTTATAGGTTCATCCACACCACGTCACATTACACGGTAAGATAGATACATTCCACATGCAGCAGAGCTTACAGGCAATGATTTTAAGTGAGTTAACACTTCAGACACCGCAGCTGTACAACACACGTACAGAAAATAGACATGACAGTTTTGCACAGTGCATCCACATAATCCAGACATGTATGACAATTAGGGAGGGGTCCAGAATGATGTTCTCAGACACTACAGTTCTCCCCTACTTAAAAATAAGCTGACCCCAGTGCCTCTAAAACACAGTGTATATATCTGGAGACGTGCCATCTTAAGTGTATTACTTCACTAACACTAGAAAGGTTCTGCGCATTCGCAGATTGTGCAAGGTGAAACCTGTAAACACAATTCCATAGGTATTGCTATGGAGCTTCATACATAACTCTTTACTCCAAAGACTAGTGAAAAATGAGATCAGTGGAAATATTATCACTATCCCTTTAAGAGAATGAAACACACTGTGGGACCTACACAAAAATTAGAAAAGGTGATTGACAGAGAAAGAACACAGGATGTACCTGGATAAAGAGACAAAAATCATCAGATCAGTCAGTAACTTCAGTCAATACCACTGTCTGTGAATGAAAAAGTGGTAGGAAGGCCCCGCCCCCTGAGACAGGCTAATGCAAACACAGAAGAATGGACTAAGGGGTAAACAAAAGACCTCCAGTCATACACATTTACAGCCATACCATATATACACATATATCATGCATATGGGAACTTGTATTTGAATTTGCATAACATTAACATGTAATTAACTACTTTGCATTTCTTATTACTTATTTACTTAACTTTGCATTATATTAAATTACTAGACTAAACATTTGCATTAAATCACTTTGCATTAAATTAGCATTAAACTGCTTACTTTATACTAGATATTAATTTGATATTAATTTGCAGTTCCTTGAAATATACAAATTGACTTTAAGAAAAATGACTTTAAGAGAGAGTGCATTAGCATATAACTTTTAAACTGTATCCTCCTTTAACTTTAACTTCCACCAGCACATATACTTAAACGTTGCATAACTTTATAATACTTTGCAGCATGAGAGAAAAATAATACTTTGCAGTCTCTGGTGCCTTAGAGTCTTTTGCATAAAGTATGAAGAACATGAAAAAATGTGGAAAACAAACGGAGAAATGTCTCTTACGTAAAGAGTCTATTAACAGGCAAATCTGGTCTGGGTCTTTCTAAATATTTAGGAAATGTAAATCTCCACAGTTTCAGATTCAGTAGACCAATCCGAGGGAGACGGTAAACTTTCCCAAGAGGTGATCCCCATGGATGCCACTGAGGATGGGCTGTCAGGATCCCGGCATGGTCTCTGCACCTCTTTGGGCAGCGTGGCTGGCATGTCCTGTACTTTAATTGTTGGAGGTCCAGTCCATGGGGGCCTCAATTCCTTTCATGGGAGCAGGTGCTCCCTGGCACTGAAATGCACTTTAATCCCCGGGTCCTCAAAATCCTGTATCAGGGGATGCAACAGCAGGGGTATCAGTGCGCGAGCAAGCTGATTATCTTTGTGAACCACTATCCAAGGGAGTGGTGGCTATTCCCTCCCTTGTGGACACAGCAGCAGCACTCGTTTGGGTCTTGACAGATTTGTAGATGGGATGGCCGGTAGTAACGTGGCCTCCTCTACAGGCTTAGGTGTCTTCCGTGGTCTGCACGGCTGTATTGTCCCCGGAGGGACGGATTTCCTTTTAGTTGGTCCCCGTGTAATCTCTTTCATGAGTTCTAGGAGGTTCAGTTCATCACCCCAATAGTAGTGGGCTTCGGGGGGTGGGTAACCTGCCAGTACCCCATGTATCATGCGGCTGTTCGTGTCTGTAACAGCAGACATGTCTCTTGCTCTCTGGCGGATAATGCTTTGGGTCTAGGAGTCTGCAGCTGCAGTTACCTCCTTCCACTGTGGGCACCAGCAAGTCCATGAAGCAGGGAGAGTCCACCCCCTACTTTGCGCCCGACCAGGGTATTGTCTTTTTAGCATCAATTGGGTTTGGCGGGAATTTGTTGGCCGGAGTGAGCTAGGGGAAGAGCCATTATGATGGGCGCCATCTTGGGTGTGCCAAATAAAATTTTAACAGTCCATCAATTTGATTAGTCACACTACTTATAATGGCTCTCTGGTGATGAGACTTTTGGGGGAAAACATTTAGGCTCACTCACTCCCATGCGCTTACCATACGGTAAGGCGGTCTTTCTTTCTCCTCCATATTCAGCAACATAAGGGCTAATGGTGCCCTCATGCACCTCTGTGGTAGCAAACCATCAGATGGAAGATGGGTGCTCCTCAGCAGACGAGATGGATCTCTCCACTGGAACCCAATCACTCCTCCTTATAGGTTCATCCACACCACGTCACATGATGCTGTAAGATAGATATATTCAACATGCAGCAGAGCTCACAGGGAATGATTTTAATGGAGTTAACACTTGAGACACCGCAGCTGTGCAACACACATACAGAAAATATTGACGACATGACAGTTTTGCTCAGTGCATCCACATAAGACAGACATGTATGGCAATTATGGAGGGGTCCAGAATGATGTTCTGGGACACTACACTTGTACTATAAATGTTGCAAATATCCGCAGCAAAATCCACTGCACAAATTTTGAAGCATCTATGCTGTGCATATGAAGCCAACCTTAGAAGATTGGAATGCTTTGGCAGTATGTCTCTACTGACTCTATTGTTAGGTTGAATCTAATCATTTAGTGACTGGCCTATTTTGCAACTCTCACCTTAATGACATTTTTTTCAGTTTTTACATTGTTATATTTTTGTTGACAGGTTGACGAGGCCTTGTTTGTTGCAGGATGAGTTGTATCTTTTAATGATACCACTTTGGGGTATATATAGTGTATTGTTTAACTTTTATTAATTTTATGGGGGATGGAAAAAACTGAAATTCCACCGTTGCCTAAAGATTAGTTTTTCAATGTCTTTTTTTTTTAGATATTAATACTAAGTTAACTTTTTCTTTTGGTCAATATGATTATTACAATTCCAAATGTTATTGTTTCCTTTTCATAAAAACATAATTGCATTTGGATTGCCAGCTTCTATGACCATTAGCATTTTTATCAAATGAGCCGTGGGAGGTCTTGTTTTTTGTGAGATGAGCTGTAGTTTCCATTTCTACCATGTTGGGGTACATGCAACTTTTTGTTAGCCTTTTATTATATATATTCTATTCTCATAACTCAGGCGTATAAGTGTGGATGTTATACGTGAAGTATATATACACCAAAGCATAATTTGTGGATTCTCAGCTTTTATGACACCTATATTTGATGCTAATTCTTCTCAATAAGGGTTCATGCCCACGGACGTGTCTGTGCAGCTTTCAGTGTGAACAGTGGGATATTCCTGCATGTCTGTGCAGGTTTTCTGTGTCTTGCTGTGGATTCTTTATCATCTAAAATGAGGTAAGTTCCTATATTCCAGAGTGGGGTCGCCCCTGTTCAGACAATCACCCCGCATGCAGGCAGGTTTTTCTAGGGTAAGTTCTCGTGAGGGACTCGTGAGACAACGAAGACCCTTAAAGTGGGCTCATGGGCTTAAGTATCTTGGCCAAAATATGATCGAAAAGCTCATACATGCTATAATTATTCCATCTGGCTAGGTGTGCAGGTATGTAGGTGAGTGTTTTGTGCGCTTGGCAGTCTTTGGTTTATGCCTGTCTGCAAGTATGTAGTCTGTTTCTCCGTTCTGTGATTGTGTCTGAGTTCCTGCCGTCTGAGTTCTGTCTGAATTCCTGAGTTTGGTCGTTTGGAAGACGTAACAGTTCCATGGTGAAAGTTAGAGATTCTTAGGAAGCATTCACATCTCGATTTTTACAATGCCTCAGGGTTCCATTCTGGATTACTTCTGAATTCTCCAAAATGTGGAGAAATATGGGAATATCTCCCTTTGAAATATTTTTACAATACCAACAAATTTCTTTTCTGTCTCCACTCCTTTCAAATTTCTTTGCGTATCTATCATAGCACCAATCTCTATATTTTTATAAAGCTTATAATTTTCAAACTTTCCCCACATTCATCAGTTAAGACTCTTAAGACTGGTCAAAAGCTTTTATCCTGTGTCATAAACTCTAAATATCTTGCAAAGCTAAGGAAATCGATTTTAAAAATCCCATTGAGATGGTATAGGGCCCCTGTGACCTTACATTCCCTGTACCTGGATGTCTCAGCTTAATATTTAAGATATGGATGATTCCAAGGCACAATGACACATGTATGATTGTATCCTACAAACCTGGGTTGAAGTGGTGGAACATACTAATATTACTACAGATATCTCTATACCCAATGACCTAGTGTCCCTCATTACTTACCATAATCCTTGGTTGTACACACTGTGTTCCCACATGATGAGAAAAACTCAAATCTACTTACCAGAGTGGTTCCAAGAAATACTTCATATTCAAAGAATGAAGGAACTCCTAGCTGATTCTAAAAGCTCATCAGACACCTGTTTGAATACATGGTGACCTTGGTAAGATTAAAAAAAACTCTACATTTAACCTCTACATATAATGATCTTCAACAGAAATAATGTTAAAGTCAAGCTCTATCTACAATTTTCAATGCTAACTTGATTACTCTCTCTTCTCCTCACATTCTTAGGGGCAATATGTTTTTCCTCTCTTTCTTTTTTTTATTGCAACACCTAAAGAGTACCTGCACTTCAGCACTGAAGCGCCTGTGCTCTGTAGACCATTCTAGGCTCCTTCTGGCGCGCCTCTGCTCTGTAGACCATTCTAGGCTCCTACTGGCAGCTAGCGCTATATGGCGCCACCTTCAGCTACCGGGAGGAGCCAAAAATGCTCAACAGAGCAGGAGCGCTCCAGTGTGAAAGTGCAGGAATTCTTTGATGGAATGTGCCAAACAATTTGTTCCGATCGCCATTTTTAGCGTGATCACGAATTTAACACGCGAACGCGATTTAGTTAGCGCGATTGCGTGTTAAACGCGCGATCGCACAAACAAATGTGCGACCAGTCTCCTCCCCATTGCCGCCCATACATACCCCTGATTGGTCGTGAGCGCCGGCGGGTACTACTGCTGCTCCCCGCCTCCACCAAACGGCTTCCTTCCTTCCTTCTGCTGCACACAAGTGCCGCTGTGATATGGAGCGCCGTTTTTTCAGACCTCTGCTGCTCCCTCTGCTCCGTCACCCAGCACTAACCCTGCGCTGTCCCTGGGTGAGTTCAAATTTTTCTCCCCCTATTTTCCGGCTCTAAAACGGGGGTGCGTCCTATAGATCGGTGCGTCTAATAGAACGAAAAATACGGTAAGTGTTTAATTTCCCATTGGGAACAGTAATATGTACTATTGTAGATGAACAAAAATCATTATTATATGTACTGCTTACCCGTCTCCCCTTTGTCCTTCTTACTTTTTGTCCCTTCCCTTTCCTCTGTAGTACCTCTGTTTGTAATATTTTGAAAAAATTCAATACAACTTTGATAGTTAAAAATAATATAGATATCTGTTTCACCTGTAAAAAAATACAACTTGTGTGGCCAATTACTACATGGCAAAACCACAATAAAGCCTTATGTTGTTTTAAATGCAACTATTTTTAAGCACTTATTATTCACTGCTCAGCTAAATATACCTTTATGCTTGAAACATTTGTGCAGTTATTATTGCATGGCCACAAAGCGGATAAATACATAGATTTGTGCATTTTCTGTGAGTGAATTTGATAGTCCAGTGCCACAAGGCATTGATCTGAACCCCATCTCACACTTTGTGGAATAATTAGTATGACTAGTACATGGATCACCCTAATACCCAATGCTATTTCTAAGCCTCACTATTGGTCTTGCAACTAAATGAATATGACTCTCCAAAGCCATGTGCCAGATTCTTGATGAAAACCTTCCTAGCAAAGTGAAGACCAATTCCATATTAACATCCACAGAAAATGTACTTACCCCCACTACATATAGAGCCTTGTTTCAGAAAGAACTCTAATACAGTAATCAATTTATATCCTTAAGATACATATTCCTGAAAATCAGTGATGCACAGATAAAAAAAAGGTATCTTTGGTGGACCCTATATAGGAGAACTCATTTAAGATGATCATTAGTTTTAACCCCTTAATGACATGGCCTATTTTGGCGTTGAGGACCAAGCGATTTTTTGGTATTTTTCCATCTCCATTTTTCAAAAGCCATAACTTTTTTATTTTTCCGTGGACGCGGCCGTGTAAGGGCTTGTTTTTTGCGTGGCGATCTGTAGTTTTTATCGGTGCCACTTTTGGGTATATAGACAATATCGTAAATTTTTTATTTTATTTTTTTTATGATAACAGGGAGAGAAAACGCATCAATTCTGCCATAGATTTTTTTTTTTTTTTACAGCGTTAATCATGCAGCATAAATGACACACTAAATTTTTTCTGCGGGGTCGGTACGGTAACAACGATACCAAAATTGTTATATTTTTTTTAGGTTTTTACACTTTTTTGCAATAAAACCCCCTTTTTTTGGAAATCTTTTTTTTTTCTCTATAGCTGCATTCAAAGTCCTGTAACTTTTTTATTTTTCTATGTACGGAGCTCTTTAGGGGCTTATTTTTTACGAGACGAGCTGTAGTTTTTATTGGTACCATTTTGGGAAATGTACGGCTTTTTTGATCACTTTTATTGCATTTTTTGTGAGGCAAAATGCTAAAAATTAGCATTTTGCCTCTGTTTTTTAGCGTTTTTTTTTACGCTTTTTGTCGTACAAAATAAAAAGCGTGTTCAACTTTTTGTACACGTCGTTACGGACGTGTCAATACCCAATATGTGGGGTTTTAGTTTTTTTTCCCTTTTTTTATGCTAATATTAGAAAAAGCATAAAAAAGGGGTTTTTTACATTTTTTTTTTTACATTTTTCTTTTTTTTACACTTTTCTTTTCTTTTTTTTTATACTATTTGAGTCCCTCTGAGGGACTTACATCACTGTGCCTATGATCGCTGTCATAAGGCATGGCAGAGCTACTGCTCTGCCATGCCTTATCGCTTGTACAGCGATTATAGGCACAGGCAATACAGGACGCCAGTGTCTGGCGTCCTGTTGCCATGGTGACAGGCCGGGCTCTCGCGATAACATCGCGAGTTCCGGCCGGAGACACACAGGGATCGCGATCCCTCTGTGAACTCTTTCCCTGCCGCGATCTACTTAGATCGCGGCAGGGAAGGGGTTAACAGCGGCTTTCGCATCTCCGATGCCCCCCCGCTGTTGGAGCGGGACGCCGGCTGTGACTGACAGCCGGCTCCCGCTGCGGGATAGCGCGGGATCACATGTGATCCCGTGCTATCTCCAGGACGTACCAGGTACGTCATGTTGCGGGAAGTACCAGGCTGCCATGACGTACCAGGTACGTCCAGGAGCGGGAAGGAGTTAATATCCTCATTATTATTCATCATTTACGTATGTGGATTTGCCAATTAAAAAGGGTAAATCCTCATGTGGAACCGTGGCTCTACACCTGCATACATGTATTAGCAATTTGTATCTCAGTTGTAGATTTCTGCCACAGATTTCAAAGGCAAAATCTATGTGGAAAAATCTGCATTGGCTCCTGCACCCTGAGCTCATTCCTAAGATATCGCCGTTACTTCAGTCTATTGCAAACACACAATTCCTCTTTTGACCATTTGGTGTCATCAGAGCAATTTCTTCTTGCTCTACATAATTTACTTATAAGAATAGCTTCCTTTGTTTTCCTGGGGTGACAAGCAGTTACATGCAGCAAAGTATTTTTTTTTTCATGTTGGCTTTTAGTAAGTCATAGTATTAATATTTCCCAAGACTGCATCAGCCAAAAGGAACAGCTCTAAAAAGGCTACGTCTCTCTCGCTCATATAAGATGGAATTTTTAGGCCCAAATGGTTATTGCTCAAATACAGAGAAAAAGTCTGGTATGGATGCTAGCAGTGCTAACAACTGAGCCACCATACTTGTTCTTTTTTCTCCAGAGGAGGAGAATAAGGAGAAGAATAGACACAAAGAGAACATAAGACTCCATACAGATGTTGCCCTAGCTCAGTGGTGGCGAACCTATGGCACGCATGCCAGAGGCGGCAAGCTGAGCCCTCCCTCCTGGCATGCGCCGCCGTCGGCCGCTCACCACTTTAGTGAATACCGGCAGGGGCCGTGGCTCCCCTGCCAGCATTCACTAGCAGTGCTGATCCCGGCACAAACTGTGACATCAGTGTGCAGCCGGGATCCTCCTCCCCCCTCTGGACGTCAGTATTCTTGTATTATGTCACCACCAGAAATTAGGGGTGGCAACATAATACAGAAATTTAACATGTAGTCACGCCCCAAGCTTATGATTGGCTGGGGGCGTGTGTGGCCTGAGGAGAGGAAGCATCGGCGGCATCACGAGAGGCTGGTGCGGCGGCAGCAGCACATGCAGCCCTGGCAGGATGAGGACAGGGAGTGGCAGGACCAGAGTCGCTGGCAGCAGATGCTGAAGAGAGCGGCAGTGGTACCAGGACACTGAGCATCGGCGGCAGCACCACACTCGCTGGCAGCGAACGCTGCAGGATAGGTCAGTGTATGCATTTAATTTTGCTTTTCATTATACCTGTCCTGGAGGGTTATTTTCCAGTGAGGCTTACCTATAATGGGGGGCGCTGTGGGATGTCACTATTACACTGGTGCCGCTGTGGAATGTCACTATTACACTGGGCCCCGCCGTGGGGTGTCACTATTCTACTGGGGTCCACTGTGGGGTGTCACTAGTCTACTGGGAGCCATCGTGGGGTGTCACTATTCTATCGGGGGTCGCTGTGGGGGGTGGTCACTATTATATCAGAGGCCACAGTAGGGGGGGCACTATTATACCGGGGGCCGCTGTGGGGGGGTGTCACTATTATACCAGGGGCCGCTGTAGGAGGGGGGGGGTCACTATTATACCGGGGGCCGCTGTGGAGAGAGGGTCACTATTACCGCTGGGGGGTCACTATTACCGCTGGGGTATGTTTACATGTGGCAGAAATGGGCAGGGCTGTTTCAAAATAGACTGCGTGCAGATTTTGACTGCTTTTTAGATGCTGTAGAATTTTCCACAGTATTTTCCGCTGAGGACATTCTGCAGTATTTCCACATCCAAAAAGCAGTCAAAATCTGCACGCTGTCTATTTTGAAGCGGCCCTGTCCTTTTTAGAACAACGGGGGTAAAATCATATGTTGTGATAAGCCCCGCCCCCTGGCGTGTTGGAACTTTGCGGTAAATAAGTGGGTTTTGGGTTGCAGTTTGGGCACTCAGTCTCTAAAAGGTTTGCCATCACTGCCCTAGGTCATATCTGAAACTAGAACTTCTGAACTGCAAGGCAGCGGGGCTAACAACGGAGACACTACACTTGTTGTTTATTCTCCAGAAGAGGAGATCATCATCTCCTTCATCCCCTTCTCGTTCTCTTCCTCATCCAGAGGAAGAGGAAACCATAGTAGGAAGAAGGAAGAAGCTTGGTGGGTCAGTGGCTAGCACTGTTGCCTTGTAGCACTGGAGTTTTAGGTTCACATCTGACTATGAGCAATATATGCCTGGAGTTTGCATATTCTCTTTGTGTTTATTCTTTTTCTTTTCCTTCTTTGGAGAAGAATTGTGGTGGCTTAATCTGTATGGAGTTTTTATGTTTGCCTTGTGTTTCTCCTTCTCCTCCTCTGCAAGAGAAAGAACAAATGTGGTAACTCAGATGTTTGCATAGCTGTCTTGCAGTGCTGGAGTTATAGGTTCAAATCTGACTAAGGGCAACATCTGGATGGAGTTTTTCAAAGTCCATGCAGATGTTTTCCTTAATGAGAATTAAACCTAAAACTCAGCACTGCAAGTCGGCAGTGCTAAATACTGAGCTCCTGTTTTTCTGCTTTTTTTTTAGCAATTTTTGTCAAAAATGAGTCAGGCTAGCGGGATCCAATTCTGAAAAAATTGGCCCAATTTTACCACTTGGTAGATCACAAAAAACAACCCTAGTTATTAGGGCTCAATCACATGAGCATATTTATTTTTGGCCCGTGCTTATGCAGACCAAAAATGGACCTATTAATTGCATATTTTGACTCGGCTAGCTTTTTCTTTTGCAGGCATAATCACTGCAAATTTACAAGCACAATTGATTTCATGTGTAAATATGCAGTGAATATGCATGTATCATGCATATTCAATGCATATTTGCGCGATTCCATTCACTTCAATCGATAATATGGACCCAAATAGGATATGCTGCATATTTTTTTCACGCGTGTAAATATAAAAGGGAAAAGCACAGGTCTATCTACCCCAGTGAAAAATCAATGAGATTCAGAGCTGCGTATTCCGAGCATAAAAAATACACAGCTTAAATATGCCCATTTGAGGGTGCGGGCAGACGAGCGCATAAACTGCGCGTTTTTGCGACCAAACGTATATACGTGACCATCTGAGGCAATGGTTTCGAATGTATTCGTTCACATGGGCGATTTTACGGCGCGTAAAAACGGCAATTCGAAAAAAAACGGAACATATGCGACCGAAATACGCGCCAACGCATATTCGATCGCCGAAAAGACCGTTTGCAAAGTAGGAACAAACGAAAATACGCTTTCTAGCTCTGGTCGTGATCGGTGAAAACGATCGCTCGGGCGATTATACGTTGCGCTCGTGCGAACGTAAATACGCCTACGCTTGTCTGCCCGCACCCTGAGGGTGCGGGCAGACGAGCGCATAAACGGCGCGTTTTTGCGACCAAACGTATATACGTGACCATCTGAGGCAATGGTTTCGAATGTATTCGTTCACATGGGCGATTTTACGGCGCGTAAAAACGGCAATTCGAAAAAAAACGGAACATATGCGACCGAAATACGCGCCAACGCATATTCGATCGCCGAAAAGACCGTTTGCAAAGTAGGAACAAACGAAAATACGCTTTCTAGCTCTGGTCGTGATCGGTGAAAAACGATCGCTCGGGTGATTATACGTTGCGCTCGTGCGAACGTAAATACGCCTACGCTCGTCTGCCCGCACCCTGAATGTGCTATTACTCTGTACTGGAATGCAGCTATTCCTGTGAAATTAGCTTAGACTGGTTATGTAATTAAGCCACATTCATTGAAGAGGCACCACAACAACCTTTATTCTCATGCAATTTAGGCACATTTGGCTGCATTACAAACCTTTTGGAGACCAAGCTAGTGAACTCGATTTTTACTCTTATTGACTTAAATGGGGATTGGCATTGGATCACTCTGATTTCTGATCATTTTTGAAAGACCGAGCCGATCACTCCCAACCAGATTATTGCAATAATTGCTCATCACTAGTAATAATGCATGGTTCAGACAACTTCAGAAGTAGAAACTCAACTCACCACACCAGAATCCCTCCACATACCTAGTGGAGCAGAGAGAGAAGCAAGACTGAGCATGTGTGACCACCAAGGAACAATTACTAAGGTGGCACTATTCTAACATTAGTTGTGCAATATCTGGGGATAGAAACATGTTTTTTAATTTTTAAGTTTAAATGCAAAAAATGTTTGAAATTATGAGCTGGACTTAACCATGAGCAATATTTTTTATGGGAGAACTACTTCAAGTCAGGTTTTTTCTAAGTGCTTACAGGGTCTGACAGGTTCACTTTAAACCTAGACTTCAAAATTGCTCATACTTTGGAGATATTTGCATGCAAGCAGGACAAAGCTTTGCCAATTACAGGGATTCCTGTAAAATGTTTGATAAAACAGCATTTCAGGATGCTACAATTGCATCAGCAAGATTTCCTACTGAAAACATTTTCTATTCAATGATATGTTTTTTGATAAGCACAAGAAGACAATTTCATAATATGCAAAAATGTGAAACATTGTCATTTTTCAGACTGAACAAAGTTTTCTAGTTAAGCAATGATTTACTTTGCACAACACTGATAATTCATACTGAATCTCATTTATTGTATACTATTTATTGTATAAATTGTATACTATTTAGGAAAGAAAATTATGCTCAACAAGTTTTCTAATGCATGGAAAGCAGTGATGTGAGATTTTCATAACATAGTACCATAGTGTGTAAGGCTGAAAAAAGATGCACACTTTGTAAATAAAAACTTCTGTCCCTAGAAACTCGGCATGCAGTTACATCTCAGGCCAATATGCAAATGATTTGAGTTGTGGTGTGGCTAGATGAACGTTCTTGCCACCTCAGGTCCTAAAAGTGGTCCTACCCTAGGTCTATAAAATCAATCGATCGCTGAGCTCTATCAAGTCTATGCCAGCACACCTTTGCTACTGTGCGTTCTATCCTGACTACCTAGGGTAATCTCCTGTGCTTACTAGTTCTGCATTTGCAGCAGCCAGAGTCAGACCTTTGGCCAGGGCAGACAGCGGGGATGCAAGATGGTGCAAGGTCACAATGGAGCTACTTTCTCCTCCCGGTACCTCCAAAAACAAAACATGGCCCGGACCGTTTAAAAACCGGAGGCACAGAGTTTTCTTTTACTCACAATTTCCAACTTTGATTTTCTAAGAACTACATGGACAGACAGTAACTTTGGTAATCAGGAGTCACTCTTCTACTGTTGTACAGTCATCATCAGTCTCAGTTATCTGATGGTAAAACTTTTGAGAGAACACTCCAGACACGGAGGGGAAACACTTATTCCTCATTCATTCCCCGTTATGTCCCTGAGCTTGCTTCTCTAGCGGCATTTTTGCAGTGTAGTTGCTTGCATAAAAATTGTCCTCCGACCTGCAATAGTGGAGTCAGTGCCTTCTCTCCAACATTTAGCTAAGCGGGGGGGGGGGGGGGGGGGGGGGGGTGATACTATCCGCCAACTCCTTACACAGGATTCGGTCTCTGAGCTCCAGAACCTGGAGGGGATACTTCCCATAGCAATTGGGAAAAGGCTCAGGGCTCTGCCCAAGCAGAAGCAGCAGAGCCACCTGCTCACACATCCTCCTCCACCGACTACATCTCTACTCTCGCTCGACACTACTAGCTCGCGCCCAACCTCTCTAACAACCAAGCATGTCACACAGAGCAGATTAGGGAGACAGACACACCAACACTACCAAGAATAGTAACACCAACACGAACACAGTACAGAGACCAACATACACACAAAGGCACAAAGACAATCCAACAGGGGTAGACAGACACCAACTAGAGGTACCCTAACTCTGGGCCACTACAGAGCTGTTAGCTGAGGTAGTGTCTGGTAATTGACAGTTGTGTCAGCCAATTAGCTACTCCCTTTTCCCTATATAATCCAGTTTTTCCTGGCTGTGAGTTGCTGGCTATTTTCAGTTGCTCTGGTCAAGTCAGTTTGCTCAGTTCTCCTGTTGGTAGTCTGCTCCCTGTCTTCTGGTTAGTCCTTTGTGTTCCTATTTGTTTCGTATTCAATGTATTTTTGTCTTTTTTTTATTAGCCTCTGACTGCCCCTGGTTTTATGTACTCTGGTTCCCTTCTCACCGTGGACCTGTCCTCATGGAAGAAGTGGGGTTGTCCCTTTCGGGACAGGTGCTTTGTTCTGAGGTGGATTTTGTTGCAGGAGTTCAGAGTTACCCTCCTTTGTTACCCCTTGGTTCTGTTAGCTCCTGCATCTAGCCATCTGAATAAAAAGTAAACACACCCGTACCGACAGCTCAGGTAGCAAATCTTCACATGGTCTTGTCTGAAGTCCAGGACGAACGTAACATCTGTTATTGGCTGCAGTCCCTGTGATGTCCCTTAAACCACGTGGTACAGCTGCTGTAAACACAGACCAGAGTGGGAGACCAAGCATAATGGCAAAGATCTCTGTACTGACACCTGATATATCTGTACATAGTTATTAGAACGCCCCCTTGTTACAGCCCTGGGTATAAATAGTTGATGGGAGAAATCTCTGTACTGACCCCTGATATATCTATATATAGTTATTAGAGCACCCCCTTGTACAATCCTCGGTAAAATAGATCATGGGAGAGATTTCTGTATTGTCTCTCAATATCTATATATAAAGGTGAAAGCCCTCACTGACTGACTGACACGCCACTAATTCTTGATGTCGTACAAACATGAAATTTAGGATGATCATTCTTTATGTCCTACATAGGAAAAGTAAAGGGGGTCACAACTCGAAAATTCAATGCTAAGCACAAAAGTATTGGCGCCCTTGTGTAATGTACGAAATCTGATTCTCTAACTTCCCGAATGTCGTACAACCATGAAATTTGGGATGATCATTCTTTAGGTCCTAAATAGGAAAATTAAAGGGGTCACAACTTCAAAATTCAAAGCCAATACTTTTGCGCTGAGCATTGAATTTTCAAGTTGTTTTCCTATATAAGACCAAAAGAATGCTCCTGCCAAATTTCATGTTTGTACGACATCAGGAAGTTAGAGAATTAGTGGCGAGTCAGTCAGTCAATCAGTTAGTCAGAGAAATATAAAGGATAACCAACAGCACCACTTCTCACCATTCCATTTTGGTCGGACAGTCAACATGCAAAAGCCGCCAGGAATCTGAACGCACTCCTTGCTGAATCCACACAATGAAAGTGATGCGGCAGCATCCAGGTCAGTCAGTCAGTTAGTCAGTGAAGTCTTTCACCTTATATATATATACTAGCGTACCCGTCGCGCGTTGCTGCGAAGACAGACATACATACATACATTCGTTTTTATATATCTAGATGACGGCAGCAGCGACCACTGAGGTTTTGTAGGCCGCTGCTTCCCCCTTGCAGGCTGAATAAAATAGCCGTTGTGTGGAACATCCAATTTATCCGGCTGCTGTGGCTTCTTGGGAAGATATCCTAGTACATGTTTGCCCACTTCCAACTCCAATGGAGACTGACTGTAAATGGCTGGCGTGCTCTAGTATTTATGGTTTCAAGCTGTACGTGTCATTGCATACAGTCTATCTATCTATCTATCTATCTATCTATCTATCTATCTATCTATCTATCTATCAGGGTTATTGCATACAGTCTATCTATCTATCTATCTATCTATCTATCTATCAGGGTTATTGCATACAGTCTATCTATCTATCAGGGTTATTGCATACAGTCTATCTATCTATCTATCTATCTATCTATCTATCTATCTATCTATCTATGACATCAGGAAATGAGAGAATTAGATTCCGTACGTAAAATTTGAACGCTAGTTCTTTGGCGCTTTGAATTGAATAATCGAGTTGGGACCCATTAACTTTTCCTATTTATGACATAATCAATGCTCGTGCCAAATTTTAAGTTTCTATGACATTGGGAAGTGAGAGAATTAAGTTGGGATGAGACATAAGGCCTTGCCCATAAGCATTCCCCAACCTCCAAGAACTGAACCTACCTACCTGAATGAGATTTTGTAGGCCGCTGCTTCCCCCTTGCGGGCTGAATAAAATAGCCGTTGGGTGGAACATACAATTTATCCGGCTGCTGTGGCTTCTTAGGAAGATATCCTAGTACTTGTTTACCCACTTCCAACTCCAATGGTAATTGGCTGGCGTGCTCTAGTGGTTCCAAGCTGTACGTGTCATAATACAGCCTTAATGACATCACAATGCAGCTTTATAGAACATGTTGGGGCATGTTCAAGGGCGTCCGATGTTGATGGCATCAGTGATGACATCACAATAGCAGGTGGCTTACTTACTCGATCTACGTGGGGGGGGGGCGTAACTTTCGACGACGCTCGCGCGCCATTTATCGTAGGATATTTGTACTATGCCTATAATCTTCCCAGGAGTGTACTTAACAACTTCCCAAAGTTTCATGGTGATCGGATGAATGGTGTAGTAGCGCATAAAGGACAAACAGACACGCACGCACGCAGACACGCACGCACGCACGCACGCAGACAGACATACATTCAATTTTATATATATAGATATATATGTATATATACAGTGGTGAAAAAAAGTATTTAGTCAGATACCAATTGTACAAGTTTTCCCACTTAGAAAAATGAGAGAGGCCTGTAATTGACATCATAGGTTGACCTCAACTATGAGAGACAACATGAGAAAACAAATCCAGAAAATCACATTGTCTGATTTTAACGAATTTATTTGCAAATTATGATGGAAAATAAGTATTTGGTCAATATCTAAAGTTCATCTCAATACTTTGTTATATATATATATGTATATATACAGTGGTGAAAAAAAGTATTTAGTCAGATACCAATTGTACAAGTTTTCCCACTTAGAAAAATGAGAGAGGCCTGTAATTGACATCATAGGTTGACCTCAACTATGAGAGACAACATGAGAAAACAAATCCAGAAAATCACATTGTCTGATTTTAACGAATTTATTTGCAAATTATGATGGAAAATAAGTATTTGGTCAATATCTAAAGTTCATCTCAATACTTTGTTATATATCCTTTATTGGCAATGACAGAGGTCAAACATTTTCTGTAAGTCCTCACAAGGTTGGCACACACTGTTGCTGGTATTTTGGCCCATCCCTCCATGCAGATCTCCTTAAGAGCAGTGACGTTTTGGGGCTGTCGCTGGGCAACACGGACTTTCAACTTCCTCCAAAGGTTTTCTATAGAGTTGAGATCTGGAGACTGGCTAGGCCACTTCAGGACCTTGAAATGCTTCTTACGAAGCCACTCCTTCGTTGCCCTGGTGGTGTGCTTGGGATCATTGTCATGCTGAAAGACACAGACACATTTCATCTTCAGTGCCCTTGCTGATGGAAGGAGGTTTGCATTCAAAATCTCACGATACATGGCCCTATTCATTCTTTCATGTATACGGATCAGCCGTTCTGGTCCCTTTGCAGAGAAACAGCCCCAAAGCATGATGTTGCCACTTTCATGCTTCACAATAGGTATGGTGTTCTTTGGATGCAACTCAGCATTCTTTCTCTTCCAAACATGACGAGTTGTGTTTCTGCCAAACAGTTCTACTTTGGTTTTATTTGACCATATGACATTCTCCCAATGCTCTTCTGGATCATCCAAATGCTCTCTGGCAAACTTCAGTCGGCCCCAGACATGTACTGGCTTAAGCAGCAGAACACGTCTGGCACCGCAGGATCTGAGTCCCTGGCAGCGTAGTGTGTTACTGATGGTAGCCTTTGTTACGTTGGTCCCGCTCTCTGCAGGTCATTCATTAGGTTCCTCCGTGTGGTTCTTGGATTTTTGCTCACCTCTCTTGTGATCATTTTGACCCCACGCGGTGAGATCTTGCATGGAGCCCCAGATTGAGGGAGATTATTAGTGGCTTGTATCTCTTCTATTTTCTAATTATTGCTCCCACAGTTGATTTCTTCACACCAAGCTGCTTGCCTATTGCAGATTCAGTCTTCCCAGTCTGGTGCAGGGCTACAATTTTGTTTCTGGTGTCGTTCGACAGCTCTTCGGTCTTCACCATAGTGGAGTTTGGAGTGTTACTGCTTGAGGTTGTGGACAGGTGTCTTTTATACTAATAACAAGTTCAAACAGGTGCCATTACTACAGGTAACGAGTGGAGGACAGAGGAGCCCCTTAAATAAGAAGTTCCAGGTCTGTGAGACCCAGAAATCTTGCTTGTTTGTTATTGACCAAATACTTATTTTCCACCATAATTTGCAAATAAATTTGTTAAAAATCAGACAATGTGAATTTCTGGATGTGTTTTCTCATGTTGTCTCTCATAGTTGAGGTCTACTTATGATGTCAATTACAGGCCTCTTTCATCTTTTTAAGTGGGAGAAATTGTACAATTGGCATCTGACTAAATACTTTTTTCCCCCACTGTGTATATATATATATATTACATACATACATACATACATATATATATATATATATATATATATATATATATATATATATATATATATATATATATATATATATATATATATATATATATATATATATGTCTGAGGTAACATGAAAGCTGCGCTGTGATTGGTTGTTATATATTATACCGCTGAAGTCAAAGTAACCTTGACTTCATAAAATTTTTCATGCAAATAACACATAAACACCTGTATCAAATTAATTCGGGCAGGCTGGGTATGTTAGCTAGTATTTATATATAGTTATTAGGTTGCTCCTAAACTGCCTTTTTTTCTAAATTACTCCAATTTTGATAACCTGTCTGAGTATTGTAGTCTGCCCATTCCATTTATTACATTAATTGCCGCCTTTGAACTCAAGCTCTGATTTGTCCTTCTTGAGTATCGGTGTCCAAAACTGTCAACAACATTCCATGTGTGGTCTGACCAGTGACTTGTAAAGAGTAGAACAATGTTCTTGTCATGTACTAGACCTCTTTTGATGCACTCGATAATCCTATTTGCCTTGGCAGCAGCTGCCTGACACTCGTTGCTTAAGTGTAACTTAGAGTTAAATAAAATCCCCAAGTCCTTTTCCATATCAGTGTTACCCAGTGTTTTCCCATTTAGTGTATAATGGTGACATGTATTTCCTCTGCCCATGTGCATGACCTTACATTTAGCAGTGTTAAACCTAATTTGCCACTTTTCTGCCCAAGTCTGCAACTTATCCAAATCCTTTTGCAACCACATTCTCTCCTCTCTTGTGTTAATTACTTTACATAGTTTTGTATCATCTGCAAATATTGATATTTTACAGTACAATCCCACCACAAGGTCGTTAATAAGTATATTAAAAATCATAGCACCCAACACTGACCCCTGTGGTACCCCACTAGTAATGGTGACACAATCAGAGTATTAAAAACCACCCTCTGCTTTCTATCATTGAGCTAGTTAATTACCCACTTACACAACTTCTTGACCAGACCAATCATTTTATAGACCAACCTTCTATGCGGCACAGTATCAAGCGCTTTAAAAAAGTCCACATACACAAGATCCAATGACTCTCCCAGTCCAGTCTAGAACATAGTGCAGCGTCCCATAGGGTGACTCTGGGCACAGGGCATATGTTGAGGAGCTGGGAGAGTAGAGTGGACACTTGTGACCGTAGCATTTACCAGACTCCCTCCCGGAGGGACACATGAAGCCTCGGCCAGAGCAGCGCTGGGCCTCTTCCGGACATCCCACGGAGAGGGATGGCCAATAAACATAAGAACAGGAGATAAGGTTGTCACAGGTGACATTACCGTTTCGTTACCCACTGGAATGACCCTCGGCGGTAAATAAAGAAGCTTCAGACTGGATTAACGTACCTCAGGCCCTGGGAACGGTCAGAGCCTGTCAAAACTTGACTGATTAACTTTGCAAAAATACACTTCTTAAAATACTGGTGCAGGTAGACAGAAGATTAGAGGTCAGGGAGGAAGCTCAGGATGAAACCGGTCCTGCAGTCCTAGTTATCTACTAGTCACCGCTCCTGGAAGGGGAACTCTCCAATAGAGGATAGAGATAGGGTCACTCCACAGACACTCTGGTGGTACAGTACCTCTGCAGAATGAATTTGGCCTTTCTGCTTTCACGCTTTCTCTCTGTCTCTCCTCCTTTCTATTCGGATCCTCAGGGTACCTCTCTTCCTCTTCCCTTCTCTTCACCACATGAGGGTTAAAGGTACCCCCATGTGGCCGGCACTCCACTCCTCTCTACCGTTGAAGAGGATGAATCTCTACCACACCCAAAACACTCATACTTATAGACTACACAAATCACGTGACTAGACAAATATTGATCCATCCCTCAGTCCCATGCAAACATTATCTTTCACATGCTGCAGCTGTGCAATATGCATAACAAATGACAAGACAGTTTTTGCACAGCGCACCAACACAAGAGACTACATGTATGACACTTATGGAGGGGCCAACAACATAGACTTCTGGCCACTACTATAGCACCTCATAGAAGCTGATCAAATTGATTTGAAAGGAGAAACTCCTCATTAACCCATGCTGATATTGAGTTATACAGCTATTTTCATTCCAGGAGATACTCAAGGATGTCATCTCTTAAAAACCCTTCCAAAATATAACCCACAATAGAAGTAAGACTTATCACCTTGTAATTTCCAGGTGCGGTTTTTGACCCTTTTTTGAATATCAGCAGGACATTGGGTATACACCAATCTAGTGGAACAGACCCCATCACTATAAAGTCCTTAAATATCGGAAACAACTGTCTATCTATTACTTTACTTAATTTCCTTAGAACCTGGGGATATATGCCATCAGGACCCAGCACTTTATCTATTTTAATCTTTTTAAGGTAGCTCTGCACTTCTTCCTTGGTTAAGGCCCATTTACACTGGACGAGTGTCGGGCATCGTTTGCCCGACACTCGTCCAGTGTAAATGGGCCTTTTGACTGGTGACATTTAATGGAGAGTATACTATAATAATAATAATAATAATCTTTATTTGTATGGAGCCAACTTATTACTTTATCACTCTGTATTTTCCCTGCCATTTCATGTTCCTGAGTGAATACACTGGCCAGTATATTTCCATGACTATATATTCTAGACCAATGGAATGGATGATAGAAATGGTAGAAGTGATGTAGAGTGGTGGAAGAGCCATTCTGTTTGTTTAATTGCATCTACAACTTTAAGATTTGTATGCAATTGACAGTGACAGCAATGGTATAAGAAACATGTCTGTGTTATTCTATGGGACCCTGGCCAGAAGAGCCGAAAGCCGCACATAGAGGACACAGCGAGAGGTTCATAATTTTTATGAAGGGCACTATGTGGTATGTGAAAAGGGGAGTTTTTGACATGTTAAAGGGGCACTGCGCAGCATATGAAGTGGGGGACTAGGTGGCAAAGAACCCAGTATACAGCCAGGGAAGCCTGAGATAAGGTTTGTGTAAGGCGAGTAAAAGTCAGAGTGTGCATTCATCCAAGAGGATTTTTCTAGATGGTCTAAGGGAACCTTTACTTTATTTGGTGGATGTGAAATATTTAAAACAAGACCTATGCCAAAAATAAGCCCTAGCCTAATTTTCGGGGAGAATAAGCCCTATCCTAAAAATAAGCCATAGTTACAGTACATAAAAAAAAAAAGAATACATGACCTAGTAGGGTCGGTTCAGGTCCCTCCCGCTGCTCTCTAGAGCTTTGGTGCAGTTTCCGCAGTCATTGACCGCTCTTACAACATAACTTCCTGGTTACATGATTCATATATCCCACTTCCTGGAAGCGATCACTGTTATTGGTTCTTTGACTGCGGCTCAGCCAATCAATGCAGTACTGGATGAACCAATGCAATGGCTGTGATTGGTTTATCTGCGCTGCATTGATTGGCTGAGGAGCATTGGAAGAGCCAATCAATGCACCACTGGAAAAACTGTGAGACCAGAAGAATATTTCAGTTACACCATTTAGTGCACTCCTTACCACCTACATTCTCTTACGTACATACTAAAACTGATTTTGATGAACTTTCTGAGGAAGCTGGACAGATCAGATATACTTTACTTCATAATTATTGTTACAATCCTTTTAAGATCTATCCTTGCCCTATATTTCTGTAGTATTGGGAGGTGGATGTAGTATTATCCCCTGAAGAACAGCAACTCATTTTTGTTCTTGTGCACCAAGTTCCGTATTTCAAAAAGCCAACTGTAACATTTTATCACGATGCTATAGGGTACTGAGTACTGACTTGTCTACATGCAGTTATAAATTCAGCAAACCCACTATGTTGGAGAAGAAATGACATAAAGGGTTCACTCTTCCACATCTTCTTGTTCTGCAGTGTTTTATCTGCTTTCGGGAGCAAGGCACAGCATATAATATGCAAAGCAGCTGTAAACTTGATGACTATTAGGTACCAAAGTGCTATGGGATCTGATGGTGGTATGGGGGCTGCAGTCGGGTTGACAAGGCCCTCATAAGTTATATTGTTATCTGTGTCATGGTGACGAAGTATTGGTTTGAATTATTACATGATGATTGATGAAAATGGTGTTGTGTGTTTTTATTCAATGAAGTTGATTTATTATGCGTCAATAACGCATAAAATCCCATGGCTATTCGATCATCTTGGGGTCAGTGCTGCTTCTCCCTGTTATTGCGATACGCTTCAGTAAGTGTATAAACAATAAATAGTAAGTCACTTGGTGATGACCACTACTGTAGAGCTTGCATCCCTTTGTTGTGTAAGAAAAATTATCTTCCTTCTATGTGATTCTCTGAGAAGAATGATGTTATGCATATTGAAACCTCATTTTTGCATGACTCTTGGGGGTTAAACACATAGGCGTATGCGCAACTAGGCTCGTCGCTTAGAAGGGTAGTTGCGCATAAACCAGGTTTTAAAATTTTTTGGCCCATTCAAACTCCGCGCCATAGCACGCGAGTTTGAAAAACAAAGCAGAAAGTCAAGCCGCATATCGGGACTAAATCATGCCCATCTGAGGAAGCCCTTCTGATCGGTTCTACAAAACATAATATTTCAAATCCAACACTCTTCTGATTATGTTGATTTTCTGTGAGATTCAGCCTGAAGAGCCTGTTTAGTACTCCATGTATGACCTTCGTATTATGTTCTGCTGCCTCATTCATTTGCCTATCCTTTATTTTCCCTAGCCTTTCCTCTCTCACCTCTGTTTTTTTTCTTTTTGCTCTCCTTTCTTTTCTCTCTTTCTTCATCCCTGCCCGCTTCCTGCTCTAGTTCACTTTTTTTCCCAGGGTTGTCATGGTTCCCCTGTTCTCACATTGTACTGTAGTTTGAAAACCCAAGAGTAGGTCTAGAGATCAGGGCATTTAGTGTTCTCCTGCTTTATTACCGCTGCTGTTTAGTGGTTTTCATGCCATTAGTTATTAATTATTTACCCCTTTTATTTATTTTTTCCAATTTTTTCATGTTTGAAAAAAATTGCCATCTGCAAGAACTATTGGTCTGAAACAGGGATCAGACCTGCACTGTTCATCGAGCAGCTTCTCTTTGTGAAAATAATGCCAAGTTGAACTTTACCTGGACTGTCTCAGCCATTTTTGCCATTGCTAAACTGCAAGCCCAAAGCACGCATCAATACTTCTCTCGAAAGCAAATTTGCATTGACCTATAATTAAATTACGGTAAGTATTCTAGATTCTCCTTAGACCTGTAAAACACTTGATACACATGATACATTATGGACTACTATTTTTATTCTTTCTGTGATGAATACACATTAAAAAACACACGTCGATCTTTTTGAATGAAGAAACAGTATCCCAATAAAACTTTGGCAGGAGATTTGTACATAAAGAACAGGGATGACACAAAAGTTACCACCTACTTAATGGATGAATGAGTGTAGCGTGTGCAATAGCATAGGATACTAGGACATGTCATTTAAAGGGTTAAAATTTATTTTTAACTAATCAAAAATACATTTTTGATGCCAGGAATTCAATTCAGTTTTTTTCTGAACAACATTTAAATTGTGACTTGAACAAGAACAATATTCACTACTGTCGCGAAACGGTGTATAATGCCAAGAACTATTTATTTTCTATGAAACACATCTCTCTAAGCAAAGAACAGAATGTAATACCACCACTTTAAAAATTAAGTGATAAGTTTCATTAAGGCTTGATTTGATTCATTCTTGGACATCAACTGCCGACTTGTTTCTTGACTAGAGATGAGCGAGCATACTCGTCCGAGCTTGATGCTCGTTCGAGTATTAGGGTGCGTTCACACGAACGTATATCGGCTCAGTTTTCACGCCGAGCAGATATACGTTGTCCTCATGTGCAGGGGGGGGAGGCTGGAAGAGCCCAGGAGCAGAAACTCAGCTCCCGCCCCCTCTCTGCCTCCTCTCCACCCCTCTACACTATTTGCAATGGGGAGAGGTGGAACGGGGGCGGGGCTAATTCCCAGAACTTAGCCCCGCCCCCATTCCGCCTCCTCTCATTGCAAATAGTGCAGAGGGGCGGGAGCTCAGTTCCTGCTCCTGGGCTCTTCCAGCCTCCCCCCCTCCCCTGCACATGAGGACAACGTATATCGGCTCGGCGTGAAAACCGAGCCGATATACGTTCGTGTGAATGCACCCTTAGGGTGCTCAAGATGCTCGTTACTCGAGACGACCACCACGCGGTACTCGTCTCGATTAAACGAGCACTGACCATTGAATTCAATGGAGCCGGCAATACAGCCGGCTCCATTGAAAGCAATGCGCTGCGGGCGATCGTGGGATGAATTGTTTGGAAGGGGTTAAATATATAAGCCCTTCCCTGCAATTCATCCTGAAATGTGTAAAAATAAAAAAAATATATATACTCACCTTTCCGCTGCAGCCGGAGTTCAGCTGCGGCCGCCGGCAGTTCTCCTGAACTGCCTCTCTATACTATTCAGCAGCCAGGTCTTTAAAATCCCCGCCTGCTGAATGAGCTGCCTCTAATTGGTCACAGCCTGACCAATCAGAGGCAGGTCTCACTCACACACCCATTCATGAATTCATGAATGGGTGAGTGACTGCTGCCTCTCATTGGCTCAGCGCAGGGACCAATCTGATTGGTCCCGCTGAGCCAATGAGAGGCAGCAGTCACTGCCGCCGGCCGCCGCTGAACTCCATCTGCCGGGACCGGGTGAGTATATATATTTTTTTTTTTTTACACATTTCTGGATGAATTGCAGGGAAGGGCTTATATATTTAAGCCCTTCCCGAAAATTCATCCCGCGATCGCCCGCAGCGCATTGCTTTCAATGGAGCCGGCTGTATTGCCGGCTCCATTGAATTCAAAGGGCTAACATCGTTCTTCTCTGCCACAGCTGTTACAGCTGTGGCAGAGGAGAACGATCTTTATGCTGACAGTGCAGGGGGGGGGGGGGCGCTCTTGCCGCTATTGTGGCTTAATAGAGGGACCTGGGAACTTGAGATGCAGCCCAACATGTAACCTCTCTCCTGCCCTATCCTTTTCTGTGTCGTTCCCATCACTTTTGTGAATTTTCCAGATTTTCACAAATGAAAACCTTAGCGAGCATCGGCGATATACAAAAATGCTCGAGTCGCCCATTGACTTTAATGGGGTTCGTTACTCAAAACGAACCCTCGAGCATCGCGGGAAGTTCGACTCGAGTAACGAGCACTCGAGCATTTTGGTGCTCGCTCATCTCTATTCTTGACCTTTTATATATTCATCATATTTCTTGGCTGTATATACTTTACCTGCTGCTTCTGTGATGTGTTTGGCAATTCTTTATACAGACTGACCATAACACTGCCACATCGGAAATTATTTAGGTTCATTAATGAATTTTGTGACTTCTGATATCATCAGTTTGCATGCCAATAGAGTTTCATATACATTTTCACAGCAGTCTATGAGTTCTAACAGAGAAGTAGCACCAGGATTAATGGAAGGAATCTTTCTGGGACAAACAGAAAGATCTATCAGGGCATCATTATTTCCACTCCTCAGGTCAACAATCTTCTGCACACTGGCTTTTTCTCATTATTGTCACTGGAGCACAAGAGTGTCTGAATTATCTTTTTGCTGAATAGATACAATGCTGAACACTGGATTGTTGGCAAAAGAGCATCCATTAGAGCTTTCTTTTGAAGTCTGAGGAGCTGAAGCTAGAACAATATATGGTGCAGGTCTTCCAGCTAAGAGTGTTTTACTTTGATCTGGATCCATTCCTGCATGCTGAGGGTGGACAGTTTAATATTCTAATTATCTTCTATGCTCTTCTAAATAAGCTACAGACCATAAGTATACAGTCAAGAGACTGAGCTGCTATCTCCTCTATTATAATTGTGTGACAGAGACTGTGTGATCATCAGCAGTAACTATGACAGGAGTTTCTCTGTCCCCAAATTTTACACATTCATTTAACAAGCAAAACCAAATTACATCAATATAACAAAAGCAATTTTGAAAATCTTTTTTAGTCCACCTAATTTTCAATTTTGAAAGTCAGAAAATTTGACACACCCTAATAGTATAGTAATGAGGGCAATATGCATGCATGGGGTCTGGAAGGAACTGAACATGCCTGAAAAATTATTAGCATAGTCACCGAGCATCTGCAGCATCCCATAGGGTGACCCCGGACACACGGCATATGCTGAGGCGTGGGGAGGGCAAGATGCTGGCTTGTTATGGCGGCACTCACCAGGCTCCCTCCCGGAGCGATGCACGTAGCCAAGGCTAGGGCAGCGCTGGGCCTCTTCTGGACAACCCGGCATGGGGGTGCCCGATAAACAGGAGAACAGGTGATAAGGTTGTCACGGGTGATGCCACCGTTCCGGCATCCACCGGCATGAACATCGGCAGGGAAAATAAATGAGCCACAGATAGTAGGTCCCCAGGAATGGTCAGGGCCTGGTAATAACTTTACTGCAAACTCCAAAACAATACAAGGCAAAAATAGACAGTATTCCATTTGCAGGTAGAGTTATGAATATTTACAGACAGACTTGACGATGAGTACCTCCACACACCAATCTCAGACTTCAGGATGCCTGTGTGTGTGACAACTGCAGACACGTACCTCCACCCAGCAGTCCCAGACTTCAGGACACTTGGGCATGAACAGTTGAAAAACAAAAAGTACCTCTGCACTGGGCCTTGAGAAAGTCTTACTCACTAGTTGCTCACTCTCTCTCTTGGGGGCTCACTCCATCCTCAGCACAGAAACAAGCACTCCAGGAAACCTCTCTTCCTCCTCCATGCTTCACCACATGAGGGCTAAAGGTTCCCTCATGTAGCTGGACCTCCTGACTATGACTTCAGAAGACATAGACTCCTTTCCCGCTCCCAAGCACTCACATTTATGCCCTCTCACATACCACATGACAGGACATAAATTGATACATTTACCAGACAGTAAGCTCAGACTTTGCAGACATTAACCTCTCATTTGCTGCAGCTGTGCAATACACATAACAGAATGACAAGACAGTTTTGCACAGAGCATCTACATAAGACATACATGTATGTCATTACGAAGGGGGCCAGAAAAAGCATGTACTGGGCCACTACACATCCAGCCAGGCAATGTATCTGATGTCACCAATGTCATGAGCCATACATTGTCCTGGTTAGAAGAAAAGAATCCAAAAAGGCCACAGAACATCAATAGAATTCCCGAAATTCCTGGGAGGCAGCGATTTAAGAATCAGCTAACTGTCAGGTAAAGAAGTAGATTGAAACAATGCCAGCTCTTTTCCATTGATCATAACTAAATTCCCTTTAACATCTTCATAACCATAGATTTCTTGTTTTTTTATTTTTTATGCCTGCCTTCCAAGAGCCATAACTTTTGTATTTTTCCATCAATATAGCTATATGATGGCTTGTTTTTTTTCAGGACGAGTTGTATTCTTTAAGGATGCCATGTAATATAACATATAATGTACCAAAAAACATAAAAAATTGTTTAAGAGGGGTGAAATGAGAAAAAAATTCAATTATGTCAGTTCAATTTTTATGACGTCCATGGTGCAGTAAAATTGTCATGAATTTCATTATGTGGGACAGTAGGATTACAGTGATACCAAATTTCTATATTTTTGTTATCTTTGACTACTTGTAACATGTAAAGAATAGAGATGAGCGAGCACCAAAATGCTCGGGTGCTCGTTACTCGGGATGAAATTATCGCGATGCTCGAGGGTTCGTTTCGAATAACGAACCCCATTGAAGTCAATGGGCGACTCGAGCATTTTTGTATATCGCCGATGCTCGCTAAGGTTTCCATTTGTGAAGATCGGTGCAATTCAAGAAAGTGATGGGAACGACACAGCAACGGATAGGGCAGGCGAGGGGCTACATGTTGGGCTGCATCTCAAGTTCCCAGGTCCCACTATTAAGCCACAATAGCGGCAAGAGTTGCCCCCCCCCCCCCTTCCAACAATTTTTACTTCTGAAAAGCCCTCATTAGCAATGCATACCTTAGCTAAGCACCACACTACCTCCAACAAAGCACAATCACTGCCTGCATGACACTCCGCTGCCACTTCTCCTGGGTTACATGCTGCCCAACCCCCCCCCTCCCCCGCACGACGCAGTGTCCACAGCGCACACCAAAGCGTCCCTGCGCAGCCTTCAGCTGCACTCATGCCACACCACCCTCATGTCTATTTATAAGTGCGTCTGCCAGAGGAACCGCAGGGACACACTGCAGAGGGTTGGCACGGCTAGGCAGCGACCCTCTTTAAAAGGGGCGGGGCGATAGCCCACAATGCTGTACAGAAGCAATGAGAAATATAATCCTGTGCCACCGCCATCAGGAGCTGCACACGTGGGCATAGCAATGGGGAACCTATGTGCCACACACTATTCATTCTGTCAAGGTGTCTGCATGCCCCAGTCAGACCGCGGTTTTTTATAAATAGTCACAGGTAGGTACAACTCCGCAATGGGAATTCCGTGTGCACCCACAGCATGGGTGGCTCCCTGGAACCCACCCGCTGTACATAAATGTATCCCATTGCAGTGCCCATCACAGCTGAGGTAACGTCCGATTAAATGCAGGTGGGCTTCGGCCCACACTGCATGCCCCAGTCAGACTGGGGTTCTTTAGAAGTGGACACATGCAGTTACAACTCCGTGTGGACCCACAGCATGGGTGGGTGCCAGGAAGCCACCGGCGGTACATAAATATATCCCATTGCATTGCCTATCACAGCTGAGGTAATGTCATATTTAATGCAAGTGGGCTTGGGCCCACACTGCATGCCCCAGTCAGACTGGGGTTCTTTAGAAGTGGACACATGCAGTTACAACTCCGTGTGAACCCACAGCATGGGTGGGTGCCAGGAAGCCACCGGCGGTATATAAATATATCCCACTGCATTGCCCATCACAGCTGAGGTAATGTCATGTTTAATGCAAGTGGGCTTGGGCCCACACTGCATGCCCCAGTCAGACTGGGGTTCTTTAGAAGTGGACACATGCAGTTACAACTCTGTGTGAACCCACAGCATGGGTGGGTGCCAGGAAGCCACCAGCGGTACATAATTATATCCCATTGCATTGCCCATCACAGCTGAGGTAATGTCATGTTTAAAGGGGTTGTCCCGCGCGAAACGTTTTTTTTTTTTCAACCCCCCCCCCGTTCGCCGCGAGACAACCCCAATGCAGGGGTTAAAAAAGAACACCGGAGAGCGCTTACCTGAATCCCCGCGCTCCGGTGACTTCTTACTTACCTGATGAAGATGGCCGCGGGGATCTTCTCACTCGGTGGACCGCAGGGCTTCTGTGCGGTCCATTGCCGATTCCAGCCTCCTGATTGGCTGGAATCAGCACGTGACGGGGCGGAGCTACACGGAGCCGGCATCCAGCACGAGCAGCCCCATTGAAAAAAGAAGAAGACCGGGACTGCGCAAGCGCGGCTAATTTGGCCATTAGACGGCGAAAATTAGTCGGCTCCATGGAAACGAGGACGCTAGCAACGGAGCAGGTAAGTGAAAAACTTCTTATAACTTCTGTATGGCTCATAATTAATGCACAATGTACATTACAAAGTGCATTAATATGGCCATACAGAAGTGTATAGACCCACTTGCTGCCGCGGGACAACCCCTTTAATGCAAGTGGGCTTCGGCCCACACTGCATGCCCCAGTCAGACTGGGGTTCTTTAGAAGTGGACACATGCAGTTACAACTCCGTGTGGACCCACAGCACGGGTGGGCGCCAGGAAACCACCGGCGGTACATAAATATATCCCATTGCATTGCGCATCACAGCTGAGGTAATGTCATGTTTAATGCAAGTGGGCTTCGGCCCACACTGCATGCCCCAGTCAGACTGGGGTTCTTTAGAAGTGGACACATGCAGTTACAACTCCCGTGTGAACCCACAGCATGGGTGGGTGCCAGGAAGCCACCGGCGGTACATAATTATATCCCATTGCATTGCCCAACACAGCTGAGGTAATGTCATGTTTAATGCAAGTGGGCTTGGGCCCACACTGCATGCCCCAGTCAGACTGGGGTTCTTTAGAAGTGGACACATGCAGTTACAACTCCCGTGTGAACCCACAGCATGGGTGGGTGCCAGGAAGCCACCGGCGGTACATAATTATATCCCATTGCATTGCCCAACACAGCTGAGGTAATGTCATGTTTAATGCAAGTGGCCTTGGGCCCACACTGCATGCCCCAGTCAGACTGGGGTTCTTTAGAAGTGGACACATGCAGTTACAACTCCGTGTGGACCCACGGCATGGGGGGCTCCCTGGAACCCACCGGCGGTACATAAATATATCCCATTGCAGTGCCCAACACAGCTGATGTAACATCAGCTTTAATGCAGGTGGGCAAAAAATTAATTGGATTACACTGTAGGCGAGGGCCCCAAAAAATTGGTGTACCAACAGTACTAATGTACCTCAGAAAAATTGCTCATGCCCAACCAAGAGGGCAGGTGAAACCCATTAATCGCTTTGGTTAATGTGGCTTAATTTGTAACTAGGCCTGGAGGCAGCCCAGTTAAAAAAAAAATTGGTTCAGGTGAAAGTTTCAACGCTTTAATGAGCATTGAAACGTATAAAAATTGTTTACAAAAATTATATGACTGAGCCTTGTGGGCCTAAGAAAAATTGCCCGTTCGGCGTGATTATGTGAGGTTTCAGGAGGAGGAGCAGGAGGAGGAGGAGGAATATTATACACAGATTGATGAAGCAAAAATGTCCCCGTTTTTGATGGTGATAGAGAACGATGCTTCCATCCGCGGGTGCAGCCTACGTATTGCTTAGGTATCGCTGCTGTCCGCTGGTGAAGAAGAGAAGTCTGGGGAAATCCAGGCTTTGTTCATCTTGATGAGTGTAAGCCTGTCGGCACTGTCGGTTGACAGGCGGGTACGCTTGTACGTGATGATTCCCCCAGCCGCACTAAACACCCTCTCTGACAAGACGATAGCCAAAGGACAAGCAAGCACCACCAGGGCATACAGCGCGAGTTCAGGCCACGTGTCCAGCTTCGACACCCAGTAGTTGTAGGGGGCAGAGGCGTCACCGAGGACGGTCGTGCGATCGGCTACGTACTCCCTCACCATCCTTTTACAGTGCTCCCGCCAACTCAGCCTTGACTGGGGAGCTGTGACACAGTCTTGCTGGGGAGCCATAAAGCTGGCAAAGGCCTTGGAGAATGTTCCCCTGCCTGCGCTGTACATGCTGCCTGATCTCTGCGCCTCCCCTGCTACCTGGCCCTCGGAACTGCGCCTTCTGCCACTAGCGCTGTCGGATGGGAAGTTTACCATCAGTTTGTCCGCCAGGGTCCTGTGGTATAGCATCATTCTCGAACCCCTTTTCTCTTCGGGAATGAGAGTGGAAAGCTTCTCCTTATACCGTGGGTCGAGCAGTGTGTACACCCAGTAATCCGTAGTGGCCAGAATGCGTGTAACGCGAGGGTCATGAGAAAGGCATCCTAACATGAAGTCAGTCATGTGTGCCAGGGTACCTGTACGCAACACATGGCTGTCCACACTAGGAAGATCACTTTCAGGATCCTCCTCCTCCTCCTCCGGCCATACACGCTGAAAGCATGACAGGCAAGCAGCATGTGTACCCTCAGCAGAGGGCCAAGCTGTGTCTTCCCCCTCCTCCTCATGCTCCTCCTCCTCAACGCACTGAGATATAGACATGAGAGTGCTCTGACTATCCAGCGACATACTGTCTTCCCACGCCTCCGTTTCCGAGTGCAAAGCGTCTGCCTTTATGCTTTGCAGGGAACTTCTCAAGAGGCATAGCAGAGGAATGGTGACGCTAATGATTGCAGCATCCCCGCTCACCATCTGGGTAGACTCCTCAAAGTTTCCAAGGACCTGGCAGATGTCTGCCAACCAGGCCCACTCTTCTGTAAAGAATTGAGGAGGCTGATTCCCACTACGCCGCCCATGTTAGAGTTGGTATTCCACTATAGCTCTACGCTGCTCATAGAGCCTGGCCAACATGTGGAGCGTGGAGTTCCACCGTGTGGGCACGTCGCACAGCAGTCGGTACCCTGGCAGATTAAACCGATGTTGCAGGGTCCGCAGGGTGGCAGCGTCCGTCTTGGAGTTGCGGAAATGTGCGCTGACCTGGCGCACCTTTCCGAGCAGGTATGACAAGTTTGGGTAGCTTTTCAGAAAGTGCTGAACCACCAAATTAAAGACATGGGCCAGGCATGGCATGTGCGTGAGGCTGCCGAGCTGCAGAGCCTCCACCAGGTTACGGCCGTTGTCACACACGACCATGCCCGGTTGGAGGCTCAGCGGCGCAAGTCTGCTCTGTCAGACCCTGCAGCAGTTCGTGGGCCGTGTGCCTCTTCTCTCCTAAGCTGAGTAGTTTCAGCACGGCCTGCTGACGCTTGCCCACCGCTGTGCTGCCACGCCGCGCGACACCAACTGTTGGCGACGTGCTGCTGCTGACACATCTTGATTGCGAGACAGAGGTTGCGTTGGAGGAGGGGGGTGGTTTAGTGGAGGAAGCATACACCGCCGCAGATACCAGCACCGAGCTGGGGCCCGCAATTTTTGGGGTGGGTAGGACGTGAGCGGTCCCAGGCTCTGACTCTATCCCAGCCTCCACTAAATTCACCCAATGTGCCCTGCCCGCCTGTGCTTGTCCACGTGTCCGTTGTTAAGTGGACCTTGGCAGTAACCGCGTTGGTGAGGCCGCGTACAATGTTGCGGGAGACGTGGTCATGCAGGGCTGGGACGGCACATCGGGAAAAGTAGTGGCAACTGGGAACCGAGTAGCGCGGGGCCGCTGCCGCCATCATGCTTTTGAAAGCCTCCGTTTCCACAAGCCTATACGGCAGCATCTCCAGGCTGATCAATTTGGCAATGTGCACGTTTAACGCTTGAGCGTGCGGGTGCGTGGCGGCGTACTTGCGCTTGCGCTCAAACTGTGGCGCTAGCGACGTCTGGACGCTGCGCTGAGAGACATTGCTGGATAGGGCCGAGGACAGCGGAGGTGAGGGTGTGGGTGCAGGCCAGGAGATGGTAGTGCCTGTGTCCTTAGAGGGGGGTTGGATCTCAGTGGCAGGTTGGGGCACAGGGGGAGAGGTAGCGGTGCAAACCGGAGGCGGTGAACGGCCTTCGTCCCACCTTGTGGGGTGCTTGGCCATCATATGCCTGCGCATGCTGGTGGTGGTGGCTCCCCAGCTGATCTTGGCGCGACAAAGGTTGCACACCACTGTTCGTCGGTCGTCAGGCGTCTCTGCGAAAAACTGCCACACCGTAGAGCACCTTGACCTCTGCAGGGTGGCATGGCGTGAGGGGGCGCTTTGGGAAACAGTTGGTGAATTATTCGGTCTGGCCCTGCCTCTACCCCTGGCCACCGCACTGGCTCGGCCGGTGCCCACACCCTGACTTGGGCCTCCACGTCCTCGCCCGCGTCCACGTCCTCTATGCCTACACCTACCCCTCAGCATGCTGTATTACCAGTAGTGCAGAAAGAGAACGCTGTAATTAAATGTGCCATTTATTGGCCTGTGGTTGGAGGCTGACTTCGCTTACGGAACGCACAGCAGAGCCAGGAAATAATTTTGCACAAGCCTGCTGTAACACTTAGCTGGCTGCGTATGAATTAGGAGGACAACTACACCCAGCACAGACCCAGTACACTGAGGACAGTCACAGGCAGCCCAAATAGATTTTTTTTCCCAAATGTTTTTGGAAAGGCCCACTGCCTATATTCAATAAATATGTCTTCTGTCCCTGCGTCACCACTACTGGCCCTGGAGTATGTAAAATAACTGCAGACTGTTGCACTGTGAACAGGAATACAGCGGTGATGTAAGAGGCAACACAGAGCCAGGAAATAATTTTGCGCAAGCCTGCTGTAACACTTAGCTGGCTGCGTATGAATTAGGAGGACAACTACACCCAGCACAGACCCAGTACACTGAGGACAGTCACAGGCAGCCCAAATAGATTTTTTTCCCCAAATGTTTTTGGAAAGGCCCACTGCCTATATTCAATAAATATGTCTTCTGTCCCTGCGTCACCACTACTGGCCCTGGAGTATGTAAAATAACTGCAGACTGTTGCACTGTGGACAGGAATACAGCGGTGATGTAAGAGGCAACACAGAGCCAGGAAAAAATTTTGCGCAAGCCTGCTGTAACACTTAGCTGGCTGCGTATGAATTAGGAGGACAACTACACCCAGCACAGACCCAGTACACTGAGGACAGTCACAGGCAGCCCAAATAGATTTTTTTCCCCAAATGTTTTTGGAAAGGCCCACTGCCTATATTCAATAAATATATGTCTTCTGTCCCTGCCTCACCACCACTACTGTCCCTGGAGTATGTATAATTACTGCAGGGCGCAATGCTCTGCACGGCCGATATACAAAAAAAAAAGTGCAACACTGCAAAAAGCAGCCTCCACACTACTGCACACGGTTAGATGTGGCCCTAAGAAGGACCGTTGGGGTTCTTGAAGCCTAAAATACTCCTAACACTCTCCCTATAGCAGCTCCTGCACCAACAGCACTTTCCCTCCTCTATGTCAGAATAAATCTGTGGCGAGCCTCGCGAGGGGCCGATTTTTATACTCGGGTGACACCTGATCTCGCCAGCCACTCACTGCAGGGGGGTGGTATAGGGCTTGAACGTCGCAGGGGGAAGTTGTAATGCCTTCCCTGTCTTTTTATTGGCCAGAAAAGCGCGCTAACGTCTCAGAGATGAAAGTGAAAGTAACTCGAACATCGCGTGGTACTCGTCACGAGTAACGAGCATCTCGAACACGCTAATACTCGAACGAGTATCAAGCTCGGACGAGTACGTTCGCTCATCTCTAGTAAAGAAATGTTTATTTTTAAACAAAAATAGGTTTTTGTCACTACAGTGATACCTGGGGTTAAGAGTAGAGATGAGCGAACCTACTCATTTCGAGTAATTACTCGATCGAGCACTGCGATTTTCGAGTACTTCCGTACTCGGGTGAAAAGATTCAGGGGGCGCCGGGGGGTGGGGTTAGGCGTGGCGGAGCGGGGGGTAGCAGCGGGGAACAGGGAGGAGCCCTCTCTCTCTCCCTCTCCCCTCCCCACCCCCCGCTGCAACCCCCCACTCACCCACGGCGCCCCCCGAATCTTTTTGCCCGAGTACGGAAGTACTCGAAAATCGCGGCGCTCGGGCGAAAAAGGGGCATGGCCGAGTACGCTCGCTCATCTCTAGTTAAGAGTGCCTCAGCCTACAAGCTTTTTGACTTTAGAACAGGCTCTCTCCTGAATTTTTGCTCTGATTTAAGAGGAAAAACTTGAGTTAAGAGCCTTGCTCTCAATGGGGCTGCGGCTGCTGTCGGTGGCCCCATTGAAAGCAATGGCCTGCTGGCAACCCCTGCAGTGGTTTTTGGGGAAGGGCTTTAAATATATGCCTTTCCCTGAAAATCTTCCCTAGCTGTAGTAAAAAATATATACTCACCTGTTCGCTGCTGCTGGGGCTCAGGCATGTCTAGCCTCCGCTTGTTTTCCCTGCATTTCTAATCCCCGCCTGCTGAAAAGCTTCAGAGCAGTGCTGAGAAAACAGTTGGCGGCTAAATGCGCCTGAACCAGCAGACATTGTGAGTATATATATTTTTTTCATTTTTTTACTACAGCTAGGGATGATTTTCAGGGAAGGGCTTATATTTAAAGACCTTCCCTGAAAATCACTGCAGAGTTTGCCGACGTCCTATTGTTTTCCTAGTGGAGAACTTTGTGATCCAGAACGGATTAATGGCTTTTCTATTCATTTCAATGGGGAAAATTGATTTGACTTACGAGTGTTTTGAGATAAGAGCTCTGTCACGGAATGAATTATACCCTTAACCCAAGGCACTACTGCATATTCTTTTAGTTGATTGAGCTATGTGAGGGCTTTTTTGCACAGTAAGCTGTAGTTTTTACTTCAGTATTGCAGCATACAATATAAGGCCAGGCTTCATAGGTATCCATGTATGGCAGCCTGGAAGACTTCCCTAGGCTTCAGGTTGCCATGCTAATCAATTGGCACCCCACAATTGCATCCTGAAAGAGAAGCAATTAGCACCAGGGCCCCTCTTCAGCTAGTTATATAGATGCACAGTCAGTTTTGACCACATTATCTAAATAGTTAACTGCTACAATCAGAATTAACTGTTGTGATTCCAGAGGTTGTCAAAAACAACTGATGGGCACTAGTTTTGGAATGGACTGAGCTCCTAAGCCTGCTCAATAGATCTTTTGCAACCACATGACATTAGAGATGAGCGAGCGTACTCGGAAAAGCACTACCGAGTATTGCTTTATCCGAGTATCGCTTTGCTCGTCCCTGAAGATTCGGGTGCCGCTGCGGCTGACAGGTGAGTCGCAGCGGGGAGCAGGGGAGAGCGGGCGGGAGAGAGGGAGAGAAAGATCTCCCCTCCGTTCCTCCCCGCTCTCCCCTGCAGCTCCCCGCTCCGTGCCGACACCCGAATCTTCAGGGACGAGCACAGCGATACTCGGATAAAGCAAATTACTCGAGCGAGTAGTGCTTTTCCGAGTACGCTCGCTCATCTCTACATGACATGTATTTGCATGATGTGATCAAGAAGGGATTAAATGCTGGGAGCGGTATTGACACACACATACAAATGCTTACCCATAAGGGTGTAGTGTCATAGCTTCATGTCACTGAAGCATGACTGGCCATCTTCCAGCCATTCAAAATTTGACCCTTGTCAAAAACCATTGTTTTAATTTCCTGGTGCTTTCCCTTATTAAAAAAAGTGTAAAATATTATTGCTGCGACTATCAAAATACCTGCTGACTTTGTGAACTTTTGCTTGTTTCCTAAACTATGAGAGGAATGATTGCAACACTCTTGTAACATCTGAGAAAGTCCAGTTATTGCAGATAACATAATTCTAAGGATGTTTCACAACTAAATTTCCCACAAAAAGCTCATGAAGGTATATTTTGTGTCCCAATAAATGATATAAAAAGGGTTCTGGTGCATATTTTGCCTTGGCCATACTGAACACACAAGGCAATAATATTACATTAGGTGCATCGAGTACATCATATCGTCACTCAGGTAAGATATATCGCACTTCTAGCATTTATGTGCAAAGTAGACCATTATTTTATTATGTAGGTATAAAAAATAGATACAAATCTGTACTCCTGAGACAAAACATTCCCTAGTGCTGGTTTAAGTTTACTTTTCTAAAATGTGCTGTGAATTATTAGGTAACATAACGAGGTTGCATTGTAATGAATTAGTAATATGGGGCCTTATATCGGAGGCATGGTAACTTAAGAATATGTTTACCAATGTATCAAACACAAAAATACACAACTTTGCAAATAGTCTTTATTAAATAGCATCTACTTTAGTGCCTATTGGCCGGGGTGCAGCTCCTACACTCATTCTCTCCTCCATTTGTCCATACTATTTGTAAACCCACTATACGAATGTTAGAAATAAGTAGGGGACAGATAGAAGAGATAATAGTAAATGAACATGTAAAATTCCTCTTCCCTAGTTTAAAATATATATCACAGCTGAGATGAAAGGAAATATAAAACTTAATTTTAACAAATTATAAAACTTTAATATCTACATTAAAGCACAACATAAGATAAAAGCAGATTTTCTTCATCAATGTGTTGTGCTGCATAAAAGGGTGTACATTATATTTATGGCCAAGTATATTCCAAACCATGCAAAATGCAAATCGGAGAAAGGAGAAAAATGACAAAAAATTGAAAGGGAATAATATAAAAGATTAATACAAGATCAAATCTATAAGTTTATTGGCAAGCCACTGTAGGTAGTAAAATAGAACTGAAATTCTAGTGGGTAGTGAACTCCTGATGAAGTGGTAGTACAAGACACATCACCTCTTCTGTCCCTATTTTACCATATGGAAAGACTTATCAAACCTTTGGGCTTTGGTACACAAATAGAAGAAAGCATGATGGTAGGACCAGATTACACAGGATTTGTTTTAATCTTCCACCATGGAGACATATACTTTCAGTGGCAGCCTGAGGGCGTCTTCACATATTTTGTTGATCAGGATTACTTGCAAAGTTGCTTCATTTTCTATTTTGGCTGTTTTAGACCAATAAAGTAATATCTAAAATGTGAGTATTCTGTTAAAGTGATTAATAAGCAGCAGAACTACTGTACAAAGGCCCAGGGGCATAGATGTTCGTGGGTGCAGAAGTTGCAGTTACACCCCCGAACATCTATTATAAATAGCACTTGGTGGAAGGGCTGTTACAGATTTTGTAATAGGGCGAATACTATGGGGAAAAAGATAGAAGGTCCATCTGAGCAAAAATACTGTAGTAGCTGACAGCCATATGAATAGAATTAGAATTTCCTGTACATTCTGCTGACATTACCTAAATATGCCTTTGTAGATGTGTGAACTTCTCTATACGAATATGAGGTTCTACATAAAAGTTACCATTGTCACACTGACATTATTCCTCCTGGCAACATGTGAAGCTCCAGAGAAACCAGTGGTATGTTCAGTTATCCAAGGATTTCCAGGTATTATTGCCAGAGATGGGAGAGACGGGAGAGATGGTCTTCCAGGTACCAAAGGTGAACCAGGTAAATTTGCTCATAATATGACCAACTATATCAGATATACAGTAGGGTGTAATTATCCCAGTATCAAAGCAAATGTATTGTTGTCACATTTTGTTATCTTTTACAATGGAGTTAGAAGATCTCTGGCACTTCATCTCCAATCAGTGTATGAATGTCGTTTCTGAGTGAGTGCTGGACAGCCACCCAGTGTAAAAGTATCCTTAGGGTCCTTTTGCATGGGATAAAATATTCCACAACAGCATCGCAAAATTTGCCTTCCTATGAAATATTCAGCCCCAAAATCTGCACTACTATTATTGGGGTGTTCCTATTTGCGGTTGATTATTCCCGTGCTAGTGCAAACATTGATGAGATTCGTTAGACAGTTGAGTGGGAGTGGGAGGAGTACAGTAGTGGAAATATTGATCTTTTCACATGTTATATTGGAGCTGGTAGGTATTTGTTGTGATGTCCCCTTTACAATGCTTTTATTAAAGTTTTGATGATAGACTTCTATATTTTCACATTAGGTATGACGGAATAACGTGCGCTTGTAGCATCTTTTTTTTTTTGCTTACGTGATTAGATTCTGAGGATTCTTATGTACTACAGTTACATCTGATTGTGATAGTTTGACACACATATACAACATTCTATGAACATTGTTCATCGTGGGATTCGGTGTCTATGTTCCCGCGGTTGCGCAGTCAAATTGCCTTGATGGTGAATGATATAGATGGTGCCATGTTGGATTTGCATACTATGGTGAAGGCTGATCAGTGATGATGTAAGTGTGTTGTATATATTTTTTTAGGAGGGGCCTATATGACTAATTCTTGCTTGACGTACTATATACATATGGGACCCTTTATGCATGTATATGCTTGACAAAGACCATCTGGTCAAAAATTGCTGCTATTAAGTCCTTGGAGGAAAGACTTTTTGCACCTTGAATGTTGTCACATCTTTCTTGTATAAACCTGTGGTGACAGGAAGCAGTGAGAAGCCATAATCTAAGAGTGTAAGAAATCATTAAAGACACCTTTCAATACGACTTCTCTAAGATACCCAAATTAACTCGGTCAAATGCCTTCTCAGCATCCAACATAAGCAGTAGAGAAGGCATTCACCAAGATACCCCCCTTAGAAATGAAGCAATAGTACCATCAATTGTTTGTCGGCCCCTAATTAACCCAACTTCATCTTAGTTAGATTCAGAACTTAGTCGAGCGACTAAGAGTTTGGCATACAGCTTTATATCTGTATTCAGTAATGAGATGAGGGCAAATGTTACAAGAGTGATCAGGGGGGTTACCAGATTTGGGCAAAGTGATAATAAAGGCTCTTAGCATTTCATGTGGGGTTGTACCTTCCTCAGCTATCTCTTTAAATGTCCTGGGGACATAAGGAGCCAAAATCTGCTTATGAGATTTATAGTACTCATTTGTAAGGCCACTAGGCCAGCAGATTTATTGGATTTAAGTATCACAATAGGTTTAATAACTTTAGCAATAGTGAAGGGTTTGGATAGATCATTAAGTTGGGAAGAAGAAAAATTGGGGAGGTCTAATTAGTTTAGGAATAGATGAATACCCGAGGTTGTAGGTTGTGGGGTAGAATTCTCATCACCTAAATTGTATATCAAGTTTATGGTTATTCTGTCACTTAAGAATCATATTGAAAATAAGTACGAAGTTCTAAGCATAATGTACATTTTCTATTGCAATACTGCTACACATAAACCTTAAACATTGTTGGATCTTTTTTTAAAACAGGATTGCCTGGGGAAGCAGGAAGCCCAGGTTTAAAAGGAGATCAAGGATCCACAGGTAAAGCAGGTCCACAAGGTCTAAAAGGAGATCGTGGTGATAAAGGCATGAATGGAATATCAGGTAATAGAAGTCTCAATTACAGAATTTTGCTATGCTGTTTGCAAAAAAGTAAATTTACTTTGTGGACAGTGGCCAGGATAGGTACTAAGTGCACAGTAAACACATAAATAATAGGAGTAACATTGTATTAGTGTTCAGGCAGTACTACCGGTAGTATGAAAATATTGTTTTCCTTCCTAAAAAGTGGAAGGGTTTATGGTCCAGTGCATGTTTGAATGAAAAAAATGTTTTTTTCAATATTTCAATATGTTTAATAAGCGTATTTTTAGTTTTAGTCCCCATTGCATACTTGCATTTGCAATCTTCTGATTACTTATACAATAAATTGCAATACTTCTGTATTGCAGTATATTGTACTTTTACTGCTAGCCTATAAAAGCCTGCCACAAGCAGAGCTTAATAGGCTCAAATACAAGCTGTCATGTGAACTGATTGTATTGTGGGGAACCCCCTCCAGCCTGCTGTGTAAACATTGTGGTCAGCATAGTAAAGCTAGCTCCCATCATGGCCACTGTGGCCAGCTATCAGAAACAGCTATGGGATATGGAGCAGGCTTGACTCCCAATCCTTCTCTAAACCTCTTCTGCGTCACTTACAATGTAAAGTTACATCATAGGTAGTGAAATATTTGCATTATATTATTCAGTAGATTATCTCAGAGAGAGATCCCAACCCACGTTGGTCCCATCCACTTTGTTATTGGGGACTGAGAAACTACAGTATTTTAGGAAACAAAGAGTTAGTGAATTAGCTCGAGGATCATGGAAAGAGCATAGTTAAGAAAAAATTGCCAGGTCCTCTTGCCTTGGCCTATGGACTCTCAGTTATGACACTGGTCTGGCGTAATTATTTAAAGGGAATTAGTCATCGAAAAATAACCCATTGTATGCATGACATTTTTATGTTAAACATGTTTTAAATAATTTTTTGTGATTGTTTTTTTTGTTTTCGATGTCACAATCTATATAAAAAATACTAAACTCCTGCTGGTCTCACACTGACCACTAAGCCTAATAGTAGTCTGACACTTCCTGTTCTGTAGAGAAAACTTTTCAGCAATCATCTCATTTTCATTATAGGCAGGATCACAATGAAAGAGGACACTTATATAGAGATATCACAGGATCCATCTGTCACGTCTCCTTCTCCTTCCATGTGAACTAACTACAAACCAAAATATGGGCTGGAAAGAAGGGTTAGGATAGGAAAACGTGCACACATGCTGAACACTACAACAAAGAGAGCTGCGAACAAGACTCATGAGCAGACATGACACAGCGACTGACAAAACTCCCAAAATATTGGAATGGCTACAGTATGTATGACATATTGGAACATATTTTGACCAATTTACTTGAGCCCACTAGCCAGCGACAAAGGACCTCACTGTCTTGTGGGTCCCTACTCGAACAAGACAACTTACCCCATGAGTCCTGAATGCAAACAGGCAATCGTCCCAATAGGGATGGCCCCACTCTGGAACTGAAAGATCTGGCTCACCCTAGATGGAAAACGATCCAAGCATGTCTGGCCACCTGCACAGACACACAGAACACGTCGCTGTTCACACCTATAGTAAAGCATGCATGAATGCTAACACAAGGGTACTGGGAGGGAAATGAGGAAACCAGCACCCTCTAGCTAGAGGGGCTGGTATATATGTGCAGCAGACAGGTGGTGATTGGCTGGCTGGAGCAATACACACCCAGCCAGCTCAATCATCCCACGCCCCTAGAAGTGTGCTCCTGGAAACCCATAGAACTACAGGTCCCAGGAGCACAACCTGACACCACCATTCACAATATGATATCACAGCCTATTAATCCTCCTTCCTGTAGAGTGACATCTGCACGAGTCACAGAACACGCTTAAAACAGTCTCCTATTAAAGTAAATGAGTCACCGTCTGCCTATTGACTCTATGGCCCATAAATTCTACTGTAAAGCATCTTTATATGCTGTTAACTGCAGCAAAGGCAATATAGCAGCCCTAATAGTCATGTATAGACAATGCAATAAAAAAAACTACAGTCAGGAAAAAAACATTAGAAAAATTCAATATGTTTATTATAAAATGTAGGTGATGCATTCACTTTTGGTATTAATTGTCCCTGGATTTTATGAAAATAGATGTTAAAATTGTTTTGGATTCTAGGAATTATAACTATATATTTGCTCCTTTTTATTTCAAGGTCCACAGGGTGTTAAAGGAGAAAAGGGTTCCTTGGGACCTTCAGGGGCAACAGGTGCTGTTGGAGGTCCTGGAGCTAAAGGGGCTACTGGTTCAACAGGAGCCTCTGGGAGTCCAGGCATTAAAGGAGAAATTGGTGCCAAAGGAGACATGGGTGGCCTAGGTAATTTACCACATGTATACATTATACAGCTCTTCTGATATGATACATTTTTCTATTGTGTATGTACATTTATAGCAGAGTTGAATGTTATTAGTCTTCAGAGGTCTGTGGTTCTACATTATTAGAGTTCTCTCAGCTATGATAACGTAATGCGTTTACCTACAGTAAATCACAGATGATAGCCAAATATGTCTCTACTATATTTTACTATATCTGGCAAACTTGTCACACAGGAAAACATATAAACGTGTTTTCCTGTGTGACAAAAAGTTAGATACACAAAAACTCTACATATCAATTTCCTTTCTAGTAATTAGCTTGAACAGCACTCTGGCCTTTTCAGTGATGCAAGTGAAGAAGTACATAACAGTCAAGGAAAATCCCAGCAGAGGCTTCTTTCTGCTTCATTAATTTCATTGCATACTAGCAATATAGAAGACGAGTTTCGGTAGTTAAAAAAGGTTGGTTGGGCTGGAAACGCGCCCTCTATATTGCTAGTATGTAATAAAATCAATGAAGCAGAAGGAAGCAAGTGCTGGGATTTCTTGTAAATAAGGAAGATGGAACAATACCTCTGCAGCGCCACCTATTGGATGGCAGCATTCCTGCAAATCAATGTCTGACCCTTTATAAAGGTCTTTAAAACAATGATAAGGAATTAAAAACCAAGTCAGAAAACTATACACTGACAGCTGTTTCAGGGTTTTTGCCCCTCAGCTAGGATTTTCTTTGACTGTATTTAATCTCCTTTTTAGGTCCTCAAGGATTAAAAGGAGAAAGGGGTGCAGCTGGTGAAAAAGGTGCCCCAGGAATACCAGGTACCAAAGGTGCTATTGGACCTCCTGGAACAGGAGCAGCTGGTGCAAAAGGGGACAAAGGAGATGGAGGTATGGATAACATTCTTAATCTGCTAAATGTATCTATACCTCTCTAATGAAAAAGCTGAAAGATTGAATTTAACCTAAATAAGTTTAACATAATTGTAGAACATTTGTGCATACAAGGCCAGCATTGGGGGAGGGGAATAGGCAACTGCCCAGAGCCCTTATTTCTAATGGGGCCCCCTTCTTCAGCACTGCTGTTTAATTCCCTGTCCATGTATGCAAGTGGGTGTGCAGAAAGGTGAGAACCCATGGGGGTCGGCAGGCAAGTTGGCGGGCAAGCAGGCGGGCAGGCAGCTGAAAAGAAGTGACAGCCTGTAAGCCCAAAACTCCAGGGGTGCTGCATCTGTAAACTTTCCCTCCTGGCCTGTACTATGTCCAAACGGATATGTCTAGAATGAAGCTGCTCCTGATATGTAGGGGTGACATCATGGGACTGCAGGGATTCTGAGGGGAAGGGGCACCCAGATTACAGGATTCTCCTCAGAAAGCAGTGCAAAGAATTTGTTTCCACACGTATGCTGGAAGGGTTCTACGTGAGACTGTATGTTGGAAAGGGCTGGAAGAAGTGATGAGTTTTACATGGTAATGTATGCTGGGGTTTTGATAACTATATGTATATAAATCATTTCTCCATGTCTGCAAGAGCCGATTTGATATGAGTCTCGGTTCTTGTGCCCCTGATCTTTTAAGACCCTAACGACACTCCTGAAAGTGCAAGAGATTTTCTGTAACTCTCTTCACGCTGCTTTCTGAATTAATTGTGCGTTATGTCCGTGCGGCACAAGAGCCCCACACTCAGCACGGGCGCAGGGTGACATTCACACTGAACATAAGTATAATACACCACACACTGCAGGAGAGTGAGCACCACTCCAGGTAGATGGAAAGAACGTGTCCCTACCAAACAGGGAAGTGAGGACTCCCTGCCTGCAAGCAGAGTTATTGTCCTGATAAGGACAGCCACGCTGTCTTTCTCTGAGGCCTGACTATCACTACAGGAAACCCTATAAGAGATGGACTGACACGGCAATGCAAACAATAAAGGCAACCAAGAACAATAGGGAACTATCACCCAGGCTAGAGAATCTCACCAGCTCCAACCTCTCCTCCAGACAACTGAATAACCAGCAAGGGCAGGGTATGAATCTAAAGCTCTCCACACCAACCGATAGGAAGAGCAACTAGAGAATCACGCCCCCAACCCTCTCCCAGTGATGACTAATATTCAGCAAGCAATTAAGAAGCATACAGAGAGACAGCAAAGCAATCTCTGCACAAACATGCAATAATTTTTGTCCTGCATAGCAATAGGGCGACAGGTCTGACCCTGCGTCGTGGCCGCTATGCCACAACGCTGTCGCGTCTGACAAGCCGCGACAGTGTGGCTGTGTTATTGGCACAATATTTTCCCATTTAGGGCCACAATCTTAGTTCTGTCCAGGGCCACACTTGTCTAAACCAACACTGTGAGTACAAACAAAACATCTGTGGGCCCCTACTGAAAACTAATTGAGCCCAACTCAGTGAGACGCCGTATAATAGAGATATTGCTTCTAGGTGTGAATACGGTGTTGAGCTACTTAATGCCCCCACATGAAGTTGGAGGTACAGTAGAGGACTCACGCTCCTTTATGATGCCGTGTTACAGTTCTCTACAAAGAAAGACTTAATACCTTGTGCATGAACCTTTATTTTTAATACAGCAATAAACATTCCATTAAAAACTGCATTTCTAATGTGAATAAGGACTGCCATTTTTGTGTTTCAAAATCTTTTTAATGCATTCATCTTACTTTTTGTCCTGAGTATTGGAATTAACCCCTTCTTGTCAGCCATATGACTATGTACGTCCTGAGTGCACATGCATATTGCAGTTAAAATGTATTAGGATGTATATAGATATCCACTGCAAATGCTATGTACAGAGCTCGTTCAGGAGCCAAGCCCGCTCCATACACGGATGGTATTGGCTGTCTATGACAGCTGAAACGCACCCGCAGCAGCCGCAGTCGGGGGTGAGTCTGATTGCAAGTGCTAACCCTTTACATGATGCTGTCACTTCTGACAGTGCCATTTAAATGTCACACGCAATCAGGATTTAAATGTCCCAAACAACCCTGCCACAATAAGATCGCGGGGTTAACATTTGGGTGTCATGGCAGCCTGGAGTTTTGTGAAGACCCACATGGTTGCCATGAATGTTTGACTATTTAGGACATGCTTTTGGAATGACTTTAATATGTAGCTCGTTAAAATATAGTATAATGTAATACTGTAGTATTGCATTTTGCTGTTTAAGTCCTGTATACAGATTAATAAAAAAAGTAAAAATTATTAATATACTTTTTAATTATTAGAAAAAAAAATTAAAATAAAAAAATCCTTTTTTCAGTCAGCATATTAAAAATTTAAAAAAAAAATGGGTAAAGAAGCGAAAAAATAGGTAATAGTGCATCAGTGCAGTGGAATAAATCCAATTTATTAAATGAACACATTATTAATCCTACATGGAAAACACTGTCAGAAAGAGAAACCACGCCAGAACTTGGCTTTTTTCTGGTCACCCATTCTTCAAGGAAAAAAATTGAATCAAATGCGATAAGAATGTCGTAAGTACCCCAAATTGGTACAAGTTAAAACTACAGGTTGCCACACAAAAAATAAGCCCTCACACAACCCCATCGACTGAAAAATAAAGTTATAGGGGTCAAAAGATGTCAACAGCAATTTTCTTTAGAAAAATGGTAATTTTTTAATTGAAAACTATATACATTTGGAATCACTGTAATCATCATGATCCATAGAATAAATATTTACTGCCCCATCCCTCACATTCATCGTAAATGGTGCCATTGCTGTTTCTTACCATTTCGTCCCACTTTTTTAAACAGTCCAATACATTTTATGATATTAATAGGCTTTACTACTAAAAAGCATGCCACTGCAATAAAATTGTATAGCTTGTCAGAACAACCTTCCTTTAGCTTTATATACACTGTATAGTAGAGCATGCTAAACTGTAGTCTCTCCAGTATCACAGAATCACTACCAGCTTTTATCTATGAAATAGTTTCTTCCACTGCATACGGTTCTGTTTCAGGATACTTTGAGCAAATGATTCCAAAATCCTGTAATATGTATGTTATATCTGTCTTTGTTTAAGGCATGCAAGGAATAAAGGGGGAAAAGGGATCCATAGGAGCCACAGGGGCACCAGGCACTCCTGGAGCTGTAGGTGCTAAAGGTACTATGGGGGCAGCAGGACCACAAGGTATTCAAGGGGTTAAAGGAGCTGCTGGTTCCAAAGGAGATAAAGGAGATCCAGGTATGTTATACTGCAATAATGAATTTAATATTAATTTCTGGGCAATTCCTCAGCAGCGGGGGGCAGTAAGGGACTCCCTCCACCTCTCTCCCAAGCAGCAGATGCCCCAAGGGATTTCCCCATAGCAGAAAGAGAGGGGACGGGGTTAAAGGCCTTCCCCAAGAGCATGGGGGAGAGGGCGGGGCTAGAGGGATCCACCCTCTCTGCACTATGTGGATTTTTCTTAGAAATCCCTTGTAGCCCTCCACCCCTCTCTCTGCACTATGGGGATATCCCTTGGGGTCCCCCTTAGCCCTGTTCTTTCTCTATGCCTGCTATGGGGAAATCCCAAAGCCCTGCGGGGCTTCACCTCTCTTTTTTAAGCAACGCGCTGCTCCAGTGAATGCACAATTTTCACGCGCATGAAGTTTGGGTCTTGTGCGTGTGAAAAATTGCCCATTCACGTGATTTTTTTGACACGCCTATAGTGCGCTAAAATCAAGCCCATGTTAAAGAGCCCTTACTCTTATGGAGCAGCTTTGTATATTAACTCTTAGAGCAGGTTTATATACCCTAATTGAGGATAGACAGACAGATAGATAATTGTTTTGAAATTGGGTTATGACATTAGTTTCAGAGTTTAAAATTCTTATTCTAGGAGCACAAGGACTGAAGGGCAATGATGGTTCAACTGGGGCTAAAGGTTCAACTGGTGCTCCAGGAGCTGCAGGTGCAAAGGGTGACAAAGGGTTAACTGGAGTCCCTGGAACTGTAGGGACGAAGGGATCTGATGGTGTTAAAGGAGACAAAGGAGATCCAGGTAACTTATACTGACCAACTTACAAAAATATGATAATTGATGTCCGAGAGGCTGATTGAACATAATAATTACTCTAAAAACAAATAGTTTATTCTAAATGCTCCGTCAATATTAAGTCTTTTTCCTTTAAGATTTTTTTTGTTTTGTTATTTTCACCTTAATGGCATTGCCATAGAAATTCCTGGGTGATATCATAGGGGTCCACAAACAACTGTAATACCAAAGTTATACTTCCCTATTGGTGATGGAATCTTTTGCTATAGTTCTTCAGTAGGATCATGTCAATTCCTGTGTCAAGGTTTGGAAAAACCAGGAGCTAAGAAAATTATGCATTTGTAGACCTCACTGACTGTTTTTTGTAAATACTGCTACTCTGTGCACACTTATGTGTACAAAATGACGGGCAGAGGTGTAACTTGTGGCTTTTGCGCACAGTGCAAAACAGGGTAACCTATCCTGTGGATAGGTGATAAAGCAAGATGCTGGAACAACTCCTTTAACCCCTTCCCGCAACAGGACGTACCGGTACGTCCTGGGGATAGGGCAAGATCACATAAGATCCCGCGCTATCCGGCACCGGGAGCCGGCTGTCAGTCACAGCCGGCGTCCCGCTGCAACAGCGGGGGGGCATCGGAGATGCGCCCCCCCCCCCCCCCCCCGCTGTTAACCCCTTCCCTGCTGCGATCTAAGTAGATCGCGGCAGGGAAAGAGTTCACAGAGGGATCGCGCTCCCTCTGTGTCTCCGGCCGGCTCTCGCGATATCATCGCGAGAGCCCGGCCTGTCACCATGGCAACAGGACGCCAGACACTGGCGTCCTGTATTGCCTGTGCCTATAATCGCTGTACAAGTGATAAGGCATGGGAGAGCAGTAGCTCTGCCATGCCTTATAACAGCGATCATAGGCATAGTGCTGCAAGTCCCTCAGAGGGACTCAAATAGCAGGAAAAAAAAGAAGAGAAAAGTGTAAAAAAAAGAAAAATGTAAAAAAAAACCTTTTTGAATTGGAACACTTGAAAAACTACTGTGGCAAAAATATGGTGTCTGTCGGCATGTGTGAAAGCACCCTTACAAAGTAACAATAACTGGTGCGTTCTGATGCAGTTCAGTGTGGACCTTTGTATAAAAACCGCCTGTCTCCAAGAGCCCATCATAAAGCACCCGTCCCCCTTTTTCGCTAACTATGCATCTATAATTGTGAGCCATAAAATGTATTAGCTCCTAGTAGACAAAAAGCTGCTTTTACAGCGGTAGAGGGTCCCTTATTTACTGGACGACTCATATGGTATTTCCATCTCAGATACACTACTATATCTACTATACTCACCATAAAATCTTCAAAAAATCTTACTAAATTAAATGCATGAAAACATTCTACTGTATAATTAAAGCTATATGTGATAACTAGCTGATATACCCGACTTCGCCCGAGTTAATTTGGTACTGGTATTTATCTGGTGTTCACACGGAAAATCTTATGAAGTCGTGCTTACTTTAGAGATACCGAGGAAAAACATATGTTCACCATTTTGCATAGTTCTCTGCGTTACCCAGGAAACACCACGGGGAGGCAACCATGCGACGTTTCCTTTATATAAAATGACATCAGGAAGTGAGAGAATTTGATTACGTACATAAAATTTGGACACTAATTCTTTTGCGCATAGAATTGAATAATCGAGTTGGGACCCATTAGCTTTTCCTACTTATGACATAATCAATGCTCCTGCCAAATTTCCCATTTCTATGACACCGGAAAGTGAAAAAATTACATTCTGCACGTAAAATTTCAACGCCAATTCTTTTGTGCTAGAATTGAATAATCGAGTTGGGACCTATTAACTTTTCCTATTTATGACATAATCAATGCCCGTGCCAAACTTCATGTTTCTATCACATTGAGAAGTGAGAGATTTAGATTATGTACGTAAAATTTGGACGCTAATTCTTTTGCGCATAGAATTGAATAATGGAGTTGGGACCCATTAGCTTTTCCTATTTATGACATAATCAATGCTTGTGCCAAATTTCCTGTTTCTATGACACCGGAAAGTGAAAAAATTACATTCCGCACGTAAAATTTCGACGCCAATTCTTTTGCGCTAGAATTGAATAATCGAGTTGGGACCTACGAACTTTTCCTACTTATGACATAATCAATGCTCGTGCCAAATTTCACGTTTCTATGACACCGGAAAGTGAGATAATTAGATTCCGTACGTAAAATTTGGACGCTAGTTCTTTTGCGCATAGAATTGAATAATCGAATTGGGACCTATTAACTTTTCCTATTTATGACATAATCAATGCTCCTGCCAAATTTCGAGTTTCTATAACACCGGGAAGTGAGAGAATTAGATTCCGTACGTAAAATTTGGACACTAATTCTTTTGCGCATAGAATTTAATAATCGAGTTGGGACCCATTAGCTTTTCCCATTTATGAGATAATCAATGCTCGGGCCAAATTTTAAGTTTCTATGACATTGGGAACTGAGAGATTTAGATTACGTACGTAAAATTTCGACGCCAATTCTTTTGCGCTAGAATTGAATAATCGAGTTGCGACCCAATTACTTTTCCTATTTTGGAGATAATCTATGCGTGTGCCAAATTTCATGTTTCTACGACATCGGGAAGTTGGAGAACTTTTGGCGAGTCAGTCAGTCAGTCAGTCAGTGAGTCAGTCAGTGAGTCAGTGAGTCAGTCAGGGCTTTCGTCTTTATATATATAGATATAGGATGCCAGTAAATACCATGCTTACAGAACATATCAATAATATATGCATACTGTTTTTCGAAGGTATTCAAGGAACGAAGGGAGAGAAGGGACTTGCTGGTACTGCTGGGGCGACAGGGATTGCAGGTGCAAAGGGTTCTATTGGTGCAACAGGACCTCCAGGCAGCCAAGGTTTAAAGGGAAGCCCAGGTGCCAAAGGAGACAATGGAGGTCCAGGTATATAAAACATTTACATTACCAGAGAATTTAGTCTGAATGATTATCAAACAATTGAACATCAAATATGTTGTACTAAATATTAATTCAGGTTCATATATAATTTCCATTCATAGGCCCACAAGGTCCTACAGGAGCAGTTGGTGCTCCTGGTATAGCAGGTGCTAAAGGAGCAACTGGATCTCCAGGTACTGCAGGTGCCAAAGGAGCAACTGGCGCTAAAGGAGACAAAGGAGATTCAGGTATGTTTCATTTGATCTTATGAAGTATAGAATGATTCTTACCAAAACTAAGTGTATTCACCTATAGAATGCCTAGACCCTGTAGGTTCTCAGTCTGTGGTGTATGTACCCCAGTGGATTCATGTCTCTACAGATTACATGTACTGTGTCATTGCTGTGCTTTTAATTGGCTCTACAGTGTATGACCAAAGTCTTGGAGAGTCTGATGGATTTTGTTCGATAGAATGTGATCAGGATTATTGGGAACCATGTCATAGACTGTTCTCCAACCTGCAGCTCTTCACCACAATTAATAACGTCTAGCCTGTGGCTGCCAGAGCATTCTGGAATTTGCCATTTCACACAAGATGGAATTACGCCGTAGGGTACAGCAAAAACCACAGCTGCGGAATTCTACACCAAAATCCGTAGATCTAACTGTGGATTTTGATGCAGAATTGTAAGCAGGTTTCAAGCTATTTTCAATTCTGCATCAAAAAGTGATGCTTGTAAGAAAAAAATCAAGCATCACTTAAACACATGCTCATCTAGTTTATGGGTGATGGATGCCACTGCTAGGCATCTGTTTGATAAGTCCATCACATAGAGGCTATAATGGTATTCATTTAACGAATTTGTCAAGGAAAGCTAATTGCTTCCTATGATGGACACTCTAGGGTAGCATCCGTCTCCCATATACAATTATATCTGCTATGGATAGACTTTTTTTGAGGCTGCATCTTGATGAAATATTGCTGCCTGCTGCACTAGTCAATCCAGAAAAAAAATGGTTTTCCAATGATTGACTGAACAAAAGCCAAACAAGCCTTGGTCTGATGCACAGGGGTCTATAGATCTGTTTGGTGTATGTGCTGGGAGCCTTCCTTCAGATGGCTTCAGAGTGAAAGTGGCCTTGCACAAACTCGTAATGGGTAACAAAATTGTAACTATGTTCAGCATGAATAAAATACTCAGATGAAAAAAGATCTAAATCCAAACTCTGTACACTCAGAACTATTGATTTTTTTGTGCCTTTTTATTGTAGATGCCACTCTATCAACGAAGATTGTAAACTTAGAAAACAAAATAACTGCTCTAGAGAAAAGCCTTCTGTCTCTCAGAAAAGGTAAATCTATTTCCTAGCTTCACTATTTTCAACTTACTTGATAATATTAGTATATAAGTGAGCTGAACACACAGTGCTTGAAGAGGGATGGGAGATAAGCAGCTTGCAGACTCTCATCATACCACTTATCTCCACAGTTTGAAATTAGGCTATTGGTAAAAAAACTGTTGTGTTCTTGCTACATTGTAGATATTAAGATAATTTCTGGAAGTTTCCATAGACTTTAGATTGTCATTGAATACAACAGGGTCTAACTAAAAAATCTAAGTGTATGGCAAACTTATAATTTCAACTCTCAAAATGATGTAACTAAAATACATCTTTTTTTGTTTCAAGCCAAATGTGAGTTTAGTCACATTGATTGGTTTAGCTGAAACCTTCCTGTTATGCCAGATATCATGCACATTTTCACACTGAATAAATTCTATACACATATTGGAAGAATACGCAGAATGCATTAAAATAGTTTAGATTTTAAAGAGGGTTTTTGGTTTTATATAAAACTTAAAGTTTTTTTTACATAAAATGACATCAGTGGTAGTGGGGGATCACATAGATATTAAATGAATGCCTCTTTGCTGCAGCATTGCTTTCTGCTGTTGCCCCGTCCTCCTGTGGTTTATTTACATTTTGCCTGCAGAGGTCACGTGGTTGTTTACTCATGTGATTGCTGTAGCCAATAGGAGGCCAGACAGGGGATTTCATCAGTGACAACCAGTAAACAGTGCTGGCACTTCACATGAGCTTCTAATGGAGAAGCCTACGTGACATGTTTATGGGATGTCACCTGCCAGAAGACCCGGTGACATCACCTGCCAGAAGCGCCACAGTAACTATATTAATTAAGCATAGTTTGGGGCAGGAGGGCCCAAATGTGTACTGAAAAAATTACTTGGGCAAACCTTTAAGTACTACTTCGATGAAAAGATCTACAACTTTCTAATATATTTTGTGTTTCAATTTCCTACCATTTTCAATATGTGTTTTCTGTGAAAAATTGGTTAACATTCAGCGCTGTGACTGGTTCTTCCATCATGACGATGCGCCGGCTCACACAACACTGAATATAAAGAGATTTTTGATTAAAAAATCCATTGCCTCACATTCCGTATTCACCTGATCTCTCTACATGCAAATTTGTTTTACGAGTGCTTTTAGCAGTGGAGAATGAAACTAAATTTGACAGCAGCTCATTGTTCGTGTGAATCCGGCATCACAAAATAGGAACAACTTACTGAAAAAAAATCATTGGAGCTGAACGCAACCTTCCCCACCAACGTTGGCTGGTCTACCGCCTCAGAAGGGTTCTGCAGACATTCATCTACTAGAAGCCTTATTAACAATGCCCCGCCCACTAGAAGAAGATTTCTTTTTTGGGTACCCCTTCATATATTTTTTTGTAGTCTACACTGTGCAGAGTGCTGTATCCACTTCTCAGGAAGAGCAGGACAGCTGTAGCTAGACATGATTAATATTCTCCTAATGTAAATAATACTGTTCTCAATAACTGAGAGCAAACCAATATTTTTGTGACTATGAGGTATTGAAACATAGTATATTAGAAAGTTGAATAACTTTCCATTTACATGATACTTAAACATTATTTACATGAAACTTTTCCTCCCCTTTAACACTTTGCCAACATCTAACATACATTTGCAGTATGTCTGATGTGCTCCATACCCAGGTAATGCTGATCCCAGCAGTTAACCCTTTAGATGCCCTGCTTATCACTGACCCTGACAGTGGGCTTACCTCCCAAATGCCCCCCCTTCCACCTTGCTACGAGATCACGAGGTGCTTTTTATTTGCCAATGCAGCTTTGGACCACACCTGCCATGGATTTTTATCAATTTAGGCCTGCTTGTGGTAAGACTTAATAGGATACCTGCAAAGGTACACTATACTGCATATACTAAAGTGATCAGACAATCCCAAGTTCAAGTCTCCTATGTGGGCTAAAAAAGTAAATATAAGTTCAAGGGAGTCTGTCAGCTCAAACATGTGGTCCAATTTGCAGACATCATGTTATAGAGTAGGAGGAGCTGAACTGATTGATACATAGTTTTATGGGGAAATATTCAGTAGAACTTGTATTTAATCATTTGTATCTCTGCTCATTCTGAGCTGAACAGTCCAGTGGGCGGAGCTACCAGTGATTGACAGCTACCCCTGTATGTACAGACAAACACAGATAGCTGACAATCATTGATAACTCCGCCCACTGGACTGTTCCACTCAGAATGTGCAGAGATATGTATGAAGAAAATACAAGTTCTACTGAATCTTTCCCTATAAAACTATATATCAATCTGCTCAGCTCCTCCTGCTCTATAACATGATACCTGCAGTATGAATAGTATATTTGTACTCAGAGATTTCTTTTAAATAAAGATTTTTTTAAATATAAAAAAATATTACAGGTTTTAAAAACTTTTTTCCCGTTTTTAACATAGAAAAAATCAAAGCAAAAAAAGTTCTGGTAGCACCACATCCATAAATGCCTGATCTGTTTTTAAAAAAGCATTACTTATCCTTCACAGTAAGCACCACTTGATAAAAATAAACATCAGACATGAGCTTTTTTGGGCACCCCTACCTCCAAGAAAAACATTAATAAAAAGCAATAAAAATGTTGTACCTAAAAATGGTAACAATGAAAACCACAGGTCAGTCAGTAACTGACACAACTCAACTCAATCAATGGAAAAAGAAAAAAATGAAGGAGGTCAAGAAAAAAAAACTATATGAGGGTCATCTAAAAATAATTGCAAATAATAGCACAGACATCACCAAAATAGAGGATTAAATATTTAAAGCAAATGTGCTCCCCTTACACCAATATTGGAATATCGCTAGGTAGAGAATTCAATGGGACAGCTGCAGCCTTTCTCCAGTCGGGGCAGCGGGAACGGGTGCAGTATATCAAAAAAATAAATGTAGGTTAAAAAAATGGAAGTGGCGGCGCTGTTGTCTTATATCAGTGAATCCAGAGGGGGTCAAGAATAACTTTTATTAGGACTACACATTACAGACTTCATTGTCAGGCCACATCCATGAGCCACCTAAATCTTCACGAAAGAAATCTGAGATAACATTATGTTATAGGACAGTATTTGGTGAGATGGCATGGTTTGACGGGTGCTGACATCCTCTGTTTGGCGGCAGAGGTATGAATGATACTACAGATAACACTTATGACCTCCCTTTTCTCTGACTTTGTTATACTGCAAATTGGTATCTCTATAATTGTACTGACCCACAGAATAAATGTAACATATTTTTGCTATACCATATATGCCCTAAAAGTAACCCTCCACACCGAAATGGTGCGATTGCGTTTTCATTCCATTCTCCCCCGAGTTAGGCTAGCTTCACACGAATCATCTGTGCAGACGATCCACGGTATTCCGCGCGCATTGAAAAAATAGAATACTCGCATGTCCGCTCAGATCAATGGATAGCGACTGCAATTTCCGCAAGCGGATTTAGAATCGCGGCATGTTCTATTTTTGCACGAACTCTGCATAGACGGCTTTCATTGAAGTCAATGGAAGCCATACAACCCTCAGTCTATCCGCAATTGACAGTGCAGATAGGCCACGGGTACCTGCATCATTGCCAAGTGATGGCACTGGAAAAACAAATATTTAAAAAAAAAACTAACTCACAGCGAGCATCCAGGGTCATCCGCAGTACAGGAAAAAAGGGTACGCAGGGTCGCCGGTTGTGGTCAGAGCCGGATTCCTCATGCGGAATCCGACTCGTTCATGTGCAGGCGGCCTTAGATATTTTTTTAAATGTTTTTAAATTAATTATATGATATTTTAAATGCTGCTTTTTGGAAAATACAACTCATCCCACAAAAAACAAGCCCATCCGTCAATGGAAAGATTAAAAAACGTAATTTTTTGTAAAGTAATAAGGAAAAAACAAAAAATGAAAAATGGCTGACTTTAAGGGATAAAAGTTGCTTTGACATTGATTCGCAGTGTGTGTTGGAGTTATACATTGGGAGGATTTCCCTATGAATGCCTCTAACAAATGATACTGTATAGCATACAGTCAGGTGAATGGGGGCCTATAGATATGTGTGAAGTAAGCACCAGGAGCTTTATAGCTAATGGACTACGCAAAAAGTGGTAAGAAAACAACCTAAGAATTAATTTGGCCTTGAAGTGAAAATACATTTATCTATAACCTCATCAACAGTTATTTCATTTACTTGCAAAATATACTTCTGGTTTTCTGTTTATTGTTCTTACATCATATGCTGCACAATACATACAGGAAACTGAAACTTCCTTTCTTTGACAGTGTGCTATTTCCAAAGTGGAGTTGTGACATATGGAAATAAAATATATGTCACAAATGGAAATGAAGGTGATTATAATACAGCCAAAGCTGCCTGCCAGGGGGCCCAAGGCACAATACCCATGCCACTCAGTAGTGCTGAAAATACTGCCATATCACAGATCGTGAAGGCTAGGGGCAAAAGAACATTTCTTGGCATAAATGACCAAAAAGAAGAAGGTAAATATTTATATGAGAATGGCAACCAAATTACTTACAAGAACTGGAGTCCAAATGAGCCCAATGGGGGCCGAAAGGAAAATTGTGCAGAAATACTGGAACAAGGACAATGGATTGACAAGAACTGTGATCACAAAAATATGATTGTGTGTGAATTTTAGGAAGATTTGTTTGAAAAGTTAATCAGTGATTCAGAGTTTTGGAAACAATATTACTGCTACTTTTAAACCTTTTGTCACTGAATGCACAGGGAATAGGTAATAAGAGAGCACGTAAGGTAAAGGTCACACCACGCTTTTGTGTATTTTTTTTGTGGGGGAGTCAAACCCTTTTAGGACAGAATGAAACGTGATGGAAGAATGATGCAGGAAATGTTCTCTGTCTTACTGAATATCAGGATCTCAACAGATGTTGTACAATAGAAGACAATGGCCATAGGATAACTCTTCTTTTGCACCCCGCTTAAATACTACTTTTCACTAGACTTTAAAAATTAACAGTACCTTTCAACAATATGCAAAAACATAGCCTAAGCCATTCAGGTATTTCTGCTATATGACTGGGTCTCCACCTCTCCACTTTGCAGGTCTTTGATTTTATATTCTCATGCACTTATGTAGGCCAACTTAACCCTTAAGGACCAGGCTGTTTTACTCCTGAAGGACCAGAGTTTTTTTAGGGATTTTACCGCTGTACTGCCCTATTTTTTTCCTCCAGCTATCAAAATTATTCTTGCTGCGTTTTCTTTACGTGGCCTCTAGGGTTATTTTTTAAAATCTTTTCTTCACTGACTTTTTCCCCCTGTTTTTTAGTTTTATTGAGGGTAAAAGGCTAAAAAAATTATATTCTAAAAATCTATAGTTTTTTTAATTAGTTTACTTATGCCAAAATAAAGCATGGGAATGGGTTCTTTTTGTTTTGAACATTTAGATGTATAATATGTATAGTTTTGGATTACAGGGCGCATACAGTGACTGTTTTGGTTGGCGGGTCATTTTCTTTTTTGAGTATATATTTTTATTTTATTATGTAATTTTTTTACTTGTTTACTTGTGAGCATTGTACAATTCTTTGTTTCGCTTGTGGTTGTGAGAATGTTAACACTTAACACAAGGTTTCCCTATGGATTGTAGTTCATCGTTGGGGACCCCAGCAGTGGAACAGTTTATGATCAGTTTGTCAAGAGACTCTTCTAACAGTATGGGTTGTGCAAAGCAGTGAACTCTTTACTAACAAAAAAATGGCTACTAAAATAATTAGAAGCCTGTTGCTTTTGTAATTGACCCTTTCTACATGAAATTAAATAGCCCCCACTAGTGTTCCTGAAATGCTGTATCTATTTTAGTAAATACTTGCATTCCCTAGGCGTAACTAGAGGGGATGTAGGGGTTGCGGTTGCACCCGGGCCCAGGAGCCTTAGGAGGCCCATAAGGCCCTTTCTTCTCCATATAGAGAGCCCAGTACTATAAATAAAGCTTTATAGGTGGGGGCCCTGTTACAGGTTTTGCTTTGGGGCCCAGAAGCTTCAAGTTATGTCCCTGCATTAAAGGGTTAAGAGAAGTTGGGGGGCCCCAAGATAAACTTTTGTACCCGGGCTCATAAGTGTTTAGCTGCACCCCAAAGCAGCGCTATAGACTTTGAATGGAGCAGCAAGGCAAGCGCCTGACTGTCGCTTCATTAATACTGCTCCTAGGTGCAGCCTTCAGACTGGGTGAGAATAGGGGAACAAGGGATCCCCATTCAGATGATTGCTGGGGATCCCACTGATATCAGCTATCACTTTGCCAGTGGATAGGTGATAATTGTTTTTGGCTATGTATGAGGCCACACTCTGCTCCATATACCTGCAGATAGAGCTGGTCAGCAAAACATGTTGTGTTTTTAGATTTTTAAGTTAAAGCACATTTATAGACATTAATAATAAAAGTTATTAATATCCTTATTTAGATGGTGTTAAGTGGAACTTTATTGCTACTGGCAACATGTTAATATAAGTAGTAGCCCTTACCAGCTATAAGGGTCTTCTTTAACTTTTTGACACAGTTATAGACACTCAGTGAAGTACTGGATAGGTAAATAGTGCAGGTGGATAGTGACTCCTGCTGTGCATTAGAATGAATTACATGCAAATAGATGAAGTAATGTATTTGAATAAGGGAAAACGCTTAAAGTGGCTCTAAACATCATTCATAGAGCAAAATTAAATATATTACTTTCCGATATATATAGTGCGGTATATAAACTAGGAGGCATTCTTCATGTTATCTAATAAACCTAAACTGTACATAAAAAGGTAATCATTACATTATTAGTAACAGGTTGTTCAAAATTGTTAACAATTTTCTTGAGAATTGTTAGAAAACAGAACAAAAAAGCCATTATTCACCTTTTAGATGCCTTGCTGCTCCAGTGCTGCTGCTCCACTCTCTGCACCATTCATCATTCATGTGACTACTGCAGCCACCCACTAGCCTCGGCGTTCATGTGTGCATGAATGATATGTGACCCCTGAAGCCAGTGATTGACTACAGTGGTTATGTGAATGTTGACCACTATGTCATCACTGCAAAAGCTCCAGGCAGCATCACAGGAGTGGATGGCCATTTAAAGGTTGAGTAATGTTTGCTCCTTTCTTTTGTAGCTACAGTATCTGCTCTATGGCATTTTCTTTAAATCTCAGCCAACCCTTTTATATTAGTTGGATTTATGATATAGTTGTTAAGAAGTAAAAATAAAAAAGTAAAGAATACTGTTTTAGTTTCAATTTTATTACGTTTATCAGTTAAACAAAATCAGAACTTGTCCAAGGACATTGCTACCCATTATACAAAGTATAATATACAGCAAAGTATACTGCTTTGTTGTAAAAGTCAGAGCTCAATGCACTCATGGAATTTCAGTTTCCTTTCTTTCACTTTATATGAACATAAAAATAAGTGTTGATTATGATTGATAATCTGTTTTCCCTTAGTCCTTACAGCAGCACAACCATGGGGTTAATTCCGCCCTTATGTTCTATCAGGAAAGATGGATTTTTAATTAATCAAAGTAAAGAATTAACTAGATCCCCCTGACGCTATAAGGGCTCTTTAAAACTGATTTTCGTCCGCCCGCATCGCACCCAAAAATCGCATAAACAAGAGAAAGCCGTGACCAAGTCATGGCTAAATCTCCGTTTTCTCATCTGTTCATACACCGCAGCCCGGAATTCCGTAGGCCAGGAGGAGAGACCTTAGCGTTACTAAAGTCTCACTCCTCCTCTCCTTGCTGGCTGATCGCGGCAATAGAAAGCTACGATAGAAGCCTATAGGAGCTGCTGGCAAGGGGAGGGAGAGGGACTTTAGCAGTGCTTGTCACACTAAATTCTTTCCCCGCCTATGGGAGCTGCCGGTAAGGGAAGAGGGAGCGACTTTAGTAAGGCAAGCCACTGTTAAACTCCTTCCCTCTTCCCGTTTCTTACAGCTCTCATAAGCACCCCTAGGACCACAACCTCTGCAACTCTTATACGTGGCTAAGACCCATTTATGTATAGGACTGTGAATAGTAGGTCTCATTCTTGCAGACCCTTTTAGGCTTATTCTCACTCAGGCCTCTAAGACTAAAACCCATTCGCCCCTGTATGGTGTCTTGAAGGGCACTAAGTTGGACTGCCTAGAGGGAGGAAAAATAAAGGTGCACTAGTACAAACAAGCTCAATACACTGTAGCAGACTGCAAGTGGCAACCTAACCAACTGAGAACCTAGTAAACGATTCATAAAACACTCTTGTGCATGCCTCAGCACAATCGAGGATGCCCATTATAGTAAATTAAAATAGAAAAACAACAGTAAGCAACAGATTTAACAAACCACCTGTCCTGGCCACACATGGCTGACACCCTTCTTATGAGGTCTGGTGGCTCAACATTATTGTTTCATTTGATTCACTAAAACTTCTAACTTTTCTGATAGCACTCGGAGGCAGAACTAACCTCATGGCTGTGCTGCTGTTGGGCATAAGGGAAAGCATGTTTTTACATCCTTTAAAATATAGTCTGTGGCCTTGTTAGTTTGAATATTTTTGTTAATAAACTAATTGCCATATTGTTCTGCTTTAGGCCTCATGTCCACGGGGAAAATCAGATCCGCTGCAGATTCTCAATGGAGAATCTGCAGCGGGTCCCTCCTGCCCCGCGGACATGAGCGCCGAAAATAGCAATTTAAAAGCATTTACCTATCCGTAGCGGGCGGGGACGCTCTGCTCTTCCTCACGGCCGGATCTTCATTTTCGGCCGGCGGATGAATTCCTGACGCCGGCGGCACGTCGCCGGCAAGTCGTCGACGTGCCGCGCGCATGCGCCGGGCACATCCGCCGAGCCGAAGCAAGGGAGATGCGGCCGTGAGGAAGAGAAGAGCTTCCCGGACCGCTGCGGGTGAGTAAATGCTTTAAATTCCTATTTTAGGTCTCCCGCGGATCCGGACGGCTTCCATAGGCTTCAATAGAAGCCTGCGGGAGCCGTCCCCGCGGGAGACCCGCATGAAAATGGAGCATGGTCCAGATTTTTTCATGCTCCATTTTTTTTAAAATCACTTTTATTGACGATCCGCGGGTATTTATCTACCCGCGGGTGGTCAATGCATCCCTATGGGGTGCGGATCCGCGTGCAGGTAATCCGCTGCGGATCCTAAATCATATTTTCCCCGTGGACATGAGCCCTTACTGATTAAATTTTCCAATTTCCTTCATTGAAAACAAATTTAAATAAAAAGAAATGTAAAACAAATTCAAGAATCCTTTTAGTTTTTTAAATGGGTTGTGTCATGAAGACATAAACTCAGATGGTCTGGTGAATTATGGCATATGATCATCCCCACTCAGGGTCCCCTCCATGAGCCGGCTCTCACAGATTTAAGCTGTTATGCGCTACATAAACAACATTTGTCCACAAGTACAAGTGGCTGGCTATGGTTTTCCACAGCAAAATCAGCTGTTTGTGGCTGCAAGCTTATGCTGGGTTTCCACTTTGCATTACCCGCATGTGTTTGAAACTGCGCCCACTTGCAGCAGCCAATAACTGCACAATCATGCTGGCAAGATTGTGCGTCCATGGGCAGGCAGTGTTTCAAAGCATGTTGCTAATACAGTGTAGAAATTCAGCCTAAAATGATTGTGTCTGATGAGGCATTTTCCTTAATTGAAAAGAAAGTCAAGCATTATGTTCAGGATAAGCCTCATAAAATGACCTCTGCAAAGGTCACAGATCATTCCTCTCCCGGAGAAGTCAATGGGCCCCCTCCTGTCCACTGTGTAACTTGCTCAGACAGATGAAAAGCATCTCTAAATGCTATTAATTGCAGCTCAAACATGATGGACACCCCCATAGTTATAGACAGACAATAGAATAAAAAATGAAAAATCAGAAGGCAAAAACAGTTTAGAAAAAAAAATCAAAGTTTCATTGTTTAGTTTTAATTAGGAAAAATATAGGTCTTTTTCGTTTTCAAGATCTGTTTGTTTTTTTCTGACTGAAAATATTTTCAGCTGAGAAGTGGGTACAGTTGTTTCCAGTGTAGGCAATCCACTGTGGGTTAAATAAATCAGCAGCAGCACAAAATTCTATCATATTTTAAAGGGCTACTCTGACGTAAAAACACATTTTCCATCCCTTCCCCATTCTATTGATTGCCTGTTACACTATTGAGATCTCATTAGTGTATTGCAGCCACTTCCATGCAGCTTAGCCCCCTGTCTGATGCTTTTCAGGCACAAACTTTCCATCAATCCCATGATGCATCAGCCTAGCATTAACTATGGAGCCTTACCATTTATACCACTCCTGGGGTGCGGGGTGGAGGGATTTAATTATTACCTTTTATATTCTCCTTAATAAGCTACAGACCATTGGTATCCAGTCAGGAGGATGATCTGTTATCTCCTCTATTATATCTGTGTGATAGGAGCTGTGTGATCACCACCAGTAACTGTGATAGGAGTGTCTGTGGCCTCCTATAGGCAGTTTATGTGCTAGGATTCATGCAACAGCACCACACAGAGCAAGTAATTGACTAGCAACTGAGTACATAAACTTAGGTAGAACTGAGCTGGTCAGAATTGAGATCACATAGCCATCTGAAGAGAAGGTTTCAGACATAGAAAAATAATCATTATTAGATACCTAATAAATTAACATAAAAAAATTACAGAGTGGCCCTTTAACAGTTTGCTACAATATATCAATGTACTTAAAATGTATCAGTCGGAACCCCAGGCTAATCCAGATGTTGTCAGAAGTAGAAAAAACTTTTTTTTCAGATACTCTTTTCAGTACACAGGGGTGTATTTACTTAGACTGGCATTTCATACACTCGTCTAAGTACATTCTGTGCCTAGTTACAAGCTGCGAATGTATTAAGACAATGGGAAAATGATAAAAAATCTCCGACACTTCAGGGGTCTATTCAATATGTAGATAGTGATGAGAGTCACATGAGATGCAAGTAGATAAAATGTACCCCCCACTAAATATCACATGCCTAATGCAGGAGGAAGTGCAAAGTCGGCTAAAAAAGATTAAAATCGACAAATCGCCAGGCCCAGATGGAATACACCCAAGTGTTCCAGGGTAACTAAGTGACGTGATAGACAGGTCACTATTTCATATATTTAGAGACTCTATTGAAACCGGGATTGTACCGTTGGATTGTCGCATTGCCAGTGTGGTTCCAATATACAAAAAGGGGCCAAGAAGAGAGCCTGGTAACTACAGGTCGGTAAGTCTCACTTCAATAATTGGAAAAATATTCAAGGAGTTTCTGAGAGATGCCATCCTGGAATACCTCAAGGAAAACAACTGTATAACTCCATCAGCATGGATTTATGAGGGGATGATCATGTTAAACCAATTTAATCTGCTTTTACGATGAAGTAAACTCTAGGCTGGACCTGGGAAAGACTATTAATATTGTATATCTGGATTTTTATAAAGCATTTGACACAGTCTCGCATAATAGGTTGATATATAAAATGAGACAGCTTGGTCTGGGCTAAAACATGTGTATTTGGGAAAGAACTGGTTTGGAGATAGAAATCATAGGGTGGTGATAAACAGTTCATACTCTAATTGGGCCACCGTTGCTAGTGTAGTGCCCATTCTGTTTAATATATTTATCAATGACCTAATAGAAGAACTGTACATTAAAATATTGATATTTGCCAATGATACCAAATTATACAAGATAATTAATACAACGGAGGACAATGTGGGGCTGCAAATGGTCCTAGATAGTCTGGGGGCTTGGGTAGAAGGATAGCAAATGAAGTTCAACATTGATAAATGTAAGGTTATGCACATAGGCAGGAGAAATGGATGTCATGGTTATATATACACTAAGGCCTCATTCAGCTGAGCGTGTTTATGTGCGTACATACGTCCACACAAAACTTTGCATCTATTAAAACCATTGGCTCCCTATGGTGTGTTCACATGTCTGTGTTTTACAGGCATGCAGACGCACGTACCTGCAAAACATAGGACATGCGTGCACCATAGGTCCGTGCTGCACGTCAATATTCCCCGCGGGGGGTCCCCTTGTCACTGAACACTGTGACAGCACTGTCACAGTGTTCAGTGACAAGGGGACTACATGCGAGGAGTAAAAAATCCCCTGCCACATCTTTTTTCATCTTCGCAGGGAGTCGCCTCATCACTGAACACTGTGACAGTGACGAGGGGATTATTTGCAGGGAGTAAGGAATCCCCTGCCACAGCTGTGACAGCTGTGGCAGAGTATGGTGCAGCTCTCCCATTGATTTCAATAGGGGTGCTGCTGTCCGTGGCCCCATCGACAGCAATAGTATGCTAGCACCCCCCGCAGTGATTTTCAGGGAAGGGCTTTAAATATAAGCCCTTCCCTGAAAATCATCCCTAACTGTAGTAAAAAATAAAATAATATATATACTCACCTGTCTGCTGCTGACGGAGCTGAAGCGCATCTACCCGCTTGTTCTCCTGGCACTGTACTGAAGCTCTTTAAGCAGGCGGGGATTTAAAATCCCCACCTGCTGAAAGGGCTGCGTCTGATTGGCTGACCGCTCAGCCAATCATAAGCAGCACTCAGCCATTCATTGAATGACAGCTGAGCGCTGCCTATGATTGATCATAGCGCTCAGCTATTTACAGGCAACTTTCTGCCATTCATTAAATTCATGCATGTTTTGGCACATGTGTGGACGCGCGGATTTGTGCGCAGCTACGTACGTGCAAATGTGCGCTCATGTGAACAAGGCCTAAATGGGGTACTGCTAGGGAAAAGTGATATGGAAAAAGAACTGGGGGTACTAGTTAACTGTAGATTTAACTGGAGTAATCATTGCCAGTCAGCTGCTGCAAAGGCAAATAAAGTGCATTACAAGAGGTATAGGAGTGAAGGATGAAAACATTATTCTTTCACTATATAAGGCACTTACATATGAATAATGTGTACAGTTCTGGACACCGGTGCTCAGGAAAGACATTGCAGTGCTTGAGGGAGTTCAAAGACTGGCAACTAAATTAATAAATGGAATGAGAGGACTGGAATACCCAGAGAGGCTAACAAAATTGGGATTATTCACCCAGAGAAAAAGATGGCTAAGGGTGACCAAATAACTATGTATAAATACATGAGGGGACAATATAAGGATCTCTCCCATTATCTGTTTATACCCAGGACTGCGACGGTAACAAGAGGGCATCCTCTATGTCTAGAGGATGGTTTCATCACCAACATAGAAGGAGGTTATTTACTGTAAGAGCTGTGAGACTGTGGAACTCTCTGCCTGAGGACATGGTGATGGCAATGTTGATAAAAGAGTATAAGAGGGGCCTGGGGGGGCGTGGCCTGACCGAGCACCAAGATGGCTGCATAATTAAGGTGCTCCGAGCGCAGAGGCTTTCAAAAGCAACCTCAAAGCAGAAAAGGTTGTTTCCCACCCAGCAGAAAGACACCCTGCACTGCCAACATTAGCGGTGAGCGGAGGAACCGCTGTCGGCATTACCATCCACTGCACGGACACCCGGAGAGCCCGCTCTCTGCACGTGGCAGCTTCCCCATAGCGGCCCCTACACCTACATCGCACGTAATCTCCCTGGTGGTGAGAGACAGCCGGTGGATCGTTCAAAAAACGACGGTCCCCGACGGCTTCCACTCGTAACGGAGAGAGACGAGGTGGTTCCCACCCGGCAGAAAGAAACCCTGCACTGCTAACATTAGCGGTAAGCGGAGGAACCGCTGTCGGCAGTATCATCCCCTGCACGGACACCCGGAGAGCCCGCTCTCTACACGTGGCAGCTTCCCCATCGCATGTAGTCTCCCTGGTGGTGAGAGACAGCCGGTGGATCGTTTAAAAACCAGCGGTCCCCGACGGCTTCTACTCATAAAGGAGAGAGACGAGATGGTGTGCGGCAACCCAGCTATGAAAGCAGCGGAGAGCAGATGAGCCGCCGTAAGTCCTGTCAGCCCCTGCACAGACGGCTAGAGGACTTCTTCACCCTGCGTGGCAGCCCATACACAGCGGATCCTGATCCTGTGACACAGCCTGCAATCCAAACAGAGGAATCCAGCTTGCAGCCTCCTAGAACCAGTGAGAGCCTCCAGACAAGGACCGCAGCAGATCGGAGGTGAGACACAGCGGTGAGTGACACTTCAGCCCCGCTTAACAACCCCCTGCCCCACGCCACTAACTCCATGTCGGCCATTAAGGGGAAAGCTCCCCAAAAAAGCAAGTCACATTCCAACAAAATGGCTGCAAACACAGCCCAAAACAAGAAAGCACACGCATCCCCGACCGCTAGCCCATTAAAACAAAGGGCTAAAATAGCAGAAGAGCAGATAGAAGACCCAAAAAGCCCTCAGATGGAAGACCTTATCACTTCTATGCCCTCTTCAGATAAACCAGCCACAGAGGCATTTATGAAAGAAATGTTACTGGCCCTAAAAGATTCCTTACAAGTGAACTTTGACTCATTAAGCTCTACCCTAAAATCCTCTATGGAGGAGATGGAGGAAAGAGTATCCCATACTGAAAACAAAATGAGCGAAATTACTCAATCTCACAATAATCTAATTGACGAACACTACTCTCTGTCAGAAGAGGTTGACGCTCCCAAAATAAAGCTTGCAGATATAGAAGATAGGAACCAACGTAATAACGTCAAATTCAGAGGCATCCCAGAGGCGATCCAGACAGCTGAAATCACCAACTATATCCAGCAACTGATTAAAACAGTCCTCCCAGATGTTACAGCCATGGATTTAACCATAGATAGAGCGCACAGATTGCCAAAACCAAAATTTGTCCCCGACTCTATGCCTAGAGACATCATTGCTAGATTTCACTTCTTCCATATCAAAGAGGCCATGATGCAAGCTACGCGCAAACTAAATCAGCTACCGGCCCCATATAATGCAATTCGCCTCTACATGGATCTCTCGCAGATGACTTTACAAGCAAGAAGAAAATTTTCAGTAGTCACCAACGCTCTTCGCCAAGCTAAAATTCCCTATAAATGGGGCTTCCCTCCGAAACTCCTAATCCACAAAGATGGAGCCACCCACCTTTTCTCAAATCCAGAAGAAGCCACAGAAAAAATTAAATCCTGGGGCATTTCTATCCCACCTCCGGATGAAAACCCTAGGGGTCCAACAAGAAGACCAAGACCAGAAAAAACCCTCATGGCCTCCGAACACGGCCGTTGAAAATCCACATACATCTTGACCTACGAAAACTTCCTCGTCACAGCCTGCCTCTGGCTCCTGCTTACTCAGGTGAACTTTACCCCCCACTTTACAAGTCCACAATTTAACTGGACTTGAAGTTCCACCCATTTCGTCAACTGTTTTGATGATAATATACCTTGTGATACTATACTCTGCAATGTTACCCTTTGTTATGTTTAGACATCGCTATTTTCCATGCTGCTTCATGACATAGTCTACTTCTAAAAATGTCGGTTAAACTTCTCTCCATAAACGCGAATGGGTTAAACTCACCATTTAAACGCTCATCACTATGGAGAGAAGCGTTGACCCAAAAAGCTGACATTCTTTGTGTGCAGGAGACACATTTCGATGCTTCCGCATGTCCAAAAATTCACCATACTAAATTCCCTAAGATTCTCCTGGCCTGCGCCCCAAACAAAAAGGCAGGAGTATTGATTGCTTTTAGAGATACGATTAATGTACAAACCAACTCAATTATACAGGACCCTAGAGGGAGATTCCTCTTGGTAACAGGAACTTTAAACTCTCTCCCTTTCTCCTTACTGAACATTTACGCACCAAATAAAGCCCGGTAATTTTTTTGAATAAGACTATCAAGAAATTGCGGAGGCATGGAAATGGAAAAGTGATGATTTGTGGAGACTTTAATCTCGTCCCAGACGATTCCATAGACACAACTTCTCAAACCCGCAGAATCCGCCCAAACTTAAACTCATGGATCCAAAAAGAAGCTCTCTATGACAGCTTCCGTTGCCTAAACGCATCAGCGAGAGAGTATACTTTTTACTTCCCCCCGCATAGAACATTTTTGAGAATAGACCTGATATTGGTGGATAGATGGTCCCTACCTTTAATCTCAAGCGCCTCGATTGAAAAGTCCACATGGTCAGATCATGCGCCTATCACAGCCACTTTTACATGGGGGGAGGGAGGGAATGTGACACGCACATGGAAATATAACACTTTCCTAATGGGGATCCCTAAACATACAAAAACAATAAAAGATGCCATCACGGAATATTTCCAAATCAATGTTACTCTGGAGGTTTCTCCAACAACAATCTGGAACGCTCACAAAGCGTTCACTAGGGGAATCCTCATTAAAATCAGCGCAAAACACAAAAGAGACAAAGAAAAACAACTCAATGACATTCTAAACCAAATAACAGCTACCGAAACTCGCCTGCAAATGGTTCAGTCAGAAGAACTACATAAACAATTATTTGAACTAAGACACAAGTTACGCTCCCTTCTTATAGTTGATTTTGACAAAAATTATCAAAAATTCAAAAATAGCCTACTACTCCTCAATGAACAAACCTTCCAAACTAATTGCAAACCTAGTCAAAAAAACTAGAACAAAAACAAAAATTCCGTACATATCGGACCCAGAAAAACAAAAAGCTAAAAATATCACATCCTAAACAGATTGCGGAATGCTTTCGCAAATTCTACAAAAAACTATATAATCTGAAAGAAGACCCCTCCACCCCCCAGCCGAACAAGAAAAAGAAATTGCGTCTTTTCTTCAAACATTAAATCTCCCAAAAATTTCAGAGTCGCAACTAAAAAACCTAAGCAAACCCATAACAACCCAAAAAACTATTGACACTATAAGAACACTAAAACTTCAAAAATCCCCGGGCCCAGATGGCTATCCAAACGAATATTATAAATCCTTTAAAGACATCCTAGCTCCACACCTGACCCAAATGTTTAATTCGGCAATACAACAAAGTAAATTTCCAAGAGAAATGCTCGAAGCTACAATCGTCACAATAGCCAAGCCTGGTAAAGACCCCTCGTCCGTAACAAACTTTCGCCCTATATCGTTGCTCAATTGCGACACTAAACTATTTTCTAAAATTATTGCCCAGAGACTACAGACAGTCCTACTGTCCATAGTACACTCGGATCAAGTGGGCTTTATTAAGGGACGACAAGCGACCGATGCTACAAGAAGAGTCATCGATCTTCTCTCTATACTAGAAGCCTCCCACACCCCGGCCATACTCCTTGCCTTAGATGCAGAAAAGGCTTTCGATCGCCTCCATTGGGAATACACTTTTGCTGTTCTAGAAAAATTTAGACTCACTGGAAATATCATTAACGCAATAAAAGCACTCTACTCCAACCCCTCAGCTAAAATCCTGGTAGACGGTACACTGTGTGACACCTTTTCTATCACTAATGGGACCCGTCAGGGATGCCCACTTTGCCCCCTAATATTTATTTTAGCTATGGAACCCTTAGCTGAATCCATAAGAATGAACACTAACATACAGGGAATACCTACAAAAACTAGACAACACAAAATCAGCTTATTTGCAGATGATACGCTAATTATGATAACTAACCCTATATCCTCCCTTAGACATGTATACTCTAGTTTATCCTTATTCTCAAAAATTTCATACTACAAAATTAAATGTGTCCAAGTCACAAATATTGGGAGTCCTCATACCAAATGACTTAAAAAGAGATATAAAATCTGAATTCCCATTTCAGTGGCAGTCCCAAAATATTCCCTATCTTGGAATTCAAATATGCTTCCCCCTGTCCGCCACCATTTCAACTAACTATTTCCCACTACTTAAAACTATACAGCTAGATTTAAACGACTTTAAAAAACATCACTCTACATGGCTGGGAAAGATTATATTGTATAAAATGATAATTCTTCCAAAAATCCTCTATTACTTCAGAACACTTCCTATTCCGATCCCCCCCAAAATATTACAAAAATTCCAGAGTCAGATGTCAGACTATGTGTGAAATGGTAAACCACCAAGAGTGGCACGCTCTATCTTGTCTTTACACAAAACCCAAAGAGGAGTGGATCTTCCCAACTTAGAGACTTATTATACAGCGATTCTAATTAATCAGTCAAGAGACTGGCTAACCCACTCGACAACGACAGGATGGGTAAACTTGGAACGAGAAATAATTAACCCTAAAGTCCTCAAATCGCTAATTTATGCAACTATTATGGCAACTCAACATCCACAACTGAGGTCAAAAATTGTGATCCCAAACACCTCACCAACAATCACAGCGACAGCGGAAGCATGGATCAAACTCCCTTAAAGCACAGAATATACAAAAACCCATAACCAAAACTCAATCCCGTTAGACACCTTAGAACATTTCATTCCGGGAATGAGACTAAGCAATTGGTTAGAGGTGGGGATAAAACAAATAGCAGACCTTTATGAGCAAAACTCACTGAAACCTTTCTCACTATTGATCCATCAATTCAACTTACCAACAACAGAAATGTATAGATATTTCCAATTAAGATACCTACTGAAATCCATCCACCCTCAAAGTACAGTGATCCCACACATAATGGTTTCAAACATAACAAAACTACAAAAGGGGAACAAGAGTTCAACCAGACTCCTCTATGACCAGATGACTGGCAACCTACGGTCGGGTAAGAGATGCCACCTTTTAAATTGGGAAAAAGTCCTAAAAACAAAGTTCTCTCTTGAAAGCTGGTTAGAGTCTTTTAAAAGAACCAAACAAGCGACAAAAAGTGCCAACTTAATAGAAACCCACTTAAAAACTCTCACAAGGTGGTACCTCACTCCGGACCAACTAAAGAAAAGACGGATAATCGCCGGGGCTGACTGTTGGAGGGGCTGCGGACAGGAGGGATCCCTAATCCACATTCTTTGGGCATGCCCCCTAATCACCGTATACTGGTCTAACGTATATTCACTAATTAACGAAATCTCAAATACTAATGTCCCGAAACTCCCTGCTATAGCACTTCTGCTTCTCGACCTCGGAGAAATCAAACCTGAAAAAAGACAGTTAATAAGCCACATACTGATGGGAGCAAAAATCTTAATTACTAGGAAATGGCAAACTACGGAAATCCCTCATATAAACGAGTTAACCCAACTTATAACGGAACACGGAACCTTTGAGAAAGCTCTTGCGCTTAGGAATAACTCATACCTAAAATACGCGGCAGTATGGAAACAATGGTTTGACAATAGAGATGAGCGAACGTACTCGTCCGAGCTTGATACTCATTCGAGTATTAGCGTGTTCGAGATCTCGTTATTCGTAACGAGTACCACGCGATGTTCGGGTTACTTTCACTTTCCTGTCTGAGACGTTAGCGCGCTTTTCTGGCCAATAGAAAGACAGGGAAGGCATTACAACTTCCCCCTGCGACGTTCAAGCCCTATACCACCCCCCTGCAGTGAGTGGCTGGGGAGATCAGGTGTCACCCGAGTATAAAAATCGGCCCCTCCCGCGGCTCGCCTCAGATGCGTTGTGACTTAGCTGAGGGAAAGTGCTACCGTGCTGGAGCTGCTGTAGGGAGAGTGTTAGGAGTTAGTGTAGGCTTCAAGAACCCCAATGGTCCTTCTTAGGGCCACATCTAACCGTGTGCAGTACTGTGGAGGCTGCTTTTAGCAGTGTTGCACATTTTTTTTTTTTGCTATATCGGCCGTGCAGAGCATTGCGCCCTGCAGTAATAGTCCAGGGACAGAAGTGTGGAGGCAGGGAGAGCGTTAGGAGTTAGTGTAGGCTTCAAGAACCCCAACGGTCCTTCTTAGGGCCACATCTAACCGTGTGCAGTACTGTGGAGGCTGCTTTTAGCAGTGTTGCACTTTTTTTTTTTTTTGCTATATCGGCCGTGCAGAGCATTGCGCCCTGCAGTAATACTCCAGGGATAGAATTGTGTAGGCAGGGCCAGAAGACATATTATAGATTGAATATACGCAGTGGTCCTTTTGAAAAAAATATTTGAAAAAAATCTATTTGGCCTGCCTGTCACTCTGCTCAGTGTTCTGGGTCCGTGTCTGCTGGGGGTAGTATTTCTCCAAATAAATATGCAGCCAGCTAAGTGTTATAGCAGGCGTGCGCCAAATTATTTCCTGGCTCTGAAATCACCGGTCTGTTGCAGTTAATAACAGTGCAACACTGCAGTTCCGTGACACACACATCAGGGACAGAATTGTGTAGGCAGGGCCAGAAGACATATTATAGATTGAATATACGCAGTGGTCCTTTTGAAAAAAATATTTGGAAAAAATCTATTTGGCCTGCCTGTCACTCTACTCAGTGTTCTGGGTCCGTGTCTGCTGGGGGTAGTATTTCTCCAAATAAATACGCAGCCAGCTAAGTGTTACAGCAGGCTTGCGCCAAATTATTTCCTGGCGTTCCGTAAGCGAACTCAGCCTCCAACCACAGGCCAATAAGCGGCACATTTAATTACAGTGTTGTGTTTCTGCATTCCTGGTAATACAGCATGCTGAGGGGTAGGGGTAGGCCTAGAGGACGTGGGCGCGGCCGAGGACGCGGAGGCCCTAGTCCGGGTGTGGGCACAGGCCGAGCTCCTGATCCAGGTGTATCGCAGCCGACTACTGTGGGATTAGGAGAGAGGCACGTTTCTGGCGTCCCCACATTCATCGCACAATTAATGGGTTCACGCGGTAGACCTTTATTAGAAAATGAGCAGTGTGAGCAGGTCCTGTCGTGGATGGCAGAAAGTGCTTCCAGCAACCTATCGTCCACCCACAGTTCTGCGCCGTCCACTGCTGCAACTCAGAATCCTCTGGCTGCTGCTCCTCCTTCCTCCCAGCCTCCTCACTCCATTACAATGACACATTCTGAGGAGCAGGCAGACTCACAGGAACAGTTCTCGGGCCCCTGCCCAGAATGGGCAGCAAGGGTTCCAAATCCTCTCCCACCGGAGGAGTTTGTCGTGACCGATGCCCAACCTTTTGAAAGTTCCCAGGGCCAGGGGGATGAGGCTGGGGACTTCCGGCAACTGTCTCAAGAGCTTTCAGTGGGTGAGGAGGACGATGACGATGAGACACAGTTGTCTATCAGTGAGGTAGTAGTAAGGGCAGTAAGTCCGAGGGAGGAGCGCACAGAGGATTCGGAGGAAGAGCAGCAGGACGATGAGGTGACTGACCCCACCTGGTTTGCTACGCCTACTGAGGACAGGTCTTCAGAGGGGGAGGCAAGGGCAGCAGCAGGGCAGGTTGGAAGAGGCAGTGCGGTGGCCAAGGGTAGAGGCAGGGCCAGACCGAATAATCCACCAACTGTTTCCCAAACGCCCCCTCGCGCCATGCCACCCTGCAGAGGCCGAGGTGCTCAAAGGTCTGGCAGTTTTTCACTGAGAGTGCAGACGACCAACGAACAGTGGTGTGCAACCTTTGTCGCGCCAAGATCAGCCGGGGAGCCACCACCACCAGCCTCACCACCACCAGCATGCGCAGTCATATGATGGCCAAGCACCCCACAAGGTGGGACGAAGGCCGTTCACCGCCTCCGGTTTGCACCGCTGCCTCTCCCCCTGTGCCCCAACCTGCCACTGAGATCCAACCCCCCTCTGAGGACACAGGCACTACCGTCTCCTGGCCTGCACCCACACCCTCACCTCCGCTGTCCTCGGCCCCATCCACCAATGTCTGTCAGCGCAGCGTCCAGCCGTCGCTAGCGCAAGTGTTTGAGCGGAAGCGCAAGTACGCCGCCACACACCCGCACGCTCAAGCGTTAAACGTGCACGTAGCCAAATTTATCAGCATGGAGATGCTGCCGTATAGGGTTGTGGAAACGGAGTCCTTCAAAAGTATGATGGCGGCGGCGGCCCCGCGCTACTCGGTTCCCAGTTGCCACTACTTTTCCCGATGTGCCGTCCCAGCCCTGCACGACCACGTCTCCCGCAACATTGTACGCGCCCTCACCAACGCGGTTACTGCCAAGGTCCACTTAACAACGGACACGTGGACAAGCACAGGCGGGCAGGGCCACTATATCTCCCTGACGGCACATTGGGTGAATTTAGTGGAGGCTGGGACAGAGTCAGACCCTGGGACCGCTCACGTCCTACCCACCCCCAGAATTGCGGGCCACAGCTCGGTGGTGGTATCTGCGGCGGTGTATGCTTCCTCCACTAAACCACCCTCCTCCTCCTCCTCCAACGCAACCTCTGTCTCGCAATCAAGATGTGTCAGCAGCAGCACACAGCGGTGGGCAAGCGTCAGCAGGCCGTGCTGAAACTACTCAGCTTAGGAGATAGGAGGCACACGGCCCACGAACTGCTGCAGGGTCTGACAGAGCAGACCGACCGCTGGCTTGCGCCGCTGAGCCTCCAACCGGGCATGGTCGTGTGTGACAACGGCCGTAACCTGGTGGCGGCTCTGCAGCTCGGCAGCCTCACGCACGTGCCATGCCTGGGCCACGTCTTTAATTTGGTGGTTCAGGGCTTTCTGAAAAGCTACCCACGCTTGTCAGACCTGCTCGGAAAGGTGCGCCGGCTCTGCGCACATTTCCACAAGTCCCACACGGACGCTGCCACCCTGCGCACCCTGCAACATCCGTTTAATCTGCCAGTGCACCGACTGCTGTGCGACGTGCCCACACGGTGGAACTCTACGCTCCATATGTTGGCCAGGCTCTATGAGCAGCGTAGAGCTATAGTGGAATACCAACTCCAACATGGGCGGCGCAGTGGGAGTCAGCCTCCTCAATTATTTTCAGAAGAGTGGGCCTGGTTGGCAGACATCTGCCAGGTCCTTCGAAACTTTGAGGAGTCTACCCAGATGGTGATCGGCGTTGCTGCAATCATTAGCCTCACCATTCCTCTGCTATGCCTCTTGAGAAGTTCCCTGCAAAGCATAAAGGCAGACGCTTTGCGCTCGGAAACAGAGTCGGGGGAAGACAGTATGTCGCTGAATAGTCAGAGCACCCTCCTGTCTATATCTCAGGAGGAGGAGGAAGATGAGAAGGAGGGGGAAGACAAAGCTTGGCCCACTGGTGAGGGTACACATGCTGCTGGCCTGTCATCCTTTCAGCGTGTATGGCCTGAGGAGGAGGAGGAGGAGGATCCTGAAAGTGATCTTCCTAGTGAGGACAGCCATGTGTTGCGTACAGGTACCCTGGCACACATGGCTGACTTCATGTTAGGATGCCTTTCTCGTGACCCTCGCGTTACACGCATTCTGGCCACTACGGATTACTGGGTGTACACACTGCTCGACCCACGGTATAAGGAGAACCTTTCCACTCTCATACCCGAAGAGGAAAGGGGTTCGAGAGTGTTGCTATACCACAGGACCCTGGCGGACAAACTGATGGTAAAATTCCCATACGACAGCGCTAGTGGCCGAAGGCGCAGTTCCGAGGGCCAGGTATCAGGGGAGGCGCGGAGATCAGGCAGCATGTACAGCACAGGCAGGCCAACACTCTTTAAGGCCCTTGACAGCTTTATGGCTCCCCAGCAAGACTGTGTCACCGCTCCCCAGTCACGGCTGAGTCGGCGGGAGCACTGTAAAAGGATGGTGAGGGAGTACGTAGCCGATCGCACGCCCGTCCTCCGTGACGCCTCTGCCCTCTACAACTACTGGGTGTCGAAGCTGGACACGTGGCCTGAACTCGCGCTCTATGCCCTGGAGGTGCTTGCTTGTCCTGCGGCTAGCGTCTTGTCAGAGAGGGTGTTTAGTGCGGCTGGGGGAATCATCACAGATAAGCGTACCCGCCTGTCAACGGACAGTGCCGACAGGCTAACACTTGTTAAGGACCGTTACACATGACCGGTCACATTAACCTTTCAAGCCTTGGGTTCCAAATCAGTTCATACCTGGATGCATCAGAGAGGCCAAAAACTATGATTTATAGTAATTAGCTCTCACAGATATGTAGAGATGGGCCGCGGCAAGTATATACAGCCCACTCTGCTTAAGGCGCGTACACTGAAAAGTTTATTGACTGACTATAGTTCTAATACAGAAAATGAATACGTCATTAGTCACGGGGGTTAATCTCATTGGGTTAGAAAAAACATTAGAATCATGCACTGTTTAGTGAGAATATATTTGTTCTCAAGCGTCTGTTTCATTTCAGCGTTATCTCGTCCTCCCTTGTATTCACTTTGTTATTCAGCTCGCTGTAGTACAGTCAATTCCCTTGTCCAAGTTTTTCTGAAAGTGTGGGAGGACTTTTTCCTGATAAGAACTGTTGTCCAGACTTGGTTCTCATGAAAAAGAACAGAGAGAGACACATCCTTACACATTGTACTGAATCTACTGCTCTAAAGCTATTTCTGCTTGAATAATTGTTTCACTACACACAAGCTTATTTACATCTTATAATGCTCCATTTTGTATCTAGCGGCCATTTTGAGACAGATTCTTCCATTTTATGGACCTGTACCTTCTCAATTCCCCCTAGAAACTGTCTCAAAATAAACGATACTTTATAACTTCTACTGGACGGGGTAAGGTTTGCTTTCCCTATCTCTAGTTTATGATCTATGCCCTACCTATCATTGTTGGTCAGCTGTCCAAGGGCTAATCGCTTCCCCGACAACTAATCCTAACTAACTAAACGAGAAGACCTGATGGACACAGAAGGGATCTACAACACACATGCTACTCTATTCTAATGGCTGGGAGACTAGAGTGGTCACCCCTGCTTCTGCTGGGACAGATCCATAAGGGGACAAATCGCTCTGTTGTATTATAGGCATATAGCTATCGCCTGGGGTCTCTATATCTACGTATACGGGGGCGACAGGTACCATCTGATCTGTAAGCTTAGCACAGGAGCGTCTTATGCAGGGCACAATACAGACAGAAAGTAGCAGGAGTATGATAAGAGTAACCAGAATCCCTATTCCTATCTGCATTAAGAATTGTTTCCATTGTCCGGTCCATACAAACCACTCATCCCAGGGGTTAGTTATCCCAGAATTACGCTTCAGCTCTTCTGACAATGTGGCCAATTTCTTTATTGCGATAGTCACTTTACCTGTGGGGCCTGTGTTATCTGGAATATATGTACAGCAAGTTTTCACCAATCATTTTACAAACACCACCGTTCTCGGCTAGCATCATATCCAGAGCCACTCGGTTCCGGAAAGCCATGGTGGCCGTGGGGCCCAACTGATCAGCAAGCCCCTAAAGTGCATCTCTTGTATAGCTCACGAACCTTTGTTAGTTGTAATATATATACAAACATTCTTATTGATGGTTACTATTCCAAACAGGGACTCAAATCCGGCCTTAACTTGATCCCTGGCTTTAAACTCATCTGGCACCCCCCCCCCCCCTTGGCACTCTGATTGCATCTATATATATATATATATATACACATGTGGATCAAACCTGCCACCTGGTTTCAGATTGTGACGCTCGTCTGTAGGACCTGAGAGAGAAGCAGAGACCACAGAATGCGTTATTGACAATTCCTTGGAGAGGCCTATGACAAAATTAACAAGAGAATCATTTCCCAAACTTGGCTACTGTGGCATGTATCCTCCGGAGAAAAAGAAAAACTAATGGAAGACACTCAATTCAAGATTTACCCGTTTCCTTCATTGCCCATGGATCTACTTTCCCCCTACTCCATGGACGGTAGGGTGTGTGAAAAGCCTGGAATATACCCAAAGCAGACATGATGTGTTGCATTATTTCACCTGTGACATTTGTACCTTTGTTTGACTCAATCACTTCCGGTACCCCGTATCTGCGGATTACCTCATTCATGAGCTTCTGTGCGATTACCTGCTTATTTACTTTGGTAACAGAGTAGGTCTCCAACCTGAAAAGAAATCAACAACAAGCACATATTCATGCTTCCCAACAAGTGGGAGCTGAGTGTAGCCAATTTGCAATCCCTGAAATGGGTAGAGTGGCCTAGGCAAGTGTTATGTGGCAAATTTACTTCTGCCCTGTTGCTTACGGCAAAGATCATGCAAAATTGGACAAGTGATAATGCAGCAACTACAGGAAACCCAGGAGTCACCCGTCCTTGTTCAAGCGTCGACATCATTGCTGCTTTGAACGGGGTGCTGGATGAGGCAAGCATCGCCACCATGCTGAAGGAGGTGCTAGAAGGCCTGGAGTACCTGCATAAGAACGGCCAAATCCTCAGGGATGTTAAGGCTGGAAACATCCCCCTGGGTGAAGACGGCTCAGTGCAGATCGCAGATTTTGGCGTCAGCGCGTTTCTAGCCACAGGAGGCGACATCATCAGGAATAAAGTCAGAAAGACCCTTGTGGGCACGCTATGCCGGACGGCACCGGAGGTGACGGAGCAGGCCAGAGGACACGACCTCAAGGTGGACATCTGGACCCCCGGTAGGTGTGTCTTTCCGTGCATCAGCTGGGCCATCATGGGGCACAGGGACCGTGGTAGGCAAGTTCTGTTGACCGTCCCATTTCTGCTGCTCCCATATTTAGTCCATTTGTCTTTTTTCTTCATTGCTGGCTTGTAACTGTAAAGTCCTTAGCATATCAATGTCCAAAATTTTTAGCAAAGTCCAAAGTTTGTATCAAAGTCCAAGTTCATATCAAAGTAGTCAAAGTCCAAGGTTTATATCAAATTCTTCTTTTCTTCCACGGCTTCAGGGCCACTGCCTTCGCTGTGTGGTTTTTGATGGCGTTGCCTCTTGCTTCTCCGGTGTAGGAATTGGTGTGAGCTTTCCACTTTGTCACCGCTGCACCATTCTTAATTGGCTGTGCTGCTGAGGTAACAAGCTGTCTGGCCTTCCATGTTAGGCCGTAATCATGAGCTATGCCAAATGCATACCGGGAGTCAGTGTAAATGTTTGCCGTCTTACCTTCTACCACTCTACACGCCTCAGTGAGGGCCTGGAATTCCGCTTCCTGTCCTGGGACATGCGGAGACATTCTGCTTTTAGGACATCTTGTTGCGTGACCACTGCATATCCAGCGTGGAGTCGTCAATCACCCTGGTACCATCTACAAAAACAACTCAGAATATGCCTTATTAACAAGGGCTTTCAGTTAACATAAAGAAGAGACAGTGTCTGCAATTGCATCTTCCTGGACATGTGCCAGGGGGTACTGACGGACCAAAGGGGGCTAAGAGCTTGTTCCTCTGCGTACGTAAGAGTGAGGACGGGTAGAGGTGTCGCTTGGTCTGCTGCCATCCGACATAAGGTCGGGTGACTTTTCAGACCCGGGGTGTATACGAGCTTCACCAGACGGGTGAAGTTTGATACAACCTCCCAAGGGTCCCATCACGCAATTCTCAATACGCTTTCAGGACCTTCCAGCATAAGGAAGCGAGTGAGGTATCGTGACCCTTTAAACATTACCTCAAGCGGTTCAGTTTCTGCCAGCTGAATTGGCACTTCTGAACCCCTTGCACCGATTACCGCTAGACAATCAGGCTGGTATTCTATTTCAAATAGATCATAACCTTATTGTAAAAAGGAAAAAGAAAAAAATTTTAAATTTAAAAATAGCTGACCTGCAATACCTAGATCACCTATATCTTCTCTCCCCCCCTTTGAACTAGGGTACTTAATTGGGAGAGTAACCGAGTTCAAGGTAGTAGCAACAGTGAGAAGAATGACAAGAGCACATTGTAGCTGGATTTGACGGGCCAGAAATAAGTGCTTGGGTTGCACTTGCGTGTATATGCTCCGGATGTCATGGGGGGGGGGGGGGGGGTGAGGACCACTAGGGGGAGTTAGTTCAATACCAACTCCGAAGATTTGTTAACCATTGTCTGTACTGCTGCCACCGCACAAACACACGAGGGAGCTGCTTCAGAGGTGAGAGAGAAAAGAATAATTGAAAGACAGTCATAGAGTGGTTGCATAAGTAGGGAAACCGAGTGCATTCATGGTCGGCAGTATGAAACAAGGCCCAGAAAGGTGCGGGGTTTGGCAACGCATATAGGTACAGGTATGGCCGGGACAGCAGCCTTTTGTTCCTATGTCAGATGTCCAGTTCCTTGGCCTAAACAGTGACCCAGGAGAACAACCTTAGTTTTGCAGAACTGGAGTTTGTCTTTAGAGGTTTTACAGACATTTTCTGCAAGAAAAATTAACAGTGAAATTGTGGCCTGTTGGCAGGCTTCCAGATCATCAGCACGCAGCACCTACATCACACAGCGCCGACAGCACACAGCACCTACATGCGGTAGGTGCCTGGCTGACCCTTCAGCATCTTTTCTGGACTGGAAAAAGAGGGGTGTTTGTTGGAGCAGTTAGTTTACAAAACTCTTCTGAACCGGCACCTGAGGTCTCAACCCGTACTGATCCATCCGGTGGGAATTTGGTGGATGCAGATAAGGCCTGTAAGATATCAGTGCCAATAATAGAGACATGAATATTCTACAAACATCTATCCACATTGAAAATTTTACAGTCTGCATATGCAGAAGGGGGGGAGAAAAACTTGTATCCCCAGTCAATATCTGCATCACACATCTTACATTTATCATAGTCTGAACACGGGTCATTAACTCTCATCCATCCATGCGGTCAAGTCTGTCTCTCTCATTCAAATGTTAGTAAGAGTTCACACAGGACGTAACGCGTATGATGCAACTGTCCTCATCTTGCAAACAAATGCATTCAATCACTACCACCCCTCTCTGAAATCAGTCAAACTTTAACTATCTGTAATACTAGAGATGTACAACAGATTCCACAACACTAATATTCCCCATAAAAGGAACACACATTTAGCAATTATGCACACGTCCAACCAATTACAGAACTGACATTTACACAAAGAACAGCAAAAACAGATTCACTGGATTCATTTTGGGTTCTATTCTAGTCAAGCAAACTTAATTAATTGTCCAGTGTTCTCCGCTCTAACTCTCAAGATGAACAAAGCCTGGATTTCCCCAGACTTCTCTTCTCCACCAGCGGACAGCAGCGATACCTAAGCAATAGGTAGGCTGCACCCGCGGATGGAAGCATCGTTCTGTATCCCCATCAAAAACGGGGACCTTTTCGCTTCATCAATCTGTGTATAATATTCCTCCTCCTCCTCCTGCTCCTCCTCCTGAAACCTCACATAATCACGCTGAACGGGCAATTTTTCTTAGGCCCACAAGGCTCAGTCATATAATTTTTCTAAACAATTTTTATACGTTTCAATGCTCATTAAAGCGTTGAAACTTTCACCTCCACCAATTTTTATTTTAACTGGGCTGCCTCCTGGCCTAGTTACCAATTAAGCCACATTAACCAAAGCGATTAATGGGTTTCACCTGCCCTCTTGGTTGGCCATAGCCAATTTTTCTGATGTACATTAGTACTGTTGATACAGCAATTTTTGTGGGCCCTCGCCTACAGTGTAATCAAATGAATTTTTAGCCCACCTGCACTACAGCTGATGTTACATCCGCTGTGTTGGGCAATGCAATGGGATATTTTTATGTACCGCCGGTGGGTTCCAGGGCGCCACCCATGCTGTGGGTCCACAGGGAGTTGTAAATGCATCTGTTTCCACTTCTAAAGAACCCCAGTCTGACTGGGGCATGCAATGTGGGCCGAAGCCCACCTGCATTAAACATGACATTACTACCTCAGCTGTGTTGGGCAATGCAATGGGATATATTTATGTACCGCCGGTGGCTTCGTGGCACCCACCCATGCTGTGGGTCCACAGGGAGTTGTAAATGCATCTGTTTCCACTTCTAAAGAACCCCAGTCTGACTGGGGCATGCAGTGTGGGCCGAAGCCCACCTGCATTAAACATGACATTACTACCTCAGCTGTGTTGGGCAATGCAATGGGATATTTTTATGTACCGCCGGTGGGTTCCAGGGAGCCACCCATGCTGTGGGTGCACACGGAATTCCCATTGCGGAGTTGTACCTGCCTGTGACTATATATAAAAAACCGCGGTCTGACTGGGGCATGCAGACACCTTGACAGAATGAATAGTGTGTGGCACATAGGTTCCCCATTGCTATGCCCACGTGTGCAGCTCCAGATGGAGGTGGCACAGGATTGGATTTCTCATTGCTTCTGTACAGCATTGTGGGTTATCGCCCCGCCCCTTTTAAAGAGGGTCGCTGCCTAGCCGTGCCAACCCTCTGCAGTGTGTGCCTGCTTTTCCTGTGGCAGACGCACTTATAAATAGACATGAGGGTGGCGTGGCATGAGGGCAGCTGAAGGCTGGGCAGGGACAGTTTGGTGTGCGCTGTGGACACTGGGTCGTGGGGGAGGGGGGGGGGTTGGGCAGCATGTAACCCAGGAGAAGTGGCAGCGGAGTGTCATGCAGGCAGTGATTGTGCTTTGTTGGAGGTAGTGTGGTGCTTAGCTAAGGTATGCATTGCTAATAAGGGCTTTTCAGATGTTAAAGTTGTTGGGGGGGGGGCCACTCTTGCTGCTATTGTGGCTTAATAGTGGGACCGGGGAACTTGAGATGCAGCCCAACATGTAGCCCCTCGCCTGCCCTATCCGTTGCTGTGTCGTTCCCATCACTTTCTTGAATTGCCCAGATTTTCACAAATGGAAACCTTAGCGAGCATCGGCGATATACAAAAATGCTCGAGTCGCCCATTGACTTCAATGGGGTTCGTTATGCGAAACGAACCCTCGAGCATCGCGAAAAATTCGTCTCGAGTAACTAGCACCCGAGCATTTTGGTGCTCGCTCATCTCTATTTGACAAATTTCAGCTGGATGTCTAAAACTGTTATATTCTATGTTTACCTATCCCCGTTATCCCATAATCCCTTTGTTTTCTCTCCCCCCCCCCTCACCTATCAGTCCCCCCCTGTATCCTGATTTACCTAACAAACTCTACAATGTGTATCTTAAATGACTAAACATGATTTCACATTGAAAATTTGACTGCTTTTGATTTTCTATTGTATTTATCCTGGAAAAATTGCTTTCTTACTAATGCATATTTGTATTCCTGATTGTGAAATTCAATAAAAAACTTAATGGAAAAAAAAAAAAAAAAGAGGGGCCTGGACGCCATTCTTGAGTGATAAAAAGGGCCTTTGAGTTCAGAGGCTACCTGTCTGGTGCTCGACTTGTACAATTTGTATGGTTTTGATTCAATACCCTCATATATGCAGACTCAATGAACTCATCTGGGTAGCCCTTTTCCTTAAAGCGTTGGCCCATGTGAAAAAACAACCATCAGAATAGCTTAATAAATATTGTCTAATAAGCTATAACAAGGACAGTAAAACATAGACAGTACATGGGCAGAAAATATGCCCATGTGAGTGGGCTCATAGATCAGGGATGTGCTATATGTGGCTTGCAATGTAATTACGTGCACCCCCAAACCATCAAGATGCAGAATGATAGGCTTGCAAAAGCTCCCCACCAACACCACACAACCCCCTCCCTTGCAGGAAAGTGGATTGCAAAAAGCAGGGCAGCAGAAAAATGGGGAGGACCACCTGAAATCAGAACTTAAAAACATGAAACAGGATGCAAACAGCAGCAGATGAGGGTAAGGAGAACCTGGTGTATTTCACAAAACTTGTTGAAGACTCAGGTACACTTAAGATAACAGTTTCCTCAAAGCATAAGTGTTCTTGAAGCTGTTTGAATAAACTCCCACATGGTTTTGCAATTTCACAAACATATTAAAAACAAACACATTCCTGGCAAAGAGCTTTGATCTGTTCTCATCTGACTGATACGAGGTGTACTTATAAGGAGGCAGAATTCTGAGAATTATTAGGAAATCAGATATTAGGTGGAAAACAGATATCTTGTGAGTCCTGGAAATATACTAGATATACCAATTAGAACCATTCAGAGATATAGCAGAAGTATGAACACCCCCTTGCCATCAGGGGATTTTTGAAATATGAGGAAAGTCTTTCTTGATTTTTCTTTTTTGGATCTAATTTGAAAAAGATAGGGGAAGGCTCTCCCATTACCCTACGAGCTTATTAAGAAAAAAAGGCTTTGTTTCTTCACCATGCAAATTGTGTGCCTGATGTGCTTGACTTACAAGCGCTGCGGAATAAGTTGGCGCTATACAAATAAAGATTTATTATTATTATTATTATAAGGACATGTTCACACAGTGGTTTTGCTGTAGGTTTTTTGTTAAATCACTTTTTATTCAAAAGATTTTCATTTGACAAAGCAAGTAAAAACATATTCTTACATTTTCATTTTTATATAACAAAATATACAAAATCTTGGGTTTTTAGTTAAAATAATAAAATATCGACATCAACTTAGCTTTACCAGATTTTACAATGTTCTGAGTTATAGTAATTCCTGCTTTGGTTACAATTAGAGATGAGCGAACACGTTCGGCCCCGCCCCTTTTTCGCCCGAACACCGAACTTTGCGAACACCTCGGTGTTCGGGCGAAAAAGTTCGGGGGCCGCCGTGGCAGCGCGGGGGGGTGCGGCAGGGAGTGGGGGGGAGAGGGAGAGAGAGAGGGCTCCCCCCTGTTCCCCGCTACTGCCGCCCGCGCCGCCGCGCATCTCCCCGCCCCCCGGCGGCACCCGGACACTTACGCGCGAACACTCCAGTGTTCGCTAAAGCCGGTGTCCGGGTGCGGATGTGTCCGTTACGGACACGTTCGCTCATCTCTAGTTACAATGCTTGGTATAAATACGGTCCCATTGTGTACATAGGGGGTTGTTGTATTTAAATAAAAGCAAAATAAGGAATCTTTGCAAAAGAATTGAAAATGCAATTTCCCGCTCCTCTCAGTAATCTCGTGAGTCACTCTAATCTGCCTACCAGGCTAACTTTCCGACTCCCACTCATACCTTCCAACCTGAGAGTGGGCCCTGCTCAGCCAGAAAGGCTGCAGAGCCACAGCATACCTGGCAGGACAAAAAAAGGAGAAATGGGGAGGGGGGGGGGACATTAATACATACTAAACAAGGGATAGGAGGGGGAGTGGAGAGGGGGAGGAAAGAAGAATCGGGGGAGGAGGGGTTGAGGGAGGGTGGGGGTGTCCCAAAATAAAAAAAAATATATATATTTTATTTGTTTAATCACCTGTGTATAGCGCATTATTAAGTAGATAGCGTTTCCCTTATCCTGTTCATCACAGATCAACCTTAAATTAGGAATAAAGCATTATAAAGTACGTTGAGTTAACTTTGTTGGTAGTCCTGGGTATCACATGGGGTGTGTGATGAGTATTTTTTCCATGGTGTCCATATTTTAAGAAATGATGTGATAAATTAGACCAACTAAGCAACTCTTCAAATACATAAATTTGATTTAACTTATCCTTCCACATATCTGTAGATGGAGAGTTTGTTTTTCCCCAGAAGAGGGGGATTAATGCTTTAGCCGCCATGGTCATATAAGAGACTAGCCTGTCTTTTAGCAGGTTGTAGGATGCATGAGGTCTACTAAGAATGATTGTGTCAGGTGATAACTGTATGTTTTTCCTGAATATAGTGCCCATTTCCCTTTCTCCCTCTGCCCAAAATATCTTAATCTTAGTACATTTCCACCATATACGAAGATATGATCCTGTGTGCTCTTGGCATGTTCAACATTTGTCTGTCTCCACGAGTTTGTATGCATATAACCAGCCTGGAGTTTTGTACCATCTATTAAGCAATTTACAATGGTTCTACTGCAGACAAGCAAGCAGGTTTTGCCATGAGTGAAGTGTCACCTCTTGACTCAGATTTTGTACCCGGAAATTCACCCGTGCATTTGACTACTAAAAAGGGCTATATCCACCTGCAGATACCTGGTAAAATGAAGTGCAAAGACTGAGTGCTGCTTTTAGCCAATGCTTGAGCTCTAGACAAAGGCTTCTCTTGACATGTGGTTTAAGTGCTACACATACTGACATACAATGAAATAACTAGGCCATTATGAATCATTGGCTTGACTCAGATTTAGGCACTATAATCAGAATCTACAGATTTTAATAGGGGATTTTAGGGAATCTCTATAGCGTTAATTTTCCACTGCGTGGGAACATGGCCTTAATGATAAGTTTATTATATAGCTTAAAAGGATTGTCCAAGATGTAAGATCTCAGTACAACCATTTCCCAATGCAATAACATAAGAAATAGTGATATACTCAAATCTCCTCACTCCTGCTGCATCCTGTGCCAATACTCGGTACCCCACTCTGTTCTGTGTTTATAGCTTCAGTCCCGCCTGGTTTACGGGACATCACAGGGGCTGCAGCCAATAACAGAGCTCAGCGATCAATCAATAAGCTGATATTGGCCCTAAAGTGGTTCTATCCTTGGCCTATAGAAGGCTCTCAGAGGCTACTTATGCATAGTGGACCTCTTTTTCTGCTTTTGGTGAGCTTGATGACGCCAGTAGCAGCGCGCCGAGGCAAAGGCACGAGCGGGGGGTCTGAGGGAGACATCGGACCAGCGGAGGAGCCGATACCGGCGCCCGAAGGTGACAGGAGCCGGCAGGAGGAGTGCAGAAGCGGAGCGGGTCTCGGAGCAGCAGCAGGAGGGCAGAGTGACAGGTGGAGTGAGCGGCCGCCGGAGCAGAAGCAGGTGCGGGGGCAGCAAACAGAGACCGGCAGTAGTGGAGGGGACCAGCAGAGGGGACCAGAACGGAGCAGCTGAGACAGGAGGGCAGAGTGAGCTGATAAGTATCTACCTCTACCTCTGTGTGTGTTTGTGAGCTGTGTGTCTTCTGTGTATCTGGTTAATTGTGTCTTCTGTGTGTGTGTTTGTCTGGGGGTCTAAGTGTTTGTGAGGGGGGAAAAAAAAATAAAAAATTTGGTGAGCGCGTGTCAGCGGGTAAGCGTTTGCGCGAGAGCGGCAGCGAGTGAGCGGTTGCAGCAGCGTGTGAGCAGTTGAGTGGTCGCAGCAGCGGGTGAGGGGTCGCAGCAGCGGGTGAGGGGTCGCAGCAGCGGGTGAGGGGTCGCAGCAGCGGGTGAGCGGTTGCAGCAGCGGGTCAGCGGTTGCAGCAGCGGGTCAGCGGTTGCAACAGCGGTTGAAGCAGCGGGTGAGCGGTTATAGCAGGGTGTGAGCGGTTGCAGCAGCGGGTCAGTGGTTGCAGCAGCGGTTGCAGCAGCGGGTCAGCGGTTATAGCAGGGTGTGAGAGGTTGCAGCAGCGGGTCAGCGGTTGCAGCAGCGGGTCAGCGGTTGAGCGGCTGCAGCAGCGCGTGAGCGGAGTGTGAACAAGTCTATCTTCACTACTTCCACAAGTAAATTGTAGATCCCCATTAGGATGAGCTCCATGCCTGGCAATGTCATCCAGTGTGCTACTTGTGCAATGTATGCGGTCCTTGATCAGCCGATCGAGGGCGCATACTGTTGCGCAAGATGCATGCACGTCGCACATTTAGAAGCCCAAATTCTGGATCTAAATGGGCAACTGGCAACACTGAGAGCCATTGACATCATGGAAAGGAGTTTGGTGCTCACTGAGCAGGCACTCGCTGGGGTAGAGGCGGGGGCGGACGGTAGTACGGAAGAGCAGGGGGAGCAGGCAGTCAGCTGAGTGACAGAAAGAAGGAGGGATAGAGGGAAGAGAACCAGGGAGGCTAGTCCTGAACTGGCACAACCCAACAAATTTGCAAGATTGGCAGATGAGGGGGATGCCATTACAGAGCCAGCACCGCTGCAGCACGACACGCCCTCTGAACGCCAGGGGGATGACTGCTCCAGTGAGACGGGGACGGGGAGCGCAGGGCAGGCTAGACAGGTTCTAGTGGTGGGGGACTCAATTATTAGGGGGACAGAGAGGGCAATCTGCCATAAAGACCGGGATCGTCGAACGGTGTGTTGTCTTCCTGGCGCTCGAGTTCGACACATCGCGGATCGGATTGACAGATTACTGGGAGGGGCTGGTGAGGATCCAGCAGTCATGGTGCACATTGGCACCAATGAACAAGTTAGAGGTCAATGGAGGGCCCTCAAAAATGATTTCAGGGACTTAGGGTCCAAGCTCAGGGCAAGGACCTCCAGGGTAGTTTTCTCGGAAATACTACCTGTACCTAAAGCCACACTAGAAAGGCAGCAGGACCTTAGGGAGGTAAACAAGTGGCTCCGGAGTTGGTGTAAGAAGGAGGGATTTGGGTTCCTGGAGAACTGGGCTGACTTTGCGGTCGGCTACAGGCTCTACCGTAGGGACGGGCTGCATCTAAATGGGGAGGGTGCAGCTGTGCTGGGGGAAAAGATGGCTAGAAGGCTGGAGGAGTGTTTAAACTAGGGACTGGGGGGGAGGGCAAAATGAGAAATAGTGGGGTAGCCAGTGTAATTAGCGATCTGGGTCCAAGCAAAGGGAATGGGGGACGAGCAGGGGGTGGGGTTAGTACAGTTAGAACTGATAGATCAGCCATAAGTACGAATAGCAACAAAACAAATTTAAAAAACAAAAAAAATGATATAAATTGTATGATTACGAATGCACGAAGTCTGATCGGTAAAGTGGGTGAGCTTGAAGCAAGAATGACTGATGAAAGTTATGATATAGTCGGAATTACTGAAACATGGCTTGATGATAAGTGCGATTGGGCGGTGAATTTGCAGGGGTACAATCTCTTCAGAAGAGACCGAAGGAACCAGAAAGGGGGAGGGGTATGTCTGTACGTCAAATCGAACTTGAAGCCGAGGCTACGGGAGGATATAGGGGTAGGAGACGAACAGGTGGAATCTCTGTGGGTAGAAATACAGGGAGGAAAAAATAACAAAATCCTGATAGGGGTCTTCTATCGACCACCAAAAGCAACAGAAGAAACTGAAGACTTACTACTAAGGCAGATAGATGAGGTGTCAAACCGCAACGAAGTAATTATCATGGGGGACTTTAATTACCCAGATATAACATGGGAGAACGAAACCTGCAAATCTCACAGGGGTGATAAGTTCTTGAGAGTAATTAAAGACAATTACCTGAACCAACTTGTGCAGGAACCAACAAGAGGGAGAGCCATTCTGGACCTAGTACTTACTAACAAACCGGAACGTATAAGGGGGGTGCAGGTTGAGGGGCACTTGGGGAACAGCGACCACAATATAATCAACTTCCAGCTGTCAATCAATAGGAAGCCTTATCGGGGAGAGACAAAGAAACTAAACTTTAGTAAAGCAAAATTTGATGAGCTTAGAACTACTATCGGTAACATTAATTGGGACAACATCCTCAAAAATATCAGTACGGAGGAAAAATGGGAAAAGTTCAAATGGATCCTAATCACCTCATGTGAGCAGTTCATTCCCTTTAAAAATAAAAGAAACTCAGCTAAAAGTAAACCAATGTGGCTCGACAAGACGGTACGAGGGGCAATAAACGAAAAGAAGAAAGCGTTCAAACTACTAAAGCAACAAGGCAGCGAAGAAGTGCTAAAATCATACAGGGAAAAAAACAAAATATGCAAAGATACGATCAAAGCTGCCAAGGAGGAAGCAGAAAGACGGATCGCAAAAGAGAGCAGAAACAACCCGAAGCTATTTTTCAACTACATAAACAGCAAAAGGATTTGCAGGGAGAGCGCTGGCCCTTTAAAAAACAATGCAGGAGAAATCATTGATGATGACGAAGGGAAAGCAAATCTACTAAACAGCTTCTTCTCAAGTGTGTTCACCAAAGAAAAGGAAATGCCACACGAGATGCAGGGGAATAAAACGAACCCCTCACAAAATATCTCATACCTAACGCAGGAGGAGGTGCGGAAGCGTCTAAAGAAAACTAAAATTGATAAATCACCGGGCCCAGATGGATTACACCCAAGGATACTAAAGGAACTAAGTGACGAGATAGCTAGGCCGCTATACCTAATATTTCTAGACACTATCAAGACCGGAGTAGTACCATTGGACTGGCGCATTGCCAACGTGGTACCAATTTACAAAAAAGGGAGCAAAAGTGAGCCTGGTAACTACAGGCCAGTAAGTCTCACTTCAGTAACGGGAAAAATTTTCGAGGGGATTCTGAGAGACGCCATCGATGAGTACCTCAAGGAGATTGAGGGAATAACTCCTCACCAGCATGGATTCATGAAGGGTCGCTCATGTCAGACAAATCTGATCAGTTTCTACGATGAAGTAAGCTCTAAGCTGGACCAGGGAGAATCTATTGATCTTGTATATCTGGACTTCTCTAAAGCCTTTGACACCGTGCCACATAATAGGCTAATATACAAAATGAGGCAGCTCGGACTGGGCGAAAACGTGTGTAAGTGGGTAAAAAATTGGCTCAACGAAAGAAAGCAGAGGGTGGTAATAAATGGTTCGTACTCTGATTGGACCACAGTCGCTAGCGGGGTGCCACAGGGTTCAGTATTAGGCCCCACTCTGTTCAACATATTTATTAATGACCTGATAGAGGGGCTGCATAGCAAAATATCAATATTTGCAGATGACACAAAATTATACAATATAATTAATGCAACGGAAGACAATGTGCGGCTACAAACGGACCTGGATAAGATGGGGGCTTGGGCAGAAAAATGGCAAATGAAGTTCAATGTTGAAAAATGTAAGACTATGCACATGGGCAGGAGGAACGGATATCACAAATATTCACTTAATGGGGTACCGCTGGGGAAAAGTGATATGGAAAAGGATCTAGGGGTATTAGTGGATAATAGACTAAACTGGAGTAACCAATGCCAGTCAGCTGCTGCAAAGGCAAATAAAGTCTTGGGGTGCATTAAAAGAGGTATAGGGGCGAAGGACGAGAACATTATCCTTCCACTATATAAGGCACTTGTCAGGCCTCACATGGAATACTGCGTACAATTCTGGACACCGGTGCTCAGGAAAGATGTCACAGTGCTTGAAGGGGTTCAAAGAAGGGCAACTAAACTAATACATGGAATGACGGGACTGGAATACCCGGAGAGGCTATCCAAATTGGGACTATTTACTCTAGAAAAAAGAAGGTTAAGAGGCGACCAAATAACCATGTATAAGTACATGAGGGGACAACACATGGATCTCTCCCGTGATCTGTTTACACCCAGGACCACAAAGGTAACAAGAGGACATCCGCTACGATTAGAGGAAAGTAGGTTTCATCACCAACACAGAAAGGGGTTCTTTACTGTAAGAGCAGTTAGACTGTGGAACTCTCTACCGGAGGAAGTGGTGATGGCAAAATCGATAGAGGAGTTTAAAAGGGGACTTGATGTCTTTCTGGAGAAGGATATTACAGGATATAAATATTAGGTTAAGTGGCAATCCTGGTATACAGGCAGGTAGGAACTATTAGGGGTTGATCCAGGGAACAGTCTGATTGCCATTAGGGAGTCGGGAAGGAATTTTTCCCCCAAAAGGGCTAATTGGCTTCTGGCCTTGGGGTTTTTTGCCTTCCTCTGGATCAACACAGTAGGATAGACAGGCTGGACTAGATGGACAATGTCTTCATTCGGCCTTACATACTATGTTACTATGTTACTATGTTATTAGTTATGCCTGTGAAGAGATCTCACCCAGTAAGGGGGCGCATTATTGGATTGAGAGAAGCTGGATGGCCATATCAAGAATTGCTGGCCACCTGGGCCGTTCTGATCAGAATGTTAGGAGGTGTTGGTACCAGTGGATGCATGAGAGCATGCACACAAGGCGACTGGCTTCAGGACGCCCTGGTGAGACCACCAGTAGAGATGATCATCTGATCATCCGACAAGCATGAGCAACTTCAACTGTTTTGTTGTCCGCCATTCAGAAACAGTGGGCATCATTGTTACAAGCCAATGTGTCTGTCTAAACCATTTTCAGCCTCCTGACTGAAGGACATTTGGTCTCACGATGTCCATTTGACACCCTCTCATCATTTCCTTTGTTTGCAGGGGTGTTGTGAACAACAAAATTGGACTACTACAGAGTGGAACTGAGTTGTCTTCAGTAACGAATCTAAGTTTAGCTTGGACACTGATGACAGCTGTGTTTGTGTCTGGAGACCTCGGGGTGAGTGCCTCACTCCTGCCTTTGCTGTGGAGTGATATACTTCCCCAATTGCTGTTGTTATGGTCTGGGTGGCCATCACATTTGACAGTCGCTCACACTTAGCAGTGGTACGAGGGACAATGACCGCTCAGCAACATGCTCAGGACATCGTAGAGCCAAATCTTATAGCCTCTCTTGGCAGGGCTTCCAAGGGAATTTTTCAGCAGGATTATACTCAGTCACACACAGCAAGGATGTCACAGGAATGCCTACACAACATTGCCACACTTCCATGGCCTACCCAGTCGCCAGATTAATCGCCAATAGAACATGTATGGAACCATCTGACAGACTATGAGTGTGCACGATCTAGTGGTTCAGTTAGAGCAAATGTGGACCGATATGCTGCAGGATACCATACAGAACCTGCATGTCTCCATGCCTATCCATATGATATCTTGCTTCCAAGATAGAGGCATCTCAGCAGGGTACTAGAGCCAAGTGCTCAGTGTTCAAGAATCACTACTCAAGACTGTGAGTAGCTGACTGGTCACGTGCACAACGAACGGTGCATGACTGCCTAACGCTTCTTCAGGGTTCCATGCAGTGGAACCCAAGGCTGGAGCACTCGTCAGGGAGCCACAGGGGTAGGTGAGTATTAATTTTTTCTCCAATTTAAGTTCTTATAACTTTTTTTTGTCTCCCGAAAAAAACCCTTTCAAGTGTGTCCTACAAACACATTTTTGGGCAAAATTATCATATTTGTTATTCTAACTCTTCTGGATTGTCCCTCAGAACCTGCCCCTTTTGTCCATCATTAAGGATGGTTTTACACAAGCAGACAGTCTGCTTGTGTTAATGAGTGCCGAGTGAGCACAAGCATGTTGGTTGATACTCATTAATAATGTATACACGGTCAGAACATCACTAATTCATATATAAATGATTGTTACTACATCACCCAGTTTACACGCCCGCACAAAAGACACAGTGGGGCTTATTTTCTGCTGAATAACATATCAGCAAATTTTAAGACTGTCTAGTTTTAAGTTTAGACCACCTATTAGTGGCACAATTTAGGCCAGGTCCCATTTTGGACAGTTTGGAAAAATTGTTCTAAACTGTCTAAAAACACGTAGTGTATGTGGTGTAAAGTATGTAAGACAGTTTTCTGGCGTAACTTGAAACAGAAAACTGTTGTATTTTAAATAGTACACAAGCACCAATGAGCCAATAATAATAAGAATAAGAATAATCTTTATTTGCATAGCACCAACTTATTCCGCAGCGCTTTCAATAAACAAGTGTTTGCTCATTCACCAAGTGATCGTGTCTATATTTATATAGGCAGATGTTCGAGAAAAAATACCTTCCACCCTGATCATTGGCCTGTGTGAAAGGGCCTTCTTATACATGTACTGGCTGGTGACTGGCTCATGCAGTTTTATGGGTATTCTCCTGTTTACTTAAAGGGGTATTCCATTGTGCAGCAAATTTTCAAAAATTCCAGATATGAAAGGTGTTTTTGCACAGCTGGCTATGAGTATAAATTGTGCAGTCATTAGCATCTTATCGTGTCCCCTGTTTCTGATGTTTCCCCACATCACTATTATTCAAGATAGCCACCGCATCCCTGCCAATGTGCACCTTGAAACTATAATTTCTCACAATCCTCTCTCTCATTTTGCTATTGTTCAGCAATTTGATCCCAAGAGGTGAAGAGAAAAAAACCTATTCCTGGTTGCTCCTACCAGACAAGCCTGAACTGTAGTGCTGGAATGTCTACAGGACGTATCCACGGCAACCTGTGGGTAAACACTTCTGAAGTGCAGAAGAAGGGAATGGTTTATAGAGCTACAGATACAAAATCCAGAGCACAACCGCACTGCAAACTTTAACATTTGATTAGCATTCATATGACAGCAACTTTGTGTAACCAGAAAACCCTTTTAAAATTGCTGGACCATTGTAGAAAACAAGACTTTTTGCCTTTCATGTCACCCCTATTTCCTGTGGATTGCCAGCCCTGGCGGTCAGGGTCTGCATCCCTAATGTTCAAGTTGTTTATTACTTTACTGTTGTACATAATGTCTGATTTTGTCTGTTCATCTCTCCTATAAAGTGCTGTGAAATATAAAGATTATTATAATATGAGTGAATAACACTGAATTCCACTCACCCCTGTATGTCAGTAAGCCCTCCTTATGTAAACTATTCCATAATACACGAGACACTCATATCTGAGTGTAACCATGGAATTCACTGATAACGCAGCGGTAGAGTGTCCACTTGTCCACAATGAGGCACTTATTCCCTATATAAAACGGACAGTCTTCTCCATGCTATTCATCATTCAAGGTGACAGCCATTACCATCTTATTCATCCTTCATTCTAACAAGGTATGGTACTTCCTTTATTCCATGTAATTTATAAAATGCTGTACAAATGTTTCATATCCCCTTAGTAATGGCCAATATACCTTTTTACTGACCCCACTAATAGGCTTTAAACCTGCACATATGTCTTTTTAAGGCAGTAGCTTGGCTGACTACTAACAGCCAGGTTCCTGCTCTACCTGCCAGGAACAGAGAAACCTGAAATCCTGGCAGTTTTACCTTTTACATGCCACAATTAATAGTAATTGCAGCATGTTAGCAAATGACAGGAGAAGGAGGCACCCACTGGCACCTTGCAGTGTGACTGAAAGGTACCAATGAGTTCCCATGGCAGCCAAAAGCCTGATAAAGGCCTCTATGTTTGCTATGTAACAGCCTATTCGAGTCTAATAGGTTGCATTCATAGGCTTAGTAATGCTTAATGCACTACATAAGTAATGCAGTGTACCATCTTAGCTATCAAACTATCGCATCTTCAAGTCCTCTTAAGGGGCTATAAAATAGTGACAAAAAAGTGCAAAAAAGTTTACATTTAAAGAAAATCAAGTTTAAAACAAAATACAAATTTTTCCCCACAAACACACTTTTTAAATGGATAAAATATAGTAACAAAGTAAAATAGTATATCAGGCTGAAAAAAGACATAGGTCCATCCAGTTCAGCCTATTAGCCCCGAATGTTGATCCAGAGGAAGGCAAAAACCCCAGTGAGGTAGAAGCCAATTTTTCTCATTTAAGGGAAACAAATTCTTTACCTATGCATGTATACTATCTATACATAATTATTACATCGCCCCTTTGTTACAGTCCTGGGTATAAATAGATGATGGGAGAGATCTCTGTACTGTCCCCTGATATATCTATACATGGTTATTACAGCGCCTCCTTGTTATAGTCCTAGGTATAAACAGATGATGTGAGAGATTTCTGTACTGTCCCCTGATATATCTATACATAGTTATTGGAGCGCCCCCTTGTTACAGTCCTAGGTATAATAGATGATGTGAGAGATCTCTGTACTGTCCCCTGATATATCTATACATAGTTATTAAAGCGCTCCCTTGTTACAGTCCTGGGTATAATAGATGATGGGAGAGATCTCTGTACTGTCCCCTGATATATCTATACATAGTTATTGGAGCGCCCCTTTGTCACAGTTCTGGGTATAATAGATGATGTGAGAGATCTTGTATTGTCCCCTGATATATCTATACATAGTTATTGGAGCGCCCCCTTGTTACAGTCCTGGGTATAAATAGATGATGTGAGAGATCTCTGTACTGTCCCCTCATATATTATACATAGTTATTAGAGTACCCCCTTGTTACAGTCCTGGGTATAAACAGATGATGGGAGAGATCTCTGTTCTGACCCCTCATATATTTATACATAGGCATTAAGTCGCACCACACATGCGCAGTGGAGGTTTTTTTTTAAGGTGCTTTCACGCAGAATGGACCGCAGATCGGAGGACCGGACGACTTCCATTGACTTTAATGGAAGCCGTCTATGTGAGATCCGCACTAAAATGGAGCATGCTGCGACTTTTTTTCCAGACCAAAAGGTCCGCAAATCAAATCCACATTCTTAATTTCGTTGTGGACACCCATATATCCTTATGGGCAGCTTGATTTGTGGATTCCGCAAATCAAACTCACCCGTGATCATTGGACCTAACACTAGAATTGTTATTTTTCTTTTGTTCACCTCCAAAAAAAACGCAATTAAAACCAATTGAAAAGTTACATAAACCTCCAATTGGTACCGATAAAAGCTATAACTCTTTCTGCAAAAAACAAGAGCCCACAGAGCTCCGCTACTGGAAAAATTAAATACCGTATATACTCAAATATAAGCCGACCCGAATATAAGCCGAAGCACATAATTTTACCACAAAAAAACTGGGAAAACTTATTGACTCAAGTATAAGCCTAGGGTGACAACGCTGCAGTGCACCCCAGGTACCGGCACACAGAAGCGGGCAGGTTCTTGCACAGTATGGCATGGACAACACGCTTCAGCGACGCAGGAGGAGGAGAGGAGCAGGTATGCCTTAAGCAGTGCTGGAGGACGACGGCAGCACTAATCACTCTGCCCATGGCACTATGACCGTGCAGACTGACAGCGCATGAGCCGTGAGCAAAGAATGGAAACAGGGGGGGGTGAGTGGCAGCACTTGGGAGGCCAAATGATACAGTGTTACTGACGGGAGGGCCAGAGGCTGAACATGACTGCACGCGCGAGGGAAGAGAGAGCAGGACCCAGGGACAAGCCACACCGGCTGGGTCACTCACCGCAGCTGCCAGGGACAATTTACAGCAGCCCAGCACAAGGCACAGCAGCGGAGGGGTGAGTGCAGCGAATCGGGCACTTGGGGCACCACCTGGCTGTCAAGCAACCTAACACTTGTCCCGTGCTGAAAAGGTCAGCTTATATACTTACACGAGTATATACGGTAATTAGGGGTTTTAGAATGCAGCAATGTTAACTCAATTGTTTTACTTTAAAAATGTGTTTTTATTATGCAAAAGCAGTTAAAAATAAAATAAATCTGTATAAACTTGGTGTCGCAATAATAATGCTGCTACAGAAAAAAAACTAAAAACTGTGGTGGAATTTCTGGATGTTTTTCCATCTCCTTCCAAAAAAAAAAAATGTAATAAAAATTCTACAACACATTATATGTACCCCAGAGTGCGGCCATTAAAATATACAACTGGTCCCACTTAAATGACAGCCTTCAAATGGCTATGTCAGCGAGTTATGGCTCTTGCAATGCAACAATAAAAATTGCTTGGTCCTTATGGCAACGAATAGGCCGATTACTAAGGGCTTATATTAGAGGATATTTACACATTTTGAATTAGGACAAATTTAATACACTGTTTTCCTTCTATACAAAGTAATTATTTGCATTCTTTATGTAAATATTTTTAAAGCATTAATGTTTAGAAAAATAAATAATAAAAATATTATAAATAGTATGTGTGTGTATATATGATATAAGTCCTGACCTTAACGCTACTGACATACTGCGGCTGACCTGAAGAATGCTGTGTGCATGGCATCCCATAAATGTTAATGGAATTAAACATATTTGCAGGTAGGAATCGTCCAGAATTCCTCCTCAAAGTTGTGTAGGAAACATTTAGTGGAGGCGATTCCTGCTAGAGGGGGGTCTACAGGTTATCATATTCAAGGGTTCACTTACTTTTTCTGCCTGCATTGTGAATATTTACTCAATGTGATAAATGAAAGACATAAACAGAACTGTCTGTGTGTTATTAGTTTTAGTCATACGTTTCGTTACATTATGTTTGTCTATGATTGTGACTTAGATCAGACCATATGTTATTAGTAATCAATGCAGAAATCCAACTGAAATTGATATTCCTATTGCAGGTTGCCCAGGAAAATGTGTCTCCAGTCATCGCTCTCACTACTTGTCACAGTTATCCTAGTGACACGCCATGCTCAGTCATCTGATATTTGTTCCGGAGCACCAGGGATCCCAGGTACACCGGGAGAGAACGGTCTTCCAGGAAGAGATGGCAGGGATGGCATGAAAGGAGATACAGGAATACCTGGTAAGAAGGATTAGCATTATTATTTTCATCCAGTTGTACGGTTGTATGGTTTAGTAGTGTTTATATCAGTTACTTGGTGTTGTCTGGGTGTAACCTATGCATGTACTTTGAAGAAATATTGAATCTTTTAATTGTTACTACCTATTTTTCCTCTCACTAAATTCTCTTCAATTCATCCTAAATGCAATAGCCAAACTGATCTTTAAAGGGGTTCTGACATGAAAAAAAAAAATTTACTCACCTTGCCTGGCCAGGACCGATCGCCAGGCATGTCCCCTCCATCTGGCATCTTCATCTGCGGCTTGTAGAAGCAGAGCAGGAGCAGTCAAAATGACCGCTTCCGTCTCTGCTCCGTCCGTCAGCCACTTCCGAGGTGAACGGACGGGCTGCCCACAGCAAGCACGTCACAAGCAGTGCTTGCTGAGGGCGGCCCGTCCGTCCTGGCTGAACTCGGAGATTCCGCGCGTGCGCACTGGTGACTCGGCCCGTCTTGACTCCTGTCAGAGGGCACCTCTCCACTGCGCATGCGCGCAATCCCAGTATTATAGACAGAGGGGCTGGGGTGACAGACACTGTTATGGGCCGGCCGCAGAGTGCAGAAGAACACGCCGGCGGCCTTCCCCCCTCCACCTCTGCCGAATTTCCCGGCGGCGGAGGAGAAGCGCAGTCAAGCTCTGACTGGAGGACCAGCCGCCAGGAATCTGACAGTGCCGGCGGAGGAGCACAAGCGCGGAGCTGAGCGGGGCAGCGGCCAACAGGGAGCTGAGAGTTCGGGCGGCATCTGTGAGCGGGGGACCTCACGGAAAGCCTTACATCACTTAGTTGTATTACACTATCCCATTGTAATGCTGCCATGTTACAGTGCTAGCATGGCAGCATTTTTGCAGGACCTTGGTGCAGGAAGAAGAGTGCCTGCTGGGAGATGACCTCCCTGATGACAACAACAACAGAACACAAGGTAAGTATTAGGTAAGTATGAGGTTTTTATGTTTTAACAGCCAAAAATCGTGGGTTCCCTGTGTCCATTAGGCAGACCAGGGAACAACGGCTGTTAAAGCATAAAAAATTTTTTTATGTCAGAACCCCTTTAAATCAAATCACTACATTGACACTGCTGCCCTGTGTTAGTCATTGGCCTGGCTGCCTATTTCCTCCATTTTATCCTACCTGAATTGGTCATAGACCACTAATTACTGTATACAAGCCTTGACGCTAAAGTCTCCCAGCATGTCTCGTTGACTCATCTGCAAAGTGCTTGCTCGAATGAGGACAGCCCTCCTCTAAGGGACAAGAGTGTAGTGGAGGGGCAGTATAAATAAAAAGCCTTACCTTGTCGTTTAGTGCTATCCTATAACATCCTAATAAATATGTCAGGTCATTGTACCCACTTTCCCTTATAAGGGTGAGATAATTCTGCTGACCCTGTTCTGTCATTCAGTTTTTATACATGCAGAAACTGCATGAAGAACGGATGTATCATCTGTTGCTCAGTTCAACAATTCAGATTTACGGTGAATGCAGGAATCTGACCAGTTTCTCGTCTGTGTAAAAGAGCTCTAAGTGTTCTTTCTGTTTCAAGATGGAGCATAATACTGGGTGCAAACAGAAGTCCTTAAGGCATTTTCTTTACCAGCACATATTTCTTTATTTCAATCCATATATGACACAACGTTTCAACCGCTGACAATGGTCAAAACGTTGTCTCATATATGGATGGAAATAAAGAGATATGTGCTAGTAAAGAAAATGCCTTAAGGACTTCTGTTTGCACCCCTTATGCTGCTCCATCTTGAAAGGTTGGTCTGTTGTTACATGGATGAAGAGTCCACATCCTATTGGGAGTGTGCATTTAAGCCCTAAGCAAGTGTTTCCCCCACCAACTTCCCTATCATTGAAGTTGGGGAAGTGTAAAGTGCTGCTGTCTTACTACATATGGTTTGCTGCCAAGTGTTCTTTCCCAGTACAGAGGCGCAAGAACAGGCAGTGCAGGCTGTACCGTACAGCAGATTGTACTCCGAGGACAGAGTTTCATAATGAATTTCTTTTTAAACCCCTTCCCATTGATGATCTTGTGTGTAATTCATGCAATGCAGACTGTACGTCAGGATAATTCCCTACAGTACAAAAAGTAATGCATTTACAAAGGCACTCAACTTTTTATGTTGATTAGTTCCTTATGTAAACTTTAAAATGCTGCCCAGAATAAACCTTCTGGCCTTTACAGTACATTCTCAGACACCTCATGAATACATTGTAGAAGCTGCAGGTCATCTTACCATATATTTTTAGAAACCTTTTAGAAGGAAATACTAAAGAATCGGCTATTCTATTGCAGGGCCAATGGGTCCACCAGGAGGACAACCGGGACCACCCGGTAGAGATGGACTTAATGGACCAGCAGGAGCACCAGGTGTACAAGGGATAAAGGGAGAGCAGGGGGCTATCGGACCCCCAGGTAAATGACTGCACATATTGTGTTTCAGTTAGAAGAGATAGAAACTTTGACTTAGAACATTTACTTACATACAAGTAATGCTGAGAATGATGTTTTTAGTGCTTTTTTCTGTATATCTCTTTATATCTTGTCCATTAAGAAACTATGCTGCACTCTACTTTTGACACATTTTTTTGTTAAGACCCTTTTACATGGACTGACAATTGGGAACAAGCGTTTATCTGAATGTTCATTCATCTGATCACTGCATGTTGAAGGTACTGGCAATGAGTCAACACACAAGCAAACTGTTGGGTGCCAACAATTATCAGCTGTCAGCGGCACATCATCCAATATAAAATGAGAGGTGCTGCCGATAATAATAGAACTGTATCTGCCTGTATCTACTGTATCTGCACTAACAATCATTCAGGCACATACAGTACTGCTGATTGCTCCATGCAAATGGAGCTGAACAAGCACCAATTGACTTGAAAAAATGACGCTGGTTCCTGATAGAATATCTGCCAATATAAAAGGGCTGTTTGTTTTTAGGTTTTCTGGAGCCGTCTCCAAGTTCTGTGTCACTAGAGAGCGTATTCTGCATTGTAGTAAATTGAAAAGGATCTATGTTCTACAAGTATATTACATTATAAAATCACTGCTAGGGGATTCTAGGGTAAAATATAGTGCCTTAGAGAGGCTTCATATGGACATGCACATAGGGCCTCATTTAGCACAATCATCTAAAAGAAAAGCTGTCTTTCTTGCCCATAACAACCATTCACAGTGCAGCAAAATACTGTAGTAAAATGAAAGCTGCAATGTGATTGGTGACAATGGATAAAAAAGACTAAAAGTTTTTCTATGGCTGTATAATGCAGAACCACAGGACCTGCACATGGAAATTATCCTACCACACAACTCAACTTTTACGTCAATAGGACTTGGCAGTTAATCAACTTGCATTATTTAAATAATAAATATTTATGCATGTGCAAGAAATATTAGCTTTCTTAATAAATGTTATTTAAGTGTGCCAAATAGAAGCAATAATAACATTTTGTCAATTGTCCTGGAGTATCTAAAATGAGAAATGAATCAACTTTGAAATATGCCGTAATTAAACATGTACTCACATATTGTTTTCCCAGCTCCTATAGAGAAGTATGTGTTTCCATGGTAACAGACAACAAGCAAATTTCGTACAGCTTGATCCCACAGTCATACTCCCCATCTATCTGTCCTTTACTTCCTGCTAACCTACCAAATGTATGTTAGCATAGGATGAAGGGAAATACACAAATAAAGGGAAATATGACTGAAAAGTAGACTACAATTGGAAGCCAATCCCACTCCCTACAGGTGACGGCTCACCACAGTCAGCTCTGACAGCAACATTTTTATCCCTGATCAAAGTTCAAGGGTCCCAAATGCCCCCACCCCACCCCCATCCCTTCCATGATAAAATCATGAGGCACAGTTCAGTTACTATGGCAGCTTGGGGACTTCTGGAAGCCCCAAGCACTCTATGGGTGGTTGTCTAGCAAGCCATGCCTGTGGTGTGGCTTAATAGGATGCCTGTCAGATCGTAATATGATGATATTACATTATACTGTAAGTGATCAAATGATCACAAGTTCAAGTCCCATACAACTGTGGAAAAATAAGTTTAAAAAACTTTCAGTAAATATTAGAAAAAATAAAAGGAAGTAGAAGTTTAAAAAAATAATAATAATAAAGTTTATATTCAGTGTTTATGATTCTTTTTGAAAGGTACTCCTGCATCATCGGATAAGCAACTGCAGCTTCAGTTAGCTTATATGAACAAGCGCATTAAGAAACTTGAAGGAGGTGAGTATATATGTGTGGATGGATGGATAGATAGATAGATGTGAGATTCTAAATTGGCCTTGATCTCCCTAGGCCCATTATATCCCTCCTTTCCCTATTTATCATTAATATTTATTTATTTTGCATTTGAACAGTTTTATCGACTACAGGATATGAGAGCATAGTGCAGGATCCCTACTATTCTTTTGCATTAGAGGACGGCAGTGCTCCAGGCCACCCCCATAGATAACTAGAGCCCTTGAACAGAGCTGTGCTGCAGTTACCTATAAAGGCAAAGGCAGAATGCAATTGTGTTGGAGAGCTGCCGAAGAGACAGCTGACCCTTTATTTTAGGGATTGCTATGCTATGGTATATGCTAATAAAAGGCCATAACAATGAGTCTAATGAAAAGCAGAGCTCTGCTGCAACCCGAGATGTCTTCAGTGTCAGTTATCTGAAAGACCATCTGTGGGGTATGCACTCCCAACTCATTAACAGCATTCACTCAAGTTTTTCTATTTTTTTCTCAGGGTTCTTAAATTGCTTCCCTTCCTCTTGTAATAGCAGGAGACCCGTTACTCTACGCCTAGCTTAGTGCAGGAACATCCAAAGTACCTGCTCAATTTAGAAGTCCAAATTTTAAACAAAAACACAAAGTCCAAATGTCTTTTTTGGAATTTCTTAAACCCACTCCACTCTATAAGTCCTCAACGTAACTGTAGGTTCCTCTGTCTCGGATTCTGTTATTGTGAAACCGGTCGGCATAGGACCACTTTTCTAGGATCTGATCCCAATAGAGGAACACACAGCCCCTGAACGTCTCGATCCTCTGCAGTCTCTCTCTTTTTCTCTTCTTCAGTCCTTATATCCCGGAATACGATTGTGATATTCTGATCGCCATAATCCTTTATAAAGGGACGTAGATGCGCAGGAATGGCCTGTTGGGCTTCCCAATTGTCCGGGTGCAACAGAATCCAGTGAGGATACTCCAAAATTAAGACCCCCTCTGACTAATTAAACACATGTAGTTTTTGAGGTTGGGTTTCCTTCGACAGACTCAATCAAGTCTCTCTGCCCCTCTGCCTTTTCCACAGCAGTTGGGGAGGACCTTTGCTCCATAAAGGTCTTTTGCATCTCTATAGCTGAAACTGGAGTTCCTTCCGGGGAATACTTCAAAACCCCCTGTCACACTCCTTGGTTACAGGTGGGCACAATGATAGCATGGAAGGCAGGCTCCACAGCAGTCTGACACAAGTCCTCAGAGGATCCTGCAGGCAACGGGTAAATCTGAGATACAAGTCTGTGTAGTTCTTCCTCATCCCTGAAGTACCAATGAGGGTCCACAGGAGGGTAACCAGCCAGCACAAATCACATTCCGCTCCTGGCTGCTATCTGCTCAGTCTCTAGGTTTGCCTCCAACTCCTGCACAACTTGCACTGCATCTGTGCAGCTCACCTCAGACTTCTCCTCAAGGTTGCTCCTAAACCCTCCCTTTGTAGTGGGGGCTTCACTCTCCCCTGCTTTGCTCTCACCACTCCCAGACTTCAGGCAGCAGAAAGTTTGGTGGGCTTTTGCAGAGGAAATGAAGAAGGCATTGGCTGAGACCCATCTTGCACGTCCATTACAGTACCTGTTTTTTCAGGCATAGCATGAATGTCCAACAAAGTCACTTTCCTCAACAAAACCACACAGTCATTTTCCATCTGATAAGGCATTTTAGCAACCACAGACATTTTATCAGTCCATAATTCTCATTAAAGTCAATAAAATCTGTGTAGGCAATAAAAAGTCCAATTTCACCCACTCTAGCATGACAGGTGCAGAGGTTTCATCCTGTTTGTGATGCCAAGGCATACTGCAGTGACCCGAGCAGGAGACCTGCTGAGACGGGGGCGACCAAAGGAAAACAAGATGTAATGTCACGGGTGGCTCTGTGATCTCTCCCATCAGCAGTGACAGCTTGGCCTAGCCCAGTTGCTCGCAATACATAAAGGTAGCATTAAACAATCTGAATCTCACGTGACGCCAGCACCTCTTTTAGGCCGCTCTTCACACAGCTCAAAAAAAAAGAGTCTACAGTCCAATTATAAGTTGGAGGTGCTGCACAGTTGTACTTTACTCACAACTTTTTAGCTTGGATTCTCCAACAAGTAGTAAATTGTGCAAACATAACAATCTTGTTTACAAATATTCACTTCTATTCCACAAATTCAATATTACAGGCTTTCTAGAAGACATTCTTCCCTCTGAACTCTAGATGTCTTCAATGTCAGTTATCTGATAGACTGGTCGTGGGGTATGCACTCCCGACTCATTAACGGCATTCACTCAAGCTTTCTATTGGGTTCTCAGGCTTCTTAAGTTGCGTCCCTTTCTTTGGTAGTGGCAGGAGACCCATTACTCTACGCCTAGCTCAGGGCAGGAATGTGCATCACTTCTGACTACATTTTCTCAACTCTCTCTCTCTAGATTCCGCCCCTCTCTATCACGTCACTCACGCAGTTAAAGTGACACACACACAAGACTCATCCACAACAGTCAATCCCATACATTCACACCACAACTTCGGGCCACTGCAGCTCTACTACAGTTGCACATATTTGTAAAACACTTGCTAATGTTAAAGAGATTTTATAAATTATTTATTTTATACAGTTTTGAGGCGCCCATGCACAAAACTGTATAAAATAAATATGCTCACTTCAGTATCTGATAGGGGATGTCACCTGGGCAATATGCCCGGGTACATCCTATAAACCTGTCACATGGACTTCTCATCAGTGACATCCCTATCGGCTGCAACGGTTATTTGGGTAAACAACTCATATGACCGCTGCAGTACTTATAAACAGAAGACCAAAGGATCAGGAGCTTGTGGTGAGGGAACATTGCAGCTGCATCCCCCCCCACCACCACCACCACCCCCCCCCCCCCCCCCACACACACACACACACTTTCACCAATAACCTTGGAAAACCCCTTTAAACTACTATAAAAATAAATAAATACAAAATAGGAAAATATCTGTTTTTTGATGGAAAGTAAATAAGTTGATCTTGTTTCTTGTCGTTAATTTTAGTTTTGTTCTTGGATGAAAAAATTCAACCTGTAGACGATAAAATACTGGCAACAAATGGCAAATCCGTAGACTTTAAAACTACCAAGGACACTTGTGAAAATGCTGGTGGTAGTGTTGCTACACCCATGAATGAAGCTGAAAATAGTGGCATCTTAAAAATTGTAAAGCAGTATAACACATATGCCTACTTGGGAATCATTGAAGGGGCAAAACCTGGAGACTTCCACTACTTGGATGGACGTCCTGTGAACTACACCAACTGGAAAAGAAATGAACCTGGTGGCAAAGGGAAAGAAAACTGCATAGAAATGTATACAGATGGCAAATGGAATGACAAAGCTTGTAACCAATATCGTCTCACTGTTTGTGAGTTTTAAACCTACCGCACGTTACCAAGTTGATTGTTATTAAATAATAAAGCCATTCTTGAATCAAACTTACTGCTTCCTATATCATCTATAGAATTAGGTTGAACAAATATTTTACTGTACATGAGGTATACACAGACATAGACATACATACATACCATACAATACCAGTCATAAGTTTGGACATACCTGACTGAATTTGGGTTCCTGCTGATTCAGAGACATTTTAATCTAAAAGTTTGCAACTTATTTTTTACACAAATAGAAATATTGTAGTTGACGCCTGTATATGAAGTAGCCGTACGCTCTTGTAAAGATAATGTTTATTTTTTAATCATTTCATTTTGAACTTGAGCAACATTTGGAGATGGAAAATGTTGAACTTCAATTATGCAGTCATCATTTGTAAAGCACGCATAACAACTGTCTGCCATCTATGGTAAAATTGCAGTATTTTTCCTCGTTCATGACTAATGCCAATGAGCAGTGTCAATAAGGTAGGGTAGATCTTAAATCCTCTTATGGTCTGTTTGTACTAGTCCAAAATATGGCTATAACAGCTTATAAGAAGTTCTAATAAGAATCACCGCAGGAATTATAGACACAAGCTGTCAGGTTTTACTAGTTTGTGGACCTGTAACATTGAAGACAAATAATGAGAGGATTGTTTGAAAGTCTCTGTAAGGTATGTCTTCGACATATTTTGGGCCCATACAAATACATACATAACACTAAAACTAGGTGACAGTGAACAATATTGATTATCTCGAGACAATGTAATATTAGGCAGCAAGTGAACAGTAGCTTCTTGAGGATGATATGTTGGAGGCAGGAAAAATAGGCAAGCATAAGGATCTGAGTGACAAAGGCCGAATACTGATGTCTAGAAAACTGGATCGTGTGTGTGCCTGCATGTAGCAGTGCTGAGTGTGTGTGTATCTGCCTGTAGCAGTGCTGAGTGTGGACATTCGTGTAGCACTGCTGAGTATGTGTGTGTGTGTACCTGCGTTTAGCAGTGTGTGTACCTGCGTGTAGCAGTGTGTGTATGTACCTGTGTTTAGCGCAGTGTGTAGCTGCGTGTAGCGGTGTGTGTATATCTGTGTGTAGCAGTGTGTGTACCTGCATGTAGCGGTGTTTGTGTCTACCTGCATGTAGCGGTGTGTGTGTACCTGTGTGTAGCAGTGTGTGTACTTGAGTGTAACGGTGAGTGTGTGTACCTGCATGTAGCGGTGTGTGTGTACCTGTGTGTAGCAGTGTGTGTGTGTGTGTGCCTGTATGTAGCTGTGTGTGTACCTGCGTGTAGTGGAGTATTCGTGTGTGTATACCTGCATGTATGCCTGCAGTATGTGTGTACCTCATATAACAGTGTGTGTGTACCTGTGTGTAGTGGTGTGTGTACCTGCATGTAGCGGTGTGTGTGTGTACCTGCATGTAGCGGTGTGTGTGTGTACCTGTGTGTAGCGGTGTGTGTGTACCTGCCTGTAGCAGTGTGTGTACCTGTGTGTAGCGGTATGTGTGTGTACCTGCGTGCAGCAGTGTGTGTGTGTGTGTGCCTGCATGTAGGTGTTTGTGTGAGTAGGTGTGTGTGGGTAGGTATAAGTGTATGTATGTGAGTGTGTAGGTGAGTGTGTGTGTGTACCTGACCCTTCACTTCCTGAATTGTAGGTGTGTAGGTGTGTGTGTGTGTGTGTGTGTGTGTGTGTAAGTGTATAGGTGAGTGTGTGTGTATATCTGGCCCTTCACTTCCTGAATTGTAGGTGTGTGTGTGTGTGTGTGTGTGTGTGTGTGTGTAGGTGAGTGTGTGTGTATGTACCTGACTTGTCACTTCCTGAATTCTTCTATTCTGACTGGACGTCATCTTGGAAGCCTTGCCAGCTTTCCCCATACCGATCCCTTGGTCTCACCTGATAGGGGTCTGCTGGGCTGTCAGCGCTGTGTGCTATCTGTGGAGGGGGGGGGGGGGGAATCCAGCGGTGCTCAGAGAGCCTCCAGCAGAGGAGGAGGGAGGAGCTCTACCTTTCCCCATACAGATCCCCGGTATTAGTGTATCTTGACGCCACCAGAAGTACAGGTGGAGCCAAGATACAAGGAGTTTGACAGGGGGTTGACGCCCCCTGTTACTGATTGGCTGTCCTGCATTCTCCCCAGCAGACCCCTATCAGGTGAGACCACCAAGGGATCGGTATGGGGAAAGCTGGCAAGGCTTCCAAGATGACGTCCAGTCAGAATAGAAGAATTCAGGAAGTGACAGGTCAGGTACACACACACACTCACCTACACACACACACACACACACATACAATTAAGGAAGTAACATAGTAACATAGTATGTAAGGCTGAATGAAGACAATGTCCATCTAGTCCAGTCTGTCTATCCTCCTGTGTTGTTCCAGAGGAAGGCAAAAAAACCCAAGGGCAGAAGCCAATTAGCCCTTTTGGGGAAAGAATTCCTTCCCGACTCCCTAATGGCAATCAGACTGTTCCCTGGATCAACCCCTAATAGTTCCTACCTGCCTGTATACCCGGATTGACAATTAACCTAAGATTTATATCCTATAATATCCTTCCTCTCCAGAAAGACATCAAGTCCCCTTTTAAACTCCTCTATGGATTTTGCCATCACCACTTCCTCTGGCAGAGAGTTCCACAGTCTAACTGCTCTTTCAGTAAAGAATCCCCTTCTATCTTGGTGATGAAACCTACTTTTCTCTAATCGTAGCGGATGTCCTCTTGTTACCGTCGCGGTCCTGGGTGTAAACAGATTATGGGAGAGATCCTTGTATTGTCCCCTCATGTATTTATACATAGTTATTTGATCGTCCCTTAACCGTCTTTTTTCTAGAGTAAATAATCCCAATTTTGATAGCCTCTCTGGGTATTCCAGTCCCGTCATTCCATGTATTAGTTTAGTTGCCCTTCTTTGAATCCCCTCAAGCACTGTGACATCTTTCCTGAGCACCGGTGACCAGAATTGTACGCAGTATTCCATGTGAGGCCTGACTAATGCCTTATATAATGGAAGGATAATGTTCTCATCCTTCGCCCCTATACCTCTTTTAATGCACCCCAAGACTTTATTTGCCTTTGCAGCAGCTGACTGGCATTGGTTACTCCAGTTTAGTCTACTATCCACTAATACCCCCAGATCCTTTTCCATATCACTTTTTCCTAGCGGTACTCCATTAATCGAATATTGGGGATGTCAGATACACACACACACTCACCTATACACTTACACACACACACACCTACAATTCAGGAAGTGAAGGGTCAGGTACACACACACACTCACCTACACACTCACATACATACACTTATACCTACCCACACACACCTACTCACACAAACACCTACATGCAGGCACACACACACACACACACACACTGCTGCACGCAGGTACACACACATACCGCTACACACAGGTAATCACACCGCTACAGGCAGGTACACACACCGCTACACACAGGTACACACACACCGCTACATGCAGGTACACACACACACCGCTACATGCAGGTACACACACCACTACACACAGGTACACACACACTGCTATATGAGGTACACACATACTGCAGGCATACATGCAGGTATACACACACGCATACTCCACTACACGCAGGTACACACACAGCTACACACAGGCACACACACAGCTACACACAGGCACACACACACACACACACACTGCTACACACAGGTACACACACACTGCTAAACGCAGGTATACATACACCGCTGCGTTACACACACACACGATTACACGCAGGTACACACACTCACCGTTACACTCAAGTACACACACTGCTACACACAGGTACACACACACCACTACATGCAGGTAGACACAAACACCGCTACATGCAGGTACACACACTGCTACACGCAGATATACACACACCGCTACACGCAGCTACACACTGCGCTAAAAACAGGTACATACACACTGCTACACGCAGGTACACACACTGCTAAACGCAGGTACACACACACACATACTCAGCAGTGCTACACGAATGTACACACTTAGCACTGCTACATGCAGATACACACACACACTCAGCACTGCTACATGCAGGCAAACAGATACTCAGTACTGCTACACTCAGGCACATACACACAGACATTCAGCACTGCTACACGCAGGTAAACATTTTATGTTCGCATAGCGAACATCGTGTCAATCTAGATATATTAAAAACAACAAGCACAACTCAGAGCAAACAGCTATATACATCTTAGGCCTCTTTCACACGAGCGTGGTTTTGACGCTCAGATAGCAGTGCTAAAATATTAAGGTCGTGGCTATACACCTGGTTACGGTGAAATAACACCGCAGCCCTGAAATCCCTCGGTTGGCAGAACTACTTAAATGACTTGGGCAAATGATTGTGCTCCCATCCTCATCCTCTGGTTCTCCTCAATATATGCATGAAGAAAACTTAAGATGCCATGACATATGTCCGTTATCACGGTCGTCCTGACGTTTTAATCACATTTACGTGTAATCGTCGATGGAAATTGCAGAGGTATTGCTGCCTGGTCAAGAACCCCACGATTGTCATGACATCATAGCTAGAGTATTTCACTTAAAAGTGAAAGCATTAATGGCATTGTTAACAAAGGGGCATTTGTTTGGAAAAGTACATTAATTTATGCAGTCTGTTGAAGGACAAAAGAAAGATCTTCCTTATATCCACACTTTGTTGTGGCTAGAACAACGCATTTCTCCAGACAAAATAGATGATGTTATCTGTGTGGAGATACCAAAACCTGAAAAGATCCTCTCCTTCATGAAATTATCAAGGCCAATATGATCCATGGGCCTTGCGGTAATTTAAACACCAATGCACCCTGTACGAAAGACGATCGCTGCAGCAAAAAGCATCCTCGACCCCTCCTGAAAGAAACTCACATAGGAGGCGATGGATACCCCCAGTACCAGTGAAGAGCTCCGAAGGCTAGCGGTTTCACTGTTGAAATCAATGGTGTAACCCTGGATAACTGCAGGATGAGGCCTTATAATCCTATTCTTTCACGTACATTCGTTACTTATATTAACATAAAGTATTGCAGTTCTATAAAATCTAGTACATACATGTGTAAATATGTTGATAAAGGCAGCAACCAGGCTTCATTTGGTCTTGAAAATGATGAGATCAAATTATATGAAAGTGGTCAATGCATTAGCAGTTCTGAGACCATCTGGAGAATTCTGGCATATCCCATACACAAAAGGTTTCCAATTCATCTCGGTGTGCATTTAGAAAATGGCCACCATATCTGTTTTAATCCAAATGCCATTTGCTACAGAAGGTTAAGTGCCCCCACCGACTACACTTTTAGTATTTTTTGACCTATGCAAACCAGATGATTTTGCAAAAACTCTTCTTTATGTGGAAGATCCTTCCTACTATGTATGGAAAAGAAACAGATTTGAGAGGATAAAGCGTGGAAATGACATAGATGCGTGGCCAGAAGTAAAAAGGGATCAAGCTTTGGCCAGAGTGTACACCGTCCACCCTAATAACGCTGAGTGCTATTGTCTTTGTCTTCTACTTCTAGAAATTAGCATTTGGAATTCCTAAACACCCTCAACCCAGCCGGGCTCCCTCAGCATAACTTCATTCTTAAAGGGGTTGTCCCGCGCCGAAACGGGTTTTTTTTTTTTTCAACCCCCCCCCCGTTCGGCGCGAGACAACCCCGATGCAGGGAGGTAAAGAAAGCTCACCGGAGCGCTTACCTTAATCCCCGCGCTCCGGTGACTTCTCTACTCACCGCTGAAGATGGCCTCTTCCTCCGTGGACCGCAGCTCTTCTGTGCGGTCCACTGCCGATTCCAGCCTCCTGATTGGCTGGAATCGGCACGTGACGGGGCGGAGCTACACGGAGCTACACGGAGCCCCATAGAAGACTGCAGAAGACCCGGACTGCGCAAGCGCGGCTAATTTGGCCATCGGAGGCCAAAAATTAGTCGGCACCATGGAGACGAGGACGCTAGCAACGGAGCAGGTAAGTATAAAACTTTTTATAACTTCTGTATGGCTCATAATTAATGCACAATGTACATTACAAAGTGCATTATTATGGCCATACAGAAGTGTATAGACCCACTTGCTGCCTCGGGACATCTCCTTTAAGATTAGCGCATCAGTTATGTTACTAAGGCATCAAAACCCTTCAAAATTATATAATGGCACCAAACTGCAAATAAAAATTTTCCATCAAAATGTTATCAAGGCCACAGTAATCCCTGGATGTGCTAAAGGGGGAACTGTGTTCCTACCACAAATACCGTTAATACCCTCTGAGTACCCCAAGGTCACTTCGCAATGATGATCATAACTCGACTTGAGGGAGGACTGTTTTTCCCATGGTCAGCTCTATGTGGCCTGTTCCAGAGTGAGTTCCGTTAGCAGTCTTCCTCCTGAAGGTAATACTATGAATTTAGTTTACAAAGAGGTCCTTCACTAATCAGGATTACATTGGTCTCACACGACCAGGTTTGAATTGCAGAATCCGTGAATATCACCCGGACAGATGATCCGCGGTATTCCACACACATTGTAACAATAGAACATTTGCATATCTGCTCACATGAGCGGTCAGTAATTGCGATTTCTGTGAGTTGAAATAAAATCGCAGCATGTTCTATTTTTGTCTGGATTCCACACGGGCAGCTTCCATTTACAAGTCACCTGACCCGCGACCCATGCACAATCGACATTGCAGATAGGCTGCGGATACCCACATCATCGGCCTTGCAACAGCGCAGGAAAAACAAGCATTTTTTTAAAAATCTGTACTGCGCATGACGAACAGTGAGACTGGCCTAAGTGAAAGACATCTCATAAAACGGTATTATGAGAATGGTTTGTTTAATAAAGAAACACCAAAGATATGGGATAAAGAAAGATAAAGGTTTATGATATAAGCTAATTAATGATGAGTTAGCAACATAATAATTATGAAGAGAGCTAAGATTTGTATCATTTAGAAAGTGTAATACAAATTTCACGCGGACAAAGTCACGGGCAAAAGCTAGTGAGAAATTAAACTTGATTAGGTCTCTTTGCATTGTGGTTTGAAACAAATCAAATGCCTCCACCCTTGTGTTCACTGGGTAATATGAAGGGTCCATAGTTGATACTATGGAGGTCACCATATTTCTGAGGGTTGATTTCTCATCCCAATTCCAGTAAATTCAATAATGATACCTGTTTCTGAAATTTCAGATCAACAAATTTATTTTTCATTTCATATTATCTTTATTTCCCTCCATTATATTCTTAATTGAAATTATGTCTACACAAGGTTAAAAGCCGAGCAAACCTATTGACATCCAATAATATTGAAAACAGATCAAAATTTTCTGTCAGTACAAAGCCCAACCCTCTACTTAATACATTCATATGATCTTCATCTAAGTGGAATGAGGATAACTTGATTATATTTTTATTTTCTTTGTCTCTTGCCACATTCGCTGTTTCTTCCAAGGAGCAATTATCAGTCAATTTCTCTTGTAGTGGATTGGCTATTTCCTTTGTTTTTTAATGTTTCTTTCCTGCACGTCTTTGCAATGTTTTGACCTTCTATTGCTTTTTAATTGACTCTCCCTTCTTTCATTCATGAAATGTGAAGTATCTCAGAAGTGTCATATTCAGACAAACTAAAGCTGACATGATGTTGCATTCTAATCTGTTTTTTGTTCTAAGTAAGAAAAGTAATGTGGTCACAACTAGAGATGAGCAAGCATACTCGGTAAGGACAGATACTCGAGCAAGTATCATCCTTACCGAGTGCCTGCCTGCTCGCCCGCAAAGATTTGGGTGCCGGCTGGGGTGAGCGCTGTGTTGCGGGAGTGAGCAGGAGGGAGCGAAGGGGAGAGCGAGAGAGAGAGAGAGTTGTCCCTCCCGATCCCCCCAGCTCTCCCTTGCTGCTCCCCGCCCCCCGTAGGCACCCGAATCTTTGCGGGCGAGCAGGCAGGTATTCGGTAAGGACGATACTCGCTTGAGTATCTGTCCTTACCGAGTGCGCTCGCTCATCTCAAGTCACAACTTGATTTTTCAATGCTAATTGAAAAAGTAAGTGCACCCCTATGTAATGTAACTTCCCAGTGTTGTACATGCGTGAAATTTGGCACAAGAATTCTTTAGGTCCTAAATAGGATAAGTAAGGTCCTTAATAGGACAAGTTAAGGGGTTACAATTGATTATTCAATGCTAATTGCAAAAGTATCATATATTCACTGAAAAAGCCAAAAATACAATACCTGAAGGTCTGCAAAGCAGACACGGTCGCCATAGGCACGATCGCCATAAGGCAGGCACAATCGCCACCGGCACAATTGCCGTAGGGCAGGCGCAATGGCCTTAAGCCCTGAAGATATGTAGTCAGCCAGACAATAATGTGTGGAGGAGCAGCTTGTTCCTGGCAGGCTAATATGCAGTCACCCACTCAACCCAGCCCAAATTGGGGAGGAGTGACTGCATATACTAATAGCCTGCACATGTGAACGATACCAAAGATGTCAGCCATAGATGGGTGGTGACCCACCATACAGGATATCAACCCTGGCTGATATGACAGCGGGTTGCCCTGTATCTCCAAGGTGGGCCACACTGGCTGACATCTTGGGCTCCCCCACCAACTAGCAAACTACATACAAAGATACTAATGCATACTAATAAAATGCGGGTGTTGGTACTGCATTTTGTCTGCTTTGCAGACCTAATTGCAAAAGTAAGTGGGGCCATACATAATGCAAATTCCCGGTGTCATACAAGTGTGAAATTTGGCGCGAGCATTCTTTAGGTCCTAAGTGAAGAGAGTGAAAGGGGTGGCACATTCTGCAGAGGGACATCAGTACAGCCTAGGGAGAACCTAATGCTCCTCTATATGTATACATATTTTATTCCTTGGTTCCTCTAAAGTAACCGTGACTTCATAAATTTGTCTGTGGAAACAACACATAAACACCTGTACCATATTAACTCGAGCGAAGCCGGGTACATCAGCTAGTCATTATATATTTGCACATTATTATACATAGACAATTTTAAGTTTTATAACCTTGATCTCATTCTTCATGTCTTTCAATTTCTCTGCTTCATATTCAACTATAAGTTCCATCAAGCACAACGAACAATCAGATAGCCTATTGTTCCATTCATCATCAAATGATTCTGAAATATCACTGTTGGTCTCTTTTTAGTTCTAAAGCCTTTTGATACTTTACTTGATTTTCTAAACGAATCTTAGCAAACATATATATTTTTTTCTTTATTGATGCTTCCACTGTAGAATATCTCTCCAAGTCTCAGCAAACGCAGACTTCCACCTACTTGATTGCAATCAGGTGTAGAAGTAACATGCATGGGTCTCATAACAATGTTAGTATTCATTCACATGACCGCGAATCCCAGGTGAGTTTTGTGCCCTGCAAGATGCACATAACTCACGCTACCATGAACTCCATTCTTTTGAATGGAGTCATACACATGAGAGATGTTTTTCTTCAGGGAAATGCTCGATGAGAAAAATCGCTGCCTGTCCTATTTTTTCACATCCTCGGAGTGCTCACACATTGTTTTCAATGGGACAGTCAAACACATCACATGCCGTGCGATGTGCATGCGAGTGTGATGTGATGTTTTACATTAAAATCAATGGGAAGCAGTTGCTGATTTTCTGCAGCGTGTGAAACAAGAAATTTCACAGAAGTGATGCAAGGCGTTTTTTCATGAAAAACGCCTAGCATCCACGGGTAAAACACACGTTGATAAGTGCGATATTGAGTCTGGCTTCTCGGCCCGATATCGCGCTTGCCCGTGTCAATGTAGTGTTACCTAGGATTTATTTTACTCATTTTAAAACTTATGTTGGCTAAAGATATCACAATATTAATTCATTCAACATCGGCTGATTAATATGGCAATGTCCGAGTCAGGGAGCATGACAAATCCACAATACGTGAAATCAATATACCAAATAGAAAAAGCTCAGCTCACCAATTCTTCTTATTTTAATTCAGGCTATATAAATTCCTAGGAGTACGTGGAAATCCAGTGGACTGCTGGGAAAGTAACTTTATCAAAGATGAATCTAAAAATCAAGCACTTCATTGAAAATGACCTTTATTTCTAATCCATAAAAACAGTTTCAAGGATATACATACTACAGCGCCTACGTGTTTTTTACTGCAATTAAAATGTAAAGCATTAAAGGGGTTGTTGCGCGATAGCAAGTGGGGTTAAGCACTTCTGTATGGCCATATTAATGCACTTTGTAATATACATCGTGCATTAAATATGAGCCATACAGAAGTTATTCACTTACCCCCTCTGGTGTTGGCATCCCCGTCTCCATGGCTCCGACCGAAGCCTTCTTCTCCCTGGATTAGACGCGCTTGCGCTTAAGGGGCCGCTCCGGCATGCTCGCGCCGCACAGGTCTTCTGCGCACGCCGGAGCCGGACAGAAGAGGGCAGACTGCGCAAGCGCGTCTAATCGAGGGAGAAGAAGGCTTCGGTCGGAGCCATGGAGACGGGGACGCCAACACCGGACGGGGTAAATGTATAACTTCTGTATGGCTCATATTTAATGCACGATGTATATTACAAAGTGCATTAATATGGCCATACGGAAGTGTATAACCCCACTTGCTTTCGTGGGACAACCTCTTTAGGAGCAATCTTAACCAATTAGTAACCGTGAAAACAATCATATGATATTACCGATATATTAGCAGCCACCATAAGCCAATACATTGTATATTGTCAGTATTTTCATATATAACAAGGCAGTCTTATAGTTTAATCCAAACGGATATTATGATCATAATTTGAAAATCCAAAACGCTTTGCGACTAGAGATGAGTGAACTTACTCGTTTAGGGCGTTTTTGCACTAGAACATCGCTTTTTTCGAGTAACCGACTACTCGGGCGAAAAGATTCGGGGGGCACCATGGGTGAGCGGGGGGTTGCAGAGGGGAGTGGGGGGGAGAGAGAGCTCCCCCCTGTTCCCCACTGCTACCCCGCGCTCCACCACACCGCCCCCCGGCGCCCCCCGAACCTTTTCGTCCGAGTAGTCAGTTACTCGGAAAAAGGGGTGCTCGAGTGCACAAACGCCCTAAACAAGTAAGTTCGCTCATCTCTATTTGCGACACATAAACTCCGGCTCCCGCTTATCGCCTCCTCTTAGGGGTTAATGACTAGAGATGAGCGAACGTGTTCTTCCGAGCTTGATATTCGTGCGAATATTAGGGTGTTCGGGATGTTCGTTATTCGTAACGAACACCATGCGGTGTTCTGGTTATTTTCACTTCCTTCCCTGAGACGTTAGCGCGCTTTTCTGGCCAATTGAAAGACAGGGAAGGCATTACAACTTCCCCCTGTGACGTTCAAGCCCTATACCACCCCCCTGCTGTGAGTGGCTGGGAAGATCAGGTGTCACCCGAACATAAAAGTCGGCCCCTCCCGCGGTTCGCCTCAGATGCGGTGTGAGTTAGATGAGGGACAGTGCTGTTTGTACCGGAGCTGCTGTAGGGAAAGAATTGGTAGTTAGTGTAGGCTTCAAGACCCCCCAAAGGTCCTTATTAGGGCCACTGATAGCTGTGTGTTGGCTGCTGTTAGCAGTGGCAAATTTTTTTTTCTCAAAATCGCCTCTGCAGACCGTTGCACCTGGCATTAGGGACAGAAGTGCTGCATAGGCAGGGAGAGTGTTAGGAGTGAGTGTAGCCTTCAAGAACCTCAACGGTCCTTTCTAGGGCCATATTTATCCGTGTGCAGTACTGTCCAGGCTGCTGTTAGCTGTGCTGCATTTTTTTTTGCTTCTCAAAATCGCCTCTGCAGACCATTGCACCCTCCATTGATACTGCAGGGAAAGAATTGTATAGGCAGGGCGACAACACAGTTGTTATTCATTGAATATACGCAGTGCTGCCTTTTGGTGGAAAAAAACTGAAAACAAATCTATTTGTCCAGCCTCTGTCCGTCCTAAGGGCTGTGGACACGTGTGAGCTGCGTGAACAACATTGCTAAATCAGACGCACCCAGCTACGCTTTACTGCTGGCTTCGCCATTTGCTTTCCTTAATTGGGAAAAAAATACCTGCTCTCCAAGAGTTATAATAACTCTGCTACCCTCACGTTCTGTGACACATAAGCAGGGACACAGCACAGTTATTAAACTTCTCATGTTCATTGAATATACGCAGTGCTGCCTTTTGGTGGAAAAAAACTGAAAACAAATCTATTTGTCCAGCCTCTGTCCGTCCTAAGGGCGGTGGACACGTGTGAGCTGCGTGAACAACATTGCTAAATCAGACGCACCCAGCTACGCTTTACTGCTGGCTTCGCCATTTGCTTTCCTTAATTGGGAAAAAAATACCTGCTCTCCAAGAGTTAATAACTCTGCTACCCTCACGTTCTGTGACACATAAGCAGGGACACAGCACAGTTATTAAACTTCTCATGTTCATTGAATATACGCAGTGCTGCCTTTTGGTGGAAAAAAACTGAAAACAAATCTATTTGTCCAGCCTCTGTCCGTCCTAAGGGCGGTGGACACGTGTGAGCTGCGTGAACAACATTGCTAAATCAGACGCACCCAGCTACGCTTTACTGCTGGCTTCGCCATTTGCTTCCCTTAATTGGGAAAAAAATACCTGCTCTGCCAGAGTTAATAACTCTGCTACCCTCACGTTCTGTGACACATTAGCAGGGACACAGCACAGTTATTAAACTTAGATAATTCATTCACTAGAGGCAGTGGGGCCTTTCGTTTTCCAAAAAGGGCAAAAATTATATTTGGCCTGCAGTCTTGCGCCAATTTATTTCCTGCCTGTGAAATCAAATCACTGGTAATACAGCATGCTGAGGGGTAGGGGTAGGCCTAGAGGACGTGGACGCGGCCGAGGACGCGGAGGGCCAAGTCAGGGTGTGGGCACAGCCCGAGCTCCTGATCCTGGTGTGTCGCAGCCGACTGCTGCGCGATTAGGAGAGAGGCACGTTTCTGGCGTCCCCACATTCATCGCCCAATTAATGGGTCCACGCGGGAGACGGTTATTAGAAAATGAGCAGTGTGAGCAGGTCCTGTCCTGGATGGCAGAAAGTGCTTCGAGCAACCTATCGTCTACCCGCAGTTCTGCGCCGTCCACTGCTGCCAATCCGAATCCTCTGTCTGCTGCTCCTCCTTCCTCCCAGCCTCCTCACTCCACTACAATAACACCTGCTCAGGAGCGGGAACACTCCCAGGAACTGTTCTCGGGCCCCTGCTTAGATTGGGCAGCAGCGGTTCCTCTCCCACCAGAGGAGTTTATCGTCACTGATGCCCAACCATTCGAAAGTTCCCGGGGTCCGGGGGAAGAGGCTGGGGACTTCCGCCAACTGTCTCAACAACTTTCTGTGGGTGAGGAGGACGATGACGATCAGACACAGTTGTCTTGCAGTGAGGTAGTAGTAAGGGCAGTAAGTCCGAGGGAGCAGCGCACAGAGGATTCGGAGGAAGAGCAGCAGGACGATGACGTGACTGACCCCACCTGGTGTGCAACGCTTACTCAGGAGGACAGGTCTTCAGAGGGGGAGTCAAGGGCATCAGCAGGGCAGGTTGCAAGAGGCAGTGCGGTGGCCAGGGGTAGAGGCAGGGCCAGACCGAATAATCCACCAAGTGTTTCCCAAAGCGCCCCCTCGCGCCATGCCACCCTGCAGAGGCCGAGGTGCTCTAAGGTCTGGCAGTTTTTCACAGAGACGCCTGACGACCGACGAACAGTGGTGTGCAACCTTTGTTGTGCAAAGCTCAGCCGGGGAGCCAACACCAACAGCCTCACCACCACCACCATGCGCAGACATATGATGGCCAAGCACCCCACAAGGTGGGACGAAGGCCGTTCACCGCCTCCGGTTTGCACCCCTGCCTCTCCCCCTGTGCCCCAACCTGCCACTGAGATGCAACCCCCCTCTCAGGACACAGGCACTACCGCCTCATGGCCTGCACCCACACCCTCATCTCCGCTGTCCTCGGCCCCATCCAGCAGTGTAGTTCAGCGCACCGTTCAGCCGTCGCTTGCGCAAGTGTTCGAGCGCAAGCGCAAGTACGCCGCCACGCACCCGCACGCTCAAACGTTAACCGTCCGCATAGCAAAATTCATCAGCCTTGAGATGCTGCCGTATAGGGTTGTGGAAACTGAGTCCTTCAAAAGTATCATGAAGGCGGCGGCCCCGCGCTACTCAGTTCCCAGTCGCCACTACTTTTCCCGCTGTGCCGTCCCAGCCCTGCACGACCACGTCTCCCGCAACATTGTGCGCGCCCTCACCAACGCGGTTACTGCCACGGTCCACTTAACTACGGACACGTGGACAAGCACAGGCGGGCAGGGCCACTACATCTCCCTGACGGCACATTGGGTGAATTTAGTGGAGGCTGGGACAGAGTCAGAGCCTGGGACCGCTCACGTCCTACCCACCCCCAGAATTGCGGGCCCCAGCTCGGTGCTGGTATCTGCGGAGGTGTATGCTTCCTCCACTAAAGCACCCTCCTCCTCCTCCTCCTCCTCTGTCTCGCAATCAAGATGTGTTAGCAGCAGCATGTCGCCAGCAGTCGGTGTCGCGCGGTGTGGCAGCACAGCGGTGGGCAAGCGTCAGCAGGACGTGCTGAAACTACTCAGCTTAGGCGATAAGAGGCACACGGCCCACGAACTGCTGCAGGGTCTGACAGAGCAGACCGACCGCTGGCTTGCGCCGCTGAGCCTCCAACCGGGCATGGTCGTGTGTGACAACGGCCGTAACCTGGTGGCGGCTCTGCAGCTCGGCAGCCTCACGCACGTGCCATGCCTGGCCCACGTCTTTAATTTGGTGGTTCAGCGGTTTCTGAAAAGCTACCCACGCTTGTCAGACCTGCTCGTAAAGGCGCGCCGGCTCTGCGCACATTTCCGCAAGTCCCACACGGACGCTGCCACCCTACGCACCCTGCAACATCACTTTAAGCTGCCAGTGCACCGACTGCTGTGCGACGTGCCCACACGGTGGAACTCTACGCTCCACATGTTGGCCAGGCTCTATGAACAACGTAGAGCTATAGTCGAATACCAACTCCAACATGGGCGGCGCAGTGGGAGTCAGCCTCCTCAATTCCTTTCAGAAGAGTGGGCCTGGTTGGCAGACATCTGCCATGTCCTTGGTAATTTTGAGGAGTCTACCCAGGTGGTGAGCGGCGATGCTACAATCATTAGCGTCACCATTCCTCTGCTATGCATCTTGAGAAATTCCCTGCAAACCATAAAGGCAGCTGCTTTGCGCTCGGAAACGGGGGCGGGGGAAGACAGTATGCCGCTGGATAGTCAGGGCACCCTCCTGTCTATTTCTCAGCGCGTACAGGAGGAGGAGGAGTAGCATGAGGAGGATGAGGAGGAGGGGGAAGAGACAGCTTGGCCCGCTGCTGACGGTACACCGGCTGATTGCCTGTCATCCTTTCAGCGTGTATGGCCTGAGGAGGAGGAGGAGGAGGAGGAGGAGGATCCTGATAGTGATCTTCCTAGTGAAGACAGCCATGTGTTGCGTACAGGTACCCTGGCACACATGGCTGACTTCATGTTAGGATGCCTTTCTCGTGACCCTCGCGTTGCACGCATTCTGGCCACGACGGATTACTGGGTGTACACACTGCTCGATCCACGGTATAAGGAGAACCTGCCCACTCTGATTCCCGAAGAGGAAAGGGGTTCGAGAGTGTTGCTATACCACAGGACCCTTGCGGACAAGCTGATGGTAAAATTCCCAGCCGACAGCGCTAGTGGCAGAAGGCGCAGTACCGAGGGCAAGGTAGCAGGGGATGTGCGTAGATCGAGCAGCATGTACATCCCAGGCAGTGCAACAGTCTTTAAGGGCCTGGCCAGCTTTATGGCTCCCCACCAAGACTGTGTCACCGCTCCCCAGTCACGGCTGAGTCGGCGGGAGCACTGTAAAAGGATGGTGAGGGAGTACGTAGCGGATCGCACGACCATCCTTGGTGACGCCTCTGCCCCCTACAACTACTGGGTGTCGAAGCTGGACATGTGGCCTGAACTAGCGCTGTATGCCCTGGAGGTGCTTGCTTGTCCTGCGGCTAGCGTCTTGTCGGAGAGGGTGTTTAGTGCGGCTGGGGGAATCATCACAGATAAGCGTAGCCGCTTGTCAACCGACAGTGCCGACAGGCTAACACTCATCAAGATGAACAAAGGCTGGATTTCCCCAGACTTCTGTTCTCCACCAGCGGACAGCAGCGATACGTAAGCAATACGTAGGCTGCACCCGCGGATGGAAGCTACGTTCTCTCTCACCATCCAAAACGGGGACATTTCTGCTTCATCAATCTGTGTCTAATATTCCTCCTCCTCCTCCTCCTGCTCCTCCTCCTGAAACCTCACGTAATCACGCTGAACGGGCAATTTTTCTTAGGGCCACAAGGCTCACTCAAATAATTTTTCAGAACAATTTTTATAAGTTTCAATGCGCTTAAAAGCATTGGAACTTTAACTTGAACCAATTTTTCGTTACACTGGGCTGCCTCCAGGCCTAGTTACCACTTAAGCCACATTAACCAAAGCGATTAATGGGTTTCACCTGCCCTCTTGGCTGGCCATGGCCAATTTTTGGGATGTACATTAGTACTGTTGATACAGCAATTTTTGTGGGCCCTCGCCTACAGTGTAATCAAATTAATTTTTAGCCCACCTGCATTACAGCTGACGTTACCTCAGCTGTGTTGGGCAATGCAATGGGATATTTCTATGTACCGCCGGTGGCTTCCTGGCACCCACCCATGCTGTAGGTGCACACTGAGTTTTTAATACATCTGTACACTTCTAAAGAACCCGTCAGACTGGGGCATGCAGTGTGGGCCGAAGCCCACCTGCATTAAGCACGACATTACTACCTCAGCTGTGTTGGGCAATGCAATGGGATATTTCAGTGTACCGCCGGTGGGTTCCAGGGAGCCACCCATGCTGTGGGTCGTCAGGGACTTCACAATAGGGAGTTGTACCTGCCTGTGTCTATGAATTAAAAAGCCCGGTCTGACTGGGGCATGCAGACACCTTGACAGAATGAATAGTGTGTGGCACATAGGTTCCCCATTGCTATGCCCACGTGTGCAGCTCCTGATGGCGGTGGCACAGGATTCTATTTCTCATTGCTTCTGTACAGCATTGTGGGCTATCGCTCCGCCACTTTTAAAGAGGGTCGCTGCCTAGCCGTGCCAACCTCTGCAGTGTGTGCCTGCGGTCCCTCGTCATGGCAGACGCAATTCTAAATAGACATGAGCGTGGTGTGGCATGAGGGCAGCTGAAGGCTGCCCAGGGACACTTTGGTGTGCGCTGTGGGGGGGGAGGGGGGGCGGTTGGGCAGCATGTAACCCAGGAGAAGTGGCAGTGGAGTGTCATCCAGGCAGTGATTGTGCTTTGTTGTAGCTAGTGTGGTGCTTAGCAAAGGTATGCCATGCAAATGAGGGCTTTTCAGAAGTAAAAGTTGTTGGGAGGGGGGGGGGCCCACTCTTGCCGGTATTGTGGCTTAATAGTGGGACCTGTGAACTTGAGATGCAGCCCAACATGTAGCCCCTCGCCTGCCCTATCCGTTGCTGTGTCGTTCCCATCACTTTCTTGAATTGCCCAGATTTTCACACATGAAAACCTTAGCGAGCATCGGCGAAATACAAAAATGCTCTGGTCGCCCATTGACTTCAATGGGGTTCGTTGTTCGAAACGAACCCTCGAGCATCGCGGGAAGTTCGTTCCGAATAACGAACACCCGAACATTTTGGTGTTCGCTCATCTCTATTAATGACCCTTTCTATGCCATAATACCCAAATGATGTCAAATCGCGATTATGTGTATTTACAAAATGTTTTGCCGTTGCAGATATCCGCCTCTCCGGCATTACTTATATCAGCAATACACTCTGAAACTCTGAGATTCAATTTCCTAGTTGTACACCCAACACATTTTAAATTGCATGCGACACATTCAGTTACATATATTACATGTTCACTGTCACAATTAATGTACATTTGTATATTCTAAGAATATATCATAATTTTTTTATGTATCTGTCGTATACATATATATTTACACATTTTCCAGCTATTTTGTTCACACCTATAATTACCCTTAAGGCCCATTTACAGAAGCAGATAATCGCTCAAAGATCACTTGAGCAACAGCTTTGAGCGATTATTTTGCTTAACAAATAATTGGTATTTAAGTAGCTTCTCAGTTACTTAAATGCCAATCATGTATGTTAATGAAGCCTTCACTGAACTCAGGCTAATAGCCCAAGGCTATTAGCTGCACTCGGATCCTTTGTTCTCCATGGGGTAAACAATGCTATCAGCACTCCCCGTGGAGAACGACTGATAAAACTGATTGCTAAAATCAAGCTCACTTGATTTTAATGATCAGCGATAAGAGTCCGAAATGCGGGTGCCCCGCGCCCATTTACATGCACCAATTATCGCTAAAACAATTGCTGATGAGCGAGGTTTTAGCGATAATCGTCCAGTGTAAATGGGCCTTTACACTGTAGCCATGTGTCATTAGTTGTTTTACTGATAAATGTGCTTGGTGACAAAACATCTAAAGTTCTACCTCTTTTGACTATAAATCGAAACCCATTATTTATAATATTGGCTAGTATGTCATGCTTTTTATGGAGAAATGTATGTTTAAGTTGTGCTTATTGAGGTTGTCATTGCATCACAAAGTGGTCAGGTTTGGCATAAAATACACCACTCAGACTTATTTCCAAATACTTGGTAACTCAATTTGGAAATGTCAAATACTACTTAATCCATGACTCCTTCCCTTGTGTAAATACATTAGTTCATTCAAGATCTTTGATAACACTTAAATAAATAATAAGGAAACCATAAAATAAACAATTCTATTCTGAAGTTACATTATATCACCTGATGCATAATTAAGTAGGCCAAATCTATATAAAAACAAGAGAAAATGACCAATGCCCACTACTTTGGGATTTTTCTGAGGTAGGTACCACACCAGATTTTCTCTTTTAGTATTACAAATCTATATGATTCTCTCTTGTGTGGGTATTGTATATGTTAGACTTCTTCAAATGGGATAATTCAGGAGTCCTGAATGCACCACTTTGGTTTTGTAACTTATTTTAAAGCATGAGTATAACTAAGGAAGTGTTCCATCAGCACTTTTCAGTACGCTGTGTGATTACGTTATAATGTTCCTTCACAGCTGCAGAAAATAGCAAAATGGAAACAAACCGAACAATTCACTTGTATTATGAAAGGGATGCCACCATGGTGTCTGTTTTACAAGGTATCCATTCATCTCTGTTGTGTTTGGAGTACAGAATAGTCCAGTCCACTATATTATTTTATACTCCAAATATAATGGAAATAAACAAAAACCTTGTAAAACGGACACTACTTTGGTGTCTGTTTCATAATGTAAGTGATTAGTTCCATTTGTTTCCATTTGGTGATTCCATCATAATGTTGCTTGCTGCAACTGTGATGGAACCCCCTAACGTAATTACACAGCGTGTAGTGGGAATGTTCCTTAACAATAACTGTAGGAGATGAAAAGGTTGCAGTCTCACTCAAGCTCTAGTGCCTTATGGGGTACAATGGACACTCCACAACCTAACAAGACAACAGTAGAAAAAAAGGAACATGATGCTCGGAGGCTCTGGTAAAAATGTACATGAAGCGCAGAAGTTACATCTGTGATGGTAAGAATCAAATTTCACCTTTTCTTGGATCTGTGTTTACTTCCAACCTTAATTACGTAATTATATTAGAAAGTCCATAGTGAGTGAAGTCATTCTTTGCATTCTATATTCATAACACAAACCATAACATTTCTTTTTTTTTCTCAGCTTACCATAAAGATGTTGTATCACGGATCTCTGCTACTCATAGCAATGTTTGGTCTGGTGTCTTCCTTTCCTTCACCATTTGGTGTTCCAAAACTTCTACCAGTTCCAGTTCCAGGTCTTCCAGATCTTCCAAATCTTCCAAATCTTCCGAATCTTCCAAATCCTTTACTTCCTCAGATAGGTGTACCAGGGATACCAAGTGTAACAGGAGGGATAATGGACAGACTTGGGCTGACAGGTCTGTGATTTTTAGAATCTCTGTTAACTGAATCATAAATTAGGTTAAACTGTTTTTTTTTTTCTTTTTAGTCAAAGAAAAAAATAAAAATGTATGCAACTTTTTAACATTTATAAGCCATTCTGAGTAGAACTCACCAAAGTCTAATATGAAGTTCTATTTTTATGGGGAACTGATAAGATCGTATGTTATTGCTTACATGTTGTCAGCTACAGAACACAGTTGGGGGCACAGTTGGGTGTTGCGTGCCAACAAGCCTCCTTGTCAAGGCCAGCATGTTTAGGCACTTGGCTGAGGCATTAAACTGAATATTAGGCCCAGACAAATGAAATGTTTGCTATAATTTCAGTCAGATGAAAAAGCGTGCACATTGTGACTGACATATTCAGAATATTTTTAAGACACAGCAATATTTTTATGCTAGTTAAAGCTTCTTCACTTCTTTTTTTAAGCATTACTTCGATTTCTTGGACTATTACCAACACCTATCAGCCTACCTGAAGTAAATGATATAATGCCATACAAGCAAAGCTCAACAATCCCTGAAATTCCAGGTGGATAAAATGCATTAACTATATTCATAAATCTTCTGGAATGTGTCATTTTATGTCTCTTACTGGCTGTAAAGAAAAAATACAATTAACATTATTTACTTATAGTGAATGTTACATTTTTTGTCTAACACTTGATAGATATTGTAATAATCTGTCAACTAACTGATGTTCGGGATAAAAATGTAAAAAAAATGTAGTAAATTTTCTTGAAATGCTATCTCTACATTTAAAGGGCCACTCCGGTAAAAACACATTTTTTAATTACTGCACCCCTCACCTGATTGTCTGTCACACTCTGGACATATCCTATGTAATATTGCAGTCACTTCCATGCAGTGCAGCCTCTTGTCTGATACTTATCAGGCACCATCGTGATGGTTAGATTTCTCCCTGCTCACATTTCTCCAGGCTCTGCTAACACTCCCATGTATCAGCACAGCATCACCAGCTACTGCTTGGAGAACACTTCTGAATTCTATATTTGCCTAAGTAAACTTAGTAAACTATGTAATACCCATAGAATAGTAGAGTTTTAAGGGACTACCAGTGTTATCTGGTCCAATCCCTTGCTCAGTGCAGGATTCACTAAATCATCCCAGACAGATGTCTGTCCAGACTCTGTTTGAAGACTTCCCTTGAAGGAGAAATCACCACCCCATGTGGCAACCTGTTCCACTCATTGATCACCCTCACTGTCAGTTTCATCCCATTACTTCTAGTCTTTCCTTGTGCAAATGAGAATAGGGCTGATCCCTCTGCACTGTGACAGCCCTTCAGATATTTGTAGACAACTATTAAGTCTCCTCTCATCCTTCTTTTTTGCAAGCTAAACATTCCCAGATTTTTTAACTGTTCCTAAAAAGACATGGTTTGTAGACCACTCACCATCTTGGTAACTCTTCTCTGAACTTGCTCCAGTTTGTCTGCTTTTTTTTTTTAATTGGGATGCCCAGAACAGGACACAGTATTCCAGATGAGGTCTAACTAAGGAAGATTAGAGAGGGATAATTACCTCATGCGATCTAGACTCTATGCTTCTCTTAATAGATCCCAGAACTGTGTTTGTCTTTTTGACTGCTGCATCACATTGTTGACTCATGTTCAGTTTATGATCTATTAGTATGCGCAAGTCCTTTTCACATGTGCTGCTTAGCTCAATTCCTCCCATTCTGTATGTGCTTTCCTCATTTTTCTTGCCCAGATGTAGGACTTCTCCTTGTTAAACACCATTCTGTTAGTCACCGTTCACTGTTCAAGCTTTTCTAGATCTTTTTGAATCCTCTCTCTTCTCTAGTTTTAGCTATCCTTCCTAGCTTTGTGTCGTCAGCAAACTTGATCAGTTTCCCCTCAATCCCTCTTCCAGATCATTTATAAAAATGTTGAACAACACTGGGCCTAGGACAGAGCCTTGTGGTACCCCACTTGATACATTCTTCCAATTGGTTAGAATGAGATCACATGACTCACCTACAGTAAAGAGAATGACTCAAGTAAGTTTAAGATAGAAAGGAATAACTAACCAAGGTAATACTAGCCAATTGATATATACAATACTGGGGTACTAATTAAATAATAACTGATAAATAGTTCACCAGAGTGGCCCTTTAGAAATGTTATCCAAGAACAGTTTTTTCAAAGGCTGCTCACTATTCTAAACCAATGTAAAAGAAACCATACTTATGTCAGTGCGTCATCATGAAATGGGAGCATCAGGGAAGGCAAGTATGGCTTCTTTCATGTTAGTACTCCATGGTGGACAGCTCTTAAGAAAAAAATATCCCTGGATAATTCGTTTGATTTTTATTTTACTATTAGATGCCGCTTCTGTGGGAGGTTCACCTCATGATATGCATGACCTAAATCGGCGTATAAGCAGACTAGAAGCAGGTAAGCAAGTGTTTAACTATTTATGTTGTATATTTTCTTTATATGTAGACAAATGTACCATAATTTAAGTTTACACACTACCAGCTTAGAAAGGAGAATGAAATACAGAAATGCTTTACTTTATTTTGATCAATAAATAATCTCATGCAGACAACACGGTTTACAAGTGAAGCTAGCCCTGCAATTAGTTGATCTCCAGGGAAAGCTGTGATGGCTGCACATATAACCCATCAATGGCGGACCATGTAATATATGGACATATTGGTTCTGCCAGAGACAGCTGCTCTTTGTTCGGATCACTCTCCCCTCTTTCTCATAGTGAGAGTTCCAGAGAGGTCTAATAGGGCGTATTGGCTAGGGTTAACTTAGATGAATGACCCCTATATCTAAAGTTCTCCATGACATAGCATGATTTTCTTATTGTAATATTGGTATATTATGTAAGCTCCATACTGAACTAGTCAGCGTTCAAGCACATGCATGCAGAAAACAATTCAATTAATTCTTGAAGAGTGACAGTAAATGATCATTGTAATATTCAATAAAAATTACCTTAAAGGGGTTTTGTCATGACTATAAAAACTTTTCCAGCAGCTGGACCCCCTATAAAATAAAAAATAGATAATACTCACCTCTCCTCAGATCTCTGAAGTGAAGCTGAGCAGCTCACACTGCCCTGGCGTTGACTTCCGGATAGACAGCCAGGCGGAAGCATGTGACCCCTGCAGGCAATCACAGGCCGCAATGTCATGTCCCCAAACTCCTGGCATCCGAGTATCCAGGATATGAATGCTGATGCCAAGAGTGCTGACAGTCAAAGGCAGCAGCGGTCACTTGCTTCCACCCAGCCGCCCGTTGGGGCAATGTGAGCCACTCAACTCCGCTTTGGGGATCCGAGGAGAGGTGAGTATTATCTATTTTTTTTAGCTTATAGCGGACCCAGTTGCTGGGACATTTTTAATAGTTATTATAACACCCTTTTAAGTGCTGTAATATAAAAATTAATTTCATGACAAAATGTGTAACTAATTATGATATTCGATTATCTAGTTCTCAAGCTTGAAGGAAGAATCCAAATGGTAGGAGACAAAATGATGGTCACAAATGGAAAAGCAGTAGACTTTGAAACATCCAGTACCACATGTAATGGTATTGGTGGACGAATTGTTACTCCAAGGAAAGAAGAGGAGAACACTGCTGTCTTAGAAATTGTGAAGAAATATAACCAATATGCATACCTGGGAATAATAGAGGGACCGGTACCTGGCATCTTCAATGACTTGAATGGAGCCCCAGCAGTTTACACAAAGTGGAGAAAAGGTGAACCCAGTGGAAAAGGAACCGAAGGCTGTGTTGAGATGTACACAGACGGGCGGTGGAATGATAAAGCTTGTAACCAAAACCGTCTTACTGTCTGCGAGTTATAAATTCATAGATCAATCACAATGATGGTTTTTATTATACAAAATAAAAGAAGTCTCTGTAAGCATTCAAATACAGTATGGTCATTTAAGAGTTGTTATATCTTACAACAAAACTTATTGCATCCACTAAAAATGGCTAAATAATTGCTGTGATTTGTGAATAAAGTTAAAAGCATATTTCCCAGTGTCTTTTAGTCTTTCTTCCTCAACAGTCTATATTATCTTTTTTATTACACATTTATTTTAAAACTAAAAAGTTGAGAATATTAAAACTACAATAAGGATAAGTGCTAAGGGGGCATGGCCAGGCACCAGACTGAGCATATGCAAGCTTCCTGAGCGTCTCACCTATTTACCTTGTACAGAGTGAAATTTCTTCTGCCTTAGGTAAAACCCCCCATAACAGTGCCCTCTGGACTCTCCCCAGACCTCTCCCGACACTTTTTGTGGTGCCAAATGAGCTGCGGCCTACGTCATTGCCGCGACTGCAGCTTCCCGTGAGTGATGCTCAGGCCCTCTGGCAGGCTTCCACTCCTGGACTTAGGCCGCTTCTATTTATGGCTGCCCAGCACCATGGTGCCCTCTCTATAGATCTCTATAGGGAAGACTGGCTGCCACCCAGCTTGTGGGAGACAAAGAGAGTGACTGAGTGTGCTCACACAAGCTGGGTGGCAGCTGCTACTGAGTACATAGTTATTGTCAGAACTTTAAAAATAAAATATTAAAGGGAAGGGATAAAACCACCAGCAAGAGACTTGAACGGCTATAGTCATATCTGAAATAAGTTGGAAGTGACACTTGAACATATGTAAGTTAGCGTTTATGTATTAGCTTTGTTTCACTAGATGCTTTATCCAAGATGTTCATAATTTCAAAAAGGTAGCTCTTGTGCTTGACTCCCAAGCAACGACTTCCTCAAAGCAAAAGATCTGTGACACCTTATCTCTCCAATGGGATAATGTGGGGACCTCTTTCTCTCTCCAGTAGAGTGGGATGAGGAGTTTTGCAGCAGAAATTAGGATGGTGGTAAGGATTTCTTTGAAGCTCTAAAGTGAGTAGAGGGTTTCTAAAGCAAAACCTCCTCAGCTAAGAACGAGTGGGATGTCCCACATATTTTTATTAATATGCTTGGAAATTGTTTGCCAGTAGTTTTTAATGCTTGGACATTGCCACCATATGTGTAGGATTGTCTCCCTCTGTGCTTCGCACCTCCAGCAAACATCAGACTGCGCAAGATTAACTCTGAATAATGTGGCGTGTGTTTTCTACCACCTAATTGTAAGATACAGCCCAATGATGTGCCAAGTTTCATTTGTTTAAACTGTGTTAAAGTTGAGTGTATATGTGTTTCTGTGATTCTGGTCCTTTAAGACAGCAGCCACTGCAAGGGGAATGTGATGCTGGAGTGACACACCCATATGAGGTCAGCCTGCCCGTCTGCAGACAGAGTGTGAGAAGGGAAGCAGGATGTGACAACACAGAGACAGCAGCAGCCATCTTTGCAAGATAGAGTACCATGTGTCTGTGCTGTATTGGGAGTGTGTGGAGATCTTAGAGGACTTTCCTGTGCAGCTAACCTGTATGTAATTCAGTCCAGACAATATAGCAAAGAGGTGGCAGCATGTAGTGATGCAGAGAAAAAGGCTTCTTAATTAAAGGAGCATGTTTTATTGTTTCATAGTTTTAAAAGAGGCGACGTTTCGACTTACAAACAAGGTCTTTTTTCAAGCCTACAAAGACAATGACAAAAATGTATAACCACTGAATATATATACACATACATATATAGACACATGTACATACAAGTATAAAATCGTATTAACTGCAATCTAAAAAGAACAGATTAAAAATAAGATGATACGTACCAACAAACTAATGAAACACGGTTCAAAATCCATATTCCGTATGCCCACTGGGTGCAACAACCTGCTCTTAACTAGAGATGAGCGAGCACCAAAATGCTCGGGTGCTCGTTACTCGGGACGAAATTTTCGCAATGCTCGAGGGTTCGTTTCGAGTAACGAACCCCATTGAAGTCAATGGGCGACCCGAGCATTTTTGTATATCGCCGATGCTCGCTAAGGTTTTTGTTTGTGAAAATCTGGGCAATTCAAGAAAGTTATGGGAACGACACAGCAACGGATAGGGCAGGCGAGGGGCTACATGTTGGGCTGCATCTCAAGTTCCCAGGTCCCACTATTAAGCCACAATAGCGGCAAGAGTGCCCCCCCCCCCCCCGCACTGTCAGCGTAAAGATCGTTCTCCTCTGCCATAGCTGTAACAGCTGTGGCAGAGAAGAACGATGTTTGCCCATTGAATTCAATGGAGCCAGCAATACAGCAGGTTCCACTGAAAGCAATGGGCTGCCGGCGATCGCAGGATGAATTGTCGGGAAGGGCTTAAATATATAAGCCCTTCCCTGCAATTCATCCAGAAATGTGTTACAATAAAAATATATACCAGCGTATAAGGCGACGGGGCGTATAAGACGACCCCCCAACTGTCACCTTATACGCCGGCAATACAGTGGAGCAAAAAATAAAAATCATTACTCACTTCTTCTGACGTTCTGCGCCGCTCCTGCAGGCTGTCGCTCCCTCCTGGTCCACGGCAGAGCATTGCTTTCTGGACGCAGGGCTTGAAATCCCTGTCTCCAGAAACACAGCCAATCACAGCCATTCAATGACATCATTGTCATTGGCTGTGATTGGCTGAAGGCACGTGTGTTTCTGGAGGCGGGGATTTAAAGCCCTTCGTAGAGAAATCAATGCTCTACTGGGAACCAGGAGGGAGCGACAGCCTGCAGCAGCGCCGCAGAACGTCAGAAGAAGTGAGTAATGATTTTTATTCTTTGCTCCACTGTATTGCCGGCGTATAGGGTGACAGTTGGGGGGTCGTCTTATACGCCCCGCCGCCTTATACGCCAGTATATATTTTTATTGTAATACATTTCTGGATGAATTGCAGGGATTATATATTTAAGCCCTTCCCGACAATTCATCCCCGCGCATGCCGGCAGCCCATTGCTTTCAGTGGAACCTGCTGTATTGCTAGCTCCATTGAATTCAATGGGCAAACATCGTTCTTCTCTGCCACAGCTGTTACAGCTGTGGCAGAGAAGAATGATTTGTCTTCTATATGTTCTCAATGGGGTCGGCGCTGCTGCCGCCGGCCCCATTGAGCGCATATAGAGAAGAGAACAGAAATCGCAGATCGCACATAGGTGCGATCTGCGATTTCTATGGCCTTAAGAAGGACCGTTGGGGTTCTTGAAACCTAAAATACTCCTAACACTCTCCCTATAGCAGCTCCACCAAGATACCACTTTCCCTGAACTAATGTCAGAATGCATCTGTGGCGAGCCGCGGGAGGGGCAGATTTTAATACTCGGGTGACACCTAATCTCGCCAGCCACTCACTGCAGGGGGGTGGTATAGGGCTTGAACATTGCAGGGGGAAGTTGTAATGCCTTCCCTGTCTTTCTATTGGCCAGAAAAGCGCGCAAATTTCTCAGGGAAGAAAATGAAAGTGACTCGAACATCGCGTGGTACTCGTCTCGAGTAACGAGCATCTCGAACACCCTAATACTCGAACGAGTATCAAGCTCGGACGAGTATGCTCGCTCATCTCTACTCTTAACCCCATTAGTGACGAAGCCTGTTTGCGCCTTAGTGACGGAGCCAAATTTTGGAAATCTGACATGCGTCATTCAACGTAGCATAACTCTGTAAAGGCTTTACATATCCAAGTGATTCTGACTAGAGATGAGCGAGCGTACTCGGAAAAGCACTACTCGCTCGAGTAATTTGCTTTGTCCGAGTATCGCTGTGCTTGTCCTTGAAGATTCGGGTGCCACTGCGGCTGACAGGTGAGTCGCAGCGGGGAGCAGGGGAGAGCGGGCGGGAGAGAGGGAGAGAAAGATCTTACCTCCGTTCCTCCTCGCTCTCCCCTGCAGCTCCCCGCTCCGTGCCGGCACCCGAATCTTCAGGGACGAGCACAGCGATACTCGGATAAAGCAAATTACTTGAGCGAGTAGTGCTTTTCCGAGTACGCTCGCTCATCTTTAATTCTGACATTGGTTTTTTGCCACATGTTGTACTGCATTTTGGTTGTAAAAAGAGACCGATACAATTTGTGTATATTTATTAAAAGTACCAATATTGGAAAAATTTTGAAAAAATTGTCATTTTTTTCACATTTTCAACTGTAATATCTCAAATATATCCAAACATACTATACAAATTTTTGATAAGATATATATTTCCATCTGTTTACTTTATTCTGAATGCACACTTGAAAAACTTTTGTGTTTTTTTAACCATTTATAGGACGTACAAATTTAACATTATTTTTCAGCATTTTGAGGAACACTTTGTTTTCCTGCACCAAGCCAAGTTTGCAAAGGCTCATGAGTGTCAGAATAATAGATACCCCCCGAAATGACCCCATTTTAAAAACTACACCCCTTAATGTATTCACTGAGGGGTGTGATGAGTATTTTGAACCCACCAGTTTTTTCAGGAATTAATTCAATTTAGAGGAGAAAAAATAAAATTTCATATTTTTGCAAATATGTTATTTTAAAGACATATTTTTTTTCCTATAGTGCCCATGAAAAGGAGGATTTACACCACAAAATGGATACCCCTGTTTCTCCACATACCCATTGTGGCCCTAATCTTATGTCTGGATGCACAACGGGACCCAAAATGAAAGGAGTATTTGGTGTCTTTCAGAACATTGATTTTGCTTGAAGGCGTTTTAGGTCCCATAGCACTTTTGTAGAGCTCTTGAGCGGTCAAAACCAAAGAGAACCCCCACAAGTGACCCCATTTTGAAAACTAGACCCCTTATCGAATTTATCTAGGGGTGTACTGCCCATTTTGAACCCACAGTTTTTGAATGAATTCAAGCAAAGTAAAAGGAAAAACATGTGATTTTCGTTTTTTTGGCAATTCTGTCGTTTTAAAAACTGCTTTTTTTGTACAGCACACACATAAATGAAGACTTGCACCCCAAAATGGATACCCCTGTTTGTCCCGTGTTCAGAGACATACCCATTGTGGCCCTAATCGTATGTCTGGATGCACAACGGGGCCCAAAATGAAAGGAGTAGTTGGTGGCTTTCAGAACAGAAATTTAGCATGAAGGTGATTTAGGCCCCATTGCCCACTTGTAGAGCCCTTGAGCGGCCAAAACAACAGAGAACCCCCACAAATGACCCCATTTTGAAAACTAGATCCCTTAACGAATTCATCTAGAGGTGTACTGTGTATTTTTACCCTACAATTTTTGAATAAATCTAAGCAAAGCAGTAGGAAAAACATTACAATTTTCATTTTTTTTGGCAGTTGTATCAATTTAAAAACAGTTTTTTTTGTACAGCACACATAGGAATGAAGACTTTCACCCCAAAATGGATACCCCTGTTTGTCCCGTGTTCAGAATCATACCCTTTGTGGCCCTAATCTACTTAAAGGACACATGGCTAGGCCTATAATGGAAGGAGCACCTGTTGGATTTCAGGGTACAACGGAATAAATTCCAGGCCCCATTGCCCACTTGTAGAGCCATTGAGCGTCCAAAACGATAAAGAACCCCCACAAATGACCCCATTTTAAAAACTAGACCCCTTAATGAATTCATCTAGGGGCGTACTGCGTATTTTGACACCACTGTATTTGAATAAATCTAAGCAAAGCAGAAGGAAAAAATTACGATTTTCATTTTTTTGGCAATTTTGTTAATTTAAAAACAGGTTTTTTTGTACAGTGTACATAGGAATGAAGACGTTCACCCCAAAATGGATACCCCCGTTTGTCCCGTGTTCAAAAACAAACCCCTTGTGGCCCTAATCTACTTAAAGGACACATGGCAAGGCCTGTAATGCAGGGAACACCCGTTGGATTGCAGGGCACAACTGAATAAATCCCAGGCCCCATTGTTCATTTGTACGGAATAAAAATTGACTCCCTAAAAATATCCCTCTCCCCCACCTCCCCCTCCGTGCCCTTTTCGGCGTTCCCCAAATCTTAGATAAAAGTAATAATGTGAACTGTGTGGTATTTCCGAAGACAGGGGTAATTACGGAGGCTGGTTGGGATGGGTACATGGGGCAATAAAACCGTGTATCCCCCCTCCTCTCATGCTTTTTGGGGGTATTTCGTGACCTCAGTAGCGGGTATGGGGTGTAAAAAGTGGCGCTCTGTGAGTCTCCGTAAGCTTGATGAGTTGTGGTGGTCTCGCACAGAAGACGCTCAACAAGGTGCTCCTGGAACTGCAGGAATGCGAACGTTCCCGGGGTTTCTTGTAAATTGCGTATTACAGGTAGCGGTCTGAATAAACGCCGGGCTCACGCAGCCGTAGGTGGAATCCGCTTGCGGAGGCCCGCAGCAGGTCCCATCTGTGAGCCTGCATACGGCCACGTAATGTACTGCGCATAACTGCCTACTCACACAGGCGGTTATGCGCAGTACTTTTTTTTTTTGCATTTTCTGCACCGTCGCTTAGCGATGACACGGGTACCCGCAGCCCGTTTACAAGGTAGTTGCGTATGGGCAGCGGGTATATCCACGACCATGGAGCACAATGGGCTCTATGTTGCAGATATCCGCAGTAAAATAGAACCTGCTGCGTTTTCTTTTCTGCGAGTGGATTACGCAATTCCGACCCGCTAATGTGAGCAGAATTGTGTAATCCAATGCGATTGATCTGTGTATTACCGAGGATCAAACGCATGCGGAATCCATAATTCCTATCCGGTCATGTGAGGCCGGCAAAAGGTAGATCGCTACCTTTTTTTCACGTGACCGGGGACCGCTCAACGAGGCCACCCGTCACTGCTTCAGGCTCTCGGCGACCGTTGGTCGCTGGGAGCAAGGAGATTTTAAATTTCCTGGCCTCCCCGTCTCCTGCGCATGTGTCCGGTGTTTTGCTGGCGGTCGCATGCGCAGAATCCGGGAAAGTTCACAGAGCAAGATCGCGTCGCGGTGCAAATATGGAGACCTCCGGTAAAAAGTTTCATCTCCTCTCACTGATCGCATCAGTGAGGGGAGATGAACCTTCCCCTTTTTTTTACTTTTACGTGATCGCCATTATCCATTGGATAACGGCGAACACGTGATCAGGAACCGCTCACCGCGGCCCCCCCGTGAAATCTCCAGGCTCTCGGCTAAGTTTTGTAGCCAGGAGCAGGGAGATTTTAAATTATCCTGGCAATCCACAGCTTTTGCGCATGCACCTGCCATTTTGGCGATGGCCGCATGCACAGAAGCTGGGGTAAGGTCCGCGGATAAATCTGCTGGCCTTAGGTACGTCATTTCATCCTCCCTCATGGATATGATCCGTGGGGGGAGATGGAACGCACGCTTTTTTAACTCTTTTTAAACTTTTTTTTTACTTTTACACTTTTTTTTTTTTACTTTATACACTTTTTTTTTCACTTTTTACACTTTTTTAAAATTTACATGATCACTGCTATCCATTGGATAACAGTGATCATGTTCCCGGTATAATCTCTCTGCTCCTGGCTACACATGGCAGCCAGGAGCAGAGGGATTTTAAATTTCCCGGGGCTCGAGCCCCTCTGTGCACGCGCCCGATGTCAATCATCGGGCGCGCATGCGCAGACGGGGACTTCAGGTCCCGGGACATCGGGGACGACTTAGGTGAGTATTTTCACCTCCCCTCATGGATCCGATCCATGAGGGGAGGTGAAACTGACTTTTTAAAAAACTTTTTAAAACTTTTTCGCGATCGCCGCTATCCCCGTTCCCCGGTAACACCTCCTGGTTCCCGGCTACCTTCAGGAGCCGGGAGCCAGGAAATTTCAAATAGCACCAATCGCAATGCCGGGGGGGGACTGCCTGCATCCTGGGATGACAGCTCCATGCTGTTGGCTACCTGCAGGCACCGACAGCATAGAGCTGTTACGTCCTCAGGCAAGTGGGCATTAATCCTAAGAGGATGCATAAAACTACGTCCTCTAGGATTAAAGCCCACTTGCTGAGGACGTAGTTTCCTGATGGGGCAGTCGTTAAGGGGTTAAATAGCATAGTGCTGGAATGATGGTGTACATAGCTCCACCCATGTGATGTCACATCCGGTTTACCCTAGGTTGCTGAGCAACACATATACAACAGGACTGCGACCCTATGTAATCTGAAGATAAAAACCTCCATTTAAATATCTATAAGTGGTACATAGAGCTATAGGGCAATGCCCACAATACATAGTGCACATTTGTGTAACACCTGATGCTGGCGCACATATATCGGTGTATTGTAAATCCACCAGAGGACGTGTGATCTGGACGCGTCATCACGTCCGTAGCTGTGTCATCACGTCGGAAGAATGTAAATGGGCCGACTTGTATATGGTAGGTGGGTGCATGATGGATCTCGTTATGCCGCATCTGAGCACGTCAACACGTAACGTGTGACGTGAGACGCAAAGCGTAGCGACGATAGTGTGGGCATGACGTTATTACTTATGTCACCCACGCATGCACATCGTAAGCATATAATACCCACTCAACATCATAATTATGACGCTACGGGGCGCATCTGCGGGACTCAACTGCCGGCATATAGTGGTGGTCAGTCACTGCATATGCAGCAACCAGCGCATAATAAAAGATTATAATAAACTCAATTGTCGCTGAGCCTCTATCTAATGGATACAGTATTGATTCGGTCACAAATACATCAAAACCTAATAGCAAATAAACTAAGAGTGGACATATAATGTACAAAAAACATAGTGTTATATAAATGAATTTATTGTGTAATGCTGACATATAAAAAAAAATGTTTTGGAATTCAACATCAAAACAAATATCTTTTTGGATCCCCCCCCCCCCCCCCCCTTTTTTTAAATGTATCTGCGCACTATTTTGTTTTTTATTTTTTGCACTTGCACGCACATATTTGTTTTGATGTTGAATTCCAAAACATTTTTTCTTATGTGTCAGCATTACACAATAAATTCATTTATATAACACTATGTTTTTTGTACATTATATGTCCATTATATTAGTTTATTTTCTATTAGGTTTTGATGTATTTGTGACCGAATCAATACTGTATCCATTAGATAGAGGCTCAGCGACAATTGAGTTTATTATAATCTTTTATTATGCGCTGGTTGCTGCATATGCAGTGACTGACCACCGCTATATGCCGGCAGTTGAGTCCCGCAGATGCGCCCCGTAGCGTCATAATTATGATGTTGAGTGGGTATTATATGCTTGCGATGCGCATGCGTGGGTGACATAAGTAATAACGTCATGCCCACACTATCGTCGCTACGCTTTGCGTCTGACGTCACACATTACGTGTTGACATGCTCAGATGCGGCATGACGAGATCCGACATGCGCGCACCTACCATATACAAGCCGGCCCATTTATGTTCTTCTGACGGGATGACACAGCTACGGACGTGATGACGCGTCCAGATCACACGTCCTCTGGTGGATTTACAATACACCGATATATGTGCGCCAGCATCAGGTGTTACACAAATGTGCACTATGTATTGTGGGCATTGCCCTATAGCTCTATGTACCACTTATAGATATTTAAATGGAGGTTTTTATCCTCAGATTACATAGGGTCGCAGTCCTGTTGTATATGTGTTGCTTAGCAACCTGTAGTAAACCGGATGTGACATCACATGGGTGGAGCTATGTACACCATCATTCCACCACTATGCTATTTAAGAGCAGGTTGTTGCACCCAGTGGGCATACGGAACATGGATTTTGAACCGTGTTTCCTTAATTTGTTGGTACGTATCATCTTATTTTTAATCTGTTCTTTTTAGATTGCAGTTAATACGATTTTATACTTGTATGTACATGTGTCTATATATGTGTGTGTATATATATACATTTTTGTCATTGTCTTTGTAGACTTGAAAAAGACCTTGTTTGTAGGTTGAAACGTCGCCTCTTTTAAAGCTATGTAACAATAAAACATGTTGCTTTAATTAAGAAGCCTTTTTCTCTGCATCACTACATGCTGCCACCTCTTTGCTATATTCTATGGATTGTTGAAGGGGTCTATGCCCATAGCCCCGTTGTTGGCTTTGCATCAACCTTTTTTTTGTCGCTATAGAGAAAGAAGTTGTTTTTGAATTTCTCTTTGTTCCTTCCTTCTGGTGGGGTTGGGTGAGTGCCGTGGCCCTTTTGCTTAATTCAGTCCAGAGGCAGACAGAGTATAAAGAGACAGTATGTTCAGTGGAGCCATGCTAAAAGGACTCTGCCCAGTGGCTAACCAGTAATACTGACATTGTGGCTGTGGACATTGCCGCCAAAGTTAAAGACTGGCAGTGCTGTTGAGTACCAGACGGTAACTGCAAAACCCTGGCTTATATCACCCCGCGGTGTATGGATTCTGCAGGACTGTCAGTGTGCTGAGCTATTTGCTGTTGGATTCCATTTCATCTATTTGGTTTTCCCGCCTGCTGAGAAGGATTTTATTGCCTCGGATATTGTGATAATCGTGAGGAAAGGACGCTTCGCTTACAAGAAAGGGACGGCATTGGGCTCCAATGCGCGCTTCTACAAACTGTAACCAGTCCACCCGGACCACTGGTAAAAGGGGTGTGCACCCAAATGTGAAGTTAGGGTCAGTTAGGGATAGTTTTGGGAATATTGTTCTTTCAGTGTCTGTGCTATGGAAGTGGACATAGTAAACGTGGAATATATTGTGAAATCCAACTTGAATTGTTCAAACTATACTGTGTATTTTGCTTGTCCTTATTCCTGTTCTTTTACCATTAACTTGCCTGTATTAACCTGTAGTGAATACATTTTTCTTAACTTGACCACCTCCTGTTCGTTCTTTCTCGCTGCGGATCCCAAACCACCTGCCTTGCTCTCGGTCCACAAGTTGGCGTAGTCGGCAGGATCCGCTTCCAGAAAGGACGGCAAGGCACCAGTTAGGGGGGATGGTGCCTGAGGAGGAATGCCAGCAGGGGCTATAGTGAGTCAGTTAGCTAAATGCGATGGCAATAATATGTCTGTGAGTATGTGGGTGGAACAGATAAGAATGGTACAGCGAATGTACCAGACCGCACCAGAAGTACTAGTAGAGCTAGCAATATTGACGTTACAAGGTAATCCTAAGACCACGGTGATACTGAGGTCATTCGATCAAAGGCAGACATTTGAGCAAGTGGTTCAGATTCTAGAAACCATCTATGGAGAAACAGCATTGCTGGGATCCCTTCAGGCTCGATTCTTTCAGAGAGTGCTACAGGAGAATGAAAGTCTCCCCCAATATGCGAATGCCCTACAAGAACTGATCTGAAATATTCAAGGAAAGGAAAGAGGCTCACCGGCCTTCTGTAACCCTGATCGGACTCTCCGTGACCAGTTTGTTCCGGGGATTCGCGATGGCAGTTTGACTGTTACTATGCAGGACTTTATGTGACGAGCGACTAATGCTAAATTTCATGACGTGCAGGTAGAGGCCATCTCACGTGCCAATAGTATTGTCCCAAAGCCCCAGACCGCAGTTGGAGTCACTTTGTCACAGGTGGCTGGCTCCAGCCCAGAAACAGTAGAAAAAGTGCCAGCTAAAGAAATTCTAAAAGTAATGCAGAAATTACAAGAGCAAATGGAACACCTGCAAACCTGTTGGGATGAAAACTCTATGAGAATTGCAGACTTCCAAAGAACTAGAGCTGAAGGAGTGGGCCGTCCACACCAAGAAGGTCAGAACCACCCACAACCCTGCTGGAGGGATGAGAACAGGACCTACCGAAGGGGTGCAAATAATTTAGTACAGCTCTCAGGAGAAACCAAAGGGGCTTACCAAAGGGGCCCAAATCGATGTCTGGAACGACGGGAAATACGCTGCTGGGAGTGTGGACAGATGGGTCACGTTGCTGCCAGATGTCCAGAGCAGCGACAAGCTTATGAGAGACTGCCGTTAAACTACGGTCCCCCGCTGCTGTAGGGCATGGAGTAGGGGAGACTGAGAAGCAGATTATGTGGGGAAAATGCCCTGATGATGACCTAATTACTGCAAGTCCTGTCATCCAAATGGAATTAGAAGGTATTCTGGTTATCCGGGTGATTGACACGGGTTCCCAAGTAACGTCTCTGAGTATAGATTGTTATGAATGGTACTTCCGACAACATGGGAAATATGATCCCCATACATTTGTACGAGTGGTCGCAGCCAACCAGTTACCAGTCCCAGTAGTGGGAGTGACCTGGAGGAATGTCAGGTTATGTGGTCAAGATCTAGGTAAGAAAGGCATTGTGGTGGTACAGGAGTCACATGAAGTAAAGGCCCCTGTCATTTGGGGGATGAATGTGCTAAAAGAATTGAATCAGATCCTCTTCGAAAAGAAAGGTCATGGTTATTGCAAACAAATCACCACCCATCGGCCTACTCAAGCAGTGTTCCAGCGGCTGATCCAGACATGTGGTTTACAGGAAAGCTCGGATGCACAGCGTCCTCTGGCACGAATTTCTGTCCCTTTGCATACAGAAGTTACACTGCCACCCCGTCGGGAGATGATAGGGTCCATGCCTATAGGCACCTGTCGGAAACTAGAAGGCATAGCTGTCTTGGTAGAACCACTGCTGGCAACCGAAGGAGGTGTTGCTCTGCTAGTAGCCCGTTCCTTGTCAATAGTTCGCAATGGGAGAGTACCACTCTGATGTGTAAACACCCAGGACCAGAGTGTAGATCTGACCCCAGGAAGGCTGCTGGCTAACATCTATGTAAAAAGAAGAAGTAAAGAAAGTAACTCCGATGCATCTGAAGCCGGCTGAAAGGGATGAGTGGACCGTAACCGTGTCCATGGGAGAAGATGAGGGTCCCTCCTCTGAGTTGAATGGCCGTGCAATTCGAGAACAGATGAAGATGGAGACTTATTCGTGTTCTCCAAAACAGGTCCAGAGAATAGGTGAGCTGTTGTAGGAAAACAGAGCCACCTTCACGCGTTATGATAAAGATTTTGGATGTATGACTGGGGTCTGCCATGAGATTCCCACAGGAGACACCCCTCCAATTAGAGAGCACTACCGACAAATTTCTCCACGGTTGTATCAGGAAGTGAAAGAACTGTTGACTAAGATGCTGCAAGGTGGGATCATCCGAAAAAACCAAAGTCCCTGGGCAGCTCCAGTGGTGTTAGTAAAAAAAGATGGGTCTATTTGGTTTTGTGTAGACTATCGGAAGTTAAATGCCTGCACTGTGAGAGATTCCTCCCCCTACCCCGGATTGAGGAGTCCCTCTTGGTGCTAGGGAGAGCTCGGTACTTCTTCTCACTAGATCTGGCTAGTGGGTATTGGCAGGTGCCGATGGCTGAGAAAGACAAGGAGAAGACAGCCTTCATCTTGCCCATGGGACTATATGAATTTAACCGGATGCCCTTCGGGCTGACAAATGCACCCGGAACATTTCAGAGATTGATGGAGAAATATCTCAGTGACTTCAACTTTGAGTTCACGCTCATCTACTTGGATGACATTATAGTGTATTCTGCAACCTTTGAAGACCATCTCTACCAACTGGGTCAAGTATTTCGACGATTGCCGGAACACGGGTTTAAATTAAAACCCAGCAAATGTCGGTTGTTCCAATCTGAAATCGATTACTTGGGTCATCGCGTATCAGGAGAAGGGGTGAGACAGTCAAGGGACAAGATAGCGGCTATTCAAGATTGGCCGACACCAACTACCCTGAGAGAAGTGAGGGCGTTCCTTGGAGTAGCCGGTTACTATCGACGGTTTATTAAGGATTTTGCCAGGGTAGCAGCACCACTAAATGCTCTCCTACGGTGGTCCGAAGAACCGGCCTGTGAAATGGGGAACTGAACAGGAACAAGCCTTCTGGGAATTGAAGGATGCTCTGACAATGGCCCCAATCTTGGCGTATGCTGATTACCACTTACCGTTCCAGCTATATACGGATGCAAGCCTGTATGGTCTCGGAGCAGTGCTTTCCCAGGTTCAGGATGGCCAGGAGCGGGTTATAGCATGCGCCAGCTGGTCTTTGCGGGATTCTGAAAGAAATCCCGAGAATTACAGTTCATTTAAGTTGGAGCTGTTGGCACTAGTATGGGCCATGACTGAGAAATTCTCTGAATATTTGACTGGGGCTGAAGTTTTGGTACTGACTGACAACAACCCATTAGCTCACCTGGAAAATGCCAAGCTTGGGGCTTTAGAGCAGAGGTGGATAGCCCGAATGTCTAAGTTCAATTATCACATTAAGTATCGGTCCAAGACAGAGAACCAGAATGCTGACGGACTTTCTAGGGTAACTACCCAGACCCCCACAGGAGATGTGGATCATGAGTTAGAGCATGTGGAGGTGCCTGACTTCAGTAGATTTTTACAGGCCTTGGCCACCGCTAATCAGTGTGAAATAGAAGGGACTGAAGGGGCTCCTTTCTTTGGTTCCTCAAGACAGGAATAGGCACAGATGCAGCAGGCCCATGAGGGGCTGGCACGGATGATCAAGTTTATTGAGGAAGGCAAGAAGCCCTGTAGAGAGGAAAGAGAACGACTGACATGGGAGATATTATCGGTTCTGAGTCAGTGGGAGAAGTTGGAGATGAAAAATGGAGTTCTATGCCGAAAGGTTTATCTACCTTCTGAAATCGACATTCAATACCAAATTGTGGTGCCTAGTGAATTGGCTCGCTCATTGGCGATGGAGGTTCATAACAAGAATGGTCACTTTGGTCACGAGAAGACCTTTAGTTGGTTACAGCGTCTGATTTACTGCCATGGTCTCTGTCAAATGGTTTAAGAAGTATGCCGCAGCTGTTGAACTTGTGAGATCCATAAGGCAATAGAACAGAGAGCTCCCCTGCAAACCATAGTGACCCAGGAACCTTTGGAAATCGTCATGATAGACTATCTAATGGTGGGCCCATCCAACAGCGGGCATCGGTTTTGCCTCATAATGGTGGACCACTTCACCAAATTTGCTGTGGTAACCTTCACCAAGGACCAGACAGCTGAGTCAGCGGCTCGGGCTCTGTGTACAGATTTCATTCGAGTGTAAGGGTGTCCTCAATGCATCCACTCCGACCAGGGAGCCTGCTTTGAGGGCCATGCCATGAAGGAAGTTCAATGTATCTATGGGATAAAGAAGTCACACACGACTCCATACCATCTGCAAGGGAACGGGGCATGTGAAAGATTCAACAGAACTCTGCTACAGATGCTGCGGACTCTGGAGGAGACAAGAAGTTACAATGGTCTCAGTTCTTGTCTGAGATGGTGTGGGCCTATAATAATCAGGTCCATTATACAACGGGGTACTCTCCTTATACTCTCCTCTTTGGGCGGTCTGGGCGAAGTATGGGAGAATTACAGTTGACTGATGTGGATGGGTTCCCTCCAAGAGATCCAAACTCCTGGGTACGAGCGCATCGGCAGAGACTTGAGACGATCCATCAATTGGTGCGGCAGCATCTACAAGAACATTCTCATTCTGATAAGACCCCAGTGCAAGAAGCGCCATTGCAGCCAGGCAACCTGGTTCTGGTGCGTGTCAAGAAGCCCCAAGGGAAACTGGAAGCAGATGGGAGGCTGTGCCATATCGTGTTGTTGGCCGCAAGTATGCCAATGGGCCAGTGTACCAAGTCTAGAAGGAAGTAGCTGGTTGTGTTCGAGTACTTCTCAGAAATACGTTGCACCTATGTCATTCTGAAGAAACCAATTGTAACAGAACTGCCAACGAGCTCCCACAGTCAGAGACTGGGGGTGTGGAATGGGCCTACAACGATGAGGATGATTGCTGGCCGATCCTTGCTCATGAGGATGTTCCACCGGTGACCACTGAGCCTCCAGCCTGTGCCCCCACTGGTGCGCAGTCTGCTAGTACTTCTCAGCCCATGGCTAAAGTACCCCAGAGTATTCCACAGGTCCTCAGATGGACCACTAGGGCAAATGCTGGCACCCCCCCCTGTTTGGTATTTGCAGTATGAGTTTGTTTGGCCTGCCATACAACGGTACACTACCACTCTGCACATAAAAGTACAAACCTCTGGATATTCAGTCATTGGCAGGGACTGACAATCTTAAAGTGGGGGGGGGGGGCGGATATGTAAGATACAGCCCAATGATGTGCCAAGTTTCATTTGTTTAAACTGTATAAAAGTTGAGTGTATATGTGTTTCTGTGATTCTGGTCCTTTAAGACAGCAGCCACTGCAAGGGGAATGTGATGCTGGAGTGACACACCCATATGAGGTCAGCCTGCCTGTCTGCGCACAGAGTGTGAGAAGGGAAGAAGGATGTGACGACACAGAGAGAGCAGCAGCCATCTTTGCAAGAGAGAGTACCAAGTGTCTGTGCTGTATTGAGAGTGTGTGGAGATCTTAGAGGACTTTCCTGTGCAGCTAACCTGTGTGTAATTCAGTCCAGAGGCAGACAGAGTATAAAGAGGCAGTATGTTCAGTGGAGGCATGCTGAAAGGACTGTGCCCAGTGGCTAACCAGTAATACTGACATTGTGGCTGTGGACATTGCCGCTAAAGTTAAAAACTGGCAGTGCTGTTGAGTACCGGACGGTAACTGCAAAACCCTGGCTTATATCACCCCGCGGTGTATGGATTCTGCAGGACTGTCAGTGTGCTGAGCTACTTGCTGTTGGATTCCATTTTATCTATTTGGTTTTCCTGCCTGCTGAGAAGGATTTTATTGCCTCGGATATTGTGATAACTGTGAGGAGAGGACGCTTCGCTATACAAGAAAGGGACGACATTGGGCCCCAACGCGCGCTTCTACAAACTGTAAGCAGTCCACCCGGACCACTGGTAAAAGGGGTGCGCACCCAAATGTGAAGTTAGGGTCAGTTAGGGATAGTTTTGGGAATATTGTTCTTTCAGTGTCTGTGCTGTGGAGGTGGACAAGGTAAACATGGAATATATTGTGAAATCCAACTTGAATTGTTCAAACTATACTGTGTTTTTGCTTGTCCTTATTCCTGTTCTTTTACCATTAACTTGCCTGTATTAACCTGTAGTAAATACATTTTTCTTAACTTTACCACCCCCTGTGCGTTCTTTCTGGTTGCGGAGCCCAAACTACCTGCCTTGCTCTCGGTCCACATAATGAGTATTTTATAGGAGTTCTCCTGAATGAGAACGCATCTAGTGAATCCATGTGAATTATATGGTATATTCTCAGTTCTGTCTTTGCTGAACGTGACACCCAGGTCTCTTTCTCATTCCCTGAGTAACCACGGTTTGTCGGAAGAGAAGTTTAGAAGCAGTCCCTTGTATAGGTGTGTTACAAGTTTTTTGGGTCACAAAGGGAGGTAAAGGTAAATCTGGAACCAGAGCGGGTCTCTTAGTATGCTGTGACAAGTCCTCTGGAACGTCCTCAGAGAGTTGCAGATATCTACCACTCCTACAAAGTTTGGTGGGCTATTTGGTATGGTTGTGTTAAGTTGATTTAAATTTGTTATTTTGGTGCATTTAATGATGTCATGAATTGTTAAAGTGTTAAGTTTTGACCATGATCCAACTGTACTTATTGGTCTCTTAGCTAGATAAAGGGAATCATTGAGGCCGGGGCCATTGATGGTAGTGTGAGGTGATCAAACGACTACAAACATAGAGATCATAAGGCCTTACTCATCCCTTTTGTAATTGGGCTAAGTGCTTGAGTTTTACTCAGAGAGGAATTATTGGACCACAGAAGGAATTGGTTATCTGGTAATAATAAGAATTTCTCTAAATGGATAGCCTTAGTCAGACGGGCGTTTTTTTGCGCGATTTGCGCATGCGATTCGCGCATATATAGAACCAATGGTTCGCTATGGTATCGGTCACATGTCCGCTTTTTATGTGGATGTGCGATAAATTATAGGACACGATGATTCGCAGATTGCGCCTATCTGCATTCGGCGTTTTATGTGCGCACCAAAATCATTTACTGCAGCTAGCTGCGTTTTTTGGCTGGCGAGCACACCGCACTGTACTACCGTCATCTGGCGAGTGCATAGTCTTGTAGGATGTGAGAACTTGAATGAAATGGCAAAGGCTGACAAGGTGGTCGTAATATGGAGGCTAAGTTTCATGCGCATTTTGATGTGCACGGCGAAAAAGGTGCGAAAAAGTCCGCAAAACAAAGTTCTGGCCAGTCTAAGTTTCATGTGCATTTTGATGCGCACAGCGATTTTACTCCGATCAGACGGGCGTTTTGCTGCGACCACAAACGCGGCTAGGTGCTGATTTTTCCCGTGATTTTTCACCCCCGGTCACACGATTTGCGCATGCGCATCCATCATGCGATCCGCAAATCGCGGGAAAAAACGCCCATCTGACTAAGGCCTAAGTCTGATTTACGGTCTACTAAAGAAATCCATCTGGATATGTGTATCACCTTATAATATAAAAGTAAGTTTGGAAAGCCTCCTTGAGGTCTTCTTTGGTATTTATATGCAAAGGCTTAAAGGGGTTGTCCCGCGGCAGCAAGTGGGTCTATACACTTCTGTATGGCCATATTAATGCACTTTGTAATGTACATTGTGCATTAATTATGAGCCATACAGAAGTTATAAAAAGTTTTTTACTTACCTGCTCCGTTGCTGGCGTCCTCGTTCCCATGGAGCCGACTAATTTTCGCCCTCCGATGGCCAAATTAGCTGGGTCTTCTGCTCTCTTCAATGGAGCCGCTCGTGCTGAATGCCGGCTCCGTGTAGCTCCGCCCCGTCACGTGCCGATTCCAGCCAATCAGGAGGCTGGAATCGGCAATGGACCGCACAGAAGAGCTGCGGTCCACGGAGGGAGCAGACCCCGGCGGCCATCTTCAGCAGGTAAGTATGAAGACGCCGGACCGCCGGGATTCAGGTAAGCGCTGAGCGGTTTGTTTTTTTAACCCCTGCATCGGGGTTGTCTCGCGCCGTACGGGGGGGGGGGGGGGGGGTTAAAAAAAAAAAAAAAAAGTTTCGGCGCGGGACAACCCCTTTAACATAGCTTGTATTTGTTCCAGATTAATTTCCTAATGAGCTGGTGTATCTGGGAGAAAAAAAAAAACCTGGCACCTCTATTGGCACAATTTGTAAGGTGTATAGAATATAAGGCAGTATATAAGTAGAGAATAAGTTTTTCCTGCCCATTCATGATAGAATGGAGTGTTTAGTTGTTGGAGCTGAGATTTAAGTTTTTAAGGAGGAATGTGAGGTTTGAGCCAAACAGGATGGCAGCGTTAGAGGTTAAGATAGTACCCAAGTATTTAATACAATCTGAAGGCATACTGTTTCTGCAGCATTGTAATGATACAGGCTGGTGCTGATATGTTCAGGGCCTCTGATTTATCAAAGTAGATTTTAAAGTTAGAAAGTTTGCTAAAGAAGTTGAAACTATTCAGAATTGCTGGATTGGTCTTAAGCATGAGGAGATTGTCTACAAAAGCAGTTGTAGTATGGGTGGTGATCCCTATCTTCAATCCCCCCGTCTTGTTTTCCAGTTCCCAGAACAGCATAATAGGCAACTTTTGCTGCAAATCTACTCACATTGGTGAATTGCACGGGCCTCACTAGGCCTCAAAGGCCCCAGCTCCTCGAGGTACCCGAAATCACCTACAAGGTCATGCAAGCTACCCCTTTACTGCACCGGATCTATGTTTGGGTATTAATATGGGTGACAATAAAGCCATTTTTTTGGACTTATCGTGAACTCATTTCTGGAAATACAACACTAAATGCCACATCTCTCAGCACTTCAGCAAATAAACTTAAATTACCTTTTAAGCAGGGTTTCATATAGTTCAATAAACAGTCCAACTGTGTTTCTCACCCACTCTCCGGGGCAGCTTCATCCAGTTGTCTTCAGCTCAGGACTCACTCTGTTTTCCTCAGGAATGCTTCACCCAACTCTCCTGAGGCACATGAACAGTCTCTTCAGTTTCCAGGTCTCTCTCTCGACCTCTTGCTCTCAGTCTAGGTCTCTCTCTGGACCTGTCTCTGGCTCACAGCCCAGGTCCCTCTCTGGACCTCTCTCTGGCTTGCAGCCCACTTCACCTCTAACTGTAACAGGAATGAACACCTATATCCTACTTCGTGACCACGCCTGTGGGTGTTTTCCCTTATCTCAGGCACCAGAATGCCTGTCTGTTGCCCCCTACAGGCCATTCTCTGTAGTGCACCTCTACATATCCCTCCCCCTTGATAAAGGCTGTAGGCCGCATCACACTTTTTCTCTTTTGGCCCTCCAGGGTCAAAACTCCAGCCTCGGAGGTCTCCTTCTATTTCTACTTGTTTGACAAGTTCTTTCTTCTTGTCTTCACTTTGCTCATCACATTCTTGCAGATCTCTCTCAGACTGTGCCCTCACAGCTTGCAAGTTGACTTCCAAGAGCAACTTTACATCCTCTGTGGCTTTGAAAAACATAATTTGGCATTCCTTACCACTTGTAACTCTTTTTTCAGATTCTTTAACAAGAACATTTTTTCTCTTCTTTTCTGTCTGAACTGGGTTTTAGACATCTCTGGTCTCTGAACCCTCCTTTCAGCCACTCGACTATTTGATTTCCAGCATTTAATCTTTGCGCGAACTTCTCCGAGAACTGTTGAAACCCCACTCTTTCTTCTGACACCACTTTCAGGGTAACATGTCAACGTTAGTACCTCTGTTTCTTTCTTATTAGCCCTTTCTTCTGCATGCTCAAGTTCACTGGCATATCTCGCAGATCTGGCTTTCTCTTCAGTTAGCCCATGTTCACACAGCTTCTGTTCCTTCTCTAGTTTGGACACAAGATTCTGTTGGTGAGCAAGCTTAACAGTAACATCTTCTAACTCTTGCTGAAGACTTACTTTAACCTTCTCAAGTTTATCATAGGTGGCTGTTTTCTCTTCATACTGCTGACTTGTAGCTTCTAATTCCCCTTGTAGTTCTCTTTTCTGCTCTTCCACAGAATCCAAGCACACAGCACTCTTCTCCAGTCTATTTTCCAGATCCGACACCTCAGCCTGAAGTGTTGCAATCTGCTATGACAGGTTTCTCTTAGTTTCTGCATCTTCCTCTAACCGCTTGAGGAACACATTTCTCTCATCTTGCATAGTCTTCATGTGTGCACTGAGACCAAGCTTCTGCTGCGTCTCTTCTTGCAGCAGCTTCTGGGACTCTTCACTCTGAGCTTCCAGCTCCACCTGCAGTCTGCTCACCTGCTCAGACAGCGCTGTCTGCATGCTGTCACCTTCAGTGATTTTTATTTGTAGTTCTTGAAGCTGCATCTCTACTGCTTTTCTCTGGCATTCGGACTCCTGCTTGTCCTGCAATAGCACCTTCACCTTATGGGTCAGCTCAGTACACTTGTTTTCCACAGACCTCTTCAAAGGTTTCTTTCATTTTTTCCAGCTTGCTCTAACCGTTGGGACAGTTCCCTCCTAGCTAGCACATGAGTCTGATTAAGGTCCTTGATATGGGCTTCATATAATTATATCTCTTCATCCCGGCTTGTCTGTAGCTGGGTCAGCACCTGCTCCTGACGAGCTTCTTGGGCTTCCTTGAGGTCCAGTATGCCTCTCAAGACCTTTGTTTGCTTCTCTGCTCGGCTGCAAGTAGCTTTCTTCATTTCCAGCTTTTCCTTGAGCTGATTTATCTGAACTTGGCATTCAACACTTCTCTTTGCTGACTGTCTTTTCAACCTTTTCAAGCTATGTTCACACCTGTGAGTTTGTTTTCCCAACAACACCCTGGGATCAGCTTCAGTTAATCTTGTGAGGCGCTCCTTCTCCTTTCATAAGTCCTGCACTCCAGTTTTCTTTTCTTTTGTTTGCTATATATTATAGCAGGGACTTTTTGTTATTTATATGGGCTGTATTAAATAGATCTCTCTACCCCTGACATGTGATTTGTGATGCCCTGCGACTTTGTTAACCCTATTTTCCCGCAATGTTGATTCAGAGGAAGGCAAAAAACGCAATGAGGTAGAAGCCAATTTTCCTCATTTCATTGAAAAAAATTCCTTTCTGATTCTAATCTGGCAACCAGAATAATCCCCGGCTTACTGACCCTTCTGAACTAATCAGTCACTATAACATGTAATATTGTAATGCTCAACAAAGGCATCCAGGCCCCCCTTGAACTCTTTCAGTGAGTTCACCATCACCCCGTCTTCAGACATAGAGTTCCATAGTCTCACTGCTCTTACAGTAAAGAACCCCCTTCCATTTTGTGTAGAAACTCTCTTTGCGGTAGACAAAGAAGATGCCAGGATAAGGAGGACAAAATGCAAGTACAAGCCAGAGATATCCTTAGAGAAACTACAAGGGGTGAAATTGATATCAAGGTTTAATATGGTGAATTTGTCATCATATATTATTGACTCTCATCAGTTGTCTCTTTTGTCAAGGAGTCTCAAATTTTTTCCAACTTATCCCTTTTATTTCTATAATACTATTGTTGATGTGAACATAGATACCATAGATGTTTCAGTAAATATATGAAGATACAAGATGTTGGCATAATCAAATTTCTATTTCAAACATTAGCGATGAAGTACATTTCTATCCTTTGCTTCAGGGGCATTACGGCTGGTTCTGTATCTTTCTGTGAAGGAGAGCTGGTCTGTACACCATCTAAAACCATCCTTGTTAACATAATGCACATTTACTGATAATCTACAATTAACATCTCATGAAGGTAATATTAAATACATTAATTTTAGAAAACTAATTTCTTCTGGCATGCTTATATATTGAATCAATTTTTAAAACAGAGGCAAGACTCCAAAGGTTCACAATGGGAATTAGAATTATATGAAGGTGACTCACCTGGTGTGTACAGTCTATTCTCCATGGGCATGTCTGTCACACCTTGACCCAAGATGGTGTTGAGATCAATATCAATCCACTTTTGGTTGGAACCCCTCACCCTACTTGGGATATCCAAGGATGGAGAGCATCTATGGAACTTCATGGGAGGAATCGACCCCAGGTGAGTATATGGCTCTTGCAATGCAACAATGAAAATGTCTTAGTCCTTAAAGGGGTTGTCCCATGCCAAAATGTTTTTTTTTTTTGCATAGGCCCCCTGTTCAGCGCAGGACAAACCCAAGGGATGTGTTGAAATTTAAAAAAAAAATGTTACTTACCCGAATCCCCTCTCTGCAACTTCTTCCTTCTTTTCCTCCAAGATGGCCGCCGGGATCTTCACCCACGATGCACTGCGGGTCTTCTCCCATGGTGCACCGTGGGCTCTGTGCGGTCCATTGCCGATTCCAGCCTCCTGGTTGGCTGGAATCGGCACACGTGACGGGGCGGAGCTACGCAATGACGCGTAGAAGGGGCGGAGCCAGAACGCCGCTCGTGCCCGGACCGACCAGAAGGGAGAAGACCCTTCTGCGCAAGCGCGTCTAATCGGGCGATTAGATGCTGAAATTAGACGGAGCCATGGAGACGGGGACGCCAGCAACAGAGTGGGTAAGTGAATAACTTCTGTATGGCTCATATTTAATGCACGATGTATATTACAAAGTGCATTAATATGGCCATACAGAAGTGCTTAACCCCACTTACTTTCGCGAGACAACCCCTTTAAGGCACAAGATAGGCTGGCCACTAAGAAGTTAAAAGTCTTGTGCCTCTTAATACCTTTGCCATCTCGTAACTGGATGAACACTTTGCTCAGACCTTTATAAAAAATGCTAAGTAAATAGGCCCTAATCGATGTGCTAAAATATCTGTAGCGGCAGCAGACACTGAACATAAATGGTATGCATAATTCTAAACAGTGAATGATTCTCTGCGATACGTTCAGTGAACTGTGGGGGATTGCCCGTAATATTCTATGCCACTGTTATTTGTGAATTTATCACCTTCTTGACAAACTATCTTTATAAGAAATTAACATTTGTCTGCAAAAACCTCAACAGCCTTGTGTGTATTTTGGACATTATTCTCTTAATACCAAAAGTCATATTTAAAAAGTTTTTAATTTTTGTGTTATTTAATTTAATTTATTTACTTTTTAAATAAAAATTCCTAAAATTTCACATATCAAGAGAGACTCTGAGCAGGAATATAAAATTATTACTTCCGTTTTCAATAGACTTCAATTTATTACTTTCAATGAGTTGCGCTCCTTTAGCCGATACTATGTTTCCCCCAAAAATATGATCAAATTCCTGAAAATACAAATTATTTCAAAATCAAAAATGAAAATGTTATGTTTATAGTTAATTAAATATATATAAGACCCAGGTATCAAGCATAACCATTAAAGGGCAACTTTGCGTAATATAGTGTTAGTTTGCAATTTTAAAGTAGGTGGCACCTCACAATGAGTGCTTTAGGTTACTATATATATATATTATTGTATGAGCAAATATTGTCAAGCTCTTGCCTAAAGTACATTGAGGAAAATGTTACATCACAATTTGGTCCAATTAGTCATGAAATGCCCTACTAAGACTCATTCTCAATTATTGTAGATCCTTGAAAATCAATTTGATGCTGTTAAATACCTCTCAATGCATCATTCACTACATTGTGCAAATCCATTAAATAATTTAAGTCACTATTAGGGGAATAACAGAGGGGTGTTTTGTGCAAATGACGTTCTTTGTTATTACTACTTGGCACATAGTTAAGTGTTCTAGAACAGTATAAAATGATAACGCGACCAGTGTCCATTATTCTAGAGACTTCTAGAGGTATGTACTACTAGAAAACCTACTTTGATTTAATAATTTATATTCTTTATGATTATTTACTATTAGCTTTTGTTTTAGATGATTGCTATGTTCATTAGCTATATTTAAAATGGCACCTGTGACCAGGTTCATGCTGCCTGAACCGCTTTGGGGAGAGCCCAGTGCAGTATGCCTTTTCAACTTGAAATCTCCGAGAGCTAAGCTCTGAGTCAAACTTTTAAGTGTGTTTTTTCCAAAATACAGCAGCGTTGCAGAATAGAATATACATGGGCAAAATGGGCATATCTGTCCTGGGTTCATGCTGTCCGTGGTTCGGGCAGAATTAACTTAATCACAAGTTTATTTTAATTTTCCTAATTAATAATACAAGAATCCAGAACTTGAGGTATGAAATTTTTTTATATCTTCGTATATTCTTTCATATTCCAAATGTATCAAGATGCAACCATTTCTGTCTTATTCAGATTCTTATGACATGTGCTTATCAGGATAATTTACCATATTCTGCTATTTTTTTTAATGATCCTTCAGATTCAGATAAAATTGGGTCCCCAATGTATAATAAAGACAATCCCATTTGGAGCTGATCATGTCCCACTAGGGTCTATTTCTCATGGGCTGACTCACAAATAAACTATTCGATCTTATTAAAGTTATGTCCTGCATGTCCATGGTTAACAACAACATTTATGATGCAATTAAAAGTGAACATATGTTATATAGGCAGATCTTCATAATCATTTTCTCTGGTGGAGCCAAGCAACCCACATCCAAAACTGAGTATGTATTTCCAATGTCAGGCCTAATTACTTAAATGTGAAAGACAATAGTTAAGTAGTTGTTATTGAACTTGCATACTGTTTTCACTTTTGATGAACAGGCTTTCTTCGACTACTAAAATGTCCTATCAAAGATTCTTCCTGTTCACAGTAGTGGTCAGTATGGTGGCGTGTGTACCTCAGCCAGCAAATGCAAAGATACCAAGAGCAACACAAGGAACTTTGGAGAAAACTGGACTGAAAGGTTTGTGAATTTGTTACATTTCTTGATGTTACACAGAATGGACTTAAAAATCTAATTACGACTGTTTTATGAAATCATTGTATTTCCAGCACAGTCTAAGGAAAATTTGTAATATTGTAGCACACAATATATGTCAATACAGTACGTTTCTGATAATTAATACATGACTTGCCAAGGCAGAGTTGAAAACATGCAATGGTGAGCGTTCACACTCTCTTCAACTGCTTGTTTTCTGTGATAAGTTCAATGGAATATCATATCAGTTTCACCTGAAATCATCTTAGTGCCATGTTTTATAGTATCTAATACCAAGCTTTTGCAAGAATTCCTCCTGTTCTCTGTATTGTCGGTCGCAAAACCTTTAATACAGAGTTGTTGAAAAAGTGGAAAGGGTATAACACATACAAGACCATTGCCAGTTAAAATGAGTTTCCCATAATACACTTCTGACATACTGTATATTCTAAACATGCAATGGTGAGCGTTCACACTCTCTTCAACTGCTTGTTTTCTGTGATAAGTTCAATGGAATATCATATCAGTTTCACCTGAAATCATCTTAGTGCCATGTTTTATAGTATCTAATACCAAGCTTTTGCAAGGATTCCTCCTGTTCTCTGTATTGTCGGTCGCAAAACCTTTAATACAGAGTTGTTGAAAAAGTGGAAAGGGTATAACACATACAAGACCATTGCCAGTTAAAAGGAGTTTCCCATAATACACTTCTGACATACTGTATATTCTAGATATGTATTAAAATGAGATTACTCGGGCTCCTTGAACCAATCCTGAGAACTGAGATGCCGGGTCACTATTCACTACAGAGAAGTAACCACAGATGCCCTTGACTCTTGTACTATCTGCTACAGTGTTCCATTCGCTTCAAGTAGTGGAACCAGGGCGGGATCTTTACGTCAGCGTGGTTCATGTGATTGTGCCTTAGGTGTGGTTTAAAGCCTCTGTCCTGTCACTGAAGTTCCCTTTGGTGTTGTCCATTAGCACACTTTTCTGTGTGTAGGGATTGTCGGATTCTGACTTCCAGTCATGTCCTGTCTGTTCCCTCACTCTCCCAATAGATGGTCTGGTCTCCTGATTCCCCTTACCCACATGGTCTGTGGGCCCCTCTCCCCTTATTCTTCTGTCAGGTGCAGTTCTGTACATTGGATGTCCCTACTCTGTCAGAGAGGGGATGTCTAATGCCATTGTCTCTACTCTGTCAGATAGGTGATGTCTGATATCTTTGTCCTCAATTCATTTGTATGGTTGTTGAATGCTTGAATTCTTTCTGTCTCTTGGTATGGATTCCTAACTTTTGTATTATTTGTGGTGTTTGGTGTGGTTTGACTCCTGTATCTATGCCTTTTCCTAGTTCTGTTAACTTTGCCATCTGCTATATAAACTCTTCTCTATATTCCACCTAAGGACAGGCTAGAGCCCCAAAGTACATGATGTGAGGCCATCCTTGTCAGGACAATCGCCCTGCTTTTAGGCAGTGATCGCCAAATCCATATTTTTAGGTACAGTGATCCCAGTGGTACATTATGGATATTTAAATACATTTTGGTGTTATGTATTTTTCTTGGTCTATTAAGGACAATTATTGCTTCTCAGGGCTCGGTCAGACAAGTAGAGATCCGCGCGTTTTTCCCCACAGAAAAGAAAACACAACGCGTGTGCGGGCAAAAGTCTGCTCCTACCAAAGATAGAATATATGGGTGGCAATTAGAGATGAGCGAGCACCAAAATGCTCGGCTGCTCGTTACTCGGGACAAAATTTTCGCGATGCTCGAGGGTTCGTTTCGAGTAACGAACCCCATTGAAGTCAATGGGCGACCCAAGCATTTTTGTATATCGCCAATGCTCACTAAGGTTTTCATTTGTGAAAATCGGGGCAATTCAAGGAAGTGATGGGAATGACACAGCAACGGATAGGGCAGGCGAGGGGCTACATGTTGGGCTGCATCTCAAGTTCCCAGGTCCCACTATTAAGCCACAATAGCGGCAAGAGTGCCCCCCCCCTCCCAACAACTTTTACTTCTGAAAAGCCCTCATTAGCAATGCATACCTTAGCTAAGCACCACACTACCTCCAACAAAGCACAATCACTGCCTGCATGACACTCTGCTACCCCTTCTCCTGGGTTACATGCTGAAACCCCCCCCCCCCCGCACGACCCAGTGTCCACAGCGCACACCAAACTGTCCCTGCCCAGCCTTCAGCTGCCCTCATGCCACGCCACCCTCATGTCTATTTATAAGTGCGTCTGCCAGAGGAACCGCAGGCACACACTGCAGAGGGTTGGCATGGCTAGACAGCGACCCTCTTTAAAAGGGGTGGGGCGATAGTCCACAATGCTGTACAGAAGCAATGAGAAATCCAATCCTGTGCCACCTCCATCTGGAGCTGCACACGTGGGCATAGCAATGGGGAACCTATGTGCCACACACTATTCATTCTGTCAAGGTGTCTGCATGCCCCAGTCAGACCGCGGTTTTTTATAAATAGTCACAGGCAGGTACAACTCCGCAATGGGAATTCCGTGTGCACCCACAGCATGGGTGGCTCCCTGGAACCCACCGGCGGTACATAAATGTATCCCATTGCATTGCCCATCACAGCTGAGGTAATGTCGTGCTTAATGCAGGTGCGCTTCGGCCCACACTGCATGCCCCAGTCAGACTGGGGTTCTTTAGAAGTGGACACATGCAGTTACAACTCCGTGTGGACCGACAGCATGGGTGGGTGCCAGGAAGCCACCGGCGGTACATAAATATATCCCATTGCATTGCCCATCACAGCTGAGGTAATGTCGTGCTTAATGCAGGTGGGCTTCGGCCCACACTGCATGCCCCAGTCAGACTGGGGTTCTTTAGAAGTGGACACATGCAGTTACAACTCCGTGTGGACCGACAGCATGGGTGGGTGCCAGGAAGCCACCGGCGGTACATAAATATATCCCATTGCATTGCCCATCACAGCTGAGGTAATGTCGTGCTTAATGCAGGTGGGCTTCGGCCCACACTGCATGCCCCAGTCAGACTGGGGTTCTTTAGAAGTGGACACATGCAGTTACAACTCCGTGTGGACCGACAGCATGGGTGGGTGCCAGGAAGCCACCGGCGGTACATAAATATATCCCATTGCATTGCCCATCACAGCTGAGGTAATGTCGTGCTTAATGCAGGTGGGCTTCGGCCCACACTGCATGCCCCAGTCAGACTGGGGTTCTTTAGAAGTGGACACATGCGGTTACAACTCCGTGTGGACCGACAGCATGGGTGGCTCCCTGGAACCCACCGGCGGTACATAAATATATCCCATTGCAGTGCCCATCACAGCTGAGGTAATGTCGTACTAATGTACCTCAGAAAAATTGCCCATGCCCAACCAAGAGGGCAGGTGAAACCCATTAATCGCTTTGGTTAATGTGGCTTAATTGGTAACTAGGCCAGGAGGCAGCCCAGTTAAAATAAAAATTGGTTCAGGCGAAAGTTTCAACGCTTTAATGAGCACTGGAACGTATAAAAATTGTTTAGAAAAATTATATGACTGAGCCTTGTGGGCCTAAGAAAAATTGCCCGTTCGGCGTGATTACGTCAGGTTTCAGGATGAGGAGCAGGAGGAGGAGGATGAATATTATAAACAGATTGATGAAGCTAAAAGGTCCACGTTTTTGATGGTGATAGAGAGCAATGCTTCCATCTGCGGGTGCAGCCTACGCATTGTTTAGGTATCGCTGCTGTCCGCTGGTGGAGAAGAGAAGTCTGGGGAAATCCAGGCTTTGTTCTTCTTGATGAGAGTAAGCCTGTCGGCACTGTCGGTTGACAGGCGGGTACGCTTATCTGTGATGATTCCCCAGCCGCACTAAACACCCTCTCTGACAAGACGCTAGCCGCAGGACAAGCAAGCACCTCCAGGGCATACAGCGTGAGTTCAGGCCACGTGTCCAGCTTCGACACCCAGTAGTTGTAGGGGGCAGAGGCGTCACGGAGGACGGTCGTGCGATCGGCTACGTACTCCCTCACCATCCTTTTACAGTGCTCCCGCCGACTCAGCCTTGACTGGGGAGCGGTGACACAGTCTTGCTGAGGAGCCATAAAGCTGTCAAGGGCCTTAGAGAGTGTTCCCCTGCCTGTGCTGTACATGCTGCCTGATCTCCGCGCCTCCCCTGCTACCTGGCCCTCGGAACTGCGCCTTCGGCCACTAGCGCTGTTGGATGGGAATTTTACCATCAGTTTGTCCGCCAGGGTCCTGTGGTATAGCATCACTCTCGAACCCCTTTCCTCTTCGGGTATGAGAGTGGAAAGGTTCTCCTTATACCATGGGTCGAGCAGTGTGTACACCCAGTAATCCGTAGTGGCCAGAATGCGTGTAACGCGAGGGTCACGAGAAAGGCATCCTAACATGAAGTCAGCCATGTGTGCCAGGGTACCTGTACGCAACACATGGCTGTCCTCACTAGGAAGATCACTTTCAGGATCCTCCTCCTCCTCCTCAGGCCATACACGCTGAAAGGATGACAGGCAAGCAGCATGTGTACCCTCAGCAGTGGGCCAAGCTGTCTCTTCCCCCTCCTCCTCATCCTCCTCATGCTCCTCCTCCACCTCCTCAACGCGCTAAGATATAGACAGGAGGGTGCTCTGACTATCCAGTGACATACTGTCTTCCCCCGGCTCTGTTTCCGAGCGCAAAGCGTCTGCCTTTATGCTTTGCAGGGAACTTCTCAAGAGGCATAGCAGAGGAATGGTGACGCTAATGATTGCAGCAATGCCGCTCACCATCTGGGTAGACTCCTCAAAGTTTCCAAGGACCTGGCAGATGTCTGCCAACCAGGCCCACTCTTCTGTAAAGAATTGAGGAGGCTGACTCCCACTGCGCTGCCCATGTTGGAGTTGGTATTCCACTATAGCTCTACGCTGCTCATAGAGCCTGGCCAACATGTGGAGCGTAGAGTTCCACCATGTGGGCACGTCGCACAGCAGTCGGTGCACTGGCAGATGAAACCGATGTTGCAGGGTGCGCAGGGTGGCAGCGTCCGTGTGGGACTTGCGGAAATGTGCGCAGAGCCGGCGCACCTTTCCGAGCAGTTCTGTCAAGCGTGGGTAGCTTTTCAGAAAGCGCTGAACCACCAAATTAAAGATGTGGGCCAGGCATGGCACGTGCGTGAGGCTGCCGAGCTGCAGAGCCGCCACCAGCTTACGGCCGTTGTCATACACGACCATGCCCGGTTGGAGGCTCAGCGGCGCAAGCCAGCGGTCGGTCTGCTCTGTCAGACCCTGCAGCAGTTCGTGGGCCGTGTGCCTCTTCTCTCCTAAGCTGAGTAGTTTCAGCACGGCCTGCTGACGCTTGCCCACCGCTGTGCTGCCACGCCACGCGACACCGACTGCTGGCGACGTGCTGCTGCTGCTGACACATCTTGATTGCGAGACAGAGGTTGCGTTGGAGGAGATACCACCACCGAGCTGGGGCCCGCAATTCTGGGGGTGGGTAGGACGTGAGCGGTCCCAGGCTCTGACTCTGTCCCAGCCTCCACTAAATTCACCCAATGTGCCGTCAGGGAGATATAGTGGCCCTGCCCGCCTGTGCTTGTCCACGTGTCCGTTGTTAAGTGGACCTTGGCAGTAACCGCGTTGGTGAGGGCGCGTACAATGTTGCGGGAGACGTGGTCGTGCAGGGCTGGGACAGCACATCGGGAAAAGTAGCGGCGACTGGGAACTGAGTAGCGCTGGGCCGCCGCCGCCATCATACTTTTGAAGGACTCCGTTTCCACAACCCTATACGGCAGCATCTCCAGGCTGATAAATTTGGCTATGTGCACGTTTAACGCTTGAGCGTGCGGGTGCGTGGCGACGTACTGCCGCTTGCGCTCAAACACTTGCGCTAGCGACGGCTGGACGGTGCGCTGACAGACATTGGTGGATGGGGCCGAGGACAGCGGAGGTGAGGGTGTGGGTGCAGGCCAGGAGACGGTAGTGCCTGTGCCCTGAGAGGGGGGTTGGATCTCAGTGGCAGGTTGGGGCACAGGGGGAGAGGCAGCGGTGCAAACCGGAGGCGGTGAACGGCCTTCGTCCCACCTTGTGGGGTGCTTGGCCATCATATGTCTGCGCATGCTGGTGGTGGTGAGGCTGGTGGTGGTGGCTCCCCGGCTGATCTTGGCGCGACAAATGTTGCACACCACTGTTCGTCGGTCGTCTGCACTCTCAGTGATAAACTGCCAGACCTTTGAGCAACTCGGCCTCTGCAGGGTGGCATGGCGTGAGGGGGCGCTTTGGGAAACAGTTGGTGGATTATTCGGTCTGGCCCTGCCTCTACCCCTGGCCACCGCACTGCCTCTTGCAACCTGCCCTGCTGCTGCCCTTGCCTCCCCCTCTGAAGACCTGTCCTCAGTAGGCGTAGCAAACCAGGTGGGGTCAGTCACCTCATTGTCCTGCTGCTCTTCATCCGAATCCTTTGTGCGCTCTTCCCTCGGACTTACTGCCCTTGCTACTACCTCACTGATAGACAACTGTGTCTCATCGTCATCGGCCTCCTCACCCACTGAAAGGTCTTGAGACAGTTGTCGGAAGTCCCTAGCCTCATCCCCCGGACCCCGGGAACTTTCCAATGGTTGGGCATCAGTCACGATAAACTCCTCTGGTGGGAGAGGAACCACTGCTGCCCAATCTGAGCAGGGGCCTGAGAACAGTTCCTGGGAGTCTGCCCGCTCCTCAGAATGTGTCATTGTAATGGAGTGAGGAGGCTGGGAGGAAGGAGGAGCAGCAGCCAGAGGATTCTGAGTTGCAGCAGTGGACGGCGCAGAACTGTGGGTGGACGATAGATTGCTGGATGCACTTTCTGCCATCCACGACAGGACCTGCTCACACTGCTCATTTTCTAATAAAGGTCTACCGCGTGGACCCATTAATTGTGCAATGAATGTGGGAACGCAAGAAACATGCCTCTCTCCTAATCCCGCAGCAGTCGGCTGCGATACACCTGGATCAGGAGCTCGGCCTGTGCCCACACCCTGACTTGGGCCTCCGCGTCCTCGGCCGCGTCCACGTCCTCTAGGCCTACCCCTCAGCATGCTGTATTACCAGCAATGCAGAAACAGAACGCTGTAATTAAATGTGCCGCTTATTGGCCTGTGGCTGGAGGCTGACTTCGCTTACGGAACGCCAGGAAATAATTTTGCGCAAGCCTGCTGTAACACTTAGCTGGCTGCGTATGAATTAGGAGGACAACTACACCCAGCACAGACCCAGAACACTGAGGACAGTCACAGGCCAAATAGATTTTCTTTTCCAAATGTTTTTGCAAAGGCCCACTGCCTATATTCAATCAATATGTCTTCTGTCCCTGCCTAACCACCACTTCTGGCCCTGGAGTATGTCAAATAACTGCAGAGTGTTGCACTGTGGACTGCAATACAGCGGTGATTTAACAGCCCAGACAGAGCCAGGAAATAATTTTGCGCAAGCCTGCTGTAACACTTAGCTGGCTGCATATGAATTAGGAGGACAATTACACCCAGCACAGACCCAGAACACTGAGGACAGTCACAGGCAGCCCAAATAGATATTTTTCCCCAAATGTTTTTGCAAAGGCCCACTGCCTATATTCAATCAATATGTCTTCTGTCCCTGCCTAATCACCACTTCTGGCCCTGGAGTATGTCAAATAACTGCAGAGTGTTGCACTGCGGACTGCAAGACAGCGGTGATTTAACAGCCCAGACAGAGCCAGGAAATAATTTTGCGCAAGCCTGCTGTAACACTTAGCTGGCTGCGTATGAATTAGGAGGACAACTACACGCAGCACAGACCCTGAACACTGAGGACAGTCACAGGCAGCCCAAATAGATTTTTTCCCCAAATGTTTTTGCAAAGGCCCACTGCCTATATTCAATCAATATGTCTTCTGTCCCTGCCTAACCACCACTTCTGGCCCTGGAGTATTACTGCAGGGCGCAATGCTCTGCACGGCCGATATACCAAAAAAAAAAAAAAGTGCAACACTGCAAAAAGCAGCCTCCACAGTACTGCACACGGTTAGATGTGGCCCTAAGAAGGACCGTTGGGGTTCTTGAAGCCTAAAATACTCCTAACGCTCTCCCTATAGCAGCTCCACCAAGACAGCACTTTCAATCCTTTATGTCAGGACGCATCTGTGGCGAGCTGCGGGAGGGGCCGATTTTTATACTCGGGTGACACCTGATCTCGCCAGCCACTCACTGCAGGGGGGTGGTATAGGGCTTGAACGTCGCAGGGGGAAGTTGTAATGCCTTCCCTGTCTTTGTATTGGCCAGAAAAGCGCGCTAACGTCTCTGAGATGAAAGTGAAAGTAACTCGAACATCGCGTGGTACTCGTCACGAGTAATGAGCATCTCGAACACGCTAATACTCGAACAAGTATCAAGCTCGGACGAGTACGTTCGCTCATCTCTAGTGGCAATGGATGTGGTCATGCAGATTTGTTCCCGCACACGGTGTGCTTTGTTTTTTTTTTCGCGCGGATCTCTGCTCGTCTGACTTAGCCCTCAGTGGGACTTGTTGATGACATTTGTGTAGGCCAGGTAAATAAACCCTGCACAAATGTAACACTATCCTTACTGGTACTCCTGGGTATGAAAATCGCAGTTCTCAGGATAATGAAAGGTCCCAGTGGTCAAATCTAGTTGAGATCTTGTAAAAGTTGTAAAACCCCTTTAGTATTTTTAGCATTTTACATGTCTTCATTTTACTGTTGTCCAAGAACTACAAAAGCTACATATTATCAAGGCTCTAATTGTATATTAAGGAGATGCAGAAGAGATAGTTTAGAGACAGTTTACATACTAAGGCCTCATGTCCACGGGGAAAATAAGATCCGCTGCAGATTCTCCATGGAGAATCTGCAGCGGGTCCCTCCTGCCCCGCGGACATGAGCGCTGAAAATAAGAATTTAAAAGTATTTACCTATCCGGCGCGGGCGGGGAAGGTCAGCTGTTCCTCACGGCCGGATCTTCATTTTCGGCCGGCGGATGAATTCGTCACGCCGGCGGCACGTCGTCGACGTGCCGCGCGCATGCGCCAGGCACATCCGCCGAGCCGAAGCAAGAAAGATGCGGCCGTGAGGAACAGAAGACCTTCCCGGTCCGCTCCGGATGGGTAAATACTTTTAAATTCCTATTTTAGGTCTCCCGCGGATCCGGACGGCTTCCATAGGCTTCAATAGAAGCCCGCGGGAGCCGTCCCCGCGGGAGACCCGCACGAAAATGGAGCATGGTCCAGATTTTTTCATGCTCCATTTTTTTTAAATGCCTTTTATTGACCATCCGCGGGTATTTATCTACCCGCGGGTGGTCAATGCATCAGTATGGGATGCGGATCCGCATGCGGGAGATCCGCTGCGGATCTTAAATCATATTTTCCCCATGGACATGAGGCCTAAGGGCTCTTTCCCACGTCGGAAATCCGCTGCGTTGCCCGCAGCTATTAGGTTCTATTGAACCTAATAGCTCAATGCTCACGGTGCGGAATTCCACGGCGGAATTCCGCACCGTGAAGTCACCCGAACTCACCCGCGGCACGTTCTATTTGCCTCGGGTGTACGCGCGGACGGCTTCCATTGCAGTCAATGGAAGCCGTCTGTCACGCTATATTCCACTGTAGCACAGCGGAAGATAGCGTGAGACCGCTTCCCCGCCTACCGCCAAGTCACGCCGAAGCGTCATGTGGTACGTAGGATGCCGGATCCGCAGGTAAGTATTGGGGTCTCTGGGGGCGCCGTGATGGGCTCCACCGCGGAATTCCGCAGCGTAAGAATTAATATAAATAAAAAGTTGAATTACACAGTATAAACTCTGCTACGCTGCAAGACGTGTGTCTGATGACAAACTTGTTGACTATTTCCAGTGACAATGGACAGAATTTGGAATGAAGCTTTGAAAGATTGAGAATATATGTCAAAAAATGTAATTACATTTAATAATTGTTTTTTAATTTCAGGTATTCCAGCTATACCAAACAAACCTCCTCGGTTGCAAAACTTACAGAGTCGTATAAGCAAACTAGAAGCAGGCAAGTGACTAAAGAACATTTCTGGTAAAAAATCAAAACTTCTCTGCTGAGAACCCAACATGCTATCAGTACGCACTCTACTTAATTTCCTGTCAGTTTGTTATGCTTTTGTTCTCTTCCTCTCGTCACTGTTTCCAGTAAGTAACTAAAGTACAGCAGCTGTTTTTTGAAGCTCCTATGGTTATATTAGCCATCTATACTTAACAAAAATCCATATATCCATAGAATCATAAAATGGTAGAATTGGAAGGGACCTCAAGGGTCATTGGGTTCAACCCCCTGCTGAATGCAGGATTACTAAATCATCCCAGACAGATGTCTGACAAGCCTTTGTTTGAACACTTTCATTGAAGGAGAACTTACTAGCTCCTGTGGTAACCTGTTCCACTCATCGATCACCCTCACTGTCAGAAAGTTTTTTCTAATATCTACTGTAAATTGTGTCTCCTCCTTTTCAGTTTCATCACATTGCTTCTAGTCTTTCCTTGTGCAAATGAAAATAGGGCTGATCCCTCTGCACTGTGACAGCCCTTTAGATATTTGTATACAGCTATTAAGTCTACTCTCAACCTTCTTTTTTGCAAGTAAAACATTCCCAGATATTTTAACCGTTCCTCATAGGACATGATTTGTAGACCGCTCACCATCTTCACCATAACTCTTCTCTGAACTTGCTCCTGTTTGTCCATGTCTTTTTTAAAGTGGGGTGCCCAGTACTGGACACAGTATTCCAGATGAGGTCTGAATAAGGAAGAGTAGAGGGGGATAATTACCTCACGTGATCTAGACTTTATGCTTCTCTTAATACATCCCAGAATTGTGTTTGCCTTTTTGGCTGCTGCATCACTTTATTGACTCATGTTCATTCTATGATCTATTAGTATACCTAAGTCTTTTTTACATGTACTGCTGCTTACTCCAATTCCTCCCATTCTGTATGTGTTTTATTCAATTTTCTTGCCCAGATGTAGTACTTTGCACTTCTCCTTGTTAAATAACATTCTGTTAGTCACCGCCCACTTTTCAAGCTTTTCTAGCTCTTTTTGAATACTCTCTCTCTTCCCTAGTGTTAGCTATCTCTCCCAGCTTTGTGTCATTGGCAAATTTGCTCAGTTTCCCATCAATTTGCTCCTCCAGATCATTTATAAAAATGTTAAACAACACTGTACCTAGGACAGAGCCTTGTGGTACCCCACTTGATTCTTCCTCTTGGATGTGCAGCCATTTATGACCACTCTTTGAGTACGATCACTCAGCCAGTTGTGAATCTACCTAACAGTTGCCTTCTCAATCTCATATTTAGCCATTTTTTTAATAAGTATGATTTGAGATACTTAGTCAAATACTTTACTAAAGTTAAGATATACTATATCCACTGCATTTCCCTGAACAACCCAGTCAGTGATTCTGTCACACAAGGAAATTAGATTCATCTGGCATGACTTGTTAGTTACAAACCCGTGCTTGATCTGGTTAATTACTCCCTTTTTATCAAAGTACTTGCATACATGCAATTTAATAATTTGTTCAAAGATCTTTTCTGGTATAGAAGTCAGGCTCACAGGCTTGTAGTTTCCTGGATGCACCTTCTTCCATTTTTTTGAAGATAGGGACATTTGCCCTTTTCCAATCTTCTGAGACTTCTCCTGTTCTCCAGGAATTTTCAAAGATTATGGCGAGTGGTTCAGCAATTACCTTCGCTGTTTCCTTTAGTATCCTAGGATGCAATTCATCTGGACCTTGAGACTTTAATTTATTTAAGGCAGCTAAGTGTTCCCTAACCATCTCTCTGCTTATAGATAGCCTGCATTCTTTTATTCCCCCAACAGTACAGGGAAGATCAGTTGATGTTCTGTTTACTTTCTGAGAGAAAACAGATACAAAATAGGAATTTAAAAGTTCGGCCTTCTCAACATCATTCTTAACCAATTCCCCATTTTCATCTTGTAAGCATCCCATAGCATCTTTGACTTTTCTTTTGCTTTTGACATACCCCTAGAATCTTTTTTTATTGCTTTTGGCCTCTGTTGCAAGCCTCAATTCATTATTAGCTTTAGCTTTTTTGACACTTGCCCTACGGTTTCTGCAGACCTGCATTATATTCTTCTTTAGATCCCCCCCCCCCCTTTTAACATGCGTGCAGATTCTATGTTCATCCATCATGGTCTCTTTCAAGGCTTCCTATTCTTCCTTCTTTTAGGGATTGTTAACGATTGTGCTTTGAGAATCTCATTTCACAATATTTCCCAATCTTCTTGGACATTTCTGTCCTTAAGAACATCCAGCCATTGGATTCATCCTACCCTCTTTCTGAGTTCATTAAAATCTGCCCTTCTGAAATCCAGCCTTGAGGTCTGAGTTTTCTCAGGTCTTCCTACCCTTTTTATCCAAAATTCAATGATAACATGATCACTGCTTCCTAAGGTCCTAGCCACCCTTACTTGCTCAACCATTCCATCCCTGTTGGTAAGAATTAGCTCCAAGATAGCAGAGCCCCTTGTTTTCCCTCTACCTTTTGGTTAATCCTGCTCTGTCCTGAAGATCCTGCTCTATTCTCCATAATCCTCGTTCCTCCTCTCATTTCCACAAAATCAGGGCCAGATATTAATAGTGTGTTTAAAGACTCTACACTTATTGAAACGAAATGCATTTGCAGAGCTCCTTGGAAGGGGCATTGCCACGGTCCACAGAGTTCAACACAATACTGTTTTTATCAGGCTGAATGGTACTAAGTTTAACAGGAAAGAACAATGCAGCATTAGGCCCCACCAACATCCCCACCCACTCAAGTTTAGAACTGCATTCAACCAGTCCTAGTTACATTCTAGGGTTTCTAACAGGCTGCATAGATTGCCACCATTATTTAATATCCTGCACAAACTCTTTAGAGAAGCCATTATAGTCATTGACTAGCACAATGTGCCCATGGAAGAAAAGCACTACAGAACTGCAGTTAACCCTTTCCCACTCTAGGACGTACATTTACGTCCTGGAGCATCAGGGTATGTATGCAGAGAGGTCGCGGGGCGACCTCTCTGCATACAGCGTGGGCATCAGCTGTTTACTACAGCTGACACCCACGGCTATTAATCCTTTAAATGCCGCTGTCAATTCTGACAGTGGCATTTAAAGCCCCCGAACGCTGTTCGGGAGTCTCGTACGGCCCCCTCGGGTGAGATCGGGGGAGCCGTGCAGGTGTCATGACTGCCGGGGGCCTTCTAAAATTCCATATAGAGGCTTTTCCAACAATGTGTGGATGAGATTTGTTAATGGAGTATTCTTGGATTTTTTCCATTGATGACTAACAGGTCATAAATAGATGAATGGCAGAGATCCACTACTCGAGATCATCGCAAATTAGCTGACTCATATGGCTGCTGTCACTACGGTCAGCATAGGAAGCCGGAAGTGCTGATCATAGCGCAGCAGCCTAGGTTGGTATTGCAGGTGCAGCTGCCATTGACTGTGAGTCCTGCTGCAACAGTGAGGATGAAAGAGAACACGGATCCCTGCCGTTAATATCTTATATGCTACAATCAATGATTACCGAGGCATGTATGGAGTTAAAGGCATTGCCTGAGATATACGGTCTGCCTAAAATCAGCTCCCTCATGGCTACAACAAAACAAAAAGCTAACATTTATCTTTCCCTGCAAGTCCCCCCACTGGCAGCTTTGAGACATATTGTTTACAGGCTACAGTCAACCTGTGGTGCCCTGTAAATCTGCAACTGCAGCCAATGACAGGGCTAAGCAATCATCGCTGAACTCTATCATTGGCTATAGTAGCAGGTTTATGGAAAGTCATTGGCTGACTGCGGTCTGTTAACAATATGTCACCAGAGACCCAGAGCCGTGGGCGGGAGGACTTGCAGGTGCTTTTTGTTCTGTTGTAGTCATCGGGGAGCAAGAGAACCAGATAATATACTGCAGTATAGAAGCACTGCAGTATATTAGCTATGCGATTACAGGAGACATTAAAAAAGGTAAAAAAAAAGCAACTTAAAACATTTTTAAAAAATCTCTCAAATAAAAAATATTTTTTTTAAAGTTTGGTATCACTGCATCCGTAACAACCTGTACAATAAATTGAACACACTTTTTTTTTAATTAAACACACTTTTTTACACTTTTTAGAAAAGTAAATAATTTTGGATTCGTCATAATTGTACTAATTCCCCCAAAAAGTTACTGTAAATACTCGAGTATAAGCCAACCCGAATTTAAGCCAAGGCACCTAAGTTTACCACAAAAAACTGGGAAAACTTAGTGACTTCAGTATAAGCCTAGGGTGGGCTTATATAAGAGGACAAGGGGACTCCCTGTGGGGAGTAAAGAATCTCCTGCCACAGCTGTCACAGCTCTGACAGCTGTGGCAGAGGATCATGAAGCTCTCCCATTGCTTTCAATGGGGCCGCGGCTGCTGCCAAATGAAAGTCATCCCTAGCTGTAGTAAAAAATAAAAAAAATATATACTCACCTGTCCGCCGCTGCCAGGGGCTCGACGCATCTAGCCACTTGTCATCCCGGCACTGTAATGAAGTTTTTCAGCAGGTGGGAATTTAAAATCCCCGCCTGCTAAAAGGACTGCGTCTGATTGGCTGAGTGCTCAGCCAATCACAGGCAGCGCTCATCTATATATTGAATTCATTGAATGGTCGAGTGCTGCCTGTGAATCACTGAGCACAATCCATATTTCGTCCAATTGCTTTTCTCATCCAGTAAAACATTTAACATTTCGCCATTGATACTTTAGGCCATACTTAAGAAAAGAGACGTGTGTTCTCCTCTCGAACATATAGTCTATATGAAATCACTGTCCAAAGGATGACTTCAGATGTCACCACCTCTTGACCTAATACTGTAGTGAAAAAGTTGTAATTTCAAACATTTTTAACTGATCACATGATGGTGACATCATCACAGGTCCTGTAGTGCGAGCGCTAAAGGGACTGTGATGACATCAATTATACACAGATCAACAGACATTTTAAATGAAGAAATAAGCAAAAACAAAGAGGCCCAGCCACGACAACGTTCACTAAGTAACTGATGTACTGCACCTCTGTGATAATCGATTCTCATAAACACCTGTAGTGTCCCAGAACCAGAGTTCCTGTCACAACCCAGTGCAAAGTTGCCATGTGGTTGCGTAAAACATATTTTTCATAAACTGTAGTGTCTGAGAACTAGAGTTCCTGACACAGCTTGCGCAGTAGCAGGGAGAAGACACCGGGGGCTGCGGTCTACAGTCCCCAGGCACGAGATCGCTATTATCAGCGACAATAGCGATCTCGTGCAAAGTGTAAAAAAAGTTTCAAAAGTCAAAATGAGAGATGAAAAGCATAAGGAGATCCCTCCCCCACCGCTGATGTGTGTTTTCCCCAACCAACGCAGAGGCACAATGGCGGACGCAGGCGCAGTAAGGCTAGAGCCACACGGGGCAGATTTTCGTTGAAATGTCAGCAGTGGACATCCTACAGAAAATCTGCGGCGGTTTCCCGGGCTCTGGGTCCGTACAATGTGGTGCAGAAGTGGAGGCAGGGAAGACCATGGCAGAATCCCCTCCCTCTCAATGCCAGAGCATTAAGAGGGGGGGGGGGGGGGGGTTCGTAGTGGAGTCATCATACAAATTATACCACGTACTGTAGCTTGAAAACATTTAAAAATGTTTAAAGGGGTGGTCTCGCGAAACCAAGTGGGGTTATACACTTCCGTATGGCCATATTAATGCACTTTGTAATGTACATTGTGCATTAAATATGAGCCATACAGAAGTTATTCACTTACCTGCTCCGTTGCTAGCGTCCTCGTCTCCATGGTTCCGTCTAAATTCGCTGGCAGCTTGCTTTTTTAGACGCGCTTGCGCAGTCCGGTCTTCTCCATTCAGCACGAGCCGCTTCAGTGTGCTCCCCGCTACAGCTCTTCTGCGCATGCGCAGACGAGCTGTCACTGCTCGGGAGCGCGCTGAAGCGGCCATTCTGCACCATCCTCTGTTAGAGGAAGGTGCAGAAACTGGAGCTGCCCAGCGGAGAAGACCAGCCCAGCCCAGCCCAGCAGCCCCGAGAAGCCTCCCAGGTAAGTGATGGGTCGGGGGGGGCTGCCGCTGCGCCGGGCTGCGCCGGGCTGCGCCGGGCTGCGCCGGGGGGGGGGGCTGCCGCTGCGCCGGGGGAGCTAGCGCTAGGCCGGGGGGGCTGTCGCTGCGATGGGGGGGGGGGGGGCTGTCGCTAGGCCGGGGGGGCTGTCGCTGCGCCGGGGGGGCTGTCGCTAGGCCGGGGGGTCTGTCGCTAGGCCGGGGGAGCTAGCGCTAGGCCGGGGGGGCTGTCGCTGCGATGGGGGGGGCTGTCGCTAGGCCGGGGGGGCTGTCGCTGCGCCGGGGGAGCTAGCGCTAGGCCGGGGGGGCTGTCGCTGCGATGGGGGGGGCTGTCGCTAGGCCGGGGGGGGCTGTCGCTGCGCCGGGGGAGCTAGCGCTAGGCCGGGGGGGCTGTCGCTGCGATGGGGGGGGCTGTCGCTAGGCCGGGGGGGCTGTCGCTGCGCCGGGGGAACTAGCGCTGGGGAGCCGGGGGCTAGCGCCGGTTACCTGCTGTCTGGTCGGCGGCTGCGGGGCGTCTGGTCGGCGGCTGCGATGCGTCCGGTTGCCATGGAGACACAGCTGGCGGCGTCTCGGGAGCGCGCACGTCGGGCTGCAGCGAGCCACGGGGAAAGAGCCGGCGGCCATCTTGAGGAAACTTTTATAACTTGCTGAAACGCTGGAACGGTAAGTACGAACCAGCTAGAAATGTCATTTACAGGGGGGCTTTGTAATGTGTGTTTAATGGGGGGGACTGGGCAAAAAAAAAAATTAACTGCTTCCTCGAGACATCTCCTTTAAGTGGGGAGTAATGGAAAAAAATTAAATTGTGCAATTTTGGGGGTGTTTCCTTTTACAACATTCACAGTGAGGTATAAATGACATGTTATTTTTAATGTGTGAGTCAATACAATTATGGCAATACGAAACTTATTTAGTTTTTTCAATGTAGTATGACTAACTAAAAAAATAAAATGCCTTTTTTTCATTTTCTTTCTTATGGGGTGATCCATAGTTTAATAATATCATTTTGGAGTAAATATGACTTTTGGATTGCTTCTTCTTCAATTTTTTTCTTGGAGACAGGGTGCAATTCTAGCATCACATATACTTTTATCTGATGGCATTCACCATGCAGATTTCATAATGTGATATCTTAACAATATGGACTTTTTCATATGTAGTGATACCAAACTTTTACTTCTTTTATTTTTTGATGGGACAATTGGAAAAAGGTGTTTTGTTTTTTTGCCTTTCAAAAACTTTTACTACTTTTTATTTTTTCTAATAATAAACTATACTTTTTTGGTTCCCACAGGGGATTTTGAAATGTGATCATTTCTCACTCATACAGTATAATGTAATACCATAGTACTGCATTATACTATTTTCTAACATACGGTAGCAACATAGTACGTTGAGCCGAAAAAAATGTTTTGATAGGCAATCTTTCATGATAGCCCTGGCGGCCGTTGGAAGACCCTAAGCTGCCATGACAACTGAATGCCCCCCCCCCCCCCCCGATTGCATTGTTGGGGGCTGTTTGAAAGTCGGAGCATCATTTAAAGGGTTAAGAGCTATGATTAGTGTGAACAGTGATTGTAGCTGTTGCCAGCATGGGCCAGCTGTCAAAAAAGGCTGACATCCACTGTGCATGTAGCATACTCACCTTTAAGCCAGATTTATAAACAGACACCCAATACAGTGGACGTCGGGAGGGGGTTAACCTACCGATTACAATTGCACTTCTGCATGTATATAGTTGTAGATACTGTATACTTAACCACTATTGTGGACCTGTCATGCAGGCAGTCTTCGCACTTGGTCCATCTTGCATAATATAGGCTTAGCAACTGCTGACATCAGCTTACCGACATGCTCAGACGTGCCCAGATGCTGCAGGAACCCACTGCTGCCAGGATGTGTAGGCGGCGCTGGAAGGCATGATGCAGGTAATGGTGCAGCAGTTATTATGTTGCCATGCATCAGTACGTGGGCTAATCTACTAATAACATAAGATCTACACACCCTAGGTGATTTTCAACTGCAGATTCGGATTGAGCGCACTCAATTTTATATAAACATGTTTTACTCCCAGCAGCAAAATCTTTGTTTATCAGTTAGGGTGGAAACACACTGGTGATGTTTTCTATCTTGCACTGCGAGAGGAAGTAAAAACACTCGCTTCACAGCGCAAGAAAAACGCTGGGATGAGATCGGGATCTCACTAGTCTTTTCAGCCAATCAGCACAGCCCTTTCAGAAGGCGGTGAAATCTCTGCCTGCTGAAAGTGCTGGATAGCAGTGTCAGGGAGCCAGCCGGAGGACGCGTCTGAGCAGCGGAGAAGTAAGTAATTTTTTAAAACTTTTTTTACCACTTAAAGGGGTTGTCCCGCGGCAGCAAGTGGGGTTATACACTTCTGTATGGCCATATTAATGCACTTTGTAATATAGCATTAAATATTGGCCATACAGAAGTTATACACTTACCCCTCCGGTGCTGGCGTCCTCGTCTCCATGGCGCCGACTAATGCTGTCTTCTCCTTCCATTAGACGCGCTTGCGCTGTGCGGTCTTCTGCTTTGTTCAATGGAGCCGCTCCGGCGTGCTCGCGCCGCCGAGGTCTTCTGCGCATGCGCAGACCAGCTCTCCGGCGCGAGCACGCCGGAGCGGCTCCATTGAACAAAGCAGAAGACCGCACAGCGCAAGCGCGTCTAATGGAAGGAGAAGACAGCGTTAGTCGGCGCCATGGAGACAAGGACGCCCGCACCGGAGCAGGTAAGTGTATAACTTCTGTATGGCTCATATTTAATGCACGATGTATATTACAAAGTGCATTAATATGGCCATACAGAAGTGTATAACCCCACTTGCTGCCGCGGGACAACCCCTTTAATGATGATTTTCAAGAAAAGGCTTAAATTTCAAGCCCTTCCCTGAAAATCATACTGCAGGGTTTGACACAAACCACTGCTTTTAATGGGACTGGCAGCAGCGCCAATCATATTGAAAGCAATGGGATAGCATGCTGCACTTCTGCCACAGCTGTCACAGCTGTAACAGAGGATACCTTCAACCCCGCAGTCCCCGCGGGGATGAAGGAAACTCCTGCCATAGCTGTCATAGCTGTGACAGCTGTGGCAGAAGTCCACGGTATTCTCCTTCTCTATTCAATGCGGCTAGCGCTGCTGCTGCTGGCCCCATTGAAAAGACTGGCGATATCCCAGCATCCCGTTTTTTTTTCTCGCACTGAGAGGCGAGTGTTTTCACTTCCTCTCGCAGCACAATAGAGAAATAAACGCCACTGGGTGTCCGCCCTAATATAGATAATAAGATTTAGATGGAGACAGTCTAATCCTTAAAATACAGATTACCAGAAGCCATAAAGAATAGTAAAAGTAATATTTACTACTATACATCAGCTGTTCAATTAATTTATTAGCTATTTAGGTCTGTTGAGCTTTGTGCTTCTAATATATGATAACTCATATCTACTTATAATCATCCAGTTCTTAAACTAGAAGGAAGAATTCAAGTGGTCGGTGGAAAAACAATAGCCACCAGTGGAAAAGAAGTAGACTTTTCAACATCCAATTCTACATGTAATGCGGTTGGTGGAAAGATTGCTACTCCAATGAATGAAGAAGAGAACATTGCTGTCTTGGCATTTGTGAAGAAATATAACCGATATGCATACCTGGGAATGAAAGCGGGATCGGTATCTGGCACCTTCAACTACTTGAATGGAGTCCCAGCTGTTTACACACACTGGAGAAAAGGTGAACCCAGTGGAAAAGGAAACGAAGGCTGTGTTGAGATGTACACAGATGGGCAGTGGAATGATAAAGCTTGTAACCAAAACCGTCTTACTATTTGTGAGTTGTAAACCTTAAAAATATCTTTATCTATAGCTCAAGGTTTATCATGGGTTTTATTGTGCTATCTAAAAACAGATAATTCATTTGCAGCTTACTCCTGCTCTGCAAGAATTTAACTTCAGCTTCTCTAAATAAAAGTAGACGCATAGTACTTCTTTGTCTTCTTTGTCTTCTTGTCTATGTTTATTACCAACCCTACAAAAAGAACCTCAATATGTAAACTGGTTACTGACAAGAATAAAATAGCACTATATTTTGGTCCAAGTGACAGACTCAGGAACACACAAAAATGGAGATAAGGGTTTAGAAATAGGGGTGCAACTAGAATACTATAGTCCCAGGGCAATTCCTTTTTTAAACTCCCCCTCTTATCCCTACAGCTCCAGCCTGTTTCTTCGATGTGTGGGCCCCAAAATAATTTTAGAAGTAGGTAAAGTACAGTTAAATCCAGTGACTCCAGGGGATGCCAGCTCTGATTAAAGTAATTTGCCTTTACTTTTGTTCTCTATCTGGCCCAGACTGTCATGCTTACGCTTTTCCTATCTCTCTCCACTGATTCCCATCTCTCTCCACCTATACAGAAACACTTTATCCATAGTACACTAGATGGTAATACTGTCCCCCTTGATGCCCCATGATTTACATAGTAATAGATAGCTCCTATCAGTAGCCTTATTGTGTTCCCATAGTGTTATTACCCCTTTTGTAGAGACCCTTTTTGTGCACAAACAGTATTAGTGCCCCCATAAAGAAATAGTGTTTCCTTTGTGCCAAGTAAAATTGCAAAAAAAAGAAAAAACAACTTGAAACTGGCTTTACTCATTTCTTAAGACAAGTAGGTTCTCTTTTGGCTGCCTGTAGCTTGTCATAGGGGACACAATGCAGTGATATCAACATGTTGCCTAACTCACCCGAACATCTGATAGCCATGTTCTCAAGTCCCAAATGTAAGTGGCGTGGCAGGAAGCCAATGACATTCTAGCTTTTTATTCACTTGAAGGTGACAGTTACCTGGGTATGGCCCACCTGGGCCTGGTTATTTGGCTGGCTAGAGAAAAAAGGTAAAGGAAGGAAGATATAAACTGAGGATTGAGAGGGATAAGAGAAAAAAAACACACCCATGATGATTGTTCATACTTCAGAGTAGTATTACAATTTTTGGAATTCATCATACAGAAAGAGCTGCAATAACGTATGCTGCCACAGAGCACTACTCAGTTAGTGAGTCACACTGAGCTACGACTTGTAGCGGGTAAGCTACTTGTGTAGCAGAACTGCACTCACTTTGGCAGCAGCAGCTATGCTATGCAATTAGAGAAGTGCTGCTGAAAGTAAATTTCCATGTTGGCACTACTAGATCTGTTAATTTATAACTGTCACCATAGGCACACTGTCAAGGGTCGCTGGGGTCACGGTGGCGACCCAGCCCCTGCACTCAGGGGGCCCCGAGGCCACCCTCCGCCATACACATATGCACATTCAGTGTATTACCAGTTAGCCGCTCTGCCTGCAGCACCGCAGCGATCACGAGGCAGGCAGTGCGGCCAGCCTGAGAAGAACTAGAGAAGAGCAGGGGGGAGGAGGATGGAGGCAGTCACATGGGCCGGCAGGGCACAATGATGATGTCATCATGTGCTGCCCCTGCCTCCTGCTGAATAGCGTCCACTGCATCTGCCTGTGCTGCTGCTATCAAGGGAGAACTGGTCCGGGCCCCAGGGTATGTGTATATGTGTGTCTATATATGTGTATATAGTGTGTGTGTGTATATCTGTGTATAGTGTGTATGTACTGTGTATATACTATGTATATAGTGTGTGTATATACTGTGTATATTGTGTGTGTATATACTGTGTATATAGTGTGTGTGTATATCTAGTGTCTATCTATCTATCTATCTATCTATCTATCTATCTATCTATCTATCTATCACTGATATAAGTTATACATCTTCCTAAATATATTTTCACTCTTTACACGCAATTAAAAAATGCATCAGAAACACATGCGGTGAGTAATAGTGTTTGCAGCTTCCTAATATCGCATGCAGGTTTTTATGTGTTTTTCTTAATTGTGGTTCTAAAGTACAACAAAAACATGAACACAACCCAAGGCCACGGTCACATGGGACTGAAATCCTACGGAAATCTCGAGGAATGACCGCATGGGAATACTGGAAGATTTCTGCGGCAGAAATGCAGCTTCATTACTCACGCTGTTCGGCATGGGTTTTGAAGCGGCTTCGCCGCCTGTATTCTGCTGCAGCCATCTCTCCGCATAGAGAGGAGAGAGACCACCGCAAAAATGACGATACAATTGGCATGCCACGGCTTTGATTTCCACACGGCATGTCAATTTCAGTGCGGTTTGTGTGCAACAGACTGGCCGCAGCGTGTGAACGACATTTTTGCAAATCTTGTCCACTCTGCTGCTTTGTCCCGGGATAAAAATTGCAGGCGGAATTTTCATGCAGGAAGTCTGCTCTGAAATTCCGCGGCAATTCCGCCCCATGTGATCCTAGCCTAAGGCCACTCCCACATGTGCATTCAGAAAACGCAGCACCGTAGTTGTACTGTAGTTAGTATGGCGCTCGAGACGTTGCTCTAATAATGGTAAAAAGCGGTGTGTGAGTGGTCTGCAGGGCTACAAACAAACTTTCATGTGCAGGAAGTGCGTCATGTTTGGAAAGATTATGCTAAGGAGTTGGGTCATGTATGGAAATTGGTTTTGCAGCTGTATGCAGCACGATTTAGGTATAGGTACGGGGGAGGTGGTGTGGGGGCTGGAAGGGCCTTGAGCTGAACTTTTGCACCCAGGCCCCTGAGCCTTTAGATACGCCCCTGACTGTCACATAGGGTGATACCACATTTATAAAAACGATGGTATTTAGCCAGGTGCAAGGATGTTTGATTTTGTAGCGTTGCTACAATGCTACAAATCGCATGTATGAGAAGCCCGTGCTTTCCTATGGGCTACTTCAAACATGCGATGTTTTGTAGCATGCTACAAAATGACACAAAAACCTCACGGGTCCCCCTATATGCATGCAACTCGTGAGGTTTTGTAGTCCATGTTTACCTATGGAGCATTGCTCTCTGTTGCATTGCATCGTAAGAAAACATGATTTTCGTGCAGCACGATGCAACTTTGACCGTAGGAAAACGTACTGTCAAAGCCCTAATCTAAGCCCTGGCTGCAAGAAATTTTTTTTTAAAAAAACACGTACATCACCTGTCCCGCGGTGTCAGCCAGACTGCATCTTCTCCCAGGGTCCCCGGCACAGATCATCTTCTTCTTTTCTGGCTGGGGATTCAAAAATCCCCGCCTCCTGGAAGCGCTGGCTATCATTGGCTGACGCTTAGCCAATCACAGCCAGCGCTTGATGAATGGCAATGATTACGCTCACTCATCTCTACTAGCGATGCTTTGATTGCTCCTGCAGTATGATGTAATGTCATAGCTTATTAGGCATTCTGCCAAGACACCCCTGGGGCCTTTGAGAAGGCCCCTGCCTGCCATGACACCTCCACGGCTCACTACAATATTCTCGCAGGGGGCCGTATGGGACCCCCAAACATCATTCAGGGCATTTAAATGGTTAATAGCTCTGATCAGCTATGCATCTGAGTGGAGCTGTTGTCGCTGGGTGTCGGCTGTAATAAACAGCCGGCGCCCGCGCTTTATGAAGAAAGATTGCTCCCGCGATCTCCCATCATACATACCCCGACCCCGCAAGACATAACTGTACGTCCTATAGCAGGAAGGGGTCAAATGTTGCATTTTTAGGCACTGTGATAGTACATTTTTCGTGCGTAAGGCCCATGAAAGGAGTTATTCCAACTTTGAAAAACATTACCTGCTCTTTGGTAATATTGCTTTGCATGGAGTCTACTGATATGCTTTAGTAAGTCATGTTCTTCTTTCTGTGATTCACCCTGCCAGTGTTGATAAATAAACCTTTAGATAAGAGTGCACATCTTTTGGACTTCTTTCTGGTATTGTGATAGGTGCCTTAGAATTGAGTGGGTATAGGCCAGTGTCTCTCCCTCAGTGAAGTAAGTGTTTTTGTTTAGCTGCTTTTATCATATTCACAAGTTCTCCACCTTAGCGCTACCCATATTTTCTTCTGTTTGTGTGCCAATTAAGTATCTTAATGGAATACTGGACCATGGAGCAACGCTATCCTCTTGCTGGATGTCAGTGACAAGGATACAGGACTATTATTGAGCTTTGCTATGCTTTTTTGACCCTGGGGTAAACAGGTGTACACTAGTATATGGTCTGAAAAAGGAAAATGCCAGCTCACCTGCTTTTCTGAAAATCTAATATGGAGCATGGAAAGATCCTTGTTCAGACCTCCAGATTCCTTCAAAAACTAAAACACTCCATCTCCAGTCATGATTCCATAAAATTCTTCTTTATTATAACATCTAAAAGCATGAAAAAGTTCACAAGTTCACATTGACACAAGAGAAGATCCAACACGGTTCAAATGCACTTAATCGTTCTTAGTCGTGGTTCTGAGCCATGTATATTTTGGGTGAGTATTTTTCTTGCTTCTCTTTTTTTCATATGTTTTGTTGGGTCTCTCAGGTCCATTTGGAACATGGTTAAAGGGGTTGTCTCGCGAAATCAAGTGGGGTTATACACTTCTGTATGGCCATATCAATGCACTTTGTAATGTACATCGTGCATTAAATATGAGCCATACAGAAGTTATTCACTTACCTGCTCCGTTGCTAGCGTCCTCGTCTCCATGGTTCCGTCTAAATTCGCTGGCAGCTTGCTTTTTTAGACGCGCTTGCGCAGTCCGGTCTTCTGCTCTCAGCACAAGCCGCTTCAGCCTGCTAGCCGCTACAGCTCTTCTGCGCATGCGCAGACGAGCTGTCACTTCTCGAGAGCGCGCTGGAGCGGCCATTCTGTACCATCCTCTCTTAGAGGAAGGTGCAGAAACTTGAGCCGCCCAGCTGTCCCGAGAAGCCGCCCAGCCGCCCCGAGAAGCTGCCCAGCTGTCCCGAGAAGCCGCCCAGCTGTCCCGAGAAGCCGCCCAGCTGTCCCGCCGTCCTGCCGCCCAGGTAAGTGATGGGCCAGGGGGCTGCCGCTGGGCCGGGGGGCTGCCGCTGGGCCGGGGTGGCTGCCGCTGGGCCGGGGGGGCCTTCGTCTGTTGTCAGGGGTCTAGCGCCGGTTACCTGCTGCCTGGCGGTGGGTGACTGTGTGCCGTGGTTGGCCGCGTTCAATCCAGGGGTCCGGTCGGCGGCTGCGGGGCGTCTGGTTGTCAGGGGGACACAGCTGGTAGCGTCTCGGGAGCGCGCACATCGGGCTACAGCAAGCCACGGGAAAAAAGCCGGCGGCCATCTTGGGAAATTTTTAATAGTTGCTGAAACGCTGGAACTGTAAGTACAAACCAGCTAGAAAAGTCATTTACAGGGGGGCTTAGTAATGTATGCTTAATTAGGGGGACTGGGCAAAAAAAAAAATTCACTGCTTCCTCGAGACAACCCCTTTAAGTTTTTCACATCATTTTTTTCATTTGTTCCATTTGTAGAAGACCCAACAAACGGTGGTGATATAAAGCTTACTCCAGGTGGGGTGGATCAGTCCTCGGAGGCTTCCAGCCTGAAGGCATCCTCGCTCATATCGCACATATAGATACTCATGCCAAGTTTTCCATAACTTTTACCAGAAGAGCCCATCAGGAATCTTCCTGGGCTGGGATTCGGCTGGGAGAGAGGAGTAGGACTATAGGCCATCTGGCCTGGGGTGCAGTGCAAACTCAAGTCCTGCAACTCCCAGGTGAATGACGAAGAAGACTACATGCTGCTAAACAACTTAACTTTTTTACTGGAAGAAAGAAAACCGCTAACATGGTACATGGTTATTTTTCTCCAAGAGCGGCGAACTGGTGTGACATGCAGCTGGCTTAGTACCGATATCGCAACACTTCACTATCTCCTCCTCCTCTCCACAGCACTTGCTGTTCATAGGACAGACTTTGGGGCAATGGTAGTCTGCAAGCTTCCTTTGGGAAGATTCAAATACTGGGACTGTTTCTTCTTTTAGTTCAGTCCCACGTGCTTCTGTGAATCGCACTCTTGCTAGGGAGCTCTTCATAATGCAGCTACTACTGAACATCTGCAACACACAGGACTTTTGGTTCCACCCATGACATCTGACCCTCACCAATGTGCAGTCCTTCTTACAAGCACAAATGCTTTAAACCAGAATGTTGTATACAACATATGATATACATTTTCCTAACATGGAGAAAATAGTCCCACTCCCACCCCGCTTTTAGTGATCTGTTGAATCTGGCAATTTCTAACAAAACTAAACATACTGGAAATTTCACTGCCTTGATGACCACAATATCATTTTATTTTGCCTAAACTGTGAAAAAAGGTAGAGGGAATATTCAGAGGAACTATATGCCTGCAACCACATACCTGGACCATTGCGTGAGGTATTATGGAGTCAGAATTGGTTATGGCAATGCAACAACTAGCCAAAAATAAAGCACCAGGCATAGATAACATACCGGCAGAGCAATTGCTGCCACTACCAGTGAAAATCATCACAGTGCTGTGCCAGGGAATGTAGGCATCCACACAATGGCCACAGGACTGGAAAAGATCTGTCTTCCCTCTACCAAAGAAAGGTGACTCCTAGAATTGCTCCAACTACCGAACAATAGCCCTCATTCAAGCAAGATCCTTCTCAAAATTATACAGGCAAGACTGAGATCGGTAGTTGAAGCAGCACTTTCTGATGCACATGCAGGATTCTGGAGAGGATGCAGCACCCGCGACCATATTGCAAACCTGTGATGGACCATGGAAAAAGCTTGAGCATACCAAAAGAATATCACCATGTGCTTCATGGACTACATCGAGGCCTTTAACTGCGTTGACCATGACAAGCTATGGCACGCCCTACAAGATCTGGGCGTATCGGCACATCTAGTCAAGCTAATAAAATCAATTTCTACCAGTCAAGAAGCCACTGTGAGAACACAGTATGGGGACAAAGATTGATTTGGGATCGGCAAAGGCATCTGGCAGGGCTGCATCCTCTCACCCTTCTTGTTTAATCTATATGTGGAAGTGATCATGCAGAAAATGGACCAAGATGAATAGGAAACCAGGGTGAGAATAGGTGGAAGAAACATCAACAATCTGCATTATGCGAATGACACAACTCTGCTTGCAGATACAGAAGCTGGTCTGTAGCAGCAGGTATATAAGATTAAAACTAAAAGTGAAAAAACGGGCCTCTACTTGAATTTAAAGAAGACTAAAAATATAGCAACTGCAAAAAATGGCCAAATTCAAATCAAAATTGACAATAAGGTCATAAAATGTGTGAGAGACTACATCTTCCTTGGCTCAAAAATTGACCAGGCTGGAGAATCTACGACAGAGACAAAACATAGGCTAGCATTGGGGCGAAGCACAATGCTATACATGGACAAAATCTGGAAAAGTAGAGCTATCAGTATAATAACTAAATGCAGTATAGTGCAAACCACCGTTTTCCCCATAGCCATAGCTGGACTGTGAAAAAAGCTGATAGAAGGAGGATTGATGTGTTTGAGCTGTGGTGCTGGTGAAAGCTGCTGCGAATACCCAGGACGGCGAGAGTAACAGAGAAGTCCGGAATCATCTAAGACCCGATATATCACTGGAGGGGAATATGACCAGACTCAGACTCACATATTTTGGCCATGTAATGCGAACAGTTTCGCTAGAAAAATCTATAATGTTGGATAGATCAGTGGCAAAAGAAGACCTGGCCGCCAAAGAATACGATGGCTGATACTGTCAACACTGATACTGGCATGGATATCACACAACTGAAAGAAGCAGTGCAAAACCAAAAAAAAAACATGGAGGGAGGGAGCCTTTAGGGTCGCTGAGGGCCATGGACAACTAAACGGATAACAACAACAAACTGTAAAAAAGAAATATAGGCTGGAGGGCACAAATGCTTAATTTTAGAAATGCATATCTCCCCACAATGAGGCATGCACTTCAGAAAGTATGAGAGCAACTCTTGTCAAATAATGATACAAAATCTAAATGGTTGCACTTAAAAATCTACTTTATGTACTTAAACTGCAAAATCTATTCTTATAGTTAATCATAAACAACTAAAAGTAAACCACACATGGCTTACACCTATTGTCTCAAGGGCAATAAATGACACAAAGGGCAATGAAAACATACAGAACTAAGGGGTCAGCTTTAGCCTTTGAAAATTAATAAAAGCTTAATAAAAAGGCAAAGAAAGGAAAGTGTATACCCAAAATGAGGGCAAAGCCACTTGAGCATGTTTTTCTCCCCTTATATGTGTAGTAGCCTAGAGTTAGGGGTCTCTTCAGCACTGAACCTGTTTGTCTCATGTCACTATTGAGAGTGGTGTATGGTGCAGTATTCATGTAGTAATATCTGTATTAATTGACTCTGGGGATAGGAATGCAAGAAATGCAGAGAAGGAGTTGGTGTCAGAATGCAATGCCACCCGCTCCCCCACTGAACCGCAGCTTAAAGAAACCAGTAGGAAAGCTGATTGTCGTTAGCAACAGAAAGAAATGTGTATGAAAGAAACATGATGTGTAATAAAGTTTGTCTCAAGAGAAGTGGTCATCAGATAACAGCGAATGAGGATGTGTGTGCTTTGGGAAAAGAACTGCACTTAAATCTAAATGCGATATAGAGTGTCAATGCAAGAAGGTTTATTCTGAAAAAATGAATGTTACTGGTATATCTTGATGCCACCGGAAGCTAGGGGTGTGACAGCTATCACCAGGAGTGAACGCCCCTGTCACACCCCCTAGCTTCGGATTGGGAGACAAGATGCAGGAGGAAGAAGTTATGTCCGTGGCAGGTACTCCCTCACCTTTCCCTGGCGTTGTTCCTTGGGAGAGTTTTCCCGGCGGTGACCCTTCTTCAATGCTGCGGTAGGCCGGCGTCTTCCCTGCATGCTCTGCAGCTGGGAGTGTTCCTCTGCTGTCAGTCCCTGTGGCCTGCCGCGCTCCCTTTTTGCACTGCAGCGGCAGCCAGCCTGACGTCTTCCCTGTCTGTTCTGCGCCTGGGACTGCTTCCCCGGTGTCAGTCCTGGCAGCCAGCAGTGCTGTGTTGCTGTCAGTGTCTGGCACTGCTACTGCTCCCCCGCAGTTAGTGTACCCGGGTGCATGGCGTGGGGGAAGCGTGCAGCCGTGGCATGCTGCCTTACAGTGAGGAAGATAGTGTTGGCGGGGGCACATGGCCAAGCGGCCGCAGGGAGAAAGGGGGGCCGTGAGCACAGTGTCAGGACCGTGGGTGGCCAGGAGCCCCGTGTCAGGAGCGAGGGGCACCAGCGTAACCCTGCAGGGCAGCCAAAAAGCTTGGCACACGGGTAGCTAATCGGAAGCTAGGGGTGTGACTGGGGTATTCCTGCATCAAAGCCCTGTCAAACCCCTAGCTTCTGGTGGCATCAAGATACACCAGTACCGCACTGAATGACATACTTACTTTGCACAACTCAGTTGAACTGTTTGTAATTGCAAATAATTAGGTTGGCTGTGAATAAAAGGAAACTGTGTGCCCCCAGTTTTGAAAAGCATTTTGTTGTGGACTGATCTTTATTCTAGGTGTGTGTTTCGTCACTTATTCAGGGGCACTGGCATCATGATGACAAATAAGCACACCATAGGGATAATTAAGTTAAATCCCCTTAGTCTCCCCCAAATGCATGGCTGGGCTATCCTTCGGCCATCTTGGAAAGAGGGAGATGGTACAACCACCGTGAACTGCCTGCCAAAATATACCCCACCGTCCCCTTGGCTGAAGGCTTGGTTTCTGGTCGCTGCATATGGCTGTGATAATCACAGCCGTATAACAAGACAAAGCACTGATTTTAATAAGAGTTCAGTAGCTTTCTTTTTACTACTGGGATTTCTCTGCCATGAATACTATGCCCTATCTTCCCTGCACGTAGTGAATACATTGTATGAGAAAGATCGGGCAGCACCTAATTTCCCTTGCTCAGGTGCAACTACGCTACGTGCCGGCGAGCCTAGTCACGCCCACGGCAGTGTGTTTAAGCCTTAAGTCCCAAAAAAGTAGATATATATGCACACACACCTTGCTGCTGCACACACAGTACATATACACACAGCAGTGCAAACAATAGTTACAGGCACAACTGCCTGAGTCTGACTCATGATTGTGATGTCAGGAAGGAACTAAACTAGGCTTTCACAACTTGGCAGTAAATCTGTTCCAAAATTTAAATTGGCAAATCTCTTGTGGCTGCAGAGATTTTTAGTGACTCACTTTGTAAGTAAACTGATTAATCCTATTTATTCTATAGATACTACTTATATTTATATAATAAGTAAGTATAAGTAGCTTACTACAGCTTAGGAGTCCAGAATATATATGTATAAAGATACTGCACACAGCCACTCCCGGGGGCCTTCTCTGAGTGTTGCCCAATGATAAAAGTTGTTCTGGAGGCCTAACCTTATTGCTGTAGTAAGCTACTTATCCATACTAATATTATAAATGCGAAAGTAACTCTGTCTGTCTGTTACCCTTTCATGGCTAAACCGCTAAAGCAATTTTGATGAAATTTGTCAGGGAGATAAGTTGCATCTTGAGAAAGGAAATAGGCTATGTTTTATCCTGAAAATGTATAGAGTTGTCATGGGACAAGACAAGACAGATTTATTTTGTGATGCGCAGGCGCACCTCCGCTCCAAAGGGGGTGCACATTACAAGATAGACCTCCCCAAATGGGCAGACACAAGAGGGCAGATGTCATTGCTGCACATATGCAATTAATAAGTTAGCAGGGATACCCGTCATTACCTGGGATCAACAAGCTTAAAGAAGTAGAGACCCCGGGGCAGTCTCAGGCCCGTCACGTGTCTCTTAGAGCAATCTCAACTGTGCTGACACAGCATATTGCAGTTACATTCCTTTCACTATTTCAAATTTTTACGTTTCAATATACAGCAAAACACAGATTAGATAGAAAAATACACATGGACAAAGTCACAGGTAACAAGCTAGTACTTACTATAAAGAAGGGCCGTAGTATAGGCTCCAAGCCATGGGTGGAGGCCACCATGACAGGGTTAATGGGGATGTGGGAAGGAAGGTGTTAACAAGGGATAGAAGAGGGGGAGATGGTAAGGGGGGAGGGGCTACAAAGTGCAGAAAAACAGGGGGTGGAGTTGGAAAAAAGTGCGGGAAGGTCAGTCTGAAGACAAGAGAGAAGAAGAGAGGACACAGCAAGGAGAAATAGAAAGAAAGAAAGAAACAAACAAACAAAGACAGTCATACTCACCATGGAGCTGGACACTTTGCTGAACAGTTCAGGACTGCGGCAGCCGAGTGGCTGAAGGCAACCATGCAGCAGGCCCTGGGAATGACTTCTGAGAAGTCTGATGCAGCAGAGAGGGGAGAAAGGAGGCCGAAATGAGCACACTCTCTGGTAAGGCTGAGCGCGGAGCATGTGCCGAGATGCCGCTGCCATCTAGGGAACCCTTCCGAGGTCCCTCCAGGCCAGTTCTCTCCGTAACACCTGCCAGGGGGGGAAGGCCCGGGAGGAATCCCATGAGATGGCATTGCATTGTGTTGAACAATTGGTTGGAGAGTAGCCCTGTTGCAGGCCTGGACCATGGTCTGGAGATGAAGATTGAAGTCCAGAGGTTGGCAGGTCTAGCGGTCAGAGAGCTGGGGTTAGCAGATGGCAGTTGGATGGTCCAGCAATGCAGGTGCAGCTGTAGTGGCCCAGGGTTAGCGGAGCCCCTCCATAAGGTTGAATGTGTTTGTCTCGTGCAATGGTGTTGTCAGTGTCTTCTATGTATATGCATTTGATGTGTATTGTACCTCTGCAGCACTGAATGGGTTAAAGTCTGGGTTATGTCTGGGAAATGTATCTTGTTGAATGTCATGTGATCGTGCTATATATATGTGTTTGTAAGGTGGAATGCAATGCATGAGAGTTAGTGAGTTGGAGTCTGAGCTTTTGGGGAGTCTGGCAAGAGTCTCCAAGGGAGCCAGTGAGAGTCAGCACGCACACTGACACTGCCTTATCGGTCTGTGTATGGAGGCATGGAAGAGGCTGAGCGATTCCCTATTGTGCGGCCCAGGATTACTCTGCCTGGGATGTACAGGTGCTACCACTAAGTTCCGGGTGAAGAGAGGGATCGTTGTTTGGCATGTTCAGGCACAGGAAGCATGAGTGTGTACCAGTAGAGAGTTGGAGAGAGAAAAAGAGAGTCGCCAGGAGCGGAATCACACAGATAACTTGACTGTGGATTGCCTGGATTGCCCCGAGTATCCTCTCTGTTACGCCACCTTCTCTTGCTGTATCTGTGCCAATCTGTTGTTGGACTGTTATCAAAGTTCCCGTAAATGGTCATTACTGGGTTTGTTAACCCTGAAAAAGTTATTTTCCAATTACAAGCTTCACCGCAGAGGACGGAACGGTGGCATCACAAGTGACAAAGGACTTTCAGGTAACTTCTGGTCACTATTCTGCTGCGACCTCCCCCAGCAGTAACTTGGATGGTTCCTGAGCTACCCAGGGGAGGAGATGGTAGTGCCACTGTGACAAGGCCCTTATCTACCCGGCCATCTCTTCGGCTGTGAGTCCGCTCCTAGGATGCTGCACAGGAGTCATCTTCCAAGAGGTCAGTGTCAGACGCAGTAACAGTGGAGCAGTCCCATTCGGTCCGGCGTGTCGGGGGTCCAGCAGGGACGTCATGATAAAGAGAAGATGACCCGTCGGGATGCAGTGATGGCGGCTGCTGGGATTGCGGCTCCTATGAAGCCGCAGACTTTAATTCCATGTTTTGTCTGTTAAATTTAGATAGGCAGCTGGCGCTCGGTGGGGACAATTTGGGTGGGAGTTATGGAAATGTTTGAACACAGGCGGTGAGGGTAATGATTTTAGGACAGTTATGGGGTAAATGTGGGAACTATTGAACAGGCAGGAGAAGGGACATGTCCTATCTCCTATTTCAGCGTTGATGTTATATCGCCAAGTTGGGGTAGAATTCCTGGGGGGGGGAGTTTGGTGGTGACATCTGAAGGGCAGCAGGTGCTGGGGGTAACATTTCTGGTGCAGACAGAAAAGGATAGAGAAGAGATTTGGTTAGATTACAGAGTAAAAGGAGAGGTTTACGTGTATTTAAAGGGTCCGTTGGGAGTACATTTAAAAAAAGGAAGTGAAGGAGAAAATTTGGCATAATGAATACATGGGAAAAAAAGGGAAGAAGACGGCATATAAAAAGGAGGAAGATGAGAAGAGAAGTAGGTGCTTGATTCCACGGACATTTACTAATTGGTTGCAGGCTTTCGCCATTTTGCTAGTGTGATCAAGAAAAAGGCGCCGAAAAATTGTTTTTGCTACATGGGTTCAATCAGGGACGCTTATAGAGTGTATGGGTGGCAGACCTGGCAGCGGTATGATGAGCAGTTCAGGCAGAGGAAAGCGACTCACCCTTCTATCAGATAGGGCCAAAAAGATATAGGCCTTTGGCTGAGGGTGATGACCCCGATGCGATACGAACAGTGCTTTCAGGGGAAGATGGGTTGTCAGGCCTGTTCAGTGGGTTGCAGGCCTTAAGCCAATCTGGTCAGTCAGGACAAGACAGGACTGTTTTGGCAGTTTAATGAGAGTCAATGTAAATTTGGAGGGAATTGCAGATTCAAGCACACTTGCTCATAGTGAAATGTGACATCACATGGAGAAACAAAATGCCTTAGAAAAGGGAAAGGAAAGGGGATGATGCTAGTGAAGCTAAGAGAGAGGGTGCAGTTTCTAAGTAAATGCCCATTGTAACAGGGTAAGAGGAATGGTCTGGAGTGGAAAGTATGTGTCACAGAGGTTATTAGCCTCTGTGCAGGTAGTGGACTAGAGCCTGAGAGAGTGAAGGCATAAGGACCAGCGGCGCTCTGGACATCTACAGGTCTGTGCATGTCTAAGGACTTGTATGGTTTCCTCAGCTGAGGATTTACCTGCGTCACCTCCAGACTGAGGAGGGTTAAACCTGAACAGAGACTTTTGTGTTGCTATCATTTACTATTCATCTGTAGACCCAGTTATTTATGTTTCTGTTAAAGACTGTGTAAATAAACCAAAAGAAACAAAAAGTGACGGTTTGGAGTGCTCTTTAACCCCCGCTGTGCTACACCATATAAAGTAAAAGTGGAATTATTATTGCTAGGTTTCCGCGATGGTTTTAAGATTCCCGCCATGGGCCATTCCATCCCTGTTTCTAGAAATAACCTTCAGTCGGCCCTTAGGTATCATTACATTGCCTCCTTTTCCAGATTTTATAGTTTCATTATTAGGAGTAGCCCCCAAAAAGGAGCCAAATAAATTTTGTTTGATTCATTATTTGTCTTACGTAGAGGGGGTATTGGTCAATGATGGCATAGATCCTGAGCTCTGTTTGGTGGTTTATACCTCATTTGATGCAGTGGTAGTTTGGGTGAGAAAATATGGTAAGGGGCACTGTTGGTGAAAACAGATGTTGAATTGGCTTTTCATCTTCTCCTGGTATACCCGGAGAGGATTCATTTGTTGGGATGTTTTTGGGAAGGGAGTTCTTTGCAGATAGATGTTTGCCCATGGGTTGTTCGTTTTTATGCGCATTTTTCGAGGCATTTAGTTCCTTCATGCATCAGCATGGTGATCCATTATTTGGATGACTTTCTTTGTGTAGTTCCAGCGAGCTCGACAATTTGTGCAATCCTTCTTGAAATGCTTCAATGTGTGGCACATCATTTTGGGATGCCATTGGCACCTGACAAGACAGAGAGCCTTTCGACATGTCTTAAATTTTGAAGAATACCATTGATATGGAGGCTATGGAATGCAGGACAAATTGGAGGCCTTGCAGCAAGAGGTGCATAAGGCCCAGTGGGCTAAAAAAAATTACTCTATGGGACATGCAATTATTATTGGGAAAGCTTGATTTTATGTGTCCTATAATACCTATGGGGAGAGTTTTTTGCAGGAGGTTGGTGTCCTCTACATCGGGAGTAAAATCGACCCATCCTTTTATTCATTTGAGAGATTGCAAAGTGGATTTAGAACATTATAACGGAATAATGTCATTGAATGGCTGTGATTGGTTAACACAGCGCCGGGTTCCATTGGCTTACACGGCGCTGAATTTAACCAATCAGAGCATTAGCTTGCTGGAGCCCCACTTCCAGGAAGAAATGCTCTGTTGGCATGGAGGAGAACGTGACAGCGGTGACAGGAGGAGGAAGCAGGAACAGCAGCAAGAGGAGGAGGAGGAAGAAGCAGGAGCAGCAGGAGGAGGAAGCAGGTGCAGCAGGAGGAGGAAGAAGCATGAACAAGAAGCAGAAGCAGTAGGAGGAGGAGGAAGCAGAAGCAGCAGGAGAAGGAGAAAGGAGGAGCAGCAGGAGGAGGAGGACAAGGAGGCAGCAGGAGGAGAACGAGGACGCAGCAGCAGAAGGAGGCAGCAGGAGCAGCAGGAAGAGAACAAGGATGCAGCAGGAGGAGAATGAGAACAAGGACACAGCTGGAGAAGGTAGCTGGAGCAGCAGTAGCAGGAGGAGGATGAAAACAAAGATGCACAAGCAGGAGGAGAACGATTATGCAGTAGCAGCAGCCCGCACGAGGACCGGAACGCCGGCAGAAGGTGAGTATTGATGTTTGTTTTTTGACATGTAGTGTAGCTAGGGCTTATTTTGGGGGAGGTCCGGAATGGATTAATGGCATTTCAATGGGGAAAATTGATTTGAGATAAGAGTGTTTTGGGTAAGAACTCCATCATGGAACGAATTAAACTCTTAAGCCAAGGCACCACTGTACTTCGCCTTTCTCTATGTCATCCAGCAAGATCCCATCCCTGTCTTTATCCAGCTGGACCACCATCGTCAGCCGAGCTTCCAGCCAGGAAACTCTCTCTGGTGGATAAATCTCCTGCCAATGGGTTCCATGCCGGGTTTCATTGGCTTACGCGGCGCTGGATTAACCAATCAGAGCATTAGCTTGCTGGAGCCCCACTTCCAGGAAGAAATGCTCTGTTGGCATGGAGGAGAATGCGACAGCGGTGACAGGACGAGGATGCGGTGGTGGCAGGACAAGGATGCAGCGATGGCAGAGGCAGCGAGGAGAAAGCAAAAGGAGGAAAAAGCAGGATCAGCAGGAGGAGGAGGTAGCAGAAGCAGCAGGAGAAGGAGAAAGGGGAAGCAGCAGGAGGAGGAAGACAAGGAGGCACCAGAACGCCGGCAGAAGGTGAGTATTGATGTTTGTTTTTTGACATGTAGTGTAGCTAGGGCTTATTTTTGGGGAGGTCTGGAATGGATTAATGGCATTTCAATGGGGAAAATTGATTTGAGATAAGAGTGTTTTGGGTTAAGAACTCCATCATGGAACGAATTAAACTTTTAAGCCAAGGCACCACTGTACTTCGCCTTTCTCTATGTCATCCAGCAAGATCCTATCCCTGTCTTTATCCATCTGGACCACCATCGCCAGCCGAGCTTCCAGCCAGGAAACTCTCCCTGGTGGATAAATCTCCTGCCAGTGGGTTCCATGCCGAAACCAGCACTGGGGTGGGCCATCCCTCTGCTACACCTATCATCTGCTCTACCCCAGTCCCTCCAGTCGACCTTCCTACGGAAATGCCCTCCTTGACGGATGACGCATGCAAAGGCGTACTCCATGCTATAGCAGGCGACGATACTCATCCTAACTCCCGCCTCTGTAAAAATGCCCACATACGCCCCACTGAAGCCTGCATCTCCCCACCAACACCTTGCATGCCTGCGACTATATCCTCTCCACCCCATGCAACTTAACCCCTTGAGTGGCAGGTTTCCTACCACCCTGTCGTGCCCACCAGGGCAGGTTTTTTAAAATGGTCTAATCATTGAATTTCAACTAGTTTTGCAGTTGCGTCTCAAGAGCCATAACTTTTTCATTTTTTCATTGACATGGCCATGTGAGGGCTTGTTTTTTTCGGGAAAAGTTGTGATTTTTTAAACAGGGGGGAGGAAAAAAAGAAATGGGGAAAAAAGAAAAAAAGGGGCCATGTCATTAAGGGGTTAAATAATGTATTAACTTCCTTCTCTGGGTCATTACGACGCATGGATACCACATGTGTGATTGTATTTTTGATTTTTTACAAAGTAAAGGGAGACAAGTGTTTTTTAAATTTTTTTAAATAATTTTTTTCCTTTTTTTTTTTTTAATTTTTTTTTTTGTCCCTTTAGGGGACTTCCACAGGGACCCATCAGGACCCCTGATCACATTCTGGGGGTCCGATGTGACAGCCCTTTACATGCTGCAGTGACAACCCTTTACATGCTGCAGTCACATAGACTGCAGCATGTAAAGGGTTAACACAGCAGAGATCGGAGGTTTTCTCTGATCTCTGCTGTAAGAGCTAGTACCTAGCTGTCCTCTCACAGCCAAGCACCAGCTCTCCCTGCCACAGAGACCATCGGCTTGCTTCTGACAAGCCGATGGTCTCTATGGCAACCTGTAAACAAAGCAGGAGGTTGCCGACATGTCGGCAATATCTTCTGCTGGTTTTTCAAAGCCCTTGCTTTGTTCTCTGTGGGTCTGTGCAGGCAGAGCACACTGTCACAGCTTGTGGGACTGTGCTCTGCAGCTCCCATAGTGATACATAGCCCGGAAGATTTCCGGGCTGTATCGCTATGAGCAGTGGAGCTCGTCCCCGGAAATTTTCCGGGTGTGCCACTCAAGGGGTTAAACTAACTCCCGCAGGTGCTATCTGACTAAGCACACTAGACATACCAAACATTGATAGTATCTCATCTGGCTGCACAGGGGCTGTGGGCCCACCAGCCACCAATCCATCTTCCATCCGATCCATCCCTTCCTCTGTGCCGCCGGTTCTCTGCGCAATGACGTTTCTTCTAGGCTGCGACCACTCCGCTCTACTCATAGCCGCTATGGATCTTCTTGGTGCCGAATTGCACCTGGCCACTGCTGTACCCTCCAACCTCTGCTCGCCGCCCAGGATGCGTAGGCATATGCTCTGGGCTTTGCTGCATCAGAGCATACTCCCTTCTCTGCTGCCATGCTTCAACTGCTCCAGTTGCTGGCTCTGAATCTCTGTGGCCTCCAATGCTCTCCCAGACATCCTCTGCAGGAACTCCAGGCCTTGATCTTCTGCCACTGCCTGGATCCTTACCAGCATGGCCTCCATCCTCAGGTCACTTACCGCCATTCTCTTCGGGCTCTTCCTCTTTCCAGGCGTTCCTGATCCTCTTCTTCACACACCACTGGTTCCGGTCTTCCTCTCTTGGGTTTTCTCCTACAGCTGTCTCCAGTCTTCCTCTCTTGAGTCTTCTCCTGCAGCTGGACACTTCTTTTTTCACCTTGTTCATCTTCACTCTTCTCCACTGCTCTCATCTTCTTCCTGCTCCTTCTCCCTCAGGTCCTGGTCTGGCTCCTCCTTTCTTCTTCTCGCACTTTCTTCTCTCACAGGCCAAACCCACCCCCCTTCTACTTCTCCTGTCTTCCCAGCATTCCCTGACACAGTTAACACTTTCCCTCCCCATTAACCCTGTCATGCCTGCCTAAACTTATTGTCCTCTGGGCTCAACTCCAGCATTTCTTGACATGGCCTCTGAATGCCAGGGAGGTGACTGCTCCAGCAAGAAGAGGAAGAGGAGTGTAGAGCAGGCTAGACAAGTCTTAGCGGTGGGGGACTCAATTATAAGGAGGACAGACAGGGCAATCTGCCATAAAGACAGGGGTCGTCGAACGGTGTGTTGCCTTCCTGGCACTCAAGTTCGACAGATTGTAGATCAGGTTGACAGATTACTGGGAGTAGCTGGTGAGGATCCAGCTGTCATGGTGCACCTTGGTACTAATAACAAAGTTAGAGGTCAATGGAGGACCCTGAAATGATTTCAGGGACATAGGATCTAAGCTTAGGTCGAGGCCCTCCAAGGCAGTGCAGCAGGGCTTGAAATACAGCGCTCAGGCAATCACAGGCAGCACTCAGCTGTCATTCAATGGCGGCTGGGTGCTGCCTCTGATTGGCCACAGCGCTCAGCCAATCAGAGGCAGCGCTTTCTGGAGCAGGGTTTTTTCAATCCCCGGTCACCAGAAGACAGAAGAAGACTGCCGGGGCCAGAGAAAAGAGCCAGATGGTGGGTTAATTTTTTCTTCTTCTTCTTTTTACAGCTAGGCATGATTTTCAGGAAAGGGTTAATTTTTTAAGCCCTTCCCTGAAAATTATCACCACAGGGGTGGCCTTCATTCCATTGCTTTCAATGTGGCTGCAGCAGCGCCGGCCCCATTAAATGCAATGGGATAGCATTGCGGACCTCTGCCACAGCTGTGACAGGGCATTCCTTCATCCCCGCAGGGATGAAGGAATCCTCTGCCCCAGCTGTCACCGCTGTGTCAGGGGAGCGCAATGTGCTCCCTATGTTTTCAGTGGGGCTGGCGCTGCTGCCGCCGGCCCCATTGAGAGCAATGAGCGATATCACACATTCTTCTTTGCGATGCGAGGTTACAGTGAAAACATTGCTAATGAGAATGAAACCATTGAAAATCATTGGTTTCATTATCATGTGTTTTCACTCACTCTCACATCGCAGGGAAGTCATATCACTAGTGGGTGTGAGCCCTTAGTAAAGCAAAATTTGATCAGCTCAGAATTACTCGTGGCAAAATTAAAGGGGACAATGTCCTCAAAAATAACAATACAGGCGACAAATGGGAGAAGTTTAAAAACATCCTAATGACCTCATGTGAGCAGTTCATACCCTTTAGGCCTTATTCAGATGGGCTACAAAATCACACGACTTTGTAGTGCTACAAAAACGCATGCATGTGTAGCCCATGGTTTCCAATGGATTCTTTCAGGATACAAAACATCTCTCATGTGAATGAACCCATTGGAGACCACGGGCTTCACATACATGCATTTTTATAGCGCTACAAAATCGCACGATTTTGTAGCCCGTGTGAATAAGGCCTTAAAAATAAAAGAACTACAAGTAGAAGGAAACCAATGTAGCTCGACAAGACTGGAAGGGGGCAATAAATTAAAAAAAGAAAACGTTTAAATTATTAAAACAAGAAGGCAACGAAAAAGCGCTAAAAACATGGGAAAAAAAATGTAAGGGAAGGATCAAAACTCCCAAGGAGAAGGCAGAGAGACTGGTTGCCAAAGAGAGAAAAAATAACCCTAAACTATTTTTCAGTTACATAAGCGGTAAAAGGATTTGCTTCAGTTTTGAGTTTGTTGCGGCATCTGCTGTTACTGAATATGTGAGTTCTGGCGGTGCACGTACCGGCGGTAAATAACTAAATTGCAGATTCTCTTTCTCGGTTTTAGTGGAAGCACTTTTGTTTGTTGGCTCAAGGAGCAGAGGAAGAAAGGAGGACATGCCAGCCACAGCTTTGGAGATTGATTGGTGGGCAGCGAATCACGTGATTAGTGCATCGTTGGCTCAGGGTTCGTTGTCAGTATATGAGTCGGTGTGGCAGGAATGGGAGAAGCTTAAAGCCTGCTACCATTTTTTAGACTTGTTTTATTCTGACCAACCCTGAATCCAGTTTGCTTCATGATTTAGAACCTTTGACACCTTCACATGACAATATTTTGGATATTACAGGGAGTCTCACACGGATTGTTTTTTAATTGTGAAATTCACAATCAGCTTGCTCTAGGAGAATCCACGGTAATACACGGGCATTGAAAGGCATGAACATTTGATTTTTACTTCACACTGGTGGATATATATTGCGTATTCTGTGAACGGAAGAAAAATTGCATATATGCTATTTTGCCACGGTCTCTGCACAGACGGCCTCCATTAAAGTCAACATTAACATTGTGTATAGATTGCGGGTACCCGTGTCATCGCTTAGTGATGGCGCAGAAAAATAATGAAAAAAAAACTGTACTGCACATGACTGCCGGCGTGTCACCACGGTCATCCAAAATACAGTTCAAGCAGGTACGCAGGGTTGCCGGCCGAGCTCACAGCTGGAATCTGCTGCGGGCCTCCCGCATGTGGAATCCAACTTACTCGTGTGAGCCCAGACTACTCGTAAGCCAAAAAAGAAATGCAAATCTTTCCATTATACCTTTTCTATGTAGCCTCCATCCTTGGTTTTGGTTTACAAATACTGTTGAAAAATGCTGACACAATACTGCTGTGTTAGGCAGCGGATTCTGGTTATGAGTCAGGCCGGTGACCCTGCGTACCTGAATAATGTGGATGACTGTGGCGGCTCACTGTCGCAGTACAGGGTTTCTTTTTTTAATTTTTGTATTTCCTGTGCCGTCGCTAAGTGATGACACAGGTACCCGCAGCACATACGCAATGTTAATTGTGCATGGGCTGTGGGTTGGACGGCTCTTATTGACTTTAATTGAGGCTGTCCGCAGCAAAATAGAGCATGCTGCAATTTTTCCTCCGCTTGTGGAATATGAAATTCAGATCCGCAAGTTTGAGTGAAAAAGTAAAAGCACATGCCTCTGAATGGATATGTTTTGCTATAGATTCTCTGCGTGGACGCTGATCACTGATTCAGCAATTGGAATTTGCCCGTGAGAGCCCAGCCTTATTATGGTCTCGGGTCACTTTCAAGGAGCAATAATTTGGTTAGTATTTGTAAATAAAAGGCATGTATGAAACATAGAGAGAAAAAATAGGGCTGCATAGATGGTATTTCTGTCCTGGCACAAACCCTGTTGGGTTTATGATACACAAATGGTATAGCCATCACATTTTGCATAAGTAAGATAAAAGCTTTTGATTACAATAGATACTGAGGATATAATTTTCTTTCCTGAAGGCCTGCAGGCTTTATAGGCAGCAATCCCCAGAGAGTGACATACTGAGTGATCTCTATTATTATCTCTAGTAAATGTTCTCACTTTCTTAGAATCCAACTTCCTGTTCTATCTAGTATAATACAAGGACTGTGATAAATCCCTGGTGTTATTGTTTTTGGCACCCTGCACCATACTGTTGCTTTAACCAACAAAGCTGTCTTCACGGATGAGATCCCATTGTTCTCTCTATAAAACCTGCTTGTCCTATTTCTGAGGAAAGCTAAATTTTTATTACCTTTACAAAAACTGCTAGAGATTGTTAGCTTAGTTACTGTGGTATGTGCAGAGTCATCATTTCTATAAATCCTCTAATCCAAAACCAACTTTTTAAGGTGTCAATCCATAAATCATCTTATCTCTTTGAAGCAGATATGCAGGCACAATACTAGTCCTGTGGAATGTATTTCAATACTTCCAAGTGCACACATCATAATCCAGGCTTTAAAGAGTATTAGGTTAGAAAAACTGACAAAGCTGGTTTTGCCAGTAACTTCTACTTTATGAAGGGTTATCCAAGGTCAAAGCAGAGAACAAAATTAGCAGATGTTAAATTGACCAACTCTGACCAAGACTGAATGGAAGTATATATCATACTTATGGTTATTTAGTAAATTTTAGGCAAAATTGTTAGGAATACTTTGTACAGATTTGGGCACTGGTACTCAAGAAGGACATAGCAGAGCTTGAGCGAGTACAAAGTTGGGCAACCAAAGTAACAAATGGAATGGATGGACTACAATACCCAGAGAGGTGATCAAAATTGGGGTTATTCACTTTAGAAAAAAAGACTGCTGAGGGGCGACCTAATAATTATATATAAATATATCAGGGGTCAGTACAGAAATCTCTCCTATCATCTGTTATACCCAGGATTGTAACAAGGGGGCACTCTAATAACTATATATAAATATATCAGGGGCAGTACAGAAATCTCTCCTATCATCTATGTATACCCAGGACTGTTACAAGGGGGCGCTCTAATAACTATATACAATATATTAGGGGTCAGTACAGAGATCTCTCCCATAATCTTTTTATACCCAGGACTGTGACTGTAACAAAGGGGAGCTCTGTACGTCTAGAGGGAAGAAAGTTTCTGCACCGACATAGAAGGGGGTTCTTTACTGTAAGAGCAGTGAGACTATGGAACTCTCTGCCTGAGGACGTGGTAATGGCAATGTTGATAAAAGAGTACCAGAGGAGCCTGGACACCATTTTTGAGTGATACAATATTATATGTTATATCACTGATTACTCCAGAAAAGTCAGTCATGCAGGCATTATTCTGATTGGCAGATTGGAGTCAGGAAATCATTTTTTCCCATAAATAGGGAAAAATGGCTTCTACCTCATTGGTGTTTTTTGCCTTCCTCTGGATCAACATTGGGGGTAATAGGCTAAACTGGATGGACATATGTCTTTTTACAAGCCTTGCATACTGTGTTACTATGTAATCAAACATCTCATTCAATTAAAGGTCATCATAACAGTAAGCCTTCTAGGTTTGAAAGACTGCTGTGTGTTGATGTGTACCTGATTGTTCATTTTAGGATATACTTATATGTCATTCTAGGTCACGCAAGAATGGCTTCATTATAACGGCTCAGTAGTTAGCTACAAAATTGGCTATACACCTGACAAACTGCAAAACAATTATATATCTGCTCATACATAAAGCAGAAAGCTAAGTTTCCACACTGCAGCACTACAACAGCCTCACAGTTTTTACTACAATGAAGTCACTTGTCACACAACTCTTCATATATATTGAAGCATCATTCACAAGTCCTGTCAGTCCTTATTTAAATGAACGGGATCAGAATTTTCTCCAATTTGGACCATTAATGGAGTATATTTGTCACAGCTGCCCTTTCACTGGTCATCACCATGCCATACATGTGCATCAGGATGTGAGAGTTGGGGAATCTTCATAACAAACCCCTTTGGTAAATAAAATTTGGGGGCAAGTATCACTCCATATGTTTTTTTTGTCGGCGGCAAATTTGATCAGTTTCCCCTCAATTCCCTTCTCCAGATCATTTATAAAAATGTTAAACAACACTGGGCTTCATACATTCTTCCACTTGGATGTGCAGCCATTTATGACCACTCTTTGAGTACGATCACTCAGCCAGTTGTGAATCCATCTAACAGTTGCCTTGTCAATCCCATATTTGGTCATTTTTTCAATAATATGAGATACTTTGTCAAATGCTTTACTAAGGTCAAGATAAGCTACCGTATATACCGGCGTATAAGGCGACGGGGCGTATAAGACGACCCCCCAACTGTCACCTTATACGCCGGTATTCAGTGGAGAAAAAAAAATAAATTCATTACTCACCTCCCCCGGCGTTCTGTCGCGCTCCGGCAGGATGTCGCTCGCTCCGGCAGGCTGTCGCTCGCTCCTCGTCCCCGGCGCAGCATAGCTTTCTGAATGCGGGGCTTGAGATCCCCGCTTCCAGAAAGCTAATACACACGCCGGCAGCCATGACATCATTGAATGGCTGTGATTGGCTAAGGCGCACGTGGCTTCAGCCAATCACACTATTCAATGACATCATTGAATGGGTGTGATTGCTAACACGTGCGCCTTCAGCCAATCACAGCCATTCAATGCTGTCATGGCTACCGGCGTGTGTATTAGCTTTCTGGAAGCGGGGATTTCAAGCCCCGCATTCAGAAAGCTATGCTGCCATGCTGCGCCGGGGACGAGGAGCGAGCGAGATCCTGCCGGAGCGAGCGACATCCTGCCGGAGCGCGACAGAACGCCGGGGGAGGTGAGTAATAAATTTTTTTTTTTTACACTTTTTTTTTTTTGTATTACCGGCGCATAAGACGACCCCCGACTTCAGAGCAGATTTTTCGGGGTTCAAAAGTCGTCTTATACGCCGGTATATACGGTATATACACCGCATTTTTCTGCTTAACACAGTCAGTGATACTGTTATAGAAGGAAATGAGATTCGTCTGGCATGACTTGTTTGTTACAAACCCATGCTGGCTCTGGTTAATTACTCCATTATCATCCACGTACTTGCATACATGCTGTTTAATAACACAGGCCTGCAAAAAAAAACTTTTAAGAGCTGTTTTGGTTAGTCTATGTAATCTTTACATTTTTCGGTACAGTAAATCTGAAAAGGACCTCCGTTTTGTCATAGTACATCACGTTTCCTGACAATTCAGTTATCTCTGTTAAATAAGGCAATACCTCAAAATAAATTAAAATAAACTTATAAAATAATTTTTAATTACAAATTTTACATGAAAATCATTTTTGAATTGTAACGAGCTCACTAAAAACACACTAAAATCGTTTCTTCTTCCCTGTGAGGCTCCACTTTGTACATTTACGCTTGTGAGTAGCATCTGGAATGTCTTTCTGAAGCATCCAACAGTAGTCTGCCATCATTGTAATGCTCCATTTTCCCTGGTATCTTCTTTCCATCTCTTTAATGTCCTGGTGGAATAGTTCACCTTGTTTTTAACTCACAGCTCCCACAATTTCAGAAAAGTAGTCAAGGTGGGATTGGAGGATATGCACTTTCAACTCATCAGGCAACCTAAAGCTTGAAATGCTTTCGGCATTCGTCCGACGATCTTTTTGTAGGCAGGATCTTTCTTATTGCCTAAAAATTTCTCTACGACCTCTTTAAATCCAATCCACCCTTCTTTTTGAGAATCCGTCATGGTATTGACAAACTCTTGATCAGCTATAAGTCTTCTAATGTCTAGCTCGACGAACACACCTTCTTTCAATTTTGCCTACGAGAGGCCTGGAAACTTGGTGACCAAATATTTGAAACATTCTCCATCTCTTGAGAGTGATTTCACAAATTGCCTAATCAATCCCAATTTTATATGGAGAGGTGGTAGAAGAACTTTATGTGGAGGTACCAAAGTTTCTCTGAGGACATTTTTTTGACCGACTATGAGCACCCTCGGCTGCCAACTCTTCTTGGTCCAGTGATTTTGTTGGTCTCAACTGTCCCATAGACACAGAAAACAAGGGTATTTGGTATATCCAGCTTGTTGCCCGAGCAGCATGCACAAGAACTTTAAATCCCCACACACTTGCCAACCGTGGTCTTCATATTTAAGTTTACGAAGAACCAATTCCAAGTTCTCGTAGGTTTCCTTCAAGTGTACGGAATGACCTACAGGGATGTAAGCATAAAAACCACCGTTGTGGAGCAAAACTGCTTTGAGACTTCTTTTTGAAGAATCTATAAAAAGACACCATTGCGTTGAATCATATTGGATTTTGAATTGACCCATCAAACTTTCGACATCAATGCAATAAATCAACTTGTTTTCCTGGGCAAAGTAAGGAACGAACTCCTTTTCATGATGTCTGAACCATGAAAAAGACACTCATGGCAATAATAAATTCCTGTTTTTGAGCCTTGAACCGAGTAACTTAGCAGCATCTTTGGGAAGATTCAAGTCTCTTACCAAATCATTCATCTCCTCCTGGGAAAAAAATTTTGGTCTTGTATCATCTTCAAAGTCAGAACTTAATTTGTCATCTGGTTCAGGTATGACTCCACCTTCAACGGAGCTAGGTATCTCTTCCAAGGTAGTAGGGGACTTCGGTACTGGTATATCTGTGCCATGGGGAATGGGACGAATTCCTGAGTGAAGATTGGGGTATGAAATGGAATGCTTCTATTTGGAATTATACCCTTTCACATTGCATGAACAAAAGTAACTGTCATCACTATGGTTCTTTTACTCTCGCCATACCATAGGAATCCTATAACGGAAAGCTTTTTTCTTACTCTTGAATCAATTTCGGAGGTCCTCAACACACCGTTTGCACACTTTATGAGGCGTCCAAACTTTATCTTGATCTCCAAGTTTTAGTCCGAAATATGCAAACTATACTTTTTTCACAAAGTCTGTAATATTCAGCTGTTGCTTCCACACTGTATATTTACCACAAATGAAACAGAAACTGTCAGGCAAGTTAATACATTTCCGCAGAGCCATAACGCTAACTTGGGAAAACACGATTTAAGAATGACGAGCTAACACGAAGAGATTGTGGGAGTTACTCCCTCTCTTTCCATTTGTCAGTGGTCACAGCAGCAGAGAGCTGGCGTAATTGGCAGCGGCAACAGACACTGAGCAGGGGAGCGAGCTGTCAGCGGCCACAGCAGCAGAGAGACGGCGTCTGGGACAGAGTTGAGAGGAGGCACAGCGGTACAGACACATCTGCGGAGGGAGCTGTGAGGGAGCAGATGGCCAGCGGAGATGCTCTGCGGCTTCGTAAGTCACAGTGCAAGGGCTTCGCCAGGGAAAAATCCTAGAGCAGCTGTAGTATCACACTGTCAGCGCAGGTGCCACTTAGTGGTTCGCTATGAGGAGAAGGAAGGGGAATGGCTGCTCCAGGTAGAGTGATTGCTGCGGCATGCTAGGACCTTGCTCATGGCAGCTAATCAGCTCCTTGGGGCGTCACCACCCTGTCAAGTACCCTGTATCTTGTCTCCACCAATACTTCCGGTGGCATCAAGATACAATAGTACCACAGGCGAGAACCAAGAAAAAAAATTGAATCAAGCCTGTGCATGTCAGAGCCTGCGCGGTCAGCGTGCAACATGTTGATGCTGGTTTCCATTAGCTCACTCTGGAAGTTCTTTTCTTTGAAAGTTATGGTTTTTTTGGCATTATATATCTTAAATGCACTGATGTGAATTAATTAATAAATTTGCTAAATTTGAAGAGTATTTTGCAGTAAATCATGATGTCTAGGATTTTTTTCAATTTTTTTTAGTTTTCAGCACACCAAAATACATGGAAATTAATTGAAAATAATAAAACAGCTTTTTAGTCGCAGATCTGTGGAATTTGTTCAAAGATCTTTCCCATTATAGAAGTCAGGCTCACAGGCCTGTAGTTTCCTGGATCCACCTTCTTTCCTTTTTTGAAGATAGGGACAACATTTGCCCTTTTCCAATCTTCTACAGGAATTTTGAAAGATTATGGCGAGTGGTTCAGCAATTACCTATGCTGCTTCCTTTAGTATCCTAGGATGTAATTCATCTGTGCCCTGAGACTTGAATTCATTTAAGTGAGCTAAGTGTTCCCTCACCATCTCTCTGCTTACAAATAGCCTGCATTCTTTTATTCCTCCAATAGCACAGAGAAAATCAGTTGATGTTCCATCTACTTTCTGAGAGAAAACAGATACAAAATAGGAATTTAAAAATTTGGCCTTCTCAACATCATTTTTAATCAATTCACCATTTTCATCTTGTAAGCATCCAATAGCATAATTGATTTTTACTTTGCTTTTGACATATCCCCAAAGTCCTCTTTTTTTGCTTTTGGCCTCTGTTGCAAGCCTCAATTCATGGCCTCTACCCACTAGCGTTTTTTTTCTTTTAACGCTGCGATATCACTGCATTTTTTTCAATGGGACTTTCTAATGTTAAAATCGCATCGCACAAAAAACTCAAGTTTGTGCTTTTGGGATTCTTGTGCGATGCGATTTTAACATTAGAAAGTCCTATTGAAAAAAACGTAGTAATATCGCAGCGTTAAAAAAACGCTAGTGGGTAGGAGCCCTTAGCTTTAGCTTTTCTGACACTTGCCCTACAGTTTCTGCAGACCGCATTATATTCTTCTTTAGATATTCCCCTCTCTTTCCATTTGATAAAAATATTTTTCTGTGTTTTTAACATGTGTGAAAGTTCTCTGTTCATCCATCCAGGTCTCTTTAAATGCTTCCCCTTCTTCCTTCTATTAGGGATTGTTAACGATTGTGCTTCGAGAATCTCAATTCACAATATTTCCCAACCTTCTTGGACATTTCTGTCCTTAACAGCATCCAGCCATTGGATTCTTCCTACCTTCTTTATGAGTTCATTGAAATCTGTTTTTTTTTTAAATCCAACCTTGATTTCTGAGTTTTCTCAGGTCTTTTTCCCCTTTCTATCCAAAATTGAATTGTGGTGTGTGATCATGTGCCAGTCAGTGATGCTCCAGATGGTGGTAGCAGCGACTCACTGACCCAATACAGTATGATACTACTGTCAACCAGTGTGAACCCATGGAGCTCTGTGATGCCCCACCCCGGTGCGATATCACTGAGAGCCCGCCAGTACCTCAGGTGCTAGGTAATGTTGCAAAATGTGGGGTTAGTGTGAGTGGTACCTCTGCCAAGCCTGTGCGCTCCCCCACAGAGTGTGATGCAGCAGGTGGGAACAGACCAGTGACCAAGGTATAGTAGTATGCCAGTCTGGACAGGGGGAGTCACCCCAAGATCTAGCTAACATAATTGTGGTTACCCGCAGCCAGAGTAACCGGAATGCAGGGGTTCCCCTGCCTCTTGGGCTCTCCACCTTCCAACCAACAGGGACCAGCCAGAGCAAAGTTGACCCTGGGTCAGTACCGGAAAAACCCAGTGAGATCACGACCTTCACATCCCTTCTGGCTACCCCCCGGCCATGAGTTGCAGGTGGCTGTGCATGCAGATGCCACCCTGGGGACGTTGAGGGACCTTGTGGGATACCCCCCCTCTGAGTCTAACAAGGAGGGCTTCTTCTAGGGAAAAAGCAGGTTATACCAGGAAAGTAATCCAGGTGACCTTCAGCTGGAGTGGCGGAAAAAAAAACAGCCCCATCATTTCAGGCAGGAGTTACTCAGAGTTGTCCATGAGATCCCGCTAGCTGGGCACCTAGGGGTCAATAAAACCAACGCCTGGCTAGCCCACCATTTCTACTGGCCTAAGATGGGTACAGATGTTATGTATGACATGCCAGAGGATGGGAAAATCGGGGCCTGGTCCCAAAGCTCCCCTCAGTCCACTATGGATCATTGAAGAGCCTTTCCAGAGAGTTGCGGTGGATTTGATCGGTCCCCTGGCTGTCCCTAGCAACTCTGGGAAACGCTATATACTGACCGTGATTGACTATGCCACAAGGTACCCTAAAGCCATGGCCCTGTTCTCCATCCGGACTGAGAAGGTGCCAGATGCACTACTGTCCATCTTCTCTGGTGTAGGCTTCCCTAAAGAGATGCTTACAAATCAGGGGCCTCAGTTCATGTACAGCCTAATGCAGTGCCTCTGTAAGAAAACGGAGGTGCAACATCTGGTAGCCAGCCTGTATCACCCACAGACTAATGGTCTGTGTGAACTGTTCAATGTCACCTTGAAGCAGATGCTTCGGATGTTGTTCGATTCCCCCAACTGCTGTTTGCTTACTGAGAGGTACTCAAGCTTCAACGGGGTTCTCCACCTTTGAGCTCCTGTATGGAAGGCAGGTACGAGGACCTCTTACCTTGGTGAGAGAATCCTGGGAAGGGGAAATGGAACATCCATGGTTGACTATGTCCTAAAGCTCCGTGACCAGATGCAGAAATTGACAGAACTGGTGCATGTGGACATAGAACAAATCCAAGCCAGCCTGAAGCAGTGGTATGACCAGAATGCTAGGGGAAGAGTGTTCGAAGTGGGTCAGAAGGCATGGGTCCTAGTCCCACTAACCCAGCACAATATGCAGGCTACTTGGGAGGGTGCATTTCTTGTTCACAGGCGGCTCAATGAAGTAAACTACGTGGTCATGGCAGATCATGTTCATAAAAAGCACAAAGTCTTCCATGTGAATGGTCACCATGAGAGGGAGGCCTGCGCCATGCTTTTACACAGAACGATTATCATTCAAAAAAAAAAAATCATTGGGTCATTCAAATTTGAATGATAATCATTCAGTGTAAACACAGCCAACGATCGTCTGATCTTCAACATTCATTTTGTGCAAGCATAAAAATCATCATTGGCTCATTCACTAATCGTTTCTCCCATGCATCTTCCGTACTATGAAACTCGTTACTACAACTGATCAGACTCACTTCTACCTGCAGCCTATAGTAATCTTGCTGCTACTACACTACAATGATGAGCATCTTCTACCCTTACCGACTGTCTTTTTTCACCTTCCCATGTAGATTATAAATCCTCTTCCACAGGGTCCTCTCTGTATCAGTCTATCACTCATTCAGTTCATGTATATCTTATGTAATGTACTTAATGCTCTTTATATGTACTGTGCCCTCAAATTATTAGCTCTTTAAAATAATAAATGAAATACTAATAACTGTGTCTGACCTGGGCATCGCCCCAACCACCATCTCCATAGTGTTAGTTCTTAACGTGATGTCCTTTGTATAGGTTATGATTTATATAGTTCTACTGTTTCTGCAAAACAAGATACAGTACATTAATATGCCGGTGGTCTTCTGGTGCTCGTATCACTATTTGGTCAGATTCGGAGCATTACAACTAGAGATGAGCGAGCGTACTCGTCCGAGCTTGATGCTCGTTCGAGTATTAGGGTACTCGAGGCGAGCACCACGCGGTGTTTGAGTCAATTCCATTTCCTTCCCTGAAAGTTTTGCGCCATTTTCTGGCCAATAGAAACGCAGGGAAGGCATTACAACTTCCTCCTGTGACGTTCCAGGCTTATCCCACCCCCCGCAGTGAGTGGCTGGCGAGATCAAGTGACCCCCGAGTATTTAAAGTGGGGCTGCCCACGGCTCGCCACAGTCACACACTGGGAGAGATCAGGGACAGTGCTGGTGCTGCTATAGGGAAAGTGTTAGTGTAGGATCCTGTCTTCAAGAACCCCAACGGTCCTTCTTAGGGCCACATCTGACTGGCTGCATTACTGTTGTGGCTGCTGGGAGCAGTTTTGCTAATTTATTTTTTTTTGTATATCGGGCGTGCAGTCCCATTACAGCTATAGCGTTCTCAGGCTGCAGTCTATACTACATAGTATAGGGACAGCGTTGCTGAGATAGGGAAAGTAGTAGTGTAGGATCCTGTGTACAAGAAACCCAACGGTCCTTCTTAGGGCTACCTGTGACCGTGCGCATTTTACAGGCTGTCTGATGGGAGTTTTAGTCCATGACTATTGCACTTAGGCCTTTTTGCGGCCTTCCTGACTATTTTTTTCAGTCTGGAAAGTGCCTTACTATACTGCTCTCAGCGACAAAGACTACGCACATAATTCCAAGATTATTTACAACGGCCTGTGTCTGCAGTGAATTAGAGACGCATAGCATACGGCCACAGCGACTGATAGAGGGAAAGTAATATACACACTATATAGCCTGTATTCTTTGACCAAAAAAACACAAAAAGCTCCTTCTTAGGGCTACCGCTAACCATTTAAATTTCACTGGGTGTCTGGTGGGAGTTTTAGTCCATCACTATTGCACTTAGGCCTTTTTGCGGCCTTCCTGACTATTTTTTTCTGCCTGGAGTTTTCCTTACTATACTGCTCTCAGCGACAAAGTGTACGCACATAATTCCAAGATTATTTACACCGGCCTGTGTCTGCAGTGAATTAGAGAAGCACAGCATACGGCCACAGCGACTGATAGAGGGAAAGTGATATATACACTATATAGCCTTTATTCTTTGACGAAAAAAACCAAATAGCTCCTTCTTAGGGCTACCGCTGGCCGTTTAAATTTCACTAGGTGTCTGATGGGAGTTGTAGTCCATCACTATTGCACTTAGGCCTGTTTGCGGCCTTCCTGGCTACTTTTTTCTGCCTGGAGTTTGCCTTACTAGACTGCTCTCAGCGACAAAGTCTACGCACATAATTCCAAGATTATTTACACTGGCCTGTGTCTGCAGTGAATTAGAGTTGCAAAGCATATGGCCACAGCGACTGATAGAGGGAAAGTGATATACACACTATATAGCCTTTATTCTTTTACCAAAAAAAACAAAAAGCTCCTCAGTTGGGCTACCTTTGACTGTTTAAATTTCACTGGGTGTCTGATGGGAGCTGTAGTCCATGACTATTGCACTTAGGCCTTTTTGCGGCCTTCCTGACTATTTTTTTCTGCCTGGAGTTTGCCTTACTATACTGCTCTCAGTGACAAAGACTACGCACATAATTCCAAGATTATTTACACCGGGCTATGTCTGCAGTGAATTAGAGATGCACAGCATACGGCCACAGCGACTGATAGAGGGAAAGTGATATACACACTATATAGCCTGTATTCTTTGACCAAAAAAGACAAATAGCTTCTTCTTCCTAGGGTTACCGCTGACCGTTTAAATTTCACTGGGTGTCTAATGGGAGTTGTAGTTCATCACTATTGCACTTCGGCCTGTTTGCGGCCTTCCTGGCTATTTTTTTCTGCCTGGAGTTTGCCTTACTATACTGCTCTCAGCGACAAAGTCTACGCACATAATTCCAAGATTATTTACACCGGCCTGTGTCTGCAGTGAATTAGAGAAGCACAGCATATGGCCACAGCGATGGATAGAGGGAAAGTGATATTCAGACTATATAGCCTGTATTCTTTGACCAAAAAAAACAAAAAGCTCCTCAGTTGGGCTACCTTTGACTGTTTAAATTTCACTGGGTGTCTGATGGGATTTGTAGTCCATCACTATTGCACTTAGGCCTTTTTGCGGCCTTCCTGACTATTTTTTTCTGCCTGGAGTTTGCCTTACTATACTGTTCGCAGTGACAAAGTCTACGCACATAATTCCAAGATTATTTACACCGGCCTGTGTCTGCAGTGAATTAGAGATGCACAGCATACGGCCACAGCGACTGATAGAGGGAAAGTGATATACACACTATATAGCCTGTATTCTTTGACCAGAAAAAACAAATAGCTCCTTCTTAGGGCTACCGCTGACCGTTTAAATTTCACTGGGTGTCTCATGGGAGTTGTAGTCCATCCCTATTGCACTTAGGCCTGTTTGCGGCCTTCCTGGCTATTTTTTTCTGCCTGGAGTTTGCCTTACTATACTGCTCTCAGTGACAAAGACTACACACATAATTCCAAGATTATTTACACACGGGCTGTGTCTGCAGTGAATTTGACGCTCAGCGTACAGCCAACACAGGTACTTATAGAGGGAAAGTGATATACACAGTATATAGCTTGTCTTCTTTTTGAAAAAAAAACCCCAAAAGCTCCTTTGTTGGGCTACCTCTGACCGTCTACATTTTACTGGGTGCCTGGTTGGAGTTTTGGTGCATCACTATTGCATTGCTAGGCCTGTTTGCGGCCTTCCTTCCTTTTTTTTCTGCCTCGAGTTAGCGTTACAATTCCGCTCTCTGCGTGAAAGTGTACGCATATAATTCCATAATTATTTACAGTGGTCTGTGTCTGCTCTATTCGTAATCCACCATGCTGAGGGGTAGGGGTAGGGGTCGAGGATGTGGACACGGGTGAGGATGCGGAGTTCCAAGTGAGGGTGTCGGCACACGCCGAGTTCCTGGTCCAGGTGTATCCCAGCCAGCTGCTGCGGGATTAGGAGATAGGCAAGTTTCTGGGGTCCCCAGCTTCATATCACAATTTATGGGTCCACGTGGTAGACCTTTATTGCAAACAGAGCAGTGTGAGCAGGTCCTGTCGTCGATGCCAGAAAATGCATCCAGCAATGTATCGGGCACCCAGTCTTCTACGCAGTCCACTGCTGAAACTCTGAATCCTCTGGCTGCTGCTCCTCCTTCCTCACACCCTATACTGCTGTTGCAAAAATGGTACTGGGGTCTGCCTATTCTTCCACTACAAATGTTGATGAAGTAGTGGAAACAGCAGATCAAGGTGCAAAGCAATGAAGTTTCTTTATTTCTTTCCTCCCAGACAGAAAAAACAGGACGTTTCGACTGCAAGAGTCTTTGTCAAGTATGGACAACAAGTGAATAACATACAAATATATAATGTGTCTAATATCACATTCAACCAATCACAATAGATCACATGATAAAATTCACCTGCATTCATTGATGTCATTATGGCACACACATGTTGCAAAGTTTGTAGCTATGGTGAAGCGTTGTAGCAACGCTGATAGATTCCAGCCAATAGGAGCTCTGCATAACAAGTTTCCATGGCGATACAGCCACAAGAGGAAGTGAAAGGTTGCTACAATGCAGTGTCTTGGGCTTGTAATGCCACCTCCTCCTCCTGCTTGGGGTCAGGGGATCAGCACTGGGCATCATGTATTTTCTCCCGTGTTACCACAGTTATCTGAGACGCTGGTTTGGGCCAAAAAAGAGGGGCGTTACTGCATTGATGAGACCTTCACAGCTGTACTAGCATCGGAGTCTGCTCTATGCCCACGATTGCTGAGGGTGTGTGCTGAGGCCTATGTACTCAGCACAGTGAAAGTCTGGCATGTTTGGGCACTATCATTTCTTCATGTTTATTACTGTCTTTGGGTTCCTTCAAGTCGCTAACGCTGTGGGTGCACAAAGACTTCCCATAGCGGTGATTTACCTGTCTGGCACAAAGTCACTGACTGACTTGGGTAGGGTGCATAGTGCAGATGGCTTTCCCCTTGCGGTGTGGATAGAGCTATCCGACACCTAGATAGAATGAATAATGTGTGGGCACATGGACTTCCCATTGCTATGTCAGTCGCTGCACCTTGGGTCTCACAAGGTATTTGCTGGGACCGAGCCTGGCCAAGGGCCCGCTCACATCCTTTCAACACCGGCTACAGCGGGTCCTGGTCATGGTTTCTTGGCCTTGTAAGGCCACCTCCTCCTCCTGCTTGGGTTAGGTGATCAGCAATGCGCATCATGTATTTTCTCTTGTGTTACCACAGTTATCTGAGAAACTTGTTTGGGCCAAAGGAGAGGAGCGTAACTGCATTAATGTTACAGGGGTCTGCCTATACTTCAGCTGCAGAAATGTTACAGGGGTCTGTCTATACTTCAGCTGCAGAAATGTTACCGGGGGCTGCCTATACTTCAGCTGCAGAAATGTTACAGGGGTCTGTCTATACTGCTGCTGCACAAATGTTACAGGGGTCTGCCTGTACTGCTGCTACACAAATGTTACTGGGGTCTGTCTATGCTGTCACTACTGAAATGTTACTTAGGTCTCCCTAGACTTCTGCAACATAACTGTTACTGGGGTCAGCTTATACCTTTGCTACAGGAATATTACAGGGGTCTGTGCATACTATGGGTGCACTAAGTTTTCCCATCGCGGTGTTCTACCTATCTGGCCCCAAAAAAACACTGACTGACTAGGGCATGGAGTGTGGGCCGAAGTCAACATGTATTTTCTCTTACGTTACCACAGCTATCCGGGGCACTGCAATGGGATTTCTTTATGTACCTTCTCTGGGTTCCTGGGACCCACCCATGCTGTGGGTGCACACAGACTTCCCAGAGTGGAGTTGTACCTGCCTGGCACTTTAAAAAAAAACCCAGACTGACTAGGGCATGGAGTGTGGGCTGAAGCCAACATGCATTTTCTCTCACGCTACCACAGCTATCCGGGGTAATGCATTGGAACAAATAAGAGGAGCGATACAGCGCTAATGAGACGTTCACAGCTACGCTAGCATCGGAGTCCGCTCTATGCCCGCGATTGCTGAGGGTTTGTGCAGAGGCCTATGTCCTGGGCGCAGTGAAAATCTGCCATGTTTGGGCACTCTGATTTCTTTATGTGTACTGTCTTTAAGTTCCTTGGGCCCACCCATGCTGTGGGTGCACACAGACTTCCCATAGAGGTGTTTTACCTGTCTGTCCTCAAAAGACTGACAGACTCGGGTAGGGTGCAGAATGCAGATGGTTTACCCCTTGCGTTGTCGATGAGGTATCCGACAACCAAACAGAATAAGAAGTGTGTGGACACATAGATTCTCCATTGCTATGTCACTCGCAGCACCTTGGGCCACACAAGGTGTTTATTGGGACCGAGCCTGGCCAAGGGCCTGCTCACATCCTTTCAGCACAGGCTACAGCGGGTCCTGGTCATGGTTTCAGGGCCTTGTGAGGCCACCTCCTTCTCCTGCTTGGGGTCAGGGGGTCAGCATTGCGCATCATGTATTTTCTCTCATGTTACCACAGTTATCTAAGAAACTCGTTTGGGCCACAGGAGAGGAGCATAACTGCATTAATGAGACCTTCACAGGTGTACTAGCATCGAAGTCCGCTTCCTGCCTACGATTGCTGAAGCTCTTGGCCGAGGCCTATGTCCCGGGGGAACTGCAACGGCGCCAGGTTGGGCCTGTGGAACTTTTTCCTAGCTAATCCAGTCTCTGGAGCGGTGAAAGAAAACTTAATGGGTTTATTGAGACCTTCACAGGTGTACTAGTATCGAAGTCTGCTTCCTGCCTACGATTGCTGAAGCTGTTGGCTGAGGCCTATGTCCCGGGGGAGCTGCAACGACGCCAGGTTGGGCCTGTGGAACCTTTTCCTGGCTAATGCAGTCTTTGGAGCAGTGAAAGAAAATGTAACGGATTTACTGAGACTTTCACAGGTGTACTACCATCGAAGTCCGTTTCCTGCCTACGATTGCTGAAGCTGTTGACCGAGGCCTATGTCCCGGGGGAACTGCAATGGCGCCAGGTTGGGCCTGTGAAACTTTTTCCTGGCTAATGCAGTCTTTGGAGCGGTGAAAGAAAACGTAAAGGATTTACTGGGACCTTCACAGGTGTTCTAGCATCGAAGTCCTCTTCCTGCCTACGATTGCTGAAGCTCTTGGCTGAGGCTTATGTCCCGGGGGAACTGCAACGGCGCCAGGTTGGGCCTGTGGAACTTTTTCCTGGCTAATCCAGTGTTTGGAGTGGTGAAAGAAAACTTAATAGATTTACTGAGACCTTCACAGGTGTACTAGCATCGAAGTCTGCTTCCTGCCTACGATTGCTGAAGCTGTTGACTGAGGCCTATGTCCTGGGGGAGCTGCAACGACGCCAGGTTGGGCCTGTGGAACTTTTTCCTGGCTAATGCAGTCTTTGGAGCAGTGAAAGAAAATGTAACGGATTTACTGAGACCTTCACAGGTGTACTACCATCGAAGTCCGCTTCCTGCCTACGTTTGCTGAAGCTGTTGACTGAGGCCTATGTCCCGGGGGAACTGCAACGGCGCCAGGTTGGGCCTGTGAAACTTTTTCCTGGCTAATGCAGTCTTTGGAGCAGTGAAAGAAAAAGTAAAGGATTTACTGAGACCTTCACAGGTGTACTAGCATCGAAGTCCTCTTCCTGCCTTCGATTGCTGAAGCTCTTGGCCGAGGCTTATGTCCCGGGGGAACTGCAACGGTGCCAGGTTGGGCCTCTGGAACTTTTTCCTGGCTAATGCAGTCTTTGGAGCGGTGGAAAAAAACGTAAGTGATTTAATGAGACTTTCACAGGTGTACTAGCATTGAAGTCCGCTTCATGCCTACGATTGCTGAAGCTGTTGGCCGAGGCCTATGTCCCGGGGGAGCTGCAACAACGCCAGGTTGAGCCTGTGGAACTTTTTCCTGGCTAATGCAGTCTTTGGAGCAGTGAAAGAAAACGTAACGGATTTACTGAGACCTTCACAGGTGTACTAGCATCGGAGTCCTCTTCCTGCCTACGATTGCTGAAGCTCTTGGCCGAGGCTTATGTCCCGGGGGAACTGCAACGGCGCCAGGTTGGGCCTCTGGAACTTTTTCCTGGCTAATCCAGTCTTTGGAGCGGTGGAAGAAAACGTAAGTGATTAAATGAGACCTTCACAGGTGTACTAGCATTGAAGTCCGCTTCATGCCTACGATTGCTGAAGCTGTGGCGTGAGGCCTATGTCATCGGCGCAGTGTAAGTCTGCCATGTTTGGCCACTCTGATTTCTTTATTGTTCATGTCTTGGGTTGTGTTGAACCCACTATGCTGTTGCTGCACACAGACTTCCCATCACGGTGTTTGACCTGTCTGGCACAAAGACACTGACTGAGTTGGGTAGGGGGCAGAGTGCAGATGGCTTTCCCCTTGCGGTGTCGATTGAGCTATCTGACACCTAGACAGAATGAATACTGTGTGGGCACATGGATTCCCCATAGCTATGTAACTCATGCCCACGTTTGCAGCTCCTGACGGAGGTTGGCACTTTATTGGAATGAAGATCGAACGTCAATTTCTCATCGATTCTCTACAGCATTGTGGGAAATCGACCCGCCCCTTTTAAAGAGGGTCGCTACCTGGCCTTGCCAATCCTCTGCAGTGTGTGTCTCCGGTTCCTCCTCATGGCAGACGCACTTATAAATAGACATGAGGGTGGTGGGGCTATGCAGCCAGCGTGTGGCATGAGGGCAGCTGAAGGCTGCGCAGGGACACTTTTGTGTGCGCTGCAGACGCAGAGTCGTGCCGGAAGGGGGGTTGGGCAGCATGTAACCCAGGAGAAGAGTCAGCGGTGTGTCCCGCAGACAGTGCTTGTGCTTGGTTGGAGGTAGTGTGGTGCTTAGCTAAGGTGTGCCTTGCTAATGAGGGTTTGTCCAAAGTAAAAATTGTTAGGGGGGGGGCCTCACTCTTGCCACTATTGTGGCTTAATAGTGGGACCTGGGAACCTGAGATGCAGCCCAGCATGTTGCCCCTCACCTGCCCTATCCATATCTGTGTCGTTTCCATCACTTTCGTACGTTTTGAAGATTTGCACAAATGAAAACCTTAGAGCATCGGCGATATACAAAAATGCTCGAGTTGCCCATTGACTTCAATGGGGTTTGTTACTCGAAACGAACCCTCGAACATCGCGGAAAGTTCGACTCGAGCAACGAGCACCCGAGCATTTTGGTGCTCGCTCATCTCTAATTACAACCCATCATAGAAGATACAAAAATATAGACATTCATTATACAAAACATTTCTTCCTTGATGCACAGCCAAGACTTGTTCTAAGTAAAGGTATTGTAATATTTCATAACAAATGACATTATCTACCTGCCAAAATCACACTATTCTGCACATAGTTGTGTAATTCTATTTAAAAAACTCCTACTTGTCATAACACAATAGCTGGTCTATAGAGAAATAAACGTCAGCACGGTTAATTAATCCTTTCAGAATACTCCCTGTGTGACAAGAGCCAATATCACTGAGAACAATCACACATTGCTCTACTGGCTAACACAGTATCAAACCTTTTTTTCGTAAGAGCCAATCAGAAATAGTGGTTTACTGTTTACATGATAACAAGGTTCATATCTTCAGTCCAAATTATTGAAGTTGCATTGGAGACAACAGAGGTTTCTGCAAATCATCAATAATCATTGCAAAGTTCTCCTTCACTTTCAAACATCAAAACAAAGTAAGTGGAATACATTTTATAGGATTGTTACTTTAATCTGTTTTTCTAAGTATTACAAATGCACAATAAAATCACCATATTTATATCAGAGGAAGTCTTTGTTCTCCTATACTTTGCAGGTGACACATACTATTTCATGGTACTGTTGGGTTGTCAGAAGATGTCATGATGTCTATGTAATGTTGGGTTGTCAGAAGATGTCATGATGTCAATATATTGTTGGGTTGTCAGAAGATGTCATGACTCATGATGTCTTTTTAATGTTTTGTTGTTGGAAGATGTCATGATGGCTTCTGCTGATCCGGATTTAATATCATGATGATAATTTTTACCCTTTATTGTTCTAAATCAGGACATAGAAATATTTAGGAGGGCTCGTTTAGGGGTGTAATCTGTGTGGTGAGACAGGGCAAATGACATGACTCTGTTAAAAGGGGCATCACTGATATCTTGTCATCTAGATCTTGTGACCAGCAAGAATAATAAAATATTGGAATATAATTTAAACACGGTATAGTGCCAGCAGCATTGTATTGCATTGGTAATAAGTAACTGTATAGAAGTGTTAGTTGTTCAACATTTAGCACTGTTATTTGGGCACCATACAGTGTCAATTAGCCACCAACTACAAGCTACTTGCACCTTAATATACAGCCCACAGTCCATAGCTAGAGGTTTTTATTAATACAATTAACTAAGAGATGAGTATACTTGGCATATCTTAAGGGCCACTAAAAAATATTCAAATGAATGCATTAAACAAACATAGTAGGTGAGAATATGCTGTCACGTCCAGGTAGTCATGTAGTAGTGGGATTTTATGGTGCTGAAGAACATACTTTTTGTTTGAGTAAAATATGCACTTACTGTTTTAAAGCTGCTAATTAACAACTGGTAAAGGGGGCACTCATCCTTTATTTTATAAAAACAAAGTAACGTGTTGATACTATCATAGATAGCAACTGGAAAGAGTATGTTGAGGGATTACATTGATCTTAACTCCATAATACTGTGAGTGTTTTCAACTTTAAGGACCAAGCAAGTTTTGTATTCTTTGTTGCATTTCAAGAGCTGTAACTCTGCCTTGTAGCACTGAGGTTCTAGATTCATGTCTGATTGTGGACAACATCTGCATGTATGTTATCTTTGTGTTTATTATTCTTGTTCTTCATTTTCTCTTCCTCTAGAGAAGGTAAAGAAAGAGGTCTAGTGGCTCAGTTGTTAGCACTGCTGCCTTGCAGTGAAGGAGTTCTAATTTGTCCAAGGGCAACATCTAGGTGGTGTTTTTATGTCCTTGTTGTGTTTATTTTTTCTGTCCTTCTCCTACTTTGAAGGAGATAGGACAAATGTGGTGGCTTTTTGTTAGCATTGCTGCAATGCTGGAGTTGTAGGTTCAAATCTGTCCAAAGGCAACATCTGAATGATCGCGCGGCTTGCAAATGCCATGCAATGTTTTTAAGGTTTCATTGAAATCAATGGCCAATGAGTTCAGGGGAACATGAAAAAATAGGACATACAGTGATTTCCTTTTCCTTGCAACATCGCCGCGAGGGAAAACAACGCTCATGTGTATGACTCCATTCAAAAGAATGTAGTTCATGTTCGTGCGAGTTTTGTGCGTCACACACCACAAAAACTCACGTGAGTTTCGCTGTCCTGTGTATGTAGCCTAACAGAAAATAGAAAAGGAGAAAGGTGACAGACGCAGCAGAATCAGGCTGTAGAGTTTCTCAATACGACAATAAAATTTCTCAAGATTCTACAATATTTGACAACCGGCGGCGTCACCATCTGTGATGACATTCTGTTTTGCAAGAAGCTGGCTGGCGAATGGCTTTTGTAATCCCTTAAACAAATAGTTACAGTTATTTTTGGATGCTTCTGATAAAGAAACAGAACTCAGAAAGTACATGATATGTACAATGTGTAGTTATCAGGTGAGAAAAGAGTCCTCAAACATGACAAGATGCCAAGTTGGGAAATACTGCAACTGATAACATTTCTTTAGCAGTAGAAATAAGATGGCAGCATCAGATGGTGCATAGAAAATCAAAAGTGTGCACTACATTTGGGACTAGAGATGAGCGAGCACCAAAATGCTCGGGTGCTCGTTACTCGGGACGAACTTTTCGCGATGCTCGAGGGTTCATTTCGAGTAACGAACCCCATTGAAGTCAATGGGCGACCCGAGCATTTTTGTATTTCGCCGATGCTCGCTAAGGTTTCCTTGTGTGAAAATCTGGGCAATTCAAGAAAGTGATGGGAACGACACAGCAACGGATAGGGCAGGCAAGGGGCTACATGTTGGGCTGCATCTCAAGTTCACAGGTCCCACTATTAAGCCACAATAACGGCAAGAGTGGGGCCCCCCCCTCCCAACAACTTTTACTTCTGAAAAGCCCTCATTAGCATGGAATACCTTTGCTAAGCACCACACTACCTCCAACAAAGCACAATCACTGCCTGCATGACACTCCACTGCCACTTCTCCTGGGTTACATGCTGCCCAACCGCCCCCCCTCCCCCCCACAGCGCACACCAAAGTGTCCCTGCGCAGCCTTCAGCTGCCCTCATGCCACACCGCCCTCATGTCTATTTAGAAGTGCGTCTGCCATGAGGAGGAACCGCAGGCACACACTGCAGAGGGTTGGCACGGCTAGGCAGCGACCCTCTTTAAAAGGGGCGGGGCGATAGCCCACAATGCTGTACAGAAGCAATGAGAAATAGAATCCTGTGCCACCGCCATCAGGAGCTGCACACGTGGGCATAGCAATGGGGAACCTATGTGCCACACACTATTCATTCTGTCAAGGTGTCTCTGCATGCCCCAGTCAGACCTGGCTTTTTAATTCATAGACACAGGCAGGTACAACTCCCTATTGTGAAGTTCCTGTCGACCGACAGCATGGGTGGCTCCCTGGAACCCACCGGCGATACACAAAAATATCCCATTGCATTGCCCAACACAGCTGAGGTAGTAATGTCGTGCTTAATGCAGGTGGGCTTCGGCCCACACTGCATGCCCCAGTCAGACTGGGGTTCTTTACAAGTGGAAACAGATGCATTTATAATTCCCTGTGGACCCACAGCATGGGTTGGTGCCAGGAAGCCACTGGCGGTACATAGAAATATCCCATTGCATTGCCCAACACAGCTGAGGTAGTAATGTCGTGCTTAATGCAGGTGGGCTTCGGCCCACACTGCATGCCCCAGTCAGACTGGGGTTCTTTACAAGTGGACACATGCAGTTACAACTCCGTGTGGACCCACAGCATGGGTGGGTGCCAGGAAGCCACCGGCGGTACATAAATATATCCCATTGCATTGCCCATCACAGCTGAGGTAATGTCATGTTTAATGCAAGTGGGCTTCGGCCCACACTGCATGCCCCAGTCAGACTGGGGCTCTTTAGAAGTGGACACATGTAGTTACAACTCCGTGTGGACCCACGGCATGGGTGGCTCCCTGGAACCCACCGGCGGTACATAAATATATCCCATTGCAGTGCCCAACACAGCTGATGTAACGTCAGCTGTAATGCAGGTGGGCAAAAAATTAATTGGATTACACTGTAGGCGAGGGCCCACAAAAATTGGTGTACCAACAGTACTAATGTACCTCAGAAAAATTGCCCATGCCCAACCAAGAGGGCAGGTGAAACCTATTAATCGCTTTGGTTAATGTGGCTTAAGTGGTAACTAGGCCTGGAGGCAGCCCAGTTTAACGAAAAATTGGTTCAAGTTAAAGTTTCAACGCTTTTAAGAGCATTGAAACGTATAAAAATTGTTTAGAAAAATTATATGAGTGAGCCTTGTGGCCCTAAGAAAAATTGCCCGTTCGGCGTGATTACGTGAGGTTTCAGGAGGAGGAGCAGGAGGAGGAGGAGGAATATTATACACAGATTGATGAAGCAGAAATGTCCCCGTTTTGGATGGTGAGAGAGAACGATGCTTCCATCCGCGGGTGCATAATACGTATTGCTTAGGTATCGCTGCTGTCCGCTGGTGCAGAAGAGAAGTCTGGGGAAATCCAGGCTTTGTTCATCTTGATGAGTGTAAGCCTGTCGGCACTGTCGGTTGACAGGTGGGTACGCTTATCCGTGATGATTCCCCCAGCCACACTAAACACACTCTCTGACAAGACGCTAGCCGCAGGACAAGCAAGCACCTCCAGGGCATACAGCGCGAGTTCAGGCCATGTGTCCAGCTTCGACACCCAGTAGTTGTAGGGGGCAGAGGCGTCACGGAGGACGGTCGTGCGATCGGCTACGTACTCCCTCACCATCCTTTTACAGTGCTCCCGCCGACTCAGCCTTGACTGGGGAGCGGTGACACAGTCTTGCTGGGGAGCCAGAAAGCTGGCAAAGGCCTTGGAGAATGTTCCCCTGCCTGCGCTGTACATGCTGCATGATCTCTGCGCCTCCCCTGCTACCTGGCCCTCGGAACTGCACCTTCTGCCACTAGCGCTGTCGGATGGGAAGTTTACCATCAGTTTGTCCACCAGCGCCCTGTTGTATTGCATCATTCTCGAACCCCTTTCCTCTTCGGGAATGAGAGTGCAAAGGCTCTCCTTATACCGTGGGTCGAGCAGTGTGTACACCCAGTAATCCGTTGTGGCCAGAATGCGTGTAACGCGAGGGTCACGAGAAAGGCATCCTAACATGAAGTCAGCCATGTGTGCCAGGGTACCTGTACGCAACACATGGCTGTCTTCACTAGGAAGATCACTTTCAGGATCCTCCTCCTCCTCCTCTTCCTCCTCCTCAGGCCATACACGCTGAAAGGATGACAGGCAAGCAGCATGGGTACCGTCAGCAGTGGGCCAAGCTGTCTCTTCCCCCTCCTCCTCATCCTCCTCATGCTCCTCCTCCTCCTCCTGAACGCGCTGAGATATAGACAGGAGGGTGCTCTGACTATCCAGCGACATACTGTCTTCCCCCGGCTCTGTTTCCGAGCGCAAAGCGTCTGCCTTTATGCTTTGCAGGGAACTTCTCAAGATGCATAGCAGAGGAATGGTGACGCTAATGATTGCAGCATCGCCGCTCACCACCTGGGTAGACTCCTCAAATTTTCCAAGGACCTGGCAGATGGCTGGCAACCAGGGCCACTCTTCTGTAAATAATTGAGGAGGCTGACTCACACTGCGCCGCGCAAGTTGGAGTTGGTATTCCACTATAGCTGTACGCTGCTCATAGAGTCTGGCCAACATGTGGAGCATAGAGTTCCACTGTGTGGGCACGTCGCACAGCAGTCGGTGCACTGGCAGATTAAACCGATGTTGCAGTGTCCGCAGGGTGGCAGCGTGCGTGTGGGATTTGCAGAAATGTGCGCAGAGCTGGCGCACCTTTCCGAGCAGGTATGACAAGTGGGGGTAGCTTTTCAGAAAGCGCTGAACCACCAAATTAAACACATGGGCCAGGCATGGCACGTGCGTGATGCTGCCGAGCTGCAGAGCCGCCACCAGCTTACGGCCGTTGTCACACACGACCATGCCCGGTTGGAGGCTCAGCGGCGCAAGCCAGCGGTCGGTCTGCTCTGTCAGACCCTGCAGCAGTTCGTGGGCCGTGTGCCTCTTCTCTCCTAAGCTGAGTAGTTTCAGCACGGCCTGCTAACGCTTGCCCACCGCTGTGCTGCCACGCCGCGTTACACTGACTGCTGGCGACGTGCTGCTGACACATCTTGATTGCGAGACAGAGGTTGCGTTGGAGGAGGAGGAGGAGGAAGGTGCTTTAGTGGAGGAAGCATACACCGCCGCAGATACCACCACCGAGCTGTGGCCCGCAATTCTGGGGGTGGGTAGGACGTGAGCGGTCCCAGGCTCTGACTCTGTCCCAGCCTCCACTAAATTCACCCAATGTGCCGTCAGGGAGATATAGTGGCCCTGCCCGCCTGTGCTTGTCCACGTGTCTGTTGTTAAGTGGACCTTGGCAGTAACCGCGTTGGTGAGGGCGCGTACAATGTTGCGGGAGACGTGGTCGTGCAGGCCTGGGACGGCACATCGGGAAAAGTAGTGGCGACTGGGAACTGAGTAGCGCGGGGCCGCCGCCGCCATCATGCTTTTGAAACCCTTCGTTTCCACAAGCCTATATGGCAGCATGTCTAGGCTGATCAATTTTGCAATGTGCACGTTTAACGCTTGAGCGTGCGGGTGCGTGGCGTCGTACTTGCGCTTGCGCTCAAACTGTGGTGCTAGCGACGTCTGGACTCTACGCTGAGAGACATTGCTGGATGGGGCCGAGGACAGCGGAGGTGAGGGTGTGGGTGCAGGCCAGGAGAGGGTAGTGCCTGTGTCCTCAGAGGGGGGTTGGATCTCAGTGGCAGGTTGGGGCACAGGGGGAGAGGCAGTGGTGCAAACCGGAGGCGGTGAACGGGCATCGTCCCACCTTGTGGGGTGCTTGGCCATCATATGCCTGCGCATGCTGTTGGTGGTGCCTCCCCAGCTGATCTTGGCGCGACAAAGGTTGCACACCACTGTTCGTCGGTCGTCAGGCGTCTCTGTGAAAAACTGCCACACCGTAAAGCACCTTGACCTGTGCAGGGTGGCATGGCACGAGGGGGCGCTTTGGGAAACAGTTGGTGGATTATTCGGTCTGGCCCTGCCTCTACCCCTGGCCACCACACTGGCTCGGCCTGTGCCCACACCCTGACTTGGGCCTTCGCGTCCTCGCCCGCGTCCACGTCCTATAGGCCTACCCCTACCCCTCAGCATGGTGTATTACCAGTGATTTGATTTCCCAGGCAGGAAAGAAAGTGGCGCAAGCCTGCAGCCAAAATACAATTTTTTCCCTTGTTTTTCAAAGGACAAGCCACACTGCGTGTATTCAATGAATACTACTAAGTTTAATAACTGTGTTGCGGCCCTGCAAAAGTGTCACAGAACTTTACTGTTGCAGAGTTATTAACTGTGGCAGAGCAGGTATTTCCCAGGCAGGAAAGAAATTGGCGCAAGGCTGCACTCAACCGTAGCTGGTTGCGTCTGATTTTTTTACGTTCTCCACGCAGCACACACGTACCCAGAGCCCTTAGGACTGACAGAGGCAGGGCAAATATACTTTTTTCCCTTTTGTTTAAAAGGAAAGGCCCACTGTGCCTATTCAATGACTAATATAACTGTGTTGCGGCCCTGCAAAAGTGTCACAGAACTTTACTGTTGCAGAGTTATTAACTGTGGCAGAGCAGGTATTTCCCAGGCAGGAAAGAAATTGGCGCAAGGCTGCACTCAACCGTAGCTGGTTGCGTCTGATTTTTTTACGTTCTCCACGCAGCACACACGTACCCAGAGCCCTTAGGACTGACAGAGGCAGGGCAAATATAATTTTTTCCCTTTTGTTTAAAAGGAAAGGCCCACTGTGCCTATTCAATGACTAATAACTGTGTTGTGGCCCTGCCTACACAATTCTGTGCCTGTAGTATCAATGCAGGGTGCAATGCTCTGCACCGCCGATTTTGAGAAAAAAAAAAAAAAGCAACACAGCTAAGAGCAGCCTGCACAGTACTCCACACAGTTAAATTTGGCCCTAGAAAGGACCGTTGAGGTTCTTGAAGGCTGCACTCACTCCTAACACTCTCCCTGCCTAAGCACCACTTCTGTCCCTAATGCCGGGTGCAATGCTCTGCACTGCCGATTTTGAGAAAAAAATAAAAAATTCTCCACTGCTAACAGCAGCCTGCACACACGTACATGTGGCCCTAAGAAGGACCGTTGGGGTTCTTGAAGCCTACACTCACTACAAACACTCTCCCTACAGCAACTCCAATAGAACAGCACTTTCCCTCAGCTAACTCACAAGGCATGTGTGGCGAGCCGCGGGAGGGGCCGACTTTTATACTCGGATGACATCTGATCGCCCCAGCCACTCACAGCAGGGGGGTGGTATAGGGCTTGAACGTCACAGGGGGAAGTTGTAATGCCTTCCCTGTCTGTCAATTGGCCAGAAAAGCGCGCTAACGTCTCAGAGAGGAAACTGAAAGTAACCGGAACACCGCGTGGTACTCGTTACGAGTAACGAGCATCCCGAACACCCTAATATTCGCACGAATATCAAGCTCGGACGAGTACGTTCGCTCATCTCTATTTGGGACCCATAATGGATGGCTGTTGCATCATAGGTTTGTCCCACCCTTACTGGGCTATAAGTGCTGCTGGTGTGATATACGCTTCTCTGGATAACATTTCTTTAAGAGGCGTTCTGGGGTATTTGGTCATATGCTGTACAATATTCATAGATGTCTGTGAGACAAATGTATGCAAAAAGTATCTTCTAAATTCCTTTCAATTAAAAAACTGGAGTTGGAGAGCTTTCCATAGCAGGATGGCACTGTAGAAAAGTTTAGGCTAGGGCTACATGGTGACTTTGACCATAACACGGATCACAGTATAGCCTTGCAATATAGCAATGTAATAAAATTCAATACAATGGCATGGCAAGTCACAAGTGGCCACGGCAGATTGTAAAACATCCACCAAGATTTGACTGTTTTTGCAATCAACTGTTTGCTGTTGTGGCAACTTGTAAGATGCGATGTGCCTTCATCAACTTCTATTGCATTGACAGACCACAGGACTACACTTGGTCATGCAACCCATGTTGCAGTAAAAGTCACCATGTAGCCTGTGATGAATTGGGGGTATTGAGCTCACGGCATAAAAGGACGTCCAGATCTGGATTTTAGTATAGACTGCTATTCCAGCATTTATTTGCAGAGAATGAGCAGCAAATCAGCGAGTTGTTTCACTGTTGTTAAGCATCATTGTGTACATGCACTGAAAACAATGGCTGGCTACTAACTAACATAGGACTCGCACCGATCTCTCACACAGGTCTATTGCCTTAACAGAGCACAATGTCCACTAATCTTACATCCATCCAGGGTGTCAATCTTGGGGCTGTCCATCCGCATCAGATTTGGGGCTCTCCAATTGTCAGCAGGTGCTCCACAGTGGGCCAAGTCTTGGTCTACACTGGACTAGCAATGGACTGGCAAAGGGACACAGCAGTCAGCAACACCGCTTCTGTGTACAACTGTCAGGCAATTATGCATCCAAGAATCGTACCGTATAAGGCCTCATGTCCACGGGCGGGTTGGATTTCGACCCTGCCCGTGGCCGGCAAATTTGCTTACCTGTCCAGGTCTTTTTATTCTGTACTGTGGATGCGTGCGGAAACGCCGGCAGGTGCCCTGGCGCATATGCGTAGTAAAGTATTTTTATTCTAAACTCCTGCTTTCCAGCAAAATCCTTAGCACGTCCACAATGTCAATTCCAGACGGGCCACGGATCGGTCAGCTTCCATTGACTACAGCAAAATGGAGCATGCTGCGATTCGTTTTCCACAGAAAAAGGTCCGCAAAAGAAATCTGCATGCTTTAATTCAGCTATGGATGCCCATCCTTCCCTGTGGGCGGCTTGAATTGCAAATTAAATCCGCCCATGGACATTGGGCCTAAAGGTGCCTTTAGGGCTTGACTTTCTATAATCCCTTGATTGGTAAAATTATTCTCATCAGTGTAATCTCTTTTGATTAAATCTACAAGAACCAAGATAGTAAAGAAGGCTCTTACGCACCATCTACACGCAATGGACATCGCTCAAAATGTGTTCAAGCAATGTCTTTTAAGCGATCATCGTTGTGTGTAAATCCAACCATAGTTTGCCTTTCTGCTGATTTTTAGCTTAGCATAAAAACTATTGTTTGGCCAGCCAGCTGATAACAGGGACCTCACGCTGTGATTCTCCATGGGAGCACTAATAACATTGTTTTCAGCTGCTGTCCCAAAGGGAGAACAATGGAGCTGCATGCAGATAACAGGCCGCCTGCTGTTATCTGCATACAGGGAAGAGAGGCTCATTTACATGCAAATTAAGCTAATAAGCTACTAATGGGCATTAGTGCCCATTAATAGTATATGCAAAATGATCGATCAAACTGTCATTCAAGCTATCTTTTGAACGAATTTTGAGTGATCATCTTTGTCTGTAAATTGGGCTTTACTGAGTCACACTTCTATTTATTAAAGATTAGATTAATCCATTTGTGCTGGCCAATACGCCTTTTTACAGCAGTTATTAATGGGCTTTAAATCTGCAAATACACCTTCTTAAAGGCTGTGGTTTGGTTGACTACTGATAGCCAGGCTCCTGTGTTAACTACCAGAAACCTCAGATCCTGGAAATGTAACCTCTTACATGCCACAATCAATAGCAACTGCAGCATATGAGCAAATTAAGAGGGAGGGGGGCTCCTTCTGTCACCCATTGACAGCCTGCAATAACGATCTCAAGGTACCAATGGTTTCTCCATATCTACCATGTAACTCCACCTCACGCAGCATTTAATAGGCTGCTTTCATAGGCATGGTAGAATGCACTATATGAGAAATGCAGTGTAGTATCCTAGCAAAGTGACAATGGCATTTTCAAGTCATCTTGAGGGACTAACAATAGTGTCCAAAAATTTCAAAAAAGTTTTTAAAGAATGCAGGTTAAAAAAAATACGCATTTATTTCCCACAAAACCCTTTTTGAATGGATAAAATACCAGTTTTTTAAGCAGTTCATAATAGGTATTACTAAATTTGTAATGTCCCCAACAATTAAAACATTTTATTTATCTTATTTGGTGAACGCCATAAAAAGTAATGCCAGAATTGCTATTTTTCTTTTGTTTGCCTCCCACAAAATGTACTAAAAAGCAATCCAAAAGTCACATGTACCTTAAAATGGTGGCAATAAAAAGCACAAGTCTTCCTGCAAATAACAAGCCCCACAGAGCTCTGTTCCTGGAAAAATAACAATGTTCTGGGTCTATAATGTGGCGATGCAGAGTCAGTGGAATTTTTGTGCTAAAGTAGTAATAAATAAATAAAAATCTCTATAAACTTGGTATTGTAATAGCTGTGATGATCCAGATAAGAAAGTTATCAGGTTGTTTTTACCATCTCTCCTTGTAATAAAAGTTATCTAATACATTGTATGTACCCCAGAGTATAACTTAGGCCGCCTGCACACGGCCGGAATCCACGATAGTCACCTCCGCGGCATTCCGCATCCATTAGCAAGAATAGAACATTCTTATGTCCCTCCCTTTGGTTTTAGCAGTGAAATCACCACCTGATTTGTGTTGTCAGAGTATTTACATTGCAGCGTTTAATAACAGCCTGAAATGTTGGACATAATTTTAACAATCGGCTGGTTAATTTGTCATAGGATTGGATCAGTGGAAACATTTGTAACAAATATGAAGATGTTTTAAAATGAAATGCTTTTGCTTATTAAAAAAAAAATACAACTTGTCCCACAAACAACAAGCCGTCATACGACTGTCAACCAGTTATGGTTCTTAATGAACGACTTGGTCCTTAAAGGAGATGTCTCGAGGAAGCAGTGAATTTTTTTTTTTGCCCAGTCCCCCTAATTAAACATACATTACTAATTACCCCTGTAAATGACTTTCCTAGCTGGTTTCTACTTACCGTTCCAGCGTTTCAGCAACTTATAAAACTTTTTCCCAAGATGGCCGCCAGCTCTTTTCGCATCGCTTGCTGTAGCCCGACGTGCGCGCTCCCGAGACGCTACCAGCTGTGTCTCCATGGCAACCAGACGCCCCGCAGCCGCCGACCGGACCCCTGGAGTGAACACGGCCGACCTGTCACCCACCGCCAGGCAGAAGGTAACCGGCGCAGCCCCCCCCCCCATCACAGCGGCAGCCCCCCCGTCCCAGCGACAGCCCCCCCCGGCCTAGCGCTAGTTCCCCCGGCGCAGCGACAGCCCCCCCCCCGGCCCAGCGCTAGTTCCCCCGGCCCAGCGACAGCCCCCCCCCGGCCCAGCGCTAGTTCCCCCGGCGCAGCGGCAGCCCCCCCCATCGCAGCGGCAGCCCCCCCCCCCCCCGCGCAGCGGCAGCCCCCCCCGGCCCATCACTTACCAGGACAGCTGGACGGCGGGACAGCTGGGCGGCTTCTCCGGACAGCTCGGCAGCTCTGCACCTTCCTCTAACAGAGGAAGGTACAGAATGGCCGCTCCAGCGCGCTCCCGAGCAGTGACAGCTCGTCTGCGCATGCGCAGAAGAGCTGTAGCGGGGAGCACACTGAAGCGGCTCGTGCTGAAAGGAGAAGACCGGACTGCGCAAGCGCGTCTAAAAAAGCAAGCTGCCAGCGAATTTAGACGGAACCATGGAGAGGAGGACGCTAGCAACGGAGCAGGTAAGTGGAATAACTTCTGTATGGCTCATATTTAATGCACGATGTATATTACAAAGTGCATTAATATGGCCATACGGAAGTGTATAACCCCACTTGGTTTCGCGAGACCACCCCTTTAAGGCAAAAAATGCATGTAGTATTTAGATATTTATCCAGTGTTGATGAATCTGAAAATACAAAACCTGGCATTCACTTCGCTGTCCCCTCAGCTCTATTTTTAATATCTTCACACTAAGGGCTCCCACCCACTAGCGTTTTTTTACTGCGAAATTCGCAGCGTTTTTTTTTTTCTGCAGGGGTCTTTGGGCTATGGGAGTTGTAAAGCTAAAATCGCGATTTTAGCTTTACAAGTCCCATAGACCCCCTGTAGAAAAAAAAAACGTGCGAATTTCGCAGTGAAAAAAAAACGCTAGTGCGTGGGAGCCCTTAGAGCGGTCACACACTGGCGTATTTGTGTGCATATCTGCAGCCGTAAAATCTGCGCCTGCAATATGCAGCTAATAAAACCCAATGATTTTAAAGGGTTCCTTCACATGTTTTTTTTTTCCCATGCATATCAAGCGGAGGGAAAAAAACACAACATGCTCTATCTTGGTGTGCAATTCGCAGTGAAACCCTCCCGCCTGCTTGTCAGCTGACACACCTACAAAGTGAGCAGACCCACCCACAGAGCCACCAATGTGAGCGGTCCTGGCAGTGCAAAAAAAATGAGTAAAAAGCGCTATAACATGCAACCATGCACCCTGCATAGCGCAAATACATCATGAGATAGCGAGTGTTTATGTGCTTACGCCCATGTTCGGATTCCTTATGGAGCTTTTTACTAAACTTTACTGCACTGCCAGGACCACTCACATTGGCACGGTCCCGGCAGTAGCATGTTTGAGTAGGCAGGCAGGTGAGCTTTTCCGCGCAATTCTGTGAAGACAGGGGGTTTTGGTACATAATTGCGCACCAAAATATAGCATGTTGAGAAAATCACCACGTGAAGGGACCCTTTCAAATCAATGGGTTCTATTAGCTGCGCGTTCCACACGCAAATTTTGCTGCCGCAAATACAAACTCAAATTTGCCCATGTGCTGAAAATTTCTTAGTTCATAAAGGGTTAAAGTCAGGTAGGAGATGCTTGAGACAATTGAAGTATGAAGGAGACAAGTAATTGCTCCGGTGTTTCCTTGTTGACATTAATTACGAACGAATTACATTTCTTTCCACATTGGATTCCGCTGGAGCCGGTGGCAATGTTTTGCGTGTGCGTCCAATCATCCGTCATGTGTACAGACACAAACATGGAGAACAAAGCCTCCTCTGTGGTGACAACTGCTGCTCACCTGTATAATACCATGTGGTGAACATAACCGCCTGCAGCAGCTTTAATTTACCGTAAACAGTCAGTTTAAGCCTCCATCCCCGGAACGAGATTCGCAGCTTTAGGACAGAGTAATAACTTTTTAACCAATTTACAAACTGAAGTGATTTTTGGCACCTTTAAAGGACATAAAACGTTTCTTTTCATGCGTTAGTTATACAAATATCTTACACGCAATTTGAATAATTAAAGGGAAACATGCAGAAAAATTTGAAGAAAAACCTTTTTTACTGTATTTAAAACACTGCGGGCCTCATTTATCAAGACTGTCTTACAGTGAAACCGTCCTTGTTGCCCAACCAATCACAGCGCAGATTTCATTTTATCAGAGCAGTTTAAGAAGTAAAAGCTGTGCTGTGATTGGCTGGACAACAAGGATGGTCTTACTGTAACGAAAAGGATATAGAAAAAAACTAGTATGGAGGTGCAACCCTCTAAGCTACTAGAAGATGAAGATAAAGGTCCAATATGTGATGGTGAAAGCACTGCTTTTTTATTATTTCACAAAATAAAAACCAGCAATTGAAAACGCATTTCGGGGACGAACCCTTTCGTCAGTTCAGCTGGATAGGACAACAGAATGCCTGGGGGTGACACAATTCCAAAGGTGTTTTGGATGTGTCAGAGGTCCTGCATGTGCAGGGGGACAGGGGAGAAAAAACAGGGGAGAAAGAAGCGCTTTAGGTCTTACTGTAAGACAGTTTTGATAAATGAGGTCCAAAGTGTATAAACTAATGAATATTGTCAGATTTATATGGAGTAAAATACTTTCTTGAACACATCTACATTGCAGACGTTGTCAGGTCTGGGGGTTTCCGTACCCGCACTACCATTCCTATTACCCGGGCTGCGGGGGTGCAGCGTGGAGGAGCCCCAGTCTTGGTGACCTCCCCTGGCCGCTGTTATTCAGTACGCCGGCTCCGGGCACGCGATCCCGTGTGCAGGGGGCATGCGCCTAGTTAGCCGGGTTGCTGGGGACGCGACGGGTTACCGCCCTGCGTGGCGTCCCCGTTGCCATGACACCTGGGTGCACTTGCTCTGCACTCATTGCTGGATGTCTGCTATCTGCTCGGCACTCGCTACTTAGGTCTGGGTCCTGCTGCTGTAAGGCTCCCCACCCTAATCAGCTGCTGGGGCGGGAGTTCTGACAGCATTTAAACTGCTCTGTTCCTTCAGACCTTGCCAGTGTTTGTTAGGTCTTCTGCTGCACTCGTGGTCCTTGGATTTGACTGACTCCCTGTGTGTGTGACTTACTTGCTTGGACCCCAACTTTGCCTCCACTTGACCCCTTGTACTGCGTACCCTCCAGTTGCCGACCCGGATTTCTTGACCAGCCTCTGTGTTTGTTTGTCTCAGTGTTTGTTTGTAGTCTGACTACTCGCCCCTCACCCCTAGAGAGTCTAGGGACTGTCGCCCAGTTGTCGCCCTGCGGCTTAGCCCAGGGGGGCAAATAGGTTGGGAAAGGGGTTGCGGGCAGTTTTAGGGACTTCCAGTACCCGGACCCCGGTTCCTTGACAGACGTATCCTGAGATATGTCTGCACTCTGAGATTAAGGCCAGGCTCAAATGGCGTAAAACGCTGTGTGGATGACCCGCCGCACTGTGTCAAAATTGTACTGCGTATGACTGCATATCTCACACACGTTTTTATGCGCAGTCCACATGTTTTTTTTTTATTATTTCCTGTGCGGTTGTGAAGTGGGAAATGTAAATTTGATTGCGTATGAGTGCGCGTATATACGCAGCAAACGTAAGGCAATCTAACTGAGTGACTGAGAATTGCCACGCATCACACGTGTAAGCCCGGACTAATCCTTATCATTTACTGATCCTTTAAGACTCCCTAAGGAAGCCAAACCATCTGTAAAAGTAGATATTGACGGCTTTTGTATATTTATGTTCTACACTATTAGCAAATTTTTAGCATTTTTAATTTGCTTTCAATTATGTGTAGTGGGAACAAGAAACAACACTTTAATTCACAAAGACATAAGCACATTTCGGCAGCATAAATACACTGCGTACTTATGAAACTAAATATTGCTTACACCTGCATATTTCAGCAACTCCAGCGTGTTGTTGCGTGCACAAAAACACTGCATATTTGCACACACAAAAAAGAATATGTCAAATCGTATCGATTTTATGCATTAATTTGCAGGTTTCCTGCATGTATACGTTTGCCCATTAATCTCAATGGGCTTCTACGGTGTGCAATACGCAGCAAGACAGGACATGCCATGTATGTGAATTAAAGGGGTTGTCCCGAGGCAGCAAGTGGGTCTATACACTTCTGTATGGCCATAATAATGCACTTTGTAATATACATTGTGCATTAATTATGAGCCATACAGAAGTTATAAAAAGTTTTATACTTACCTGCTCCGTTGTTAGCGTCCTCGTTCCCATGGAGCCCGACTAATTTTCGCCCTCCGATGGCCAAATTAGCCGCGCTTGCGCAGTCCGGGTCTTCTGTAGTCTTCTATGGAGCCGCTCGTGCCAGAGAGCGGCTCCGTGTAGCTCCGCCCCGTCACGTGCCGATTCCAGCCAATCAGGAGGCTGGAATCGGCAGTGGACCGCACAGAAGAGCTGCGGTCCACGAAGCAAGAGGTTCCCGGCGGCCATCTTCACAGGTAAGTATAGAAGTCACCGGAGCGCGGGGATCAAGGTAAGCGCTCCGGTAAGCTGTCTGTACGTCCCTGCATCGGGGTTGTCTCGCGCCGAACGGGGGGGGGGGTTGAAAAAAAAAAAAACCCGTTTCGGCGCGGGACAACCCCTTTAACCTTTTGAAATGAATTATGTGCACAAAAATAGTGCGCATAATATGTGCTGCAAATACACTCGTGTGAACGAGCCCTAACTTATAATACTTTTAAATATGCTGGGCTTACCCTCCTTTCTTATAGGGCCGACAACTAATGATGCCCATTTTGTTTTTGAGCTTGTGTTTTTAGCATAAATCACAGAAAGGGAAATATTAAACAGATGAAAAAAATCAGAGAGCTGCCATATACTCACTGATATACTGATACAATAGGGCAGGTATATACACCACATATTCCTCAACATGCAGACAGCCAGAATGCTAATGGAGTAGCAGCAAACACATGTGAGGACACTGATGAAACAGCCATTCACAAACCCCTTTTATATTGAGGGGTGTGACTGCTTAGTGCTTATTTCTACACAAAAAAGTAGATACCAGGTGTCAGACTACATGATACTTGTAGTGCACCATGCATGCTTACAACCTATCAATGGCTCCATATTTGAATCCAGCAAGTTGCCCTGCACCCCAAAGGTGAACTACATCCTGAGTTCCTCCGGAGTTCAAAGCCGCCCTACATGTTATTGATAAATACTGATAGATGCGAGGCATTAGCTGATATTTTGGTCAAAATACGTGAGCCCACAATCCACGGCACAGGTCCTAGTTTATTGTGTGTCCCTACACTAACATTAGTTGAAATCACAGAAAGGGAAACATCAAACGGATAAAAAAAATTACAGAAAGCGGCCATACACCCACTGATATACCGATACAAGAGGGCAGGCACATACACCCCTTATCCCTCAACATGTAGGCAGCCAGACTGCTAATGGAGGAGCAAGTGACACATGTGAAGGGCACTGAAGAAACAGCCACTCACAAACCTTCCTTATATTGAGGGGGGTGGCTGCTTGGTGTTAATTTCTGTACAAAAGAGAAAATACAGGGTGTCATGGCCACATGGTGTATGTAGTGCACCATACAGGCTTATAACCTGTTAATGACGCCATATTTAAATCAAGCATGTTGCCCTGCACCCCACAAGTGAACCACACTGGCACTGTCACCCCGGGCTCCCCCAATGTTCAAAGCCACACTGCATGTTACTGATAAATACTGATAGATGCGAGGTATTAGCTGATATGGCGTCAAATGATGTACCGTGGGGTGAATGTGACAGAATTCTGATAAATAAAGGACTGTTTTTGAGGGGAAGTCGGGACAGAAATAGTGAGTGTTACTCTTTTGGCCTCTCTTGGAGTGCACATGGCATGCTCTTTGGGGGTATCTTCTGCTCTCCATCAGGGGTAGAATGGCCATGAAATGTCTCTCTTATCATCATATTTTACTGGATATTAGGAAGAAAGGTTTTTCACCTCTTCCCTCCATATGACGTAAGGGAACGTCATGGCAGCGGAGTACTTCCCGCAACTGGATGTACCCTTACGTCATGTGGATAGCGCGAGATCATAAGGCCTCCTTCCCACGAGCGTGACGGGCTCCGCCGCGTAATATTACGCAGTGAAGCCCGTCACGGCGCCCCCCAGAGCCCCTATACTTACCTGCGGGAGATAGCGTAAAGCCGCTTCCCCGCCCACCGCCGTCGCGTCGTGTGACACGCCCACCGCGTCACGTGACGCGGCCGGCAGTGTCACGTGACGCGCCGGCCGCGGCAAATGACGCTGCGGCGGTAGGTGGGGAAGCGTTTTTTCACGCTATCTCCCGCTGGTTACAGCGGGAGATAGCGTGAACGGACGGCTTCCATTGACTGCAATGGAAGCCGTCAGCGCGTACAGCCCGTCCTCACCCGCAGCAAATAGAGCATGCTGCGGGTGAGGACGGGAGAAATCGCGGTGCGTAATTCCGCGGTGGAATTACGCATCGTGAGCATTGTGCTATTAGGTTCAATAGAACCTAATAGCAGGGGGCCACGCAGCGGATTTTTGCCGCGAATTTACGCGGCGTAAATCCGTTCGTGGGAAGGAGGCCTTAGAGATGTTGCGCTATCCACCAGCGAGAGCCGGCTGTTACTGCTAGCTGGCCTGCCGCTGCAACAGCGGGGGGGGGGGCATTGGAGATGCACCCGCCACTGTTATCCCCTTCCCTGACACGATATATGTAGAACGCGGCATGGGAAGGGTTCACAGAGGGAGCGCGCTTACTCTGTGATATTATCAGGCTCTCGCGATCTAGTCGCAGAGAGCCCGGCTGGTTGCCATGGCAAGAGGACACCAGATATCAGCGTTCTGTATTGCCATTGCCTATGATCGCTGTAATAAGCAATAAGGCATTGCAGGAGGGAAGTCCTGCAATGCCTTATCATAGTGCTCATAGGTGCTATGGTGTAAGTCCCCCAGAGGACCACAAATGGTTTAAAAAAGAAAGATCAAAATAATGTGCAAAAAATAAAAATGTAAAAAAAAAATTGGGGGGGGGGGGGGGGCTTTGTCTTATATTGGCATAAAAAAATCACACATATTTTGTATTGTCGTGTCCATAACAACATGTACGATAAGTTGAACATGGTTTTTATCCTGCACGGCAAAAAGCCTTAAAAAAAACATTTAAAAAACTGAGCCAAAATGCTAATTTTTAGCATTTTGCTTCCAAATAAATGCAATAAAAGTGATCAAAAAGCCTTATGTACCCCAAAATGGTGACAATAAAAACTACAGCTAGTATCGCAAAAAAAATAAGCCCTCACAGAGCTCCGTCCATGGAAAAATAAAAAAGTTATAGGACTTTGAATGCAGCGATTCAGAAAAAAAAAGATTTCCAAAAAAGGGTTTTTATTGCAGAAAAGTGGAAAAACCTAAAAAATATATAAGAATTTTGGTATAGTTGTAATCGTACCGACCTGCAGAAAAGATTGAATCTGTCATTTATGCTGCATAATTAACGCTTTAAAAAAAAAACCAAAAAGTCTATGGCAGAATTGATCTGTTTTCTCCCCCTGCGATCATAAAAAAAATAATAAAAGTTTTACAATATAGTCTATATATCCAAAAATGGTACCGATAAAAACTACAGTTTGCCACGCAAAAAACAAGTCCTTATACGGCCGGTCAACGGAAAAATAAAAAGTTATGGCTTTTGAAAAAGGGAGTTTAAAATACACCAAAAATCGTTGCGTCCCTAAGCCCAAAATAGGCCATGTCCTTAACGGGTTATACAGCAGGTCCTCAATCCCTTTCTCAGGATAAATGAAGAATGTATCAGTCCTGCCAGACTTTTTGCACAGCACAAATGAATTGTAGGTGGCTGCTTCAAAAAGGTAGCAATTGTTTTATTCCTAGTGCATGCCTTTCTCATTTCTAGGTACGGCTGGAAAGCTTGGTCTGTCAAACCCACAGCACCCAGGCAACAGGTTTTTGTATGGTGGATCCCCTTCCGATTATTCCCGTGGGGGCATCTCAGTGTATGCACTTAAAACAAAGATATCTTTTTTGTCTTAGTACCTAACTGCAAGAGGCTCGCAAATGTGGATGTTTTTGACTCCCCTTTTCTAATTTGAACTTACCAGATATTTGTGGGAACCCCAGTCGATTGGAATATACAGACAGCACACGGCCCAAAAATATGGCTGTTCAATTGACCCTGAAAGTTTGCAGAAATGGGCTGATTAGCTCTCAATTGATTTTGCCATTAGTCCCCATGTAAGGGCCTAAGGGCTCATTCAAACCAGCGTATGCAGTTCTGGACCATGAAACACAACATTTTTGCAGTTTGAACCTGCTCATATTTAGGGCTTAAACACATGGGCGTATTTTGTCCCATTATGCGGCCGTGATAATCACAGCTGTATAACAGAACAAAACGATACCACTAATTTCAATAGGATTTCAGTTGTTTCGTTTTCATTAGCTCTTCTCTTGGGCGCAAATACTACATCCGAGAAAAGATAGGACTTGCCCTATCTTTCCCGCATGTAATACTATGTGTGGGCAAGACCTATCTTCCCGCTGTTTTTTCAAACTCCTGTGCTATGGCGCAGAGTTTGACTGCTCACGCACATAAAATACACATGTGAAAAATGTATGTTTGCATACCCCAATGCATGTCTATGTGGTTTATGCTGTTCACATTACGCGCATATAAAATATGCGGCTAATACGAATGGCAAATACGCTAATGTGAGTGAGCCCTCAGATCTAGAAGGCAGGTGTATAACCTGAAGACCTTCCATATATTTTCTATGGTTTTATTTGGTACCTAGGCCTCTTTACACGGAAGAAGTGCTTAAAAGGAAGTCTCCCTTTGAATTTTACCAGTGTTTCATATATGGAGATGTTCTGTATGGGGGTATAGAGAGTCAAAAACATTTTAGATAACATGCTGAAAATTGGCCTGACTTTACAGACAGTGAAGTCCGCGGTATTGCTTTGTGGACACTTACTATCCTCATTAAAGTGGAGAACTCTCAATAGGATTTTCTAATGATTGCTGTTTATCACTGCAGAAAATGTGAGAGTACAGGGGAAACCAGTTGGAGCAAATAGTCAATTATTTTTCCAAGATCCATTTTGATGACCTACCTTCCCTTTGGAAAAATTAGACTTAAATCCAAGATGGCAACATTCAGAATGGCCATCATGTTGGTCTCATGGCCTAACAGGTCCCCCCACCCCCGCAGCCTTTATGCAAAATTGGATCACTATCTGCCAAACCATTTTCATTCTATACAGGTATTTCCAAACTTTTCAGACACCCTTTATATGTACAGTGATGCAATATATTAAAGAATTTAATGGAAGAAATGCATACAACAGGTTTCAAAATGTTATCACAATATAACAGACTGTTTTTGAAATTCTTGCCTTTCAGATAACATGTATCCAATGCAAAAATGTATCACTCCATGTATAAATGCCTTGGTGCAACATCTTAAGACTCTTCACAGTTATAGACTTAAAAACTGTAATTCTTTATTAGGATGTCGCTTAAAAAACATATATGGGCTGACGAACACAGACAACATATAGACGAAGGATACTAAGTACCCTTTCTTAACACCTTCCTTCTATAATAATATAAATCGGAGGTATAATCAATGTTTGATGGAAGCTCAGTGCTTAGATAAACTCAAATATAGGATAACCAAAAGTGTCGTGCTAGGACTGATAATGCAGTACTTGACTCCGAAAAAACTTAGAGTGGATCTGATGTACTTTTGGAGACTCCCTAATCAATGTGCTCAAAGGGAGGGCCCGAATTGGGAATACAGTTCGTGGCAGTAGAATGACATATTGAAGGCCTACAATAATACTCCAGCTCTAATACCAGAGCTGAGGTTGTAGTGCGCCTGTAATATGTAAGCACGTTTGCAGACAGTAGGTTTAGGGCTCTTAAGGCTCAATAGGTTTCAGACTTGGCTCATAAAGGGGTTGTCCCGCGCCGAAACGGGTTTTTTTTTTTTTTTTTACCCCCCCACCCGTTTGGCGCGAGACAACCCCGATGCAGGGGTTAAAAAAAAAAAGCCGCACAGCGCTTACCTGAATCCCGGCGGTCCGGCGTCTTCATACTTACCTGCTGAAGATGGCCGCCGGGATCCTCTGTCTCCGTGGACCGCAGGGCTTCTGTGCGGTCCATTGCCGATTCCAGCCTCCTGATTGGCTGGAATCGGCACGTGACGGGGCGGAGCTACACGGAGCCGGCATTCTGCACGAGCGGCTCCATTGAAGAGAGCAGAAGACCCGGACTGCGCAAGCGCGGCTAATTTGGCCATCGGAGGGCGAAAATTAGTCGGCTCCATGGGAACGAGGACGCTAGCAACGGAGCAGGTAAGTAAAAAACTTTTTATAACTTCTGTATGGCTCATAATTAATGCACAATGTACATTACAAAGTGCATTAATATGGCCATACAGAAGTGTATAGACCCACTTGCTGCCGCGGGACAACCCCTTTAAGGCTCAGTAGGTTTAAGGCTCAACGCGTTTCCCCACTTAAAAACCATGGTTCATCAGGAGCTAAAGTTGATGAATTAAAGTACACAGAGTATATGTACCACAGCACTGTCGCTATGATGCACAGATCTCAGATTAGTTGTTCAATCGTAATGGCGCAAAGTTACTGATTTAGGCAGTGAGGGTTGTTGAATAAGTACTAATTCAAAACGGAGTCAGTAGTGACATAACAACCACGGCGTAAGCGCTGAACGATGGTCAGCGACTACGCTATATCATGCCAGAGGCTGAGACTAAGCGGTCACAAGGCGTAAATGCTGAAAAAATAAACAGCGACTATGCTGTATAGTGCCAGACGGTCGCTTCAGTTGGCCACAATGCGTAAACGCTGAAAAATAATCAGCGACTAAGCTGTATAGTGCCAGACGGTCGCTTTGGTTGGCCACAAGGCATAAATGCTGAAAAATAGTCAGCGGCCACGCTGTGTAGTGCCAGAGGCTAAAACTAGATGGTCGCCTCGGCTGGCCACTTGAATATACAGCAGTCAGATGCCCTATGAGGACCGAAGAAAGCAAGGTAAAAGCCCTCACCGACTAGATACAGCCACAGGATAATCAAATAGACCTAGCTAAAAGTTAGATCTAGTCATGGTGGAGCAGTCTAGCTAAAGATTCTCAAAGCAGCTCAGCTAAAGCACCAGATATAGAGCGCAACAAAATAAATGAAAGAAAGAATATCAGGGACCTGTGCTCTGATGGTGAGCAACAGGTCATAATGACTGTCTAGGCATCAGCGCCAGAAATACCTTGCCTGGGACTCCCCCCTTCATTATCCAACCAATCGGGGAAAACCTGGGAGTGACCCATGGGAGGGGAGAGTAATAAATGAAAAAAAAAGATTAAGGTAAGCTGCGCACAGTTAACCCTTTTGTATGTATCCATGAGTGTATTAGGCAGATAGCGGTGTAGACGATCGGTCACCGCTATTACCGATGTCTTACATTTCCAGTATGATACTAAGTTCAGGCTTCTAAGTGATCAGGACCGTGTGTGCATGCGCGCGCCGCGTAGTGACGTCGGCGCATTGGTCACGTGATGGCTGACGCCGATCATGTGATGCGGAAGTCTCCGGTTGTTATGTGATGGCTTGCCTGCAGTGTAAACAGGGCTGGTCATGCCGCATGGTGACATGGGAGAGCCGGTCACATGGTGGAACAGCGCCGATCATGTGACGCAGAGACGTCCGGACCACCGAGCCTGTAATGTAAACAGTGCATGGAGTGCAGTCAAAAAGAAAGTTGAAGCCATACAGCGGGGATTTGACTTCTGCAGATACCGGTCATACATTGGTCCTAATTTAATTTTGACACAGATTCGCGAGTACTATGTATGCAGTAGCTCGATGCGGTCTCTGTGTGTTCCATATCACTAAGTGTGCAGCAAAACCAAGTTCGCATAAAATACAGGTTGTAATCAAATCATTGCAGTAAGCCGCAGGATTTTGGCATCGGTGTAATAAACCGATGTAGGCAAGGTGCAGAAGGTATCAAGCATAAAAGTAATAATTAAGATGTCAGATGGATGATGCATAATATAAAGATTAAGGCTCGTGGTAGAGCTGCAATGGTAAGGGGGGATCGGGCATTTGCGGAGGGGAGAAAAAAACGTTAAGGAATTTTGCAAGATGGCGAAGAAACGGAGACTGATTACAAAAAACAATTGAAACATAGATTCTCATTCATTCCAACTGGATTCAGGCTGTTGAGGCGGTAGATCCACGCGGCTTCTTTTTGCAATAAGCGTTGATCTATGTTGCCCCACCTACCATGCGTGCGAAGGAGTTCAATACCCTGAAATTTTAGGGCATGAGCATTGCCATTGTGTTTTTCCCAAATGTGGTCAGCAAGGGGTGTGGACTCATGTCTTTGTACATTGCCCACGTGTCCCAGAATCCTGCGACAAAATTGTTGTATCGTCTTGCCTATGTAATTCCTGGGACACGGGCAAGTAGCCATATAGATGATGTTCTGCGTTCTACAATTTATGAAATCGCGACAGTAGTATACTTTATTTGAAGAAGCACTTATGAAGGAGTTGCCCTTTAAGATAAAAGGGCAAGCCGCACAACCACGGCACGGGAAGGTCCCGCAGGGTTTGTTAGACCCCAGCCAGGTCTTTTTGGTTTCGTCCGGGTACAGGTGACTTTTCACCAAATGGTCCTTGATGTTATGCCCAAGTGATGAGTGGTGCCGGTGAAATTGAATTCGTGATATCCGGATCATTTTTAAGGATGTCCCAGTAGTGGGACAAAATTTGTCGTATTGGAGTTGCGGCTGCATCGTAAGTGCCTATGACGCGGGTGAACTGTTCTACTGGACGAACGCGAGGTGTAAGGAGATCTGTGCGTTTTTGTTGACATGCATAGTTAAATGCTTCCAGAACTACTTTCTCTGGATAGCCTCGAGCCTTGAACCTTTGGATGAGTTTCTCACTTTCGTCCCTGAAGGACGAGTCGTCCGAACAATTACGTCTTAGACATAAAAATTGGCCCTTCGGGATTCCTTGCTTAAGGGGGGTAGGATGATAGCTAGGCCAGCTGAGCAGGTTATTTGTGGCGGTGGTTTTGCGGTACAGTGTGGACGCGATAGTGCCATCCTCGTTTTTATGAATCAGTAGATCTAGGAAAGGTAAGATAACAGGGTTGATCTCACTAGTAACTCGTAAGTTTAGAGTGTTGTCATTTAGTGAGTCCATAAAATTTCTAAATGAAGCAGGAGTGTCTTTCCAAAAAACGAGGATGTCGTCAATGTAACGCAGCCAAAGTATGATGTTGTCAGACCATGGTAAATTATTGTAGATGGTCCTTTCCTCCCACCAGCCCAGGTACAGGTTGGCATAGGATGGGGCACAAGGCGTCCCCATCGCTGTACCCCTGAGCTGGTGGAAGTACTTGGAGTCGAAAAGAAAATAATTGTGTGTTAAGATGAACTCGACAAAATAGCGGTGACCGATCGTCTACACCGCTATCTGCCTAATACACTCATGGATACATACAAAAGGGTTAACTGTGTGCAGCTTACCTTAATCTGTTTTGTTTTTTTGGTTTTTTTTCATTAATTACTCTCCCCTCCCATGGGTCACTCCCAGGTTTTTCCCGATTGGTTGGATAATGAAGGGGGCAGTCCCAGGCAAGGTATTTCTGGCGCTGATGCCTAGACAGTCATTATGACCTGTTGCTCACCATCAGAGCACAGGTCCCTGATACTCTTTCTTTCATTTATTTTGTTGTGCTCTATATCTGGTGCTTTAGCTGAGCTGCTTTGAGAATCTTTAGCTAGACTGCTCCACCATGACTAGATCTAACTGTTAGCTAGGTCTATTTGATTATCCTGTGGCTGTATCTAGTCGGTGAGGGCTTTTACCTTGCTTTCTTCGGTCCTCATAGGGCATCTGACTGCTGTATATTCAAGTGGCCAGCTGAGGCGACCATCTAGTTTTAGCATCTGGCACTACACAGCGTGGCCGCTGACTATTTTTCAGCATTTATGCCTTGTGGCCAACCAAAGCGATCGTCTGGCACTATACAGCTTAGTCGCTGATTATTTTTCAGCGTTTACGCATTGTGGCCAACCGAAGCGACCGTCTGGTACTATACAGCGCAGTCGCTGTTTATTTTTTCAGCATTTACGCCTTGTGACCGCTTAGTCTTAGCCTCTGGCATGACATAGCATAGTCGCTGACCATCGTTCAGCGCTTACGCCGTGGTTGTTATGTCACTACTGACTCCATCTTGAATTATTACTTATTCAACAACCCTCACTGCCTAAATCAGTAACTTTGCGCCATTACGATTGAACAACTAATCTTAGATCTGTGCATCATAGCGACAGTGCTGTGGTACATATACTCTGTGTACTTTAATTCATCAACTTTAGCTCCTGATGAACCACGGTTTTTAAGTGAGGAAACGCGTTGAGCCTTAAACCTACTGAGCCTTAAGAGCCAAGTCTGAAACCTATTGAGCCTTAAGAGCCCTAAACCTACTGTCTGCAAACGTGCTTACATATTACAGGTGCACTGCAACCTCAGCTCTGGTATTAGAGCTGGAGTATTATTGTAGGCCTTCAATATGTCATTCTACTGCCATGAACTGTATTCCCAATTCGGGCCCTCCCTTTGAGCACATTGATTAGGGAGTCTCCAAAAGTACATCAGATCCACTCTAAGTTTTTTCGGAGTCAAGTACTGCATTATCAGTCCTAGCACGACACTTTTGGTTATCCTATATTTGAGTTTATCTAAGCACTGAGCTTCCATCAAACATTGATTATACCTCCGATTTATATTATTATAGAAGGAAGGTGTTTAGAAAGGGTACTTAGTATCCTTCGTCTACATGTTGTCTGTGTTCATCAGCCCATATATGTTTTTTAAGTGATATCCTAATAAAGAATTATAGTTTTTAAGTCTATAACTGTGAAGGGCTTTAACTGTTATTTACTATAGACTCTCCCGTCTCTGTGATAAACATCTTAAGACTGCATTCACAAGGGTGACACGATATCGCCACAAGAAAATCGCAGCGATATCGCATCTGTGTTCTATGCAATATCGCTGCATTTTCTAGCGGCGATATCGTGATTTTGTATTGTTACAAATTCATGTGTGAGGGGGCTTTAAATATAAGCCCTATCCTGAAAAATAAGCCCTAGATGCATTAAAAATACCCCCAAAAATATATTACCTAAGAGGCACTGTCATGTCAGGTCTTTTCTTCAGCTGTATGTTTCTTTAGTCTTTTGCCAGCCCTTCCTGGATTAGAGGTTCAAAATCCAGGAAGCGCTGGCTGTGATTGGTTATCGAGCACCGTGGCTCAGCCAATCAGAGCCAGCACACGATGAACCAATCACAGTCATTCAATCTTTTGAGCAGAGTCTGTTCTATTTTTGAGCGCGGTATTCGCCACAAGATCTCTGCAGCTGAAAACAAAAGAAAAATCGTGACGATTTCCGCAACACCGGTGTGAGGGAAGCCTTAAAGGGGTTGTCCCGCGCCGAAACGGGTTTTGTTTTTTTTTTTAACCCCCCCCCCCCCCCTTTGGCGCGAGACAACCCCGATGCAGGGGTTAAAAAAACAACCCGCACAGCGCTTACCTGAATCCCGGCGGTCCGGCGTCTTCATACTTACCTGCTGAAGATGGCCGCCGGGATCCTCTGTCTCCGTGGACCGCAGGGCTTCTGTGCGGTCCATTGCCGATTCCAGCCTCCTGATTGGCTGGAATCGGCACGTGACGGGGCGGAGCTACACGGAGCCGGCATTCTACACGAGCGGCCCCATAGAAGACTGCAGAAGACCCGGACTGCGCAAGCGCGGCTAATTTGGCCATCGGAGGGCGAAAATTAGTCGGCACCATGGGAACGAGGACGCCAGCAACGGAGCAGGTAAGTATAAAACTTTTTATAACTTCTGTATGGCTCATAATTAATGCACAATGTACATTACAAAGTGCATTAATATGGCCATACAGAAGTGTATAGACCCACTTGCTGCCGCGGGACAACCCCTTTAAGGCTCAGTAGGTTTAAGGCTCAACGCGTTTCCCCACTTAAAAACCATGGTTCATCAGGAGCTAAAGTTGATGAATTAAAGTACACAGAGTATATGTACCACAGCACTGTCGCTATGATGCACAGATCTAAGATTAGTTGTTCAATCGTAATGGCGCAAAGTTACTGATTTAGGCAGTGAGGGTTGTTGAATAAGTACTAATTCAAAATGGAGTCAGTAGTGACAACAACCACGGCGTAAGCGCTGAACGATGGTCAGCGACTACGCTATATCATGCCAGAGGCTGAGACTAAGCGGTCACAAGGCGTAAATGCTGAAAAAATAAACAGCGACTATGCTGTATAGTGCCAGACGGTCGCTTCAGTTGGCCACAATGCGTAAACGCTGAAAAATAATCAGCGACTAAGCTGTATAGTGCCAGACGGTCGCTTTGGTTGGCCACAAGGCATAAATGCTGAAAAATAGTCAGCGGCCACGCTGTGTAGTGCCAGAGGCTAAAACTAGATGGTCGCCTCGGCTGGCCACTTGAATATACAGCAGTCAGATGCCCTATGAGGACCGAAGAAAGCAAGGTAAAAGCCCTCACCGACTAGATACAGCCACAGGATAATCAAATAGACCTAGCTAAAAGTTAGATCTAGTCATGGTGGAGCAGTCTAGCTAAAGATTCTCAAAGCAGCTCAGCTAAAGCACCAGATATAGAGCGCAACAAAATAAATGAAAGAAAGAATATCAGGGACCTGTGCTCTGATGGTGAGCAACAGGTCATAATGACTGTCTAGGCATCAGCGCCAGAAATACCTTGCCTGGGACTCCCCCCTTCATTATCCAACCAATCGGGGAAAACCTGGGAGTGACCCATGGGAGGGGAGAGTAATAAATGAAAAAAAAAGATTAAGGTAAGCTGCGCACAGTTAACCCTTTTGTATGTATCCATGAGTGTATTAGGCAGATAGCGGTGTAGACGATCGGTCACCGCTATTACCGATGTCTTACATTTCCAGTATGATACTAAGTTCAGGCTTCTAAGTGATCAGGACCGTGTGTGCATGCGCGCGCCGCGTAGTGACGTCGGCGCATTGGTCACGTGATGGCTGACGCCGATCATGTGATGCGGAAGTCTCCGGTTGTTATGTGATGGCTTGCCTGCAGTGTAAACAGGGCTGGTCATGCCGCATGGTGACATGGGAGAGCCGGTCACATGGTGGAACAGCGCCGATCATGTGACGCAGAGACGTCCGGACCACCGAGCCTGTAATGTAAACAGTGCATGGAGTGCAGTCAAAAAGAAAGTTGAAGCCATACAGCGGGGATTTGACTTCTGCAGATACCGGTCATACATTGGTCCTAATTTAATTTTGACACAGATTCGCGAGTACTATGTATGCAGTAGCTCGATGCGGTCTCTGTGTGTTCCATATCACTAAGTGTGCAGCAAAACCAAGTTCGCATAAAATACAGGTTGTAATCAAATCATTGCAGTAAGCCGCAGGATTTTGGCATCGGTGTAATAAACCGATGTAGGCAAGGTGCAGAAGGTATCAAGCATAAAAGTAATAATTAAGATGTCAGATGGATGATGCATAATATAAAGATTAAGGCTCGTGGTAGAGCTGCAATGGTAAGGGGGGATCGGGCATTTGCGGAGGGGAGAAAAAAACGTTAAGGAATTTTGCAAGATGGCGAAGAAACGGAGACTGATTACAAAAAACAATTGAAACATAGATTCTCATTCATTCCAACTGGATTCAGGCTGTTGAGGCGGTAGATCCACGCGGCTTCTTTTTGCAATAAGCGTTGATCTATGTTGCCCCACCTACCATGCGTGCGAAGGAGTTCAATACCCTGAAATTTTAGGGCATGAGCATTGCCATTGTGTTTTTCCCAAATGTGGTCAGCAAGGGGTGTGGACTCATGTCTTTGTACATTGCCCACGTGTCCCAGAATCCTGCGACAAAATTGTTGTATCGTCTTGCCTATGTAATTCCTGGGACACGGGCAAGTAGCCATATAGATGATGTTCTGCGTTCTACAATTTATGAAATCGCGACAGTAGTATACTTTATTTGAAGAAGCACTTATGAAGGAGTTGCCCTTTAAGATAAAAGGGCAAGCCGCACAACCACGGCACGGGAAGGTCCCGCAGGGTTTGTTAGACCCCAGCCAGGTCTTTTTGGTTTCGTCCGGGTACAGGTGACTTTTCACCAAATGGTCCTTGATGTTATGCCCAAGTGATGAGTGGTGCCGGTGAAATTGAATTCGTGATATCCGGATCATTTTTAAGGATGTCCCAGTAGTGGGACAAAATTTGTCGTATTGGAGTTGCGGCTGCATCGTAAGTGCCTATGACGCGGGTGAACTGTTCTACTGGACGAACGCGAGGTGTAAGGAGATCTGTGCGTTTTTGTTGACATGCATAGTTAAATGCTTCCAGAACTACTTTCTCTGGATAGCCTCGAGCCTTGAACCTTTGGATGAGTTTCTCACTTTCGTCCCTGAAGGACGAGTCGTCCGAACAATTACGTCTTAGACATAAAAATTGGCCCTTCGGGATTCCTTGCTTAAGGGGGGTAGGATGATAGCTAGGCCAGCTGAGCAGGTTATTTGTGGCGGTGGTTTTGCGGTACAGTGTGGACGCGATAGTGCCATCCTCGTTTTTATGAATCAGTAGATCTAGGAAAGGTAAGATAACAGGGTTGATCTCACTAGTAACTCGTAAGTTTAGAGTGTTGTCATTTAGTGAGTCCATAAAATTTCTAAATGAAGCAGGAGTGTCTTTCCAAAAAACGAGGATGTCGTCAATGTAACGCAGCCAAAGTATGATGTTGTCAGACCATGGTAAATTATTGTAGATGGTCCTTTCCTCCCACCAGCCCAGGTACAGGTTGGCATAGGATGGGGCACAAGGCGTCCCCATCGCTGTACCCCTGAGCTGGTGGAAGTACTTGGAGTCGAAAAGAAAATAATTGTGTGTTAAGATGAACTCGACAAAATAGCGGTGACCGATCGTCTACACCGCTATCTGCCTAATACACTCATGGATACATACAAAAGGGTTAACTGTGTGCAGCTTACCTTAATCTGTTTTGTTTTTTTGGTTTTTTTTCATTAATTACTCTCCCCTCCCATGGGTCACTCCCAGGTTTTTCCCGATTGGTTGGATAATGAAGGGGGCAGTCCCAGGCAAGGTATTTCTGGCGCTGATGCCTAGACAGTCATTATGACCTGTTGCTCACCATCAGAGCACAGGTCCCTGATACTCTTTCTTTCATTTATTTTGTTGTGCTCTATATCTGGTGCTTTAGCTGAGCTGCTTTGAGAATCTTTAGCTAGACTGCTCCACCATGACTAGATCTAACTGTTAGCTAGGTCTATTTGATTATCCTGTGGCTGTATCTAGTCGGTGAGGGCTTTTACCTTGCTTTCTTCGGTCCTCATAGGGCATCTGACTGCTGTATATTCAAGTGGCCAGCTGAGGCGACCATCTAGTTTTAGCATCTGGCACTACACAGCGTGGCCGCTGACTATTTTTCAGCATTTATGCCTTGTGGCCAACCAAAGCGATCGTCTGGCACTATACAGCTTAGTCGCTGATTATTTTTCAGCGTTTACGCATTGTGGCCAACCGAAGCGACCGTCTGGTACTATACAGCGCAGTCGCTGTTTATTTTTTCAGCATTTACGCCTTGTGACCGCTTAGTCTTAGCCTCTGGCATGACATAGCATAGTCGCTGACCATCGTTCAGCGCTTACGCCGTGGTTGTTATGTCACTACTGACTCCATCTTGAATTATTACTTATTCAACAACCCTCACTGCCTAAATCAGTAACTTTGCGCCATTACGATTGAACAACTAATCTTAGATCTGTGCATCATAGCGACAGTGCTGTGGTACATATACTCTGTGTACTTTAATTCATCAACTTTAGCTCCTGATGAACCACGGTTTTTAAGTGAGGAAACGCGTTGAGCCTTAAACCTACTGAGCCTTAAGAGCCAAGTCTGAAACCTATTGAGCCTTAAGAGCCCTAAACCTACTGTCTGCAAACGTGCTTACATATTACAGGTGCACTGCAACCTCAGCTCTGGTATTAGAGCTGGAGTATTATTGTAGGCCTTCAATATGTCATTCTACTGCCATGAACTGTATTCCCAATTCGGGCCCTCCCTTTGAGCACATTGATTAGGGAGTCTCCAAAAGTACATCAGATCCACTCTAAGTTTTTTCGGAGTCAAGTACTGCATTATCAGTCCTAGCACGACACTTTTGGTTATCCTATATTTGAGTTTATCTAAGCACTGAGCTTCCATCAAACATTGATTATACCTCCGATTTATATTATTATAGAAGGAAGGTGTTTAGAAAGGGTACTTAGTATCCTTCGTCTACATGTTGTCTGTGTTCATCAGCCCATATATGTTTTTTAAGTGATATCCTAATAAAGAATTATAGTTTTTAAGTCTATAACTGTGAAGGGCTTTAACTGTTATTTACTATAGACTCTCCCGTCTCTGTGATAAACATCTTAAGACTGCATTCACAAGGGTGACACGATATCGCCACAAGAAAATCGCAGCGATATCGCATCTGTGTTCTATGCAATATCGCTGCATTTTCTAGCGGCGATATCGTGATTTTGTATTGTTACAAATTCATGTGTGAGGGGGCTTTAAATATAAGCCCTATCCTGAAAAATAAGCCCTAGATGCATTAAAAATACCCCCAAAAATATATTACCTAAGAGGCACTGTCATGTCAGGTCTTTTCTTCAGCTGTATGTTTCTTTAGTCTTTTGCCAGCCCTTCCTGGATTAGAGGTTCAAAATCCAGGAAGCGCTGGCTGTGATTGGTTATCGAGCACCGTGGCTCAGCCAATCAGAGCCAGCACACGATGAACCAATCACAGTCATTCAATCTTTTGAGCAGAGTCTGTTCTATTTTTGAGCGCGGTATTCGCCACAAGATCTCTGCAGCTGAAAACAAAAGAAAAATCGTGACGATTTCCGCAACACCGGTGTGAGGGAAGCCTTAAAGGGGTTGTCCCGCGCCGAAACGGGTTTTGTTTTTTTTTTTAACCCCCCCCCCCCCCCCCTTTGGCGCGAGACAACCCCGATGCAGGGGTTAAAAAAACAACCCGCACAGCGCTTACCTGAATCCCGGCGGTCCGGCGTCTTCATACTTACCTGCTGAAGATGGCCGCCGGGATCCTCTGTCTCCGTGGACCGCAGGGCTTCTGTGCGGTCCATTGCCGATTCCAGCCTCCTGATTGGCTGGAATCGGCACGTGACGGGGCGGAGCTACACGGAGCCGGCATTCTACACGAGCGGCCCCATAGAAGACTGCAGAAGACCCGGACTGCGCAAGCGCGGCTAATTTGGCCATCGGAGGGCGAAAATTAGTCGGCACCATGGGAACGAGGACGCCAGCAACGGAGCAGGTAAGTATAAAACTTTTTATAACTTCTGTATGGCTCATAATTAATGCACAATGTACATTACAAAGTGCATTAATATGGCCATACAGAAGTGTATAGACCCACTTGCTGCCGCGGGACAACCCCTTTAAGGCTCAGTAGGTTTAAGGCTCAACGCGTTTCCCCACTTAAAAACCATGGTTCATCAGGAGCTAAAGTTGATGAATTAAAGTACACAGAGTATATGTACCACAGCACTGTCGCTATGATGCACAGATCTAAGATTAGTTGTTCAATCGTAATGGCGCAAAGTTACTGATTTAGGCAGTGAGGGTTGTTGAATAAGTACTAATTCAAAATGGAGTCAGTAGTGACATAACAACCACGGCGTAAGCGCTGAACGATGGTCAGCGACTACGCTATATCATGCCAGAGGCTGAGACTAAGCGGTCACAAGGCGTAAATGCTGAAAAAATAAACAGCGACTATGCTGTATAGTGCCAGACGGTCGCTTCAGTTGGCCACAATGCGTAAACGCTGAAAAATAATCAGCGACTAAGCTGTATAGTGCCAGACGGTCGCTTTGGTTGGCCACAAGGCATAAATGCTGAAAAATAGTCAGCGGCCACGCTGTGTAGTGCCAGAGGCTAAAACTAGATGGTCGCCTCGGCTGGCCACTTGAATATACAGCAGTCAGATGCCCTATGAGGACCGAAGAAAGCAAGGTAAAAGCCCTCACCGACTAGATACAGCCACAGGATAATCAAATAGACCTAGCTAAAAGTTAGATCTAGTCATGGTGGAGCAGTCTAGCTAAAGATTCTCAAAGCAGCTCAGCTAAAGCACCAGATATAGAGCGCAACAAAATAAATGAAAGAAAGAATATCAGGGACCTGTGCTCTGATGGTGAGCAACAGGTCATAATGACTGTCTAGGCATCAGCGCCAGAAATACCTTGCCTGGGACTCCCCCCTTCATTATCCAACCAATCGGGGAAAACCTGGGAGTGACCCATGGGAGGGGAGAGTAATAAATGAAAAAAAAAGATTAAGGTAAGCTGCGCACAGTTAACCCTTTTGTATGTATCCATGAGTGTATTAGGCAGATAGCGGTGTAGACGATCGGTCACCGCTATTACCGATGTCTTACATTTCCAGTATGATACTAAGTTCAGGCTTCTAAGTGATCAGGACCGTGTGTGCATGCGCGCGCCGCGTAGTGACGTCGGCGCATTGGTCACGTGATGGCTGACGCCGATCATGTGATGCGGAAGTCTCCGGTTGTTATGTGATGGCTTGCCTGCAGTGTAAACAGGGCTGGTCATGCCGCATGGTGACATGGGAGAGCCGGTCACATGGTGGAACAGCGCCGATCATGTGACGCAGAGACGTCCGGACCACCGAGCCTGTAATGTAAACAGTGCATGGAGTGCAGTCAAAAAGAAAGTTGAAGCCATACAGCGGGGATTTGACTTCTGCAGATACCGGTCATACATTGGTCCTAATTTAATTTTGACACAGATTCGCGAGTACTATGTATGCAGTAGCTCGATGCGGTCTCTGTGTGTTCCATATCACTAAGTGTGCAGCAAAACCAAGTTCGCATAAAATACAGGTTGTAATCAAATCATTGCAGTAAGCCGCAGGATTTTGGCATCGGTGTAATAAACCGATGTAGGCAAGGTGCAGAAGGTATCAAGCATAAAAGTAATAATTAAGATGTCAGATGGATGATGCATAATATAAAGATTAAGGCTCGTGGTAGAGCTGCAATGGTAAGGGGGGATCGGGCATTTGCGGAGGGGAGAAAAAAACGTTAAGGAATTTTGCAAGATGGCGAAGAAACGGAGACTGATTACAAAAAACAATTGAAACATAGATTCTCATTCATTCCAACTGGATTCAGGCTGTTGAGGCGGTAGATCCACGCGGCTTCTTTTTGCAATAAGCGTTGATCTATGTTGCCCCACCTACCATGCGTGCGAAGGAGTTCAATACCCTGAAATTTTAGGGCATGAGCATTGCCATTGTGTTTTTCCCAAATGTGGTCAGCAAGGGGTGTGGACTCATGTCTTTGTACATTGCCCACGTGTCCCAGAATCCTGCGACAAAATTGTTGTATCGTCTTGCCTATGTAATTCCTGGGACACGGGCAAGTAGCCATATAGATGATGTTCTGCGTTCTACAATTTATGAAATCGCGACAGTAGTATACTTTATTTGAAGAAGCACTTATGAAGGAGTTGCCCTTTAAGATAAAAGGGCAAGCCGCACAACCACGGCACGGGAAGGTCCCGCAGGGTTTGTTAGACCCCAGCCAGGTCTTTTTGGTTTCGTCCGGGTACAGGTGACTTTTCACCAAATGGTCCTTGATGTTATGCCCAAGTGATGAGTGGTGCCGGTGAAATTGAATTCGTGATATCCGGATCATTTTTAAGGATGTCCCAGTAGTGGGACAAAATTTGTCGTATTGGAGTTGCGGCTGCATCGTAAGTGCCTATGACGCGGGTGAACTGTTCTACTGGACGAACGCGAGGTGTAAGGAGATCTGTGCGTTTTTGTTGACATGCATAGTTAAATGCTTCCAGAACTACTTTCTCTGGATAGCCTCGAGCCTTGAACCTTTGGATGAGTTTCTCACTTTCGTCCCTGAAGGACGAGTCGTCCGAACAATTACGTCTTAGACATAAAAATTGGCCCTTCGGGATTCCTTGCTTAAGGGGGGTAGGATGATAGCTAGGCCAGCTGAGCAGGTTATTTGTGGCGGTGGTTTTGCGGTACAGTGTGGACGCGATAGTGCCATCCTCGTTTTTATGAATCAGTAGATCTAGGAAAGGTAAGATAACAGGGTTGATCTCACTAGTAACTCGTAAGTTTAGAGTGTTGTCATTTAGTGAGTCCATAAAATTTCTAAATGAAGCAGGAGTGTCTTTCCAAAAAACGAGGATGTCGTCAATGTAACGCAGCCAAAGTATGATGTTGTCAGACCATGGTAAATTATTGTAGATGGTCCTTTCCTCCCACCAGCCCAGGTACAGGTTGGCATAGGATGGGGCACAAGGCGTCCCCATCGCTGTACCCCTGAGCTGGTGGAAGTACTTGGAGTCGAAAAGAAAATAATTGTGTGTTAAGATGAACTCGACAAAATAGCGGTGACCGATCGTCTACACCGCTATCTGCCTAATACACTCATGGATACATACAAAAGGGTTAACTGTGTGCAGCTTACCTTAATCTGTTTTGTTTTTTTGTTTTTTTTTCATTAATTACTCTCCCCTCCCATGGGTCACTCCCAGGTTTTTCCCGATTGGTTGGATAATGAAGGGGGCAGTCCCAGGCAAGGTATTTCTGGCGCTGATGCCTAGACAGTCATTATGACCTGTTGCTCACCATCAGAGCACAGGTCCCTGATACTCTTTCTTTCATTTATTTTGTTGTGCTCTATATCTGGTGCTTTAGCTGAGCTGCTTTGAGAATCTTTAGCTAGACTGCTCCACCATGACTAGATCTAACTGTTAGCTAGGTCTATTTGATTATCCTGTGGCTGTATCTAGTCGGTGAGGGCTTTTACCTTGCTTTCTTCGGTCCTCATAGGGCATCTGACTGCTGTATATTCAAGTGGCCAGCTGAGGCGACCATCTAGTTTTAGCATCTGGCACTACACAGCGTGGCCGCTGACTATTTTTCAGCATTTATGCCTTGTGGCCAACCAAAGCGATCGTCTGGCACTATACAGCTTAGTCGCTGATTATTTTTCAGCGTTTACGCATTGTGGCCAACCGAAGCGACCGTCTGGTACTATACAGCGCAGTCGCTGTTTATTTTTTCAGCATTTACGCCTTGTGACCGCTTAGTCTTAGCCTCTGGCATGACATAGCATAGTCGCTGACCATCGTTCAGCGCTTACGCCGTGGTTGTTATGTCACTACTGACTCCATCTTGAATTATTACTTATTCAACAACCCTCACTGCCTAAATCAGTAACTTTGCGCCATTACGATTGAACAACTAATCTTAGATCTGTGCATCATAGCGACAGTGCTGTGGTACATATACTCTGTGTACTTTAATTCATCAACTTTAGCTCCTGATGAACCACGGTTTTTAAGTGAGGAAACGCGTTGAGCCTTAAACCTACTGAGCCTTAAGAGCCAAGTCTGAAACCTATTGAGCCTTAAGAGCCCTAAACCTACTGTCTGCAAACGTGCTTACATATTACAGGTGCACTGCAACCTCAGCTCTGGTATTAGAGCTGGAGTATTATTGTAGGCCTTCAATATGTCATTCTACTGCCATGAACTGTATTCCCAATTCGGGCCCTCCCTTTGAGCACATTGATTAGGGAGTCTCCAAAAGTACATCAGATCCACTCTAAGTTTTTTCGGAGTCAAGTACTGCATTATCAGTCCTAGCACGACACTTTTGGTTATCCTATATTTGAGTTTATCTAAGCACTGAGCTTCCATCAAACATTGATTATACCTCCGATTTATATTATTATAGAAGGAAGGTGTTTAGAAAGGGTACTTAGTATCCTTCGTCTACATGTTGTCTGTGTTCATCAGCCCATATATGTTTTTTAAGTGATATCCTAATAAAGAATTATAGTTTTTAAGTCTATAACTGTGAAGGGCTTTAACTGTTATTTACTATAGACTCTCCCGTCTCTGTGATAAACATCTTAAGACTGCATTCACAAGGGTGACACGATATCGCCACAAGAAAATCGCAGCGATATCGCATCTGTGTTCTATGCAATATCGCTGCATTTTCTAGCGGCGATATCGTGATTTTGTATTGTTACAAATTCATGTGTGAGGGGGCTTTAAATATAAGCCCTATCCTGAAAAATAAGCCCTAGATGCATTAAAAATACCCCCAAAAATATATTACCTAAGAGGCACTGTCATGTCAGGTCTTTTCTTCAGCTGTATGTTTCTTTAGTCTTTTGCCAGCCCTTCCTGGATTAGAGGTTCAAAATCCAGGAAGCGCTGGCTGTGATTGGTTATCGAGCACCGTGGCTCAGCCAATCAGAGCCAGCACACGATGAACCAATCACAGTCATTCAATCTTTTGAGCAGAGTCTGTTCTATTTTTGAGCGCGGTATTCGCCACAGGATCTCTGCAGCTGAAAACAAAAGAAAAATCGTGACGATTTCCGCAACACCGGTGTGAGGGAAGCCTTAAAGGGGTTGTCCCGCGCCGAAACGGGTTTTGTTTTTTTTTTTAACCCCCCCCCCCCGTTTGGCGCGAGACAACCCCGATGCAGGGGTTAAAAAAACAACCCGCACAGCGCTTACCTGAATCCCGGCGGTCCGGCGTCTTCATACTTACCTGCTGAAGATGGCCGCCGGGATCCTCTGTCTCCGTGGACCGCAGGGCTTCTGTGCGGTCCATTGCCGATTCCAGCCTCCTGATTGGCTGGAATCGGCACGTGACGGGGCGGAGCTACACGGAGCCGGCATTCTACACGAGCGGCCCCATAGAAGACTGCAGAAGACCCGGACTGCGCAAGCGCGGCTAATTTGGCCATCGGAGGGCGAAAATTAGTCGGCACCATGGGAACGAGGACGCCAGCAACGGAGCAGGTAAGTATAAAACTTTTTATAACTTCTGTATGGCTCATAATTAATGCACAATGTACATTACAAAGTGCATTAATATGGCCATACAGAAGTGTATAACCCCACTTGCTGCCGCGGGACAACCCCTTTAAGCCAGCTGCAGACAAATGGGTGAGATTCTGCATGCGGGATCCCACAGCAGAGTCCGACCCTGTGTCTGGCCAGCAACCCCGCTTATCTGTCTGAAATCTACTTAATCTGTAATGCGGATAGTCTGGACGGCACACATGCACAGCACAGATCTTACCGTGCCTTCGCTAGGCGATGACACGGATTCCGTGACCTTTTCGCCATGATGATTTGGAATCCGCCTAAAAATAGAGCACGCTGCAATTTTTCCTTCGCCCGTGTGCAGGCAGCTTAACACAGTACCACACTATTTTTGCTGTATTGGGTTATACAAGCATTAAGTCATATGGGGCTGGTTATCAACCTGATCTATACATATCCTATTATGTCACTTTGTTCATGTATTACATTATGCAAAGAAAACTATAAATGTGACCTTACTGTTTTCTTTTCTACAGGTTCTTGGTTAATTAAGGATTGTGATGTCTACCATCTTGGAACCGTGGGTTATTGTTTTGCTCATCATATTCACAGTATTAATAATGAATTCCTTACTGCTGCTACCTTCAGGCATTCTCATTTTATGGAGGAAGAAACACGTGCCACTTATATCATTAAATGGAACTGTATAAGCAACTAAATACAAAACTTCATTGCTAAAGACGAAAGGATTAAAATTGAGGCCCATTTGATTCAGCATGAGTCTGAAGAACATCGGATCTTTTTCACACTGATGGTCTTATTTATTGTGCTTTATGATCATTCTTACTTTGCTGTAACTTCCTGGTGAGTCCTTGATAGCCTGTGTTATACACAGCAACCACTCAAAGTAGGAAGCATCAACCTCAGCCAATCATGAGACAGAATGTCTTTCTTTGAACCAATGATGAAACGGTAGGTGTGTCTCAGACTACTTGTAGACACTAGATAAACTGCAATCACATATCCCAACTCGGGCATAATGGAACTGTGCTAAAAAAAAAAACAGCCAAGGAATAAGGTAATCATCCCTATAAATATTGGTTTGCATATCATTTCCAGCTCATAAGTGGAGGTAGTGTAAAAAGAACATCACAAAATCAACAAATTACAAGTGAAAATTAGGAAAGCCAAATATTGGACTGCTGTAAGACAAAAAGTAGAGGAACTCCCATAATAACCAATCAGTTTGCATTTTCTACTATAGGTGAAGAAATTAAAGCATTAAGTTGATTGGGTTCTTTCTTTCAGGGCATTTTTTATGAGGTTTGTTGTGCTAATGTATCCATTCTGTGTAAAAGTGGTTATTCTGAATGTTAATGATTGTCCTGAAATGAGTATATGTTCTGTGCCAGGTCTCCTTTTTTTTGATGGTGGCATCATTTTTCAATTGCTGCCTATTTTTCAGCCATTATGAAAAATAAATACCCCCGCTATCTATTGAAACGTTTTTATTAGAGATGAGCGAACGTGTTCTTAACGAACACTTACGCACCCAGACACCGGCTTTGCCGAGGACTTCAGTGTCCGCGCGTAAAGCTTCGGGGGGCGCCGTGGGGCGGGGAGAGGCGCGGCGGCGCGGGCGGCAGCAGCGGGGAACAAGGGGGAGCCCTCTCTCTCTCCCTCTCCCCCCCACTCCCCGCCGCACCCCCCCGCGCTGCCACGGCGACCCCCGAACTTTTTTCGCCCGAGCACGGAATTGCTCGCAAAGTTCGGTGTTCGGGCGAAAAGGGGCGGAGCCGAACACGTTCGCTCATCTCTAGTTTTTATGCATTTCTGCCCTCTCTCTATGGTGGCATGCACTACATGTTATTATTTACATACACAACTTTTTGGCATGTCACTTCCACCCTGGCTAAAAGTAAATATCTGCGATGAGTTTGCTGAGTGGGACTGCACTTTTAGTTCTAGCCTCAAGACAACTCTTATTAAATAGAAGCCGGCCTCGGGTTCAGTTGATGATGACAGGTTTAGCTTTTTTACCCCCTGGCAAACATCGTCTGTGGATGCTACATCCAACCATACAGGGAAAATATTGTATTACATTAATGTGATTGACCAACCACTGGCAAAGGTCAGCAAGCTGGAAGTTAAAAGAGAAGCTTCCAACGCAATATAAAACTAGCAATAACCTTGAAAAGCTCATAGTCTCTTTGTCGTCAGCTGTGCTCACTTCAGATGAAGAGCACACAGATTGTGCAATGAAGCCGTATCTTCCCAAGGACTATGAATTCACCAGAAGTGCTGTACCCTTATCGAGTGGAAAAACAACTTCCAGTGTTTGTTATATTGCAGTAATGGCTATGTTAATCTTTTATTTGTACAAAGTGATGGTAACCATGGATACATTACTCTCAGTAACTTCTAAATTGATAGGTGAATGCACCGAGCTGTAAGGAAGAAAAATTATGTATTTTACTCAAAATGTGCTGTTTTTTTTTTTATTCCTCCATGACAATTCAACATTTTGATCACTTACAAGCCCATATTTTTACAAGGACATAATGTATTCATCGCTACAACTCTTGCAGCAAACTGAATAATAAGCCTACAAGTGTGTCATAGGCTTTATACATAGAGACTTCATTGAGCCCAGATGACTGTAATGTGCCCACCAAAAGTAATTGTTTTGCAATCAGCCCATAGCAGCACTGTGGCTGCAGCGGCATTCAGTTTCCATGCCTGTATTAGGGGGCCTTCACACTGGTAAGGAAATCTAGCAATTTTCTTGTGCTGGAAGAGTGAGCGAAAACGCATTATTATAATCTTCTGAACAGAGACAAAAATACGGACCTGGATTTGGAAAGAGCTCACAGAGTATTCAGACCAAGATCATCGAGTACAGATAGACCAAGGGATATTCTTTGCTGTTTCCAGAGCTTCAAAATAAAAGAGGAAATTCTCCATAAAGCCAGACTTTTGAAGAGGAATGAATATGATGATAAAGAAATTCAAATCTCCCAGGATCTCTCAAAGTTTACACTTGATTTATGAAGACAACTCCATTCTCTCACGTGAGTTCTGAGAGAAAAAGAAATTCCATACAAGTGGATTTTTCACTTTGGTTTGGCTATATAAAGCTACAATAGAACCTGGACTATTCGAACACCAGAAGACTTACCTTTGGTCCTGAGCAAATTGGATCTCTTGCATATTCAAATCCTAGATTGGATAACCGCAGAGGAGTCAATATCCTTACCTGCCCTTACAAAGTCAGAAAACTGGACTCAGGTCACACCAAATAAACCCCCAAAAAAGTGAGAAGATTGTATCCTGATCCCAGAAGAGGATGTACATCAGAAAATACCTAAGGTCCTTTGTCATCTCACATTACTCAAACCGACACTTGAAAGCTAATGCTAGCTCCTTAGCGGCATTAAAACAAAAATGCCTGCTTCTTGTGTTTAACAATTTTTTACTCCACAGGTCTGGGACGTCTTCTATGACTTGCCTACCTCAACACAACACTGTTAATTACTGTTTAATAGTATTGGGATCTATCATGATCCCTTTCACTGAAGTACGCACCCCCACCCCCCGCAAATAATGATTCCTGCTTTTGAATCTGGTCTGGAGTGGACGATGTACTGAATCTCCTGTCCAGCTGCAAAACACCAGAGATTATTGTTCACTCTTAGGCCTCATGTCCACGGAGAAAATCAGGCCCACCACGGATCTGGCCGCGACGGAGGGCAGATCCGCAGCATCCGGACAGGTAAGGAAATTGTTATTTTTAGGCCTCATGTCCACGGGGAAAATCAGACCCACCGTGGATTCTTCATGCAGAATCCCGCATCGGGTCCCTCCTTTCCCGCGGACATGAGGCCTAAAAATAACAATTTACTTACCTGTCCGGATGCTGCGGATCTGCCCTCCATCACGGCCAGATCTTCTTTCTTCGGCCCGGCGGATGTGCTCGACACGCTGGCAGCATGCTGCGCGCATGCGCCGTGCACTCTTTTTCTTTTTTGAACTCCTGCTCTAGCGCACTCCCATGCCGGAGAGCAGGAATTCAGCTACAGGTGTGCCACGGATCCAGACGGTTTCCATAGGCTTTAGTAGAAGCCTGCGGGAGACCTGCACTAAAATGGAGCATGCTGTGGGTGTTTTCCTGCACATGCAATCCACGCCTCAGGGGAAAATGACATCCGCAGGTATTTAATTACCTGCGGGTGTCCAATGCATCCCTATGGGGCGCGGCTCACGCGTTCGGGACACCCTCTCCGGATCTGTCCCCGTGGACATGAGGCCTTAATGATACAATGTTATTGATTTCTGTTTATGTTATCGTTTACCATATTAGTACAATTTTGGACCATTCTGCTGATTCTATGCATATGAGAAACGATCTCAAATACCAATATAAATGACAAATCTACATATAGCCTCATTTAATGTTAGAGGTATCAATGTCCCTCAAAAAAGAGCTCAGATGCTCTGTTACCTTGAGACAAATAAAATTGATATTGCTTTCCTGCAAGAAACACATTTTTTTTTAAAAGCTACACACTCTTAACCAAAAATAGAACTTTCACAAGATGGTACAATGCATCCTCTCCCCTCAAGAGACATAGAGGTATAGCAATTATGAGTAAAACAATTCCTTTTCAGCTCTGTTAAATCAGACACAGAGTGTCGGTACATTTTCCTATAAGTTGTAATATATGAGAAAACCTTTACTTTTGTAAACATATATGCTCCAAACACCAGCCAGGTAAATTTGTTTTTCCTCCACATTTGACCAATTAGAAAATTTCATAGAGGGGGAATTAAATTTTGGGTGAATACTTTAACATACCCTTACAACCCTCTTTTGATACCTCAAACGGTGCGTCCTCAATACCTTTCTCAAAACTCAAAAAAATCTGAAGTTTTTTCTCTGGTTGCATCTGGTTGATCTTTGGAGAATCTCCAATCCTGCTGCCAAGGAGTATTCCTTTTATTCCACAGTGCACAAAAAATACTCTAGGATAGATTATATATATATATATATATATATATATATATATATATATATATATATATATATCCCACTCCTTGATTGGGTCGGCAACCAAGGCTGTATATGACTATGCTATACTCGGATCACGCCCCCTTTTTCCTAAACCTTGAACTCTCCACCAAGAAAAGATGTCCCATCAATTGGAAATTAAACGATAGCCTTCTTTAAAAAGGGAGGATATTGAAGCCATTAGGCAAAGCATCCAAGCATATTTTTGAGAAAATGAAATCTATGCAACAAACCCTGCACTTATGTGGGAAGCCCATAAAGCAGTCATTAGAGGCCTACTGATTCAAATTGGCTCCAGAAGAAAAAAAGGAGAGAGAGAGAAAGAAGTATTCTTTGCGGGTGAGCAGGCAGGTACTCGAAAAGGATGATACTCGCTCGAGTATCTGTCCTTAACGAGTACGCTCGCTCATCTCTAGTGGCTAGAAACCACAGTTGTAAATGTTCCATGTGACCCAGTGCCTCTCAGTATCAAGTAATGAGAAAAATAAAGAATTCAGACTTGAAGAACTTTAGTAAAACTGGAGGCACACGGTTTACTCAACACTTGATATATCATGAAACAGTTCATAACTTTGCAGATGTTACAGACAACGACAATTTCAATAGATGTGCTGGTGACACTCATATCAGGCATTAATTCTTTAACTCTCTCTCTCTCTCTTTGGTAAGATGCGCCCACTAGTCTATATTATCTGGTGGCTGCTTTAGATAGTTGTTTGTGGAGGAATGGAGGGAAGCAAATGGTCTCTCTTTCTTTACTAGACACGCCAACTTCTGACCAAGCCGGAATAATATCCACTCACGATCTCTAGGCCTGTCCTCCTTCCCAGAACCCCGGAGTCTGCCCTGGCTTGTTTCCACCATTAGGCAGGGAATAAAAAGACTGTCTACCAGCTGGCTCCGGCTCTAATCTTTCACCCATTTCCTCGGAGGTTTCCCGAGCTAAACCTAGGCTGAACTGTACTTGAGCTTAGCTCAGACTAGCAGCTCTGAGCCTAAACTTGGCTCCACACGTCCTTCCTCTCCGACTACATTTTTACTTCTCCCTTCTCTCAAGCCTGACTAAACATAATCCCCTCCTCTACCAATCCTAACCCAGCCACAGACAACTGACATGACACAGAGCAGGTTCGGGTGACAGGAGTACAGACATACACAAGTTAGACAACACTGACATACTTACATAGATACACATAGACATTCCACAGGAGGTAGCTTAAGAAGTGCTGTGGGGGCCCTAACTCTGGGCCACTACAGGTGCCTGGGCAATTAGTTTTGTCTGGTGTGTGAAGGTGTATTCTCACACTGGCTTACTCCTGGTTTAACTCATACCTGTTCTACACAAATTTTCAATCAATTCAGCCACTTTAGACCACAAGGGTTTTATTTTCTCACATTCCCTCCAAACATGAATGTAGGAACCAGCTGAACAAAAACATCGCCAAGAAAGTTCAAGCCTAGATCTGTCCATTTTATGAAGTAATTCTAGTGTGTTATACCATCCACTGGTCAATTCATAACATGGTTCTTGTAGATTAATGCACCTTAATGGGCCGAAGCTATTTCTATAGACTTGAGCTATTTTGTGAATAATAGTTTAGTATTAGGAACCCTAGATTTTCAAGATCATTTTTTTAGCCTGTACAAAGACAATTAACTGTTCAAACCAAGATAGATTTCTAAAGAAGCCCTTAGCCACCATTTGTTGAAATATATCGTACTTTTAACCTTTTCATTGATTACAAAGTATCAATTTAAAATCTAAAAGTCTAACTCAAGGCAAATATTGGAGATTTAACTTTGGCAGATTTATGGCGCTCTGCTTCTACCAAACTTTTACTAATGTGAATAGAACCTATCATCTGGAGTGGACAAATCAGTACAATTACTACAACACACAAACAAATCATATAATAATAACTGAGCAGAGTTAACCCTTTCCAATCCACTGTCTGACATCTGAAGACATTAGGATTTAAGACTGTGCAGCTCCGATGTTAGAAGACGTCCGTTGGAGTTCTCTTACTGTACATTGCCAGCCTCTCTGCTGTCGGAGCCTATCCAATGTGTCACCTCATGCAGTACTGGCTTTAGCCAGCATATAGTGCCATTGTATAATAGCAGAAAAAGAGTAAGACCCCTAGGAAAACCAGGATACAAATTGGATTGGAAAGGGTAAAGCACTAATCAGTTTTGCATAGGAAATACTCTAACTGACCTATAACATGTATAGACTTACATATCTACTCTTCCAGATTTCCCTGAGTTTCCTGAAAGTGGGAAATCTGCAGAACTCCGGGAGGGATAAATAAGTCTTTTGCAAATGTGGCAGACAGTCACCACTAGTGGCAGCTTGTTGCAAATGTAATCATGCACTGATAATCTTCGTGAGGATCAGGATACTAGATATACAGATGTTGTTCACCCTTGCCTTATCTCAATTTGGCTAAACCCTGCAATTTCTCAAGAAACCAATTCAATGCAGTATTGCAACATGGGAATTCTGCAATTCACGTCATAACCACTGGGTGACTGCAATAGACACATATAGCAAAGACGTCTTGTGACAGAGTATCACAAAATCATGTTGTTTTGAAAAGCTAATCATCTTCTGACACACATATCTGAGCATTAGGGAGAAGATAAGAAAGGGCAGATCTGTAGGTTGAATAAATGGGGTTATCTCTGATGGTTTTTGAGTCAGGCTAATAATATAATTACAATAAAACATGGAAACAGTTATGGCTATTAAGAAAAAATAACCATAAAAAATCATGGTGCTGATGTACCAAAGGAGATTTGGATGTTGTATGCATATAATTTTACACCCTTCTGAAATTGGCCTTAGTTAACACATGACATTGAGTTTAGTTATAAACTTCAGTTATACTCAATTACACTTTGTTTAGTGTAAAGTATAAAAATTGTCCTAGCTATCAGAGGCGCAAAATGTCCAAAATCCCATAGCAGAGATAGGGTTAATACGTATGGTATAGACAGCATGCTCATGGTTAGGCTGCTTTTATACGAGTGCATGATCTCTATGATCTCTAGACCTACAGTTAGTGCAGAACACTTGTTCTAGGTATAGATACAAAAATGTGCTCATAATGCAGTAATTAAAAACGACCTTACAAGGAAGTCATTAAAACCTGCCTAGACATCAGATCATTCAAAAGTAAGAATCTGATAGGTAAAGACACAGCATTTGGTTGCAAGATATTTTATTGTCCTTAGATTACATAAAAGTGTTTCAGTAGTGAGATTAGCCATAAACCTATTAAAGTAGAAAAACATTTAATTGCCCTAAGTGACCAGCAAGGGCTCCCACACACATTTTTTAACGCTTTTTTTTAACGCTACGATATCGCTGCGTTTTTTTTTACGCAATTGTCAATGGGACTTTCTAATGTTAAAACACTTGCACAAAAATCGCAAAGCACAAACTTGCAATGCAAGTTTAACAAAAGAAAGTCCCATTGACAATCGCGTTAAAAAATGCAAGTGTGTGGGAGTCCAAAGGGTACCGTCAAACATTGCATATTCACTGCAGGCTTTCCACAGCATTAAACCCGCAGCAAATACGCATCAAGACTGCAATTCTCCAACATATCTAAGTTGTTAGCAATTTAGAAAATCTGGAGAGTTCTTGACACTCAAAATGCAATAGAAGACCAACCAAGAGTGAGGCCTCTCTCTCTCCAAGTACCCCATAAAAGCTGAATGGGAGCCACTATGGTATGTATGCCCTTGATGAAATGTCACTAATAAGCCAAAATTAACTTTTATTTTTAAGTGTAGCTCTATGTATGCAAATAACCATTCATTTTCTACATTGTATCCATATAAATTACTAAGATTTGTAGCTCAACATTTAGTGAATTGAACTTTGGAGAATATAGAAAAACCCCAATAATTATTATCTTTTCTAGTTTTTTTTCATATTCATTATCCACACCTAAGAACATCCAGGTATTCATTGTGGTTGTTTGTTATTCCATTATCTTTCAGCTCTTTTATAAATTCTTCTATATATGCGTTTTCTGTACCCTTGCTCAGGGCTTCTTGGCACTTTTCATTCTTGAAATATGTTGAGGATTGTCCACTTATGGCAGTGTCTGAAGCTGTAATTAAAGAAATACAATATCACAGGTCTAATAACACTGCAGCATTAGAGGGACCAAAAGAAGGGAAGGCTGTTGCCCCGTGGGGGGGGGGGGGTTATTTTGAAAACTGCAGCGTTTCATAATAAATATACTTTGAAGTCTGACTCCGAGTCATGGGGGCGGACCATGCCAGCCTCACCCTGCTCCCTACATGCAGAGGGACAGCTCCTCTCCTTATACACAAGCAGAGGAAGAGGAGGTGTCAGTCTTCACGCAGTGGGTGGGGAGAGGCCAGTATAGTCCGCCCCAATGACTTAGAGCTTATCACTGAGCCAGACTTCATAGTGTATTTATTCTGAAACTTTTCAGACTAAAACACATACAGCTGCAACAAGCTTGGGTAACCTGGGTTTATACTACCTGTGGTTCGAGCAGCCTGAAACTAATGACATAATCCCTCTCAAACAGCTCCATGCAACATTTTGTTCAGTTAACCATATGAAATATGGATGTTGCAGCTGTAGATATATATATATATATATATATATATCTGTACACAGAATAGTCTGCAGAGGGCTGTAAAACAGGCATTCTGTGTCCTAGTAAGCAGGAACAGCTATATGTGAATGTCTGCAAGAGTTAAAACCTCCAGACACATTGAGTTTGGTTGCTGAAAGTCAGAGCAAGGCCGCTGCTGGAGGTACTCCCTGGTAGAGAAGCTGGGAGGAGGCCAAATGCCTGAGTTCTGTGAGAGACAGGGCTGTGGCACAGTCACGAGTCTCACAGGGAAGGATGCCCCTAGACTGACACCTGCTTGGGTTCACTGTTGAACATTGCTGTGATGTGAAATGGGGTCGGCCACTATGTTAGATAGGAAAGAATCCTATGTGATTTAGTAGCCAGACACCCAGGATTTCGGTTGTTAATGTATGTGTGTATTGTGACTAAACAAGAGTGTAACATTTGTGACTAATATTTACTGCCAAAATAAAATGGACTTCTTGAATTTTACTACCTACTCTGGTCCGGATATGGGCCATTGAAGTGTGACCACCCACATAGGTGGAAGAAAGGTGATGACCCTACAGGGTGACTAATCCCATACTTGTCACTATATATATATAGATAAATATATATATATATGTGTGTGTGTGTATATATATATATATATATATATATATATATATATATATATATATGTGTGTGTGTGCGTGCCTGTATATATATATATATATATATATATATATATATATATATATATATATATATATATATATATATATATATATATATAGAGATAGAGATAGAGATAGAGATAGATACATATACAGCATTAAAGGGGTTGTCCCGAGGCAGCAAGTGGGTCTATACACTTCTGTATGGCCATAATAATGCACTTTGTAATATACATTGTGCATTAATTATGAGCCATACAGAAGTTATAAAAAGTTTTTTACTTACCTGCTCCGTTGCTAGCGTCCTCGTTCCCATGGAGCCGACTAATTTTTGGCCTCCGATGGCCAAATTAGCCGCGCTTGCGCAGTCCGGGTCTTCAGCAGTCTTCTATGGAGCCGCTCGTGCCAGAGAGCGGCTCCGTGTAGCTCCGCCCCGTCACGTGCCGATTCCAGCCAATCAGGAGGCTGGAATCGGCAGTGGACCGCACAGAAGAGCTGCGGTCCACGAAGACAGAGGATCCCGGCGGCCATCTTCAGCAGGTGAGTATGAAGACGCCGGACCGCCGGGATTCAGGTAAGCGCTGTGCGGGTGGTTTTTTTAACCCCTGCATCGGGGTTGTCTCGCACCGAACGGGGGGGGGGTTTAAAAAAAAAAAAACCCGTTTCGGCGCGGGACATCTCCTTTAACTCACAGGAAGCTTCTATAAAACATAACCAACCCTCAATAAATCTTCATAAAATATTCTCCTGTTGCAAGAAAAAGGTTAAGAAGTAGAGATCAGCGAGCACCAAAATGCTCGGGTGCTCGATACTCGGGATGAAATTATTGCGATGCTCGAGGGTTTGTTTCGAGTAATGAACCCCATTGAAGTCAATGGGCGACTCGAGCATTTTTGTATATCGCCGATGCTCGCTAAGGTTTTCATTTGTGAAAATCTGGGCAATTCAAGAAAGTGATGGGAACGACACAGCAACGGATAGGGCAGGCGAGGGGCTACATGTTGGGCTGCATCTCAAGTTCCCAGGTCCCACTATTAAGCCACAATAGCAGTAAGAGTGGGCCCCCCCCCCAACAACTTTTACTTCTGAAAAGCCCTCATTAGCAATGCATACCTTAGCTAAGCACCACACTACCTCCAACAAAGCACAATCACTGCCTGCATGACACTCCGCTGCCACTTCTCCTGGGTTACATGCTGACCAACCCCCCCTCCACCCCCCCCCCCCCCCCCCCGCACGACCCAGTGTCCACAGCGCACACCAAACTGTCCCTGCCCACCCTTCAGCTGCCCTCATGCCACGCCACACTCATGTCTATTTAGAAGTGCGTCTGCCATGAGGAGGAACCGCAGGCACACACTGCAGAGGGTTGGCACAGCTAGGCAGCGACCCTCTTTAAAAGGGGCAGGGCGATAACCCACAATGCTGTACAGAAGCAATGAGAAATCCAATCCTGTGCCACCTCCATCTGGAGCTGCACACGTGGGCATAGCAATGGGGAACCTATGTGCCACACACTATTCATTCTGTCAAGGTGTCTGCATGCCCCAGTCAGACCGCGGTTTTTTATAAATAGTCACAGGCAGGTACAACTCCGCAATGGGAATTCCGTGTGCATCCACAGCATGGGTGGCTCCCTGGAACCCACCGGCGGTACATAAATATATCCCATTGCAGTACCCATCACAGCTGAGGTAATGTCGTGCTTAATGCAGGTGGGCTTCGGCCCACACTGCATGCCCCAGTCAGACTGGGGTTCTTTAGAAGTGGACACATGCAGTTACAACTCCCTGTGGACCCACAGCATGGGTGGGTGCCAGGAAGCCACCGGTGGTACATAAATATATCCCATTGCATTGCCCATCACAGCTGAGGTAATGTCAAGCTTAATGCAGGTGGGCTTCGGCCCACACTGCATGCCCCAGTCAGACTGGGGTTCTTTAGAAGTGGACACATGCAGTTACAACTCCCTGTGGACCGACAGCATGGGTGGGTGCCAGGAAGCTATCGGCGGTACATAAATATATCCCATTGCAGTGCCCAACACAGCTGATGTAACGTCAGCTGTAATGCAGGTGGGCTAAAAATTAATTTGATTACACTGTAGGCGAGGGCCCCCAAAAATTGGTGTACCAACAGTACTAATGTACCTCAGAAAAATTGCCCATGCCCAACCAAGAGGGCAGGTGAAACCCATTAATTGCTTTGGTTAATGTGGCTTAATTGGTAACTAGGCCTGGAGGCAGCCTAGTTAAAACAAAAATTGGTTGAGGTGAAAGTTTCAACGCTTTAATGAGCATTGAAACGTATAAAAATTGTTTACAAAAATTATATGACTGAGCCTTGTGGGCCTAAGAAAAATTGCCCGTTCGGCGTGATTATGTGAGGTTTCAGGAGGAGGAGGAGGAATATTATACACAGATTGATGAAGCAAAAAGGTCCCCGTTTTTGATGGGGATAGAGAACGATGCTTCCATCCGCGGGTGCAGCCTACGTATTGTTTAGGTATCGCTGCTGTCCGCTGGTGGAGAAGAGAAGTCTGGGGAAATCCAGGCTTTGTTCATCTTCATGAGTGTAAGCCTGTCGGCACTGTCGGTTGACAGGTGGGTACGCTTATGCGTGATGATTCCCCCAGCCGCACTAAACACACTCTCTGACAAGACGCTAGCCGCAGGACCAGCAAGCACCTCCAGGGCATACAGCGCGAGTTCAGGCCACGTGTCCAGCTTCGACACCCAGTAGTTGTTGGGGGCAGAGGCGTCACCGAGGACGGTCGTGCGATCGGCTACGTACTCCCTCACCATCCTTTTACAGTGCTTCCGCCAACTCAGCCTTGACTGGGGACCGGTGACACAGTCTTGCTGGGGAGCCAAAAAGCTGGCAAAGGCCTTGGATAATGGTCCCCTGCCTGCGCTGTACATGCTGCCTGATCTCTGCGCCTCCCCTGCTACCTGGCCCTCGGAACTGCGCCTTCGGCCACTAGCGCTGTCGGATGGGAAGTTTACCATCAGTTTGTCCACCAGCGCCCTGTGGTATAGCATCATTCTCGAACCCCTTTCCTCTTCGGGAATAAGAGTGGAAAGGTTCTCCTTATACCGTGGGTCGAGCAGTGTGTACACCCAGTAATCCATAGTGGCCAGAATGCGTGTAATGCGAGGGTCACGAGAAAGGCATCCTAACATGAAGTCAGCCATGTGTGCGAGGGTACCTGTACGCAACACATGGCTGTCCTCACTAGGAAGATCACTTTCAGGATCGTCCTCCTCCTCTGGCCATACACGCTGAAAGGATGACAGGCAAGCAGCATGTGTACCCTCAGCAGTGGGCCAAGCTGTCTCTTCCCCCTCCTCCTCATGCTCCTCCTCCTCCTCCTCCTCTGGCCATACACGCTGAAAGGATGACAGGCAAGCAGCATGTGTACCCTCAGCAGTGGGCCAAGCTGCCTCTTCCCCCTCCTCCTCATGCTCCTCCCCCTCCTCCTCCTCAACGCGCTGAGATATAGACATGAGGGTGCTCTGACTATCCAGCGACATACTGTCTTCCCCCGCCTCCATTTCCGAGTGCAAAGCGTCTGCCTTTATGCTTTGCAGGGAACTTCTCAAGAGGCATAGCAGAGGAATGGTGACGCTAATGATTGCAGTATCCCCGCTCACCATCTGGGTAGACTCCTCAAAGTTTCCAAGGACCTGGCAGATGTCTGCCAACCAGGCCCACTCTTCTGTAAATAATTGAGGAGACTGACTCCCACTACGCCGCCCATGTTGGAGTTGGTATTCCGCAATAGCTCTACGCTGCTCATAGAGCCTGGCCAACATGTGGAGCATAGAGTTCCACTGTGTGGGCACGTCGCACAGCAATCGGTGCACTGGCAGATGAAACCGATGTTGCAGGGTCCGCAGGGTGGCAGCGTCCGACTTGGAGTTGCGGAAATTTGCGCTGACCCGGCGCACCTTTCCGAGCAGGTATGACAAGTGTGGGTAGCTTTTCAGAAAGCGCTGAACCACCAAATTAAAGACATGGGCCAGGCGTGGCACGTGCGTGAGGCTGCCGAGCTGCAGAGCCTCCACCAGATTACGGCCGTTGTCACACACGACCATGCCCGGTGGGAGGCTCAGCGGTGCAAGCCAGCGGTCAGTCTGCTCTGTCAGACCCTGCAGCAGTTCGTGGGCCATGTGCCTCTTCTCTCCTAAGCTGAGTAGTTTCAGCACGGCCTGCTGACGCTTGCCCACCGCTGTGCTGCCACGCCGCGTGACACCGACTGCTGGCGACGTGCTGCTGCTGACACATCTTGATTGCGAGACAGAGGTTGCGTAGGAGGAGGAAGAGAAGGGTGGTTTAGTGGAGGAAGCATACACCGCCGCAGATACCACCACTGAGCTGGGGCACGCAATTCGGGGGGTGGGTAGGTTGTGAGCGGTCCCAGGCTCTGACTCTGTCCCAGCCTCCACTAAATTCACCCAATGTGCCGTCAGGGAGATATAGTGGCCCTGCCTGCCTGTGCTTGTCCACGTGTCCGTTGTTAAGTGGACCTTGGCAGTAAACGCGTTGGTGAGGGCGCGTACAATGTTGCGGGAGACGTGGTCGTGCAGGGCTGGGACGGCACATCGGGAAAAGTAGTGGCAACTGGGAACCGAGTAGCGCGGAGCTGCCGCCGCCATCATGCTTTTGAAAGACTCCGTTTCCACAAGCCTATACGGCAGCATCTCCAGGCTGATCAATTTGGCAAGTGCACGTTTAACGCTTGAGCATGCGGGTGCGTGGCGGCGTACTTGCGCTTGTGGCGCAGCGACGTGTGGACGCTGCGCTGAGAGACATTGCTGGATGGGGCCGAGGACAGCGGAGGTGAGGGTGTGGGTGCAGGCCAGGAGATGGTAGTGCCTGTGTCCTCAGAGGGGTGTTGGATCTCAGTGGCAGGTTGGGGCACAGGGGGAGAGGCAGTGGTGCAAACCGGAGGCGGTGAACGGCCTTCGTCCCACCTTGTGGGGTGCTTGGCCATCATATGCCTGTGCATGCTGGTGGTGGAGGATCCCCAGCTGATCTTGGCGCGACAAAGGTTGCACACCACTGTTCGTCGGTCGTCAGGCGTCTCTGTGAAAAACTGCCACACCGTAGAGCACCTTGACCTCTGCAGGGTGGCATGGCGCGAGGGGGCGCTTTGGGAAACAGTTGGTGGATTATTCGTCTGGCCCTGCCTCTACCCCTGGCCACCGCACTGGCTTGGCCTGTGCCCACACCCTGACTTGGGCCTCCGCGTCCTCGCCCGCGTCCACGTCCTATAGGGCTACCCCTACCCCTCAGCATGGTGTATTACCAGTAGTGCAGAAACAGAACGCTGTAATTAAATGTGCCGCTTATTGGCCTGTGGTTGGAGGCTGACTTCGCTTACGGAACGCCAGGAAATAATTTTGTGCAAGCCTGCTGTAACACTTAGCTGGCTGCGTATGAATTAGGAGGACTACTACACCCAGCACAGACCCAGAACACTGAGGACAGTCACAGGCAGCCCAAATAGATTTTTTTCCCCAAATGTTTTGGCAAAGGCCCACTGCCTATATTCAATAAATATATCTCTTCTCTCTCTGCGTCACCGCTACTGGCCCTGGAGTATGTCAAATAACTGCAGAGTGTTGCACTGTGGACTGGAATACAGCGGTGATTTAACAGCCAACACAGACCCAGGAAATAATTTTGCGCAAGCCTGCTGTAACACTTAGCTGGCTGCGTACGAATTAGGAGGACTACTACACCCAGCACAGACCCAGAACACTGAAGACAGTCACAGGCAGCCCAAATAGATTTTTTTTCCCAAATGTTTTGGCAAAGGCCCACTGCCTATATTCAATAAATATATCTCTTCTCTCTCTGCGTCACCGCTACTGGCCCTGGAGTATGTCAAATAACTGCAGAGTGTTGCACTGTGGACTGGAATACAGCGGTGATTTAACAGCCAACACAGACCCAGGAAATAATTTTGCGCAAGCCTGCTGTAACACTTAGCTGGCTGCGTATGAATTAGGAGGACTACTACACCCAGCACAGACCCAGAACACTGAGGACAGTCACAGGCAGCCCAAATAGATTTTTTTCCCCAAATGTTTTGGCAAAGGCCCACTGCCTATATTCAATAAATATATCTCTTCTCTCTCTGCGTCACCGCTACTGGCCCTGGAGTATGTCAAATAACTGCAGAGTGTTGCACTGTGGACTGGAATACAGCGGTGATTTAACAGCCAACACAGACCCAGGAAATAATTTTGCGCAAGCCTGCTGTAACACTTAGCTGGCTGCGTATGAATTAGGAGGACTACTACACCCAGCACAGACCCAGAACACTGAGGACAGTCACAGGCAGCCCAAATAGATTTTTTTCCCCAAATGTTTTGGCAAAGGCCCACTGCCTATATTCAATAAATGTCTTCTGTCCCTGCCTCACAATATATGTGTTCTGTCCCTGCCTCACAATATATGTGTTCTGTCCCTGCCTCACAATATATGTGTTCTGTCCCTGCCTCACAATATATGTCTTCTGTCCCTGCCTAACCACCACTTCTGGCCCTGGAGTATGAATAATTACTGCAGGGCGCAATGCTCTGCACGGCCGATATACAAAAAAAAAAATGTGCAACACTGCAAAAAGCAGCCTCCACAGTACTGCACACGATTAGATGTGGCCATAAGAAGGACCGTTGGGGTTCTTGAAGCCTACAATACTCCTAACGCTCTCCCTATAGCAGCTCCGGCACCAACAGCACTTTCCCTCCTCTATGTCAGAACAAATCTGTGGCGAGCCGCGGGAGGGGCCGATTTTTATACTCGGGTGACACCTGATCTCGCCAGCCACTCACTGCAGGGGGTGGTATAGGGCTTGAACGTCGCAGGGGGGAAGTTGTAATGCCTTCCCTGTCTTTCTATTGGCCAGAAAAGCGCGCTAACGTCTCAGAGATGAAAGTGAAAGTAACTCGAACATCGCGTGGTACTCGTCACGAGTAACGAGCATCTCGAACACGCTAATACTCAAACGAGTATCAAGCTCGGACGAGTACGTTCGCTCATCTCTATTAAGGAGGATAGAGGGAATGGCATGCTAGTACTCTCACCCTACAATTCCCCTAGTTACATAACCATACTAATCATGGGACCCTCAACCAATAAGGATTATCCTGTCTGCTGCAATCTAGGCTATATCACCCTATTATGCCCCAACATCGATGGTAAATAGAAATTACATAAAACGGGGTTGTACCTAATATCAGTGTGTCATCCTCACCAAAAAAAGGGCTAAATGAGGGGTCACACCAGTGATTCATGAAGATGTATAGCTCAAAAAAGCTCATAAGAGGGATACCCATTTCCCACTGTATAAGAAAATACTACAAATCCAGTGCGCCCCCAGCTGGTCCAAGGGTACCATATTGGAGGTATTTATTGGAGAGATACTAGCTTATGATCTATTGAGAGTATTGTAGCATTTGAAATTAGTTGCTTTGCATGTTCACCTTTCCTATCGGCCATTGTTTAACAGATGTTCTTCTCTGGAAGCATATGAGGTGTTGATTAGCTGTCTGGCCCAATAGATTGGATTCACTTAGTTGTTCTATGGATCATGATATGGAATCATATTCATCAATCATATCTTAGATGGGACCTGTGGGTGTGCTGAATTTATATTATTTCACATACTTTCCATTTATTAGTGGTGTGCTGATGACTGCTCAGTAAGTGTTCTGATAGTTATTACCCTACAGTAGTACTATAATTATAAATGTACACAGCATCAAAGCAGGACATAGCCACATTTACCTGTACATTCAGCTAGTCTGTTTCCACCAATATACTGAGAGGTCCAGGAAAACGCTGTTGATGGTCCGCATGTTTCATACAACCTACTTCTTCTTAGAAATGAAAAGTCATAGCCCTAGGAAAAAAACAAGAGGTGTTTACCTACCTTATTTGATAAGTTATACAGCTGTGTATTACTATAAAAGAACACAAAACATATAGTAAGAGTCATACTTATGCATCTCAATTGAGCCAACACCTCCCAATGTAAAAACTATGGTGCTTAGAGTGACATTGAAAATCATAGGAACTGATATGCTAGCAAATGCTGGCCAAAGGTATGCCGAGTGGACACTGTTTTCATACTATGGTAGATAGGAGTATTTCTTGGCCTTTATGTTGAGTGTTCATCTTTAACGGATTTGGAGCCTAGTCTTATCTATTGATTATGGAGACGCTCTATGTCTAACTCTATGTGTGTCAGGAAGGGTATCATCTCACCTTAACCCCATCCCGCCCCATGATGTAAGGGTACGTCATGTGAGAGGGGTACTTCCCGCAAAATGACGTACCCTTACGTCATGGGGATAGCGCGAGAACATAGTAGATCTCACGCTATCCCGCAGTGGGAGCCGGCTGTCACTAGTAGCCGACGCCCCGGTGCAACAGCGATCGCCAACAGGATGCCAGATACCGGCGTCCTGTATTGCCATAGCCTGTGATCGCTATAGTAAGCAATAAGGGATGGCAGGAGAGAAGTCCTGCCATGCCTTATTGTAGCAATCTGCAGTGCTGCAGTAAAAGTCCCTCAGAGGGACACAGACTGTGTAAAAAAAAGAGAAAAATAAAGTACGAAAAATAAAAAAGTAAAAAAAAGGTTAGAAAAACCTTTTTTATGCTTTTTTTCATATTAGCATAAATTTTTTTTTTTTTTTAATTAAAAATTCCACATATTTGGTATTGATGCGTCCGTAACAATGCATACAACACATTGAACGTGCTTATTATCCTGCACGGCAAAAAGCTTTAAAAAAATGCTAAAAAACTGAGGCAAAATGCTAATTTTTAGCAAAAAACGCAAAAAACGCAATACTCCAAAATGGTACCAATAAAAACTACTGCTCGTCTTGTAAAAAATAAGCCCTCAGAGAGCTCTGTCCATGGAAAAATAAAAAAGTTATAGCACTTTGAATGCAGTGAGTTTAGAAAAAAATTATAATTTCCAAAAAAAGGTTTTTTATTGTGGACCGAGCCGCAGAAAAAATGTATTGTATCATTTATGCTGCATACTTTACGCTTTAAAAAAAAAAAAAAGCTATGGCAGAATTGATGTGTTTTCTCTCCCTACGATTATAAAAAAAATGATAAAAGTATTACAATATAGTCTTTGTAACCAAAAATGGTACCAATAAAAACTACAGTTCGCCATGCAAAAAACAAGCCCTTATACGGAAAATAAAAAAATTATGGCTTTTGAAAAATGAAGATGAAAAAATACAAAAAATGGTTTGGTCCTCAACGCCAAAATAGGCCATGTCCTTAAGGGGTTAAAGAGAGCGCCTAGAAGGTGAGTGAGGAGACTTATAAGGCCATGCATGCTCCTCTGGGAAATGTATGCAAATAAGGAAGAAGGAACAATACCTCTGCAACGCCACCTATTGGAAGGCAGTATCCCTGCAAATCAGTGTCAAACCCTTTACACAAGTCTTTATAACAATGATTTGAAATTGCCAGTCATTGTTATAAAGAGTTAAAGGGGTTGTCCCGCGCTGAAACGGGTTTTTTTTTTCAATAGCCCCCCCGTTCGGCGCGAGACAAACCCGATGCATGTGTTGAAAAAAAAAAACAGATAGTACTTACCCGAATCCCCGCACTCCGGTGACTTCTTACTTACCTTGCGAAGATGGCCGCCGGGATCTTCACCCTCGGTGGACCGCAGGTCTTCTGCGCGGTCCATTGCCGATTCCAGCCTCCTGATTGGCTGGAATCGGCACACGTGACGGGGCAGAGCTATGAGGAGCAGCTCTCCAGCACGAGCGGCCCCATTGAACACGGAGAAGACCGGACTGCGCAAGCGCGTCTAATCGGGCGATTAGACGCTGAAAATTAGACGGCACCATGGAGACGGGGACGCTAGCAACGGAACAGGTAAGTGAATAACTTCTGTATGGCTCATAATTAATGTACAATGTACATTACAAAGTGCATTAATATGGCCATACAGAAGTGTATACCCCAACTTTGTTTCGCGGGACAACCCCTTTAAATAAAGGCTTTGCCATTGATTTGCAAGAATGCTATCTTCCAATAGGTGGCGCTGCTGAGGTATTGTTCCATCTTCCTTTTTTTCATAACTGTATACGTAAAATGCTGAAAATATAAGAGAATTAAATACCTGATTACACATTGGTTTGCAATAGCAAATGTCATCAAAGTAAGCACACACCAAACCACCATTTGTAGGCAGCAGTGGCATCGGGCACTTGGTTATCAGCTTAGTTTCGTTATAAACTTTAGACAAGAAAAGAAGAGAATAATTGAAATTAGCTAAATTATAGGCAGAAATATAGCAGTTTGATTCTGTGTGAAGAGCCTTACTTTTCAATTGCTGTTCTTTAAGGCTGACAAGTGCCTGCTGCATCATCCAGATAAGTGAGTTAATCTGAGACAGGGTCTGGTTGGCAAGATCACGATTATTGAAGTGCTAGAATATAAACGTTATGGACATATTTTAGCAATGCAAAGTCCATTTTAAAGCTCCATATGGGAGACTTATAAATGACTATACATTAAACCTCACCTAGCAGAGACAAGATTCAGAGGTCCCATACGTATGACACAGCAATCTCAAGCAGGGAGCAATTCAGGACTTCTAGATGCCAAGCGGGTTTAAATACCGCTGTCAGATTTTGCAGTGGGATTTAAATGGTTAACAGCCCCAATTGGGGTGGCTTTTGCAGCAGGTATCAGCTGTCAAAGAGCATACTCCATACCAACCTCACACACATGTTATCAAATGTCACTGAGTGGCTAAGCTTTGCAATTAGAGATGAGCGAACATACTCGTTAAGGGAAAATACTCGATCGAGTATCATCCTTTTCGAGTACTTGCCTGCTCATCAGAAAAGATTTGGGTGCCGGCGGGAGTGAGCGGTGGGTTGCGGGAGTAAGCAGGGGGGAGCGGGGGGAAGGAGTGAGAGAGAGATCCTCCCCTCCTGTTCCACCCCGCTCTCCCCCGACGCCCCTCGCTGGCACCAAAATCTTTTCTGACGAGCAGGCAAGTACTTGAAAAGGACGATACTCGATCAAGTATTTTCCCTTAACAAGTACGCTCGCTCATCTCTATTTGCAATACAAACTCAGCAACACAATATCAAATCAAAATGACCTCAGCGCCAATGCAAGATCTGCAATGCAAGTTTCTAGAGCAGAATACCCACATGGTATGGCATCTGATTTATTTTTCAGAATCTGTATGCTCTGTTTCTGATTGGACGTAAATGGCGCCGATGTAGGAGCCTATAGAATGGATGCTTTCTATCTTTTATACCACTTGAAGATTGGAGAGAGTCGTAATATAGCCATGACTATGAGCTATAAAGTCAATTATTCTAAAGAAGACAAATGTATTTTTTATTTAATACCTTTAATTTTTGGCGCAAAGACATGCAAGGTGTAGCTTTAGTATTGTCCTTATTTTCAGATAATTCTGAAAGAAAAACATGATTTATGGAAGCCATTACCAGCTGTAAGCCTAATTCACACAGTGCAGTTATTTTATCTTTCTTATGCCAATCCAGACAGTTAATAAAAATAAAATGCTAGAAGTTTAAGTCCATATATTGTTTCTTCCTTTAGGATAAACTCGGGCTGAAATTAACATATCAATAAAATGCCCTGTGTAAGCCAGTCAATAATAATACTATTTACTGCCATATTTTACAGCGCTGTACAGGGACTATATTGGGCAAAATTTAAACAGGATAAGCATTTTCTTTACATTATATCTCCTTGTAATAGGGTTGAACTACAATTACCCATATTCATACCTCCCAACTTTCAAAACTTTTAAAACTTAGTCATAGTGCACCCGCCATGGCCCCACTTATATAATGTGACCAGAGATTAGGCACTATGACTAAGTGAGGGTGCTATAAATAAGAGCACTATTATACTGTACAGCCACAGAGGGGCGCTATAAATAACAGTGTCCCCATGAATAGAGCCCTCTCTGTGGCCCCATTTAATCATTTAAAAGCTCCCCCACTTGGTAGCAGCAGTAATTACCTACTTCAGTCACACAACACTCTAATGTGTACAATAATAACTTCACTCCGCCCATTGGCTTTGGACATGCTGTATTCAGAGCAAAAGTCGGGAAGGGGGGTGAGTGGGATGGAACAAGCTATACTGTGTACAGAATGCACAGAGATTGGAATATGTTGCATGCCTCTTTAGACAGTGCAATTAGGGGAGATGGAGAAATACCTCTGCAGTGCCACCTATTGGAAGGCAGCATTCCTGCAAGTCAATGTTAGACCCTTTATACAAGCCTTGTAACAATGACTAGGGCTTTCAATTCGCAGTCATTGCTACAAGGCTAGTATAAAGCGTCTAACACTGACTTGCAGGAATGCTACCTTTCAATACCTGGCGCTGCAGAGGTATTGTTTCATCTCCCTTATTTGCATATTACCCAGAGGAGCATAAATAGCCTTATAAGTCTACTCACTCACCTTCTAGGCGCTCTCCTTAAGGAGAAAAGATAGCGTTCTTTAAACAATGATACAGCCCCCAAAATCTGAGACTGTCATGATGAATCAGTGACTGTTAGGAGGGTTACCTATACGCACTCCATTACAGAGTTATAATGTGATGTTTTTTTAGGTGCACTATAAACAAGGTTACTCGGCCTTTAGTTGTGATAATACTGTAATGCTTGAAACTGTAATTGTACCCACAGAGTCAATGCATCCCATGGTTCATAGAATATGAGATGGTATACCACTTTTCAGCTGCATTGCCATTCAAGCGTTAATGACATCAGGGAAACATTCCTGTTGTCATCCTGCAGGAAGAGCAGGTGTCAGTCTGAAAGAAGAGTTGTTAATGCCCTATGTCTTATTTGATATGGACCTTCAGATGCTAAAAGTGCTGTTTGTAGGTGGGGTTTAAGGTACATCTGCATAACGATGTGTTTGGTGCCTTTGGGATGAATGTGGGCACAGTGAGATCGTGAAAGAAAATGAGATCCGGTGTGAGATTGGCAGAGATTTGAGCCTTGGCAGCCATGGAGGAGCATGCCAGTGGATTATGGAAAATGGAGAGACTGGGCAGTAACCAGAGCCGGTGAGGAATGAAGCTCCAGAAGAGCCAGAGCTTCCCTAGACAAGTGGCCCTGTGAAATAACACCTAGGCACGGTTTGTTGTATGAACTGGCCTCCTTTAGACACACAGCGACACATCAGCTATGCACCAGGCTTCAACCAATTACTGCAACTGTTCTGTTACTGTTCTGCTGATAAGGAAATGTTTCTCACCATATGTGAGAACAACCACTAAGCTGCGTGCCTCTCCTAAGGCCTACAACTATAACATTTTTGTGATCCACTTAAAATGCCAGTAACCTGCAAAGAGTATAATTTCTCTACATAAGAAAATAATTTGTTCCTTTTTACATCCAAAAATGTCTGTGACATTCCAGCCGAATACATTGCATTTAGAGATGAGCGAACGTGTTCTTCCGAGCTTGATATTCGTGCGAATATTAGGGTGTTCGTAATGTTCGTTATTCGTAACGAACACCATGCGGTGTTCGGGTTACTTTCACTTCCTTCCCTGAGACGTTAGCGCGCTTTTCTGGCCAATTGAAAGACAGGGAAGGCATTACAACTTCCCCCTGCGTCGTTCAAGCCCTATACCACCCCCCTGCAGTGAGTGGCTGGGAAGATCAGGTGTCCGCCTAATATAAAAGTCGGCCCCTCCCGCGGCTCGCCTCAGATGCCTGGTGAGTTAGATGAGGGACAGTGCTGTTTGTACCGGAGCTGCTGTAGGGAAAGAATTGGTAGTTAGTGTAGGCTTCAAGACCCCCCAAAGGTCCTTATTAGGGCCACTGATAGCTGTGTGTTGGCTGCTGTTAGCAGTGGCAATTTTTTTTTTCTCAAAATCGCCTCTGCAGAGCGTTGCACCCGGCATTAGGGACAGAAGTGCTGCATAGGCAGGGAGAGTGTTAAGAGTGAGTGTAGCCTTCAAGAACCTCAACGGTCCTTTCTAGGGCCATATTTAACCGTGTGCAGTACTGTCCAGGCTGCTGTTAGCTGTGCTGCATTTTTTTTTACTTCTCAAAATCGCCTCTGCAGAGCATTGCACCCTCCATTGATACTGCAGGGAAAGAATTGTGTAGGCAGGGCCACAACACAGTTATTATTCATTGAATATACGCAGTGCTGCCTTTTGGTGCAAAAAAACGGAAAATATTTCTATTTGTCCTGCCTCTGTCCGTCCTAAGGGCGGTGGACACGTGTCGGCTGCGTGTGCAACCTTTAAAAATCAGACGCACCCAGCTACGTTTTACTCCTGGCTTCGCCATTTGCTTTCCTTAATTGGGAAAAAAAATACCTGCTCTGCCACAGTTAATAACTCTGCTACCCTCACGTTCTGTGACACATTAGCAGGAAAACAGCACAGTTATTAAACTTCTCATGTTCATAGAATATACGCAGTGCTGCCTTTTGGTGCAAAAAAACGGAAAATAATTCTATTTGTCCGGCCTCTGTCCGTCCTAAGGGCGGTGGACACGTGTCGGCTGCGTCTGCAACCTGTAAAAATCATACGCACCCAGCTACGTTTTACTCCTGGCTTCGCCATTTGCTTTCCTTAATTGGGAAAAAAAATACCTGCTCTGCCACAGTTAATAACTCTGCTACCCTCACGTTCTGTGACACATTAGCAGGAAAACAGCACAGTTATTAAACTTCTCATGTTCATAGAATATACGCAGTGCTGCCTTTTGGTGCAAAAAAACGGAAAATAATTCTATTTGTCCTGCCTCTGTCCGTCCTAAGGGCGGTGGACACGTGTCGGCTGCGTCTGCAACCTTTAAAAATCAGACGCACCCAGCTACGTTTTACTCCTGGCTTCGCCATTTGCTTTCCTTAATTGGGAAAAAAAATACCTGCTCTGCCACAGTTAATAACTCTGCTACCCTCACGTTCTGTGACACATTAGCAGGAAAACAGCACAGTTATTAAACTTAGATTATACATTCACTAGAGGCAGTGGGGCCTTTCGTTTTCAAAAAAGGGAAAAAATTATATTTGGCCTGCAGTCTTGCGCCAATTTATTAGCTGCCTGTGAAATCAAATCACTGGTAATACAGCATGCTGAGGGGTAGGGGTAGGCCTAGAGGACGTGGACGCGGCCGAGGACGCGGAGGGCCAAGTCAGGGTGTGGGCACAGGCCGAGCTCCTGATCCAGGTGTGTCGCAGCCGACTGCTGCGCGATTAGGAGAGAGGCACGTTTCTGGCGTCCCCACATTCATCGCCCAATTAATGGGTCCACGCGGGAGACGGTTATTAGAAAATGAGCAGTGTGAGCAGGTCCTGTCCTGGATGGCAGAAAGTGCTTCGACCAACCTATCGTCAACCCGCAGTTCTGCGCCGTCCACTGCTGCAAATCCGAATCCTCTGTCTGCTGCTCCTCCTTCCTCCCAGCCTCCTCACTCCACTACAATGACACCTGCTCAGGAGCGGGAACACTCCCAGGAACTGTTCTCGGGCCCCTGCTTAGATTGGGCAGCAGCGGTTCCTCTCCCACCAGAGGAGTTTATCGTCACTGATGCCCAACCATTCGAAAGTTCCCTGGGTCCGGGGGAAGAGGCTGGGGACTTCCGCCAACTGTCTCAACAACTTTCTGTGGGTGAGGAGGACGATGACGATCAGACACAGTTGTCTTGCAGTGAGGTAGTAGTAAGGGCAGTAAGTCCGAGGGAGCAGCGCACAGAGGATTCGGAGGAAGAGCAGCAGGACGATGAGGTGACTGACCCCACCTGGTGTGCAACGCTTACTCAGGAGGACAGGTCTTCAGAGGGGGAGTCAAGGGCATCAGCAGGGCAGGTTGCAAGAGGCAGTGCGGTGGCCAGGGGTAGAGGCAGGGCCAGACCGAATAATCCACCAAGTGTTTCCCAAAGCGCCCCCTCGCGCCATGCCACCCTGCAGAGGCCGAGGTGCTCTAAGGTCTGGCAGTTTTTCACAGAGACGCCTGACGACCGACGAACAGTGGTGTGCAACCTTTGTCGCGCAAAGCTCAGCCGGGGAGCCAACACCAACAGCCTCACCACCACCACCATGCGCAGACATATGATGGCCAAGCACCCCACAAGGTGGAACGAAGGCCGTTCAGCGCCTCCGGTTTGCACCCCTGCCTCTCCCCCTGTGCCCCAACCTGCCACTGAGATGCAACCCCCCTCTCAGGACACAGGCACTACCGTCTCCTGGCCTGCACCCACACCCTCACCTCCGCTGTCTTCGGCCCCATCCAGCAGTGTAGTTCAGCGCACCGTCCAGCCGTCGCTTGCGCAACTGTTGGAGCGCAAGCGCAAGTACGCCGCCACGCACCCGCACGCTCAAACGTTAACCGTCCGCATAGCAAAATTCATCAGCCTTGAGATGCTGCCGTATAGGGTTGTGGAAACGGAGTCCTTCAAAAGTATCATGGAGGCGGCGGCCCCGCGCTACTCAGTTCCCAGTCGCCACTACTTTTCCCGATGTGCTGTCCCAGCCCTGCACGACCACGTCTCCCGCAACATTGTACGCGCCCTCACCAACGCGGTTACTGCCACGGTCCACTTAACTACGGACACGTGGACAAGCACAGGCGGGCAGGGCCACTACATCTCCCTGACGGCACATTGGGTGAATTTAGTGGAGGCTGGGACAGAGTCAGAGCCCGGGACCGCTCACGTCCTACCCACCCCCAGAATTGCGGGCCCCAGCTCGGTGGTGGTATCTGCGGAGGTGTATGCTTCCTCCACTAAAACACCCTCCTCCTCCTCCTCTGTCTCGCAATCAAGATGTGTTAGCAGCAGCATGTCGCCAGCAGTCGGTGTCGCGCGGTGTGGCAGCACAGCGGTGGGCAAGCGTCAGCAGGCCGTGCTGAAACTACTCAGCTTAGGCGATAAGAGGCACACGGCCCACGAACTGCTGCAGGGTCTGACACAGCAGACCGACCGCTGGCTTGCGCCGCTGAGCCTCCAACCGGGCATGGTCATGTGTGACAACGGCCGTAACCTGGTGGCGGCTCTGCAGCTCGGCAGCCTCACGCACGTGCCATGCCTGGCCCACGTCTTTAATTTGGTGGTTCAGCGCTTTCTGAAAAGCTACCCACGCTTGTCAGACCTGCTCGTAAAGGCGCGCCGGCTCTGCGCACATTTTCGCAAGTCCCACACGGACGCTGCCACCCTGCGCACCCTGCAACATCACTTTAAGCTGCCAGTGCACCGACTGCTGTGCGACGTGCCCACACGGTGGAACTCTACGCTCCACATGTTGGCCAGGCTCTATGAACAGCGTAGAGCTATAGTCGAATACCAACTCCAACATGGGCGGCGCAGTGGGAGTCAGCCTCCTCAATTCCTTTCAGAAGAGTGGGCCTGGTTGGCAGACATCTGCCATGTCCTTGGTAATTTTGAGGAGTCTACCCAGGTGGTGAGCGGCGATGCTACAATCATTAGCGTCACCATTCCTCTGCTATGCATCTTGAGAAATTCCCTGCAAACCATAAAGGCAGCTGCTTTGCGCTCGGAAACGGGGGCGGGGGAAGACAGTATGCCGCTGGATAGTCAGGGCACCCTCCTGTCTAATTCTCAGCGCGTACAGGAGGAGGAGGAGGAGCATGAGGAGGATGAGGAGGAGGGGGAAGACACAGCTTGGGCCGCTGCTGACGGTACACCGGCTGATTGCCTGTCATCCTTTCAGCGTGTATGGCCTGAGGAGGAGGAGGAGGAGGAGGATCCTGAAAGTGATCTTCCTAGTGAAGACAGCCATGTGTTGCGTACGGGTACCCTGGCACACATGGCTGACTTCATGTTAGGATGCCTTTCTCGTGACCCTCGCGTTGCACGCATTCTGGCCACTACGGATTACTGGGTGTACACACTGCTCGACCCACGCTATAAGGAGAACCTTCCCAGTCTCATTCCCGAAGAGGAAAGGGGTTCGAGAGTGTTGCTATACCACAGGACCCTGGCGGACAAGCTGATGGTAAAATTCCCAGCCGACAGCGCTAGTGGCAGAAGGCGCAGTGCCGAGGGCAAGGTAGCAGGGGATGTGCGTAGATCGAGCAGCATGTACATCCCAGGCAGTGCAACAGTCTTTAAGGGCCTGGCCAGCTTTATGGCTCCCCACCAAGACTGTGTCACCGCTCCCCAGTCACGGCTGAGTCGGCGGGAGCACTGTAAAAGGATGGTGAGGGAGTACGTAGCAGATCGCACGACCATCCTTGGTGACGCCTCTGCCCCCTACAACTACTGGGTGTCGAAGCTGGACACGTGGCCTGAACTAGCGCTGTATGCCCTGGAGGTGCTTGCTTGTCCTGCGGCTAGCGTCTTGTCGGAGAGGGTGTTTAGTGCGGCTGGGGGAATCATCACAGATAAGCGTAGCCGCTTGTCAACCGACAGTGCCGACAGGCTAACACTCATCAAGATGAACAAAGGCTGGATTTCCCCAGACTTCTGTTCTCCACCAGCGGACAGCAGCGATACGTAAGCAATACGTAGGCTGCACCCGCGGATGGAAGCTACGTTCTCTCTCACCATCCAAAACGGGGACATTTCTGCTTCATCAATCTGTGTCTAATATTCCTCCTACTCCTCCTGCTCCTCCTCCTGAAACCTCACGTAATCACGCTGAACGGGCAATTTTTCTTAGGGCCACAAGGCTCACTCAAATAATTTTTCTGAACAATTTTTATAAGTTTCAATGCGCTTAAAAGCCTTGGAACTTTAACTTGAACCAATTTTTCGTTACACTGGGCTGCCTCCAGGCCTAGTTACCACTTAAGCCACATTAACCAAAGCGATTCACCTGCCATCTTGGTTGGGCATGGCCAATTTTTACTGAGGTACATTAGTACTGTTGGTACACCAAATTTTTGGGGCCCTCACCTACAGTGTAATCATAGCAATTTGTATGTTCTTCGCCTGCACTCATGGTACAGAAAGGTGTGTGGGGTTGGCGTACACTTTAGCTACATAAATGTAACTTAGGCCTTGGCTATACTAAGGCTACTTAAATGGAATGAAGACTGTGCTCCCGCTATACTGCTGCTTCGGAATTGTTACTGGGGCCTGTCTTGAGTGCTACTATTGCTGACATGGAACGAAGACTGCGCTCCCGCTATACTGCTGCTTCGGAATTGTTACTGGGGCCTGTCTTGAGTGCTACTATTGCTGACATGGAACGAAGACTGCGCTCCCGCTATACTGCTGCTTCGGAATTGTTACTGGGGCCTGTCTTGAGTGCTACTATTGCTGACATGGAACGAAGACTGCGCTCCCGCTATACTGCTGCTTCGGAATTGTTACTGGGGCCTGTCTTGAGTGCTACTATTGCTGACATGGAACGAAGACTGCGCTCCCGCTATACTGCTGCTTCGGAATTGTTACTGGGGCCTGTCTTGAGTGCTACTATTGCTGACATGGAACGAAGACTGCGCTCCTCCTATAATGCTGCTAGTGATATGTTAGTGGGGCCTGTCCTAATGCTACGGCTGAAATGTTACGAATTCTGGGCTCTGCCTATACCGCTGCTAATGGTATGTCTCTGGGGTGTGGAAACAGAGGCTTCCCAAAGACATGATGGCGGCGAGGCCATTTCCCACCAACGCGGTTACTGTAAAGGTGCATATAACCACGGACACGTGGAGAGGACACGTAGTGCCTCAAAAACATCCCCCTCCTCCTCCAACAGGGAAAACATTCTTGGCAAATGCCTTTGCATTGGTTCGTCTGGTGGCAGTCCAAGAATTTCACCTTTACCGACACAACAAGAGAGCCCCCACACCATCACCCCGCCACGGCCCACTTAATCCTGGCCGCATTCCGAAAACCAACAAAATACAACCGTGCTACTAGGTCCGCAGTCACCACCACATTACCACCAACGCGGTTACTGTAAAGGTGCATATAACCATGGACACGTGGAGAGGACACGTAGTGCCTCAAAAACATCCCCCTCCTCCTCCAACAGGGAAAACATTCTTGGCAAATGCCTTTGCATTGGTTCGTCTGGTGGCAGTCCAAGAATTTCACCTTTACCGACACAACAAGAGAGCCCCCACACCATCCCCCCGCCACGGCCCACTTAATCCTGTCCGCATTCCGAAAACCAACAAAATACAACCGTGCTACTAGGTCCGCAGTCACCACCACATTACCACCAACGCGGTTACTGTAAAGGTGCATATAACCACGGACACGTGGAGAGGACACGTAGTGCCTCAAAAACATCCCCCTCCTCCTCCAACAGGGAAAACATTCTTGGCAAATGCCTTTGCATTGGTTCGTCTGGTGGCAGTCCAAGAATTTCACCTTTACCGACACAACAAGAGAGCCCCCACACCATCCCCCCGCCACGGCCCACTTAATCCTGGCCGCATTCCGAAAAACCAACAAAATACAACCGTGCTACTAGGTCCGCAGTCACCACCACATTACCACCAACGCGGTTACTGTAAAGGTGCATATAACCACGGACACGTGGAGAGGACACGTAGTGCCTCAAAAACATCCCCCTCCTCCTCCAACAGGGAAAACATTCTTGGCAAATGCCTTTGCATTGGTTCGTCTGGTGGCAGTCCAAGAATTTCACCTTTACCGACAAAACAAGAGAGCCCCCACACCATCCCCCCGCCACGGCCCACTTAATCCTGGCCGCATTCCGAAAACCAACAAAATACAACCGTGCTACTAGGTCCGCAGTCACCACCACATTACCACCAACGCGGTTACTGTTAAGGTGCATATTACCAGTCTGACTGGGGCATGCAGACACCTTGACAGAATGAATAGTGTGTGGCACATAGGTTCCCCATTGCTATGCCTACATGTGCAGCTCCTGATGGCGGTGGCACAGGATTCTATTTCTCATTGCTTCTGTACAGCATTGTGGGCTATCGCCCCGCCCCTTTTAAAGAGGGTCGCTGCCTAGCCATGCCAACCCTCTGCAGTGTGTGCCTGCGGTTCCTCCTCATGGCAGACGCACTTCTAAATAGACATGAGTGTGGCGTGGCATGAGGGCAGCTGAAGGCTGCGCAGGGACACTTTGGTGTGCGCTGTGAGGGGGAGGGGGGGCGGTTGGTCAGCATGTAACCCAGGAGAAGTGGCAGCGGAGTGTCATCCAGGCAGTGATTGTGCTTTGTTGTAGCTAGTGTGGTGCTTAGCAAAGGTATGCCATGCTAATGAGGGCTTTTCAGAAGTAAAAGTTGTTGGGAGGGGGGGGCCCACTCTTGCCGGTATTGTGGCTTAATAGTGGGACCTGTGAACTTGAGATGCAGCCCAACATGTAGCCCCTCGCCTGCCCTATCCGTTTCTGTGTCATTCCCATCACTTTCTTGAATTGCCCAGATTTTCACACATGAAAACCTTAGCGAGCATCGGCGAAATACAAAAATGCTCTGGTCGCCCATTGACTTCAATGGGGTTCGTTGTTTGAAACGAACCCTCGAACATCGCGGGAAGTTCGTTCCGAATAACGAACACCCGAACATTTTGGTGTTCGCTCATCTCTAATTGCATTGCTTTCATCCTCATGGGTGATGAACCTGAACACACAAGCATATTGCTCTTAAAATGGCACACTTCTCGACTAATTTTGGTGCCATTTGGCCATGCCCTTTCCTTCACTTTAAAGGTTTAAAAAGTTTGAAACCCATAATAAATTAGTTCTATGCGATGAAAATATAAAAACAAATTCTCACTGATTCCAAACATTTAAACATTAGTGTATACCTACAAAGTAATGGCATTTTTACAGACAGAGTAAACTACGAAAAGAGGTGCAATGAAAATACAGTAAAAAAATAACTACACAGTAACATGGGCGTTAGTTAATGATCAACTCTTTGTAAGTTTACCTTGAGACGTTGTGTTGGACCCCTCCGAAAAATCATTTGCTAAAAAGAAAAAAATATACAAAACGTTGTAGCACTTGAAATGAATGTGTCATCAGAAAATGACATATTATATTTATGACACTTTTGTGTTAAACATATTTTTTAAAGAATTTTTGTTACATTTTTTTTTTACTTTTGGTAACAATCTATATTTTTAAAAAGTCCTAAAATTCTGTATTTTTAACACTGAGCACAGAGCTGAATATTTGTCAGTCATTGCCTGATTTGTAGAGAAAACTTTGCAGCAGTCATCTCACTAAGGGTCCTTTTGGGCGAGCTGATAATCGATTGAATGAGCGAGTGACGTCACCACTAACTCATTCGCTCTTGTGCAGCCTGTTTAGATGGGCAGACACATCATTGGCTGATTCAAACAAGAATCACTCAGTCTCTCACATTTGTAGTATAAACGAATGAGAGGGAACGAGGTAGCGCTGCTTAAACCAAATGAGAAGTGAACAAGTCAACAATGTTTCTTATGCTGCACAAAATGAGTGACAAACAAGAAGTGATTGATTATATTCGTTGTTTAGTTGTTGCCTCGCTTTTAGACCAAACGACTATCGTTCACTCTCGCTCATTTAAACAATTTTTTGAATAATAATTGTTCAGTTTAAAAGCACCTTAACATCACAGGCAGGATTACACTGAGAGGTGGCACCTATATATAGATAACACAGGTTCCACTATTCACAGTAGGTAATGGCACAGCTCACCTCCTCCTCCTCCCTGTACACTGACCACTAAGCCTAATAATAGTCCAACACTTCCTGTTCTGTAGAGCAAGCTTCTAAGCTGTCATCTTATTATCATCACAGGCAGGATTACACTGAGAGGTAACACCTATATGTAGATAACACAGGACTCGCCATTCACAATAGGTGTAAGCTGTGTTTGTCTACCCCCCCCCCCCCCCCTGCACAATAACCTCTGTACATATCACAGAGCATGTCTACAACAGTCTCCCATACAAGTCAGTGGATCCCTACAGGAGGGGAGCTGGAGGCGAGTTTATAAATAGCAGTGCAGGGGGGTAGAATTGAAGAAGTAGTCAAGGAGAATCAGAATGAGGAAGAGAAAGAGAGTAAGAGCAGTAACCAAGTGTTGAGCCTAGTCTAAGCCTAGACTAAGAATAGTGGACAGAGAAGGAGAGTCTATTTCTGTCCCACTGAAACGCACATACCCAGTGCAGGCAAGACCTCACGAGTCCCAGGAGCAACAGTCAAGCAGCCATTGTCAACAGTGAGTAGAGTTACCACTGAAGAGCAGCAGGACAGGAACAACGGGAATGCCAACTTAAGTTCCCTTCATTCCTCCACAAATAATGTTACCTCAGTGTCACTTAAGTACAGTGTCTGAGAAAACTCTGCCTTTTTCTGATGTCTATTGAATAACCAACGTTTAAGCTTGTTATCATAGCAACTATTAATAGACTGTGTTCAAGAGTTGAGTAAACTTTTTTACCCTTGGTTTACCATAACGTCTGATGTCTGGACTGTCTTCAATTATCTTCATCAACCTGATTAAGTTAAAGGGTATTGGCGTCACGAACTGTAATTTAAGTTTATTTGCAACTAGCACGTATCTGAGCCAGGCCACAGCCGATCTATGGAGCGGAGCAGGAGAGCCGCCCATGACAGCCATGTTCTAAACCCTGCTGTCTCCCTCACACGGTAAGGTCTCCGCTCGAAAACTGTAGTTACTACAACCTGCTCTGAGACATCTGGGGAAGATGTAGCAGCAGCATCAATCACTCTAGAGAACAGTTTATATTCTGCACGCTTTAGGGTGCTTTCACATGCGCAAATTCAGTACCAGTTTGTGAAATATGGACCATTATCGCAGTCTTAAGTTTTCAATTTTGGTCTTTGAATGTGATGTGTTTTGCAAGAAAAACATGTTGCATCACCACACATGCGATTTTCATGCATGTAAAAATCATGTGGAGGATTTATTCTATCTCCCTTATTTGCATATTACCCAGAGGAGCGTGCATGGAAATTTGAGTCTCCTCACTTATAGTTTATAGTAAAGTTGCTCTCCCTAAGGAGAAAATATAGCGTTTCTGACCCCCATCCCAGGCCTCTCACTAGCAAAGCCAGACTCCTACTGTACACTGATGAAGGGCAAAAACCCTGAAACAGCAGTAGCTACATGGAGTCTGGCTTTGCTTTTAATTCCCAGTCATTGTAACAAGGCTTGTATAAAAAGTCTGACTTTGACTTGAAGGAATGCTGCCTTTCAATAGGTGGCACTGTGGAGGATTTATTCCATCTCCCTTATTTGCATATTACCCAGAGGAGCATGCATGGCCATTTGAGTCTCCTCACTTAGTTTATAGTATATTGTTGCTCTCCCTAAGGCCTCATGTCCACAGGGAAAATAAGAATTAAAATCCGCGCCCCATAGGAATGCATTGATTACCCGCGGGTAGATAAATACCTAGGGATGGTATTTAACCCTTTCCCGCTCCTGGACGTACCTGGTACGTCATGTCATTAAAGTGTCGCCGCGGTGACAATCGCGGCAACACAGCAGTGATGTCTGCTGACATAGTCAGCAGACAAGTGCTGCGTCCGGGCTGGGGACCAATCAGAGCGGTCCCTCCCCCACGATCGCTGTGATTGGTCAGGGAAAAACTCCCTGACCAATCACAGCGCAGCAGCGGACTTCGCGCTGTTTACAGTAGGGGCTCCATGTGCAAGCACCGCAGTGTGTTTCCGGTGCTTGTAGATAGAGCACCTACTGTGGTATTTGTGATAAAAAAGAGCGATTACTGTGTAGATTAGGCAGGGAGTGCGTGATCAGTGTAGTGTAGTGTAGTGGAGTGGAGTGTAGTGTAGTGGAGAGGAGTTAGTGATCAGTGTGGTGGAGAGGAGTTAGTCATCAGTGTGGTGTAGTGGAGTGAGTGTTAGTGATCAGTGTGGTGTAGTGGAGTGAGTGTAGTGAGTGATTGATCAGGCAGTGTAGTGTAGTGAGTGTAGTGAGTGATTGATCAGGCAGTGTAGTGTAGCAGAGTGGAGTGAGTGATCAGAAGTGCAGTGTAGTGTAGTGAGTGAGGGATCTGTAGTGTGTGATCAGAAGTGTAGTGAGTGAGCTGTAGCGTGCGATCAGCAGTGTAGTGTAGCGCAGCGTGTAGTCAGTGTATCCCTAGGTGTAAAAAAAAAAAAAAAAAAAGTTCCTGTTGTTCCCATTTCGTTACCTGTCCCGTCACCCGCTATTAGTTAGTGTAGCGTTTAGTTAGTCCGTCTAGTGTGTAGCGTGTCGTTAGTCCGTGTATTGTCAGTGTATTCGTCTGTGTAAAAAAAAAAACAAAAAAACAAAAAAAGTTCCTGTTGTTCCCATTTCGTTACCTGTCCCGTCACCCGTTATTAGTTAGTGTAGCGTTTAGTTAGTCCGTCTAGTGTGTAGCGTGTCGTTAGTCCGTGTACTGTCAGTGTATTCGTCTGTGTAAAAAAAAAAAAAAAAAAAAAAGTTCGTGTTGTTCCCATTTCGTTACCTGTCCCGTCACCCGTTATTAGTTAGTGTAGCGTTTAGTTAGTCCGTCTAGTGTGTAGCGTGTCGTTAGTCCGTGTACTGTCAGTGTATTCGTCTGTGTAAAAAAAAAAAGTTCCTGTTGTTCCCATTTCGTTACCTGTCCCGTCACCCGTTATTAGTTAGTGTAGCGTTTAGTTAGTCTGTCTAGTGTGTAGCATGTCGTTAGTCCGTGTACTGTCAGTGTATTCGTCTGTGTAAAAAAAAAAAAAAAAAAAAAAAAAGTTCCTGTTGTTCCCATTTCGTTACCTGTCCCGTCACCCGTTATTAGTTAGTGTAGCGTTTAGTTAGTCCGTCTAGTGTGTAGCGTGTCGTTAGTCCGTGTACTGTCAGTGTATTCGTCTGTGTAAAAAAAAACCCAAAAAAACAAAAAAAGTTCCTGTTGTTCCCATTTCGTTACCTGTCCCGTCACCCGTCATTAGTTAGTGTAGCGTGTCGTTAGTCCGTCTAGTGTGTAGTGTGTCGTTAGTCCATGTTGTGTCAGTGTATTCGTCTGTGTAAAAAAAAAAAAAAAAAGAAAAAACACTTACGTGAATACACCACATAAGTTTCCGCGTTCTTTCCGACCCCCGTCCCGTGGTCACCCCATCCCGCAGTGTCCCATCTAATAAAACTTTTTCCCCGTGTGCCCCATTTTATATAAATATGGCCCGCAGGAGGTACACTTCAGAGGAACTGTATGCAATCATTGCATTAGACTCAGACTCAGGTAGTGGTGATGACGACCCCACTTTTTTGGCATTCTCCGACTCCTCATCCTCATCCAGCGAGTCTGAGCTCCCTGCACCCCCGAGAAGGCGCCCAAGGACCGCCACTGACCCCAATGCATCAGATGCTCACTGGAGTACCCCGGAAGATTACAGACCCCAGATCCCTGATTTTATTGGGAACCCAGGGATTCAATTTGACACGGAAGGGCTCAGAGGGAAGGACTTCTTCAAGTTTTTTTTTTCTGAAGAGTTCATTGCCCATATTGTTACCCAGACGAATTTGCACGCCCAGAATTTTATAGAAGAAAATCCCACCTCCAGCTATGCCAGACCTGATAAGTGGACCCCTGTGGATGCACCAGAGATAAAAAAATTTGGGGGGCTTATACTAACCATGGGGCTAATAAAGAAGCCAACAATCAGGGCGTACTGGTCTACCGATATTTTGTACCACACCCCAATGTTCCGCATGGCGATGTCGAGGACGCGCTTTGAGTGTATTTTAAAATTTCTGCACTACAATGACAACCAGCTGTGCCCCCCCAGCGATCACCCCAATTACGATCGGTTGTATAAGATCAGGCCCGTAATAGACCATTTTAACGCCAAGTTTGCCCAGGCGTATGCCCCACAGATAAACATTGCTGTAGACGAGTCCCTGGTACACTTCAAGGGGAGGCTAAAATTCCGCCAGTACCTGCCCAGTAAGCGGGCACGGTATGGTGTGAAGTTGTACAAGCTGTGCGAAAGTACATCAGGGTACACCCACAAGTTCCGTATTTACGAGGGGAAGGACACTAAAATTGAGCCCCCAGAATGCCCCCCCGTGCTGGGAGTAACAGGGAAAATAGTGTGGGAACTGGTGCACCCACTATTAGACCAGGGTTACCATCTGTACCTGGATAACTTTTATACCAGTGTCCCCCTGTTTCAATGCCTCGCTTCCAGAGGAACAGTGGCATGTGGCACTGTTCGGAAAAATCAAAAAAGCCTCCCTAAGACGCTGCTTGGGCAACTGCTCAGAAGGGGTGAGAGCCGGGCCCAATGCAGCGACAATGTATTGTGCATTAAATATAAGGACAAGAGGGATGTCCTTATGTTGACGACAATACACGGCCACAGCAGTACCCCCTGCCCAGTACGAGGTACCAGTGCAGAGACCCCCAAACCAGACTGCGTCCTCAACTATAATAAGTACATGGGAGGGGTCGATCTATCAGACCAGGTACTGGAGCCCTATAGAGCCATGCGGAAAACATGGGTGTGGTACAAAAAACTGGCCGTGCACCTCATACAGATGGCACTGTATAATGCCTACGTGCTGTTCCGAGGTGCAGGCCACAGGGGGACATTCCTTGAATTTCAAGAGGAAGTTATCAAGGACCTAATATTTGGGGACCAGGAGGTGGGGGAGAGGCCCAGTACTTCTGGAAGCGAGGCCACAAGAATTGTACCAGGGCAGCATTTTCTCAGTGAAATTCCCTCCACTGCGACGAAGGGAAGGACCCAAAAGAGGTGCAGAGTGTGCTACAAACAGGGGATAAGAAAAGACACCATATACCAGTGTGAAACGTGCCCCACACAACCCGGCCTCTGTATAAATGAGTGTTTTAAGATCTACCACACGTCCTTGAAATTTTAATTTTTTTTATTGCCCTGACGTTTTACCCTGATGTACTTCGCACAGCTTGTACATAAAGCCACATGCTAAGTCCTTCCCTTCTGAGCCCTGCGCCCTAAAAACAGTTTAGATTCACATATGGGGCATTTCCCTGTTGGGTAACATCATGGGTTACGTTTTCTCCTTCTGCTCCTGGTAAAAAATAAAAATCTGGGCCTAAACTGAGCATTATTGGAAAAATGTGAATTTTTCGTTCTCAACTCAAATTGTTAAAAAAAAATCCTCAAATACCTGTGGGTTCAAACCGCTCACTACACCCCTTAAAAAATTCCCTGAGGGGTGTAGTTTCCAAAATGGGGTCAGTTGTTGGGGGTCTCAAATGCACTGGTACCTCAGGGGCACTGCAAACACTACACGGTGTCTGAAAATTATTCCAGCAAAATCTGCATTCAAAAAAAGCGCTCCTTTCTTTCTGAGCCCTGCCATGTGCCCAAACAACAGTTTACATCCACATATGGGGCATTTCCGTGCTCGAGAGTAATTGGGTAATGCATTATGGACTATGTTTTCTCCTTCTGCCCCTGGTGAAAAATGAAAATCTGGGCCTAAAGCTGAACATTATTGGAAAAATGTGAATTTTTCGTTCTCAACTCAAATTGTTAAAAAAAATTCCTCAAATACCTGTGGGTTCAAACCGCTCACTACACCCCTTAAAAAATTCCCTGAGGGGTGTAGTTTCCAAAATGGGGTCAGTTGTTGGGGGTTTCAAATGCACTGGTACCTCAGGGGCACTGTAAACACTACATGGGGTCTGAAAATTATTCCAGCAAAATCTGTATTCAAAAAGCCAAGAAGCGCTCCTATCCTTCTGAGTCCTGCCATGTGCCCATACAACAGGCTACGTCCACATATGGGGCATTTCCGTGTTCGAGAGCCATTTATAATACTTTGAAGGGTGCTGATTTTAAAATGGGGCAATTCATGGGGGATTCTGATATACAGGCTCGGCAAAACTATGTCTGAACTGCATTGGTCCTTAAAAAATTTAGATTTTGAAATTTGCTAGTAAATGTGAAAAATTACTGCTAAATTTATATACTTTGTGGAGTCTGCAAAAAGTAAAATAACACTTAAAAAATGATTGCTGTGTAAAGTAGGCCTATGGGAAATGTTAATTAATAACTATGTTGTGGTGTTTGACTTTCTATCTTACAAAGAAAACAATTCAAAGTTTGAAAATTGTGAATTTTTCCAAATTTTCAGTAAATTTGGATTTTTTTTCCTAATAAGGACAAAATTTATTGATGAAATTTTTACACTAACATAAAGTACAATATGTCACAAAAAAACAATCTCAGAATCACCTTGATAAGTAAAAGCATTCAAAAGTTATTAGCACAGAAAGTGACAGATGTCAGATTTGAAAAATAAGGCTTGGTCCTTAAGCTCAAAATAGGCCATGTCATTAAGGGGTTAAAAGTGAATTTAAAAATTTTTGGAGCATGAAAAAAAATGGACATGCTCCATTTTAGGCCTCATGTCCACGGGCAAATTAAGAATTAAAATCCGGAGTGTTTTTCCCGCACGCGGATCTGCGCCCCGTAGGAATGCATTGACCACCCGCGGGTAGATAAATACCCGCGGATGGTCAATAAAAGTGAATTTAAAAATTTCTGGAGCATGAAAAAAAATGGACATGCTCCATTTAGGTGCGAATCACGCGTGCGGGAGCTCATAGAGCACATAGCTCAATTGATCTCCTGCATGAAAAATAAAAGACAATTACAGTCTGCATTAGCAGCCCTAATCCATGTTACAAATCCGCAGCGGATCTGATTTTCCCCGTGGACATGAGGCCTTAGGAGAAAAGAGCGTTTCTGACCCCCGTCCCAGACCTCTCACTAGCAAAGCCAGACTCCTACTGTACACTGATGAAGGGCAAAAACCCTGAAACAGCTGTATGTACATGGAGTCTGGCTTTGCTTTTAATTCCCAGTCATTATAACAAGGCTTGTATAAAAAGTCTGACTTTGGCTTGAAGGAATGCTGCCTTTCAATAGGTGGCACTGTGGAGGATTTATTCCCTTATTTGCATATTACCCAGAGGAGCATGCATGGCAATTTGAGTCTCTTCACTTGGTTTATAGTATAGTTGCTCTCCCTAAGGAGAAAAGATAGCGTTTCTGACCCTTGTAAAAATCCCATCGGTGTTACAGAATTAAAAAATAGAAATTCACATAACACTCGTACCGAAAAGCAAGTGCTATTTTTTTTTATTCCGTAGGGAATAATAGCCAAACACGCAGTGCTATCGGCGCTATGTAAATTAACCCATTGAAGCTAATAGGTTATTTTCCCATGGGAGTTCGATCCATATTGCAATAGAACATTGACTTGCAAAAATGCTGCCTACTGATATCTCCCATATCTTGAATAGTGAATTCACTTCCTTAAATAAGGTAACAATTTCTATAGTAAAGCTTATTTTAGGTATAAGTTGGCTGTTTACTAGAATCAGAGCGTAATTTTTACAGTAGAAATGAAGCAATAGTTTTACCCATCTTCATATTCATGGTGACCATTTGTAATATTTTAATAGGTCGCACCCAAGAGGCATTATACTAGCTCTCATTTGCATACTAGATTTACCAGAGGAGCATTATTTGCCTTATAAGTCTCTTCACACCCACACAGCGAAACTATACCACCTATTTAAGATAATAACACAAAAAACACAAATCTGTTCTAAAAGCTTTATAAATATAACATAAAATCTGTTCAACCTGCAAAGAAGCCACATAAATACTCTTTAAGAATTTCATAGCTGACAATTACTGTTTGTTGGAGAGATATAATGGTGTGCTCTATGATGACGAGGATAGCCGGTGCCCACGTAATGTTCTTATACGGAGCCCGTCAGCAGCTGCACTACGATATTTATAATATTGGTGAGAAAATACTACATGGTCTTCACTGTCTATACGGTACTGGACAAATATCAAGTGCAACGGAGTGACTGCTATAGGACACGGTCATGATAATGCATTGCACAGTTTAGCTCTAGATGTAACTGCACTGGGTAGGTAAAAACACAAATTTTATCTGTATATACTTAGTGAATATTCCTTGTTTACTAAACCATAATTACAGGATTTTTCCTGGCAAACTAATTGCAATATTCATACTTACAAACACTTACCTAAGCCATGGATAGTTACTTTACAATATATAACAGCAAACATTAAAACTAGAGACTTCTGCATGGCTGCTCTCTAAACTAAGTCCTGCTAGGTAATGTCATGCGTAGAAGAATGTAATATTTACTGGTTATATTTGAGTTGATTGCCCAATTGTTGATTCTGCAGGAAGGCAGTGGCTTCCCATAAATCACTAAAGATTGCTGATAACATGTTACGGTTAAACTCGTCACATACAAAACAGTCAACAATTGTCTTCTCTGTCTACAAATATCTGAAGGACTGTCACACTGCAGAGGGATCAGCCCTAATCTCATTTGCACAAAAAAAAACTAGCAGCAATGGATAAAACTGAAAGGGAGGAGACACAGATTAGATATTAGATAGTGAGGGGGATCAATGAGTGGAATAGGTTGCCACGGGAGGTGCTGAGATCTCCTTCAGTGGATGTCTTCAGAGGCTGGACAGACATCTGTCTGGGATGATTTAGTGATCGTGCATTGAGCAGGGGGTTTGACCCGATGACCCTGGAGGTCCCTTCCAACTCTGCCATTCTAGGATTCAGTCAGAATTTAATGGCAATCAGTTTAATTAGATGTACCATAACTTTATGATCGGTGGGAGTCCAACTTCAGGCAAGCTCTTGCTGCTGAGAATGAAGGCAATGGGGTCCTGCTGTAGAGCTGTGTCCTGTTCTACATTTTTCCTTTACAGCAGTGCCCTGGCCAACCAGCTGTGTTAGAAAGTGCAACTGTGGTGTCCCAGAGTTGGGGCCCCCACAGCACTTTAATAGCTACCTTATGTGGTGTGTGTATCTGTATGTCTGTGTGTGTTGTCAATTGTATTAAATTATGTGTATTGTCTATGTCTGGTGTTTTCTCTATATAACCTATGTGTAACCTAGCACAATTCACCCTAACCCACTCTATGTTCTGTCAATCATCTCTAGCTAGCCCTGATATTGGGTACTGGGAACTTCCTCAAGCTCAAGATTGGTTTAGGGGATTGATATAAAAAGTCAGCTCTTGGGTGTAGAAAGAGAGAAGAAGAGAAAAAGGGAAAGGAAGAAGGAGAAAAAGGAAAAGGGGTTGAGTAGAAGTGGGGAGAGTTAAACCCCAGAGGAATCAAGTTAAGCCTGAGCTCAGGGCAAGTCTGAGCTCATGTCAGGTACAGATTAATGAAGACTGGATCATATCAAGCTGTGCCTTGGGGAAGTGAGTTGTGAAGCCGGGCCCAGAAGTGTCTTTTTCCACCCTACCAGAAGGCATCTGAGTCAGGGCAGACCCTGCGCAGCTGAAAGGAAAGTGGGCCTTGTAACCGTGAGTGATTCGCAATCCTGCTGTTACCATGAGGCCGATCAGGGACCACGTGTGGCAGTGGCGCGGTTCACCGCGGTGTTCTGGGATGGTGTTGCGCCCACGTTCGAGTCAGCGAGTGGCGGCGCCGTGCTCCGGTGTGTGGGCGCGGCATGTGGCGCGAGCTGCTGTGCGCGCATGCCTGCTATGAGAAGCGCGCACGCTCTACCTCTGTGATTTATAGTGGCTGGCTGGGAGCTCCAGTCAGCCGGCTTGATTGGTTTCCGCCCAAGGGGGAATATAGTCTGAATATAGTCTGGCAGCTGCTGATAGCAGTTGCCAGTTATTGGTTCCGTTCCCTGTGTGTCTGACTTCGGTCCTGCTCCAGTGAATGTTACCTTGTCTCGATCCAGCTCTGCCTGTGTTCTGTGATTTTCCTGTCATGTTGGTTTATTCTATCGTCCTTGCCTGTCGGTACTAGTAAGTTGTCTTCCTGCCACTAGGCAGCGTAGGGTCAGTGTTGGCGGCCTGGGCCTGTCCACCTTTGGGGCTACCTCCAGGAAGGGATATTGGCATGGGAGAGGGTCAGGGAGTTCCGCGCTGTGTGTACCTGTGCACACTACTAGTAGTGTAACATATAACTGGCCCAAAAAAATGTTTTTTGAGGTGGGATTCACGGTGTGAATGGAGTCCTACAATACGATTACTGGTCAGATTCGTGACCTGGCCAGGATGGTTCAGGATCTGTCGGGGCGTCTCAGCCATCATGAGCAGCGGTTGGTTGTGCCCGCTGATCCAATACCTGAACCTAAATGCCCATTACCTGAGGTGTTCTTGGGGGACCGGAAAAAATTCTTTGTCTTCCGGGAGGCTTGTAAGTTGTTTTTTTGCTTGCGGCCTCATTCCTCTGGGTCTGAGCCCCAATGGGTGGGGATTGTTATGTCTCTGCTCAGAGAAGGGCCTCAGTCATGGGCCTATTCTTTACCGGCTGACTCTGCTTGTCTGCAGTCGGTAGATTCTTTTTTGATTGAGCTCTGGAATATTTTTGATGAACCCGATCGTGCAGGTAATGCAGTCAGTAAGTTGTTGGCCCTATGCAGAAGAATATTGTTCTAGTTTCAGGCAGTATTCAGGCGAATCTGCATAGAAACAACTGTGCGCTCAAATATTTGTTTTTGGTAGGTCTGTCTGACGTAGTAAAAGATCTATTGCTGTCCCATCCGTCACCTTCTACTTTGAATCAGGCTATGGAATTGGCAGTCAGAGCTGAACGTAGCCTCAAGTCCAGAAGGGAAGCTAAGTTATAGTACCGACAAGAACGTGGTGCTAAGTCTCTGGTGACTTCTACAGCCTGTACCTCATTGTCAACCCCCGGAGCTGATGGTATGGAAGTGGACCAGTTGAGTCCTGAAGAACGGAGGCGGTTCCAGGTTTCAAGCCAACTTTGTTTCTACTGTGGCAAGGCTGGTCATTGTATCGCGTCCTGCCAGAAAAGGCAACTATGGAAGCAGCAGGAAAACTTCAGCTTCTAGGTGACTGTCGGGAGGGTCATCTAGGAGGTCAGGTACTCCCTAAATTACTGGTGCCTTGTATTGTGTCTTACAAGGCTTTTCACAGGGTGGGACAGGCATTTATTGATTCTGGGTCGGCCGCGAACCTTATTCATTTGCAGTTTGTAAAACCACTGTTATCAAGTTTTACTGCGTTAGATTTGCTGATCCACTTTACCAGTATTGATGCAACCCCTCTGTCCTCAGGGGTAGTGTGGTGGAGGACACCAGAACTTCGGTTCATGGTGAGCGCATTACATTCAGAGGTTATTTCATTTCTGGTCATGAAGAAGATGTCCGTGGATATCGTTCTGGGATAACCGTGGCTAAGGACGCACAATCCTCAGTTCGATTGGACTACTCTGGAGCTAGTTCAGTGGGGGAGGGTGCTGTCAGGAACATCTGGTGCCTGTTACATTGTGCTCCACCGATACTGTTAGTATTCCAGACTAATCATGGGATTTTCAAGATGTGTTCTCTAAGGTGCTTTCTGAGGTATTATCCCCACATCGCGAATGGGATTTTAGGATTGATCTGCTCCCGGATAGTCCCATCCCTAAGGGGGCCATATTTAATCTGTCGGGTCGGGAGCATGAGGCTCTTAAATCCTATATTTCAGAGGCTTTAGCCAAGGAACATATCAGATCATCAAAGTCACCAGCTGGAGCAGGCCTATTTTTTGTTGAAAAGAAAGATGGGTCTTTGCGGCCTTGTGTTGACTATCGGGATTTAAAGGACATCACCATAAAAAATAAGTGTTCGCTCCCTCTGATCCCTGATCTGTTGAATCAGGTGGTGGGAGCACGCTGGTTCTCTAAGCTTGACCTTCGGGGGGCTTATAATCTCATACGTATTAAGTCTGGTGACGAGTGGAGGACCGCGTTCAACACCCCGTTGGGGCACTTCGAGTGTCTGATTATGCCCTTCGGGTTATGCAACGCCCCTGCAGTTTTTAAGGGGTTTATAAATGCGATCTTCCATGATTATCTAGGGGTTTTCATGGTTGTCTATTCGGACGATATTTTGGTGCACTCGTCGGATTGGGACACGCATGTCAGACATCTCTATTTAGTGTTAGAGCGGCTACGGGAGTACCAATTGTATGTTAAATTGGAGAAGTGCTCATTTGGGGTCAAGCATGTGTCATTTCTTGGGTATATCCTTATTCCAAGTGATGTGTGAATGGAGTCAGACAAGGTTGTGGCAATTGCACAATGGGCTAAAACAGATAATTTGAAGGCTCTTCAGAGCTCTCTTGGGTTTGCCAACTTTTACAGAAAATTTATCAGAAATTTTTCAGTGATTGCACAACCGCTGACTGATCTCATGAAAAAAGGAGCGGACGTGACGTCATGGCCCCCAGAAGCTTCAGAAGCGTTTGAGCAACTTAAGAGGGCTTTTTTCACCGTGCCGGTGCTTGCTCAGCCTGACCCTTGGAAGCCCTTTTTCATGGAGGTAGACACTTCGGAGGTTGGGGTGGGGGCAGTCCTCTACCAGGAATTGGGGGGCCATTCAGGGTATAGTCCATGTGCCTTCTTTTCCTGTAAATTCAGTAGCGCCGAGCACAACTATGATGTTGGGAACAGGGAACTGTTGGCAATAAAATGGGCATTTGAGGAATGGCGTCATCTTCTGGAGGGGGCCCAGCACCAGGTGACAGTCTTCACCGATCACAAGAACGTAGTGTATCTTGAGAATGCTAAGCATCTTAATGCGCGACAAGCTAGGTGGGCGCTTTTCTTTTCGAGATTCAATTTTACAGTCACGTACCTGCCGGGAGATAAAAATGTGAAAGCTGACACCCTTTCCCGCAGTTTCGGGACTCCAGAGGTTAAGGACTCTTCTCCGGAAGGCATCCTCCTGCCCGGTGTCGTGGTGGCAGCCCTGACACGGAACCTTCTGGCTCAGCTTCAGGAATATCAACAAGAAGCCCCGGAGGGGGTTCCAGCCGGGAAATTATTTGTACCGATGTCTCTGCGGTTGCTGGTTCTGGAAGAGTCTCATTCCTCCGCTTTTGCAGGGCATTCGGGGGTCCAGTGGACTCTTGAGCTATGTTCCCGATTTTACTGGTGGCCCAGCATGGTATGGGAGGTCCGGGAGTTCGTAAATCGGTGTTCAGCTTGTGCACGTGGTAAGAGTCGCCGTAAGAGCACTGAGGGACCATTAATGCCACTGTCAATACATGGTAGTCCATGGTTGCACGTGTCCATGGATTTTGTCACTGATCTGCCTCTGTTACAAGGTTGTTCCACCACTTTGGTAATTGTTGACAGGTTCTCGAAAATGGCCCATTTTGTTGCTTTGGAAAAATTGCCGTCTGCCGCTGAATTAGTGAAGATTTTCATTAGAGAGATTATAAGATTGCACGGAATACTGGACAATATGGTTTTGGATCGGGGGGTGCAATTCGTGGCCCAATTTTGAAGAGCATTCTGTGAAAACTTGGGAACATCTCTGAAATTCTCATCAGCGTTTCATCCGCAGACGAATGAGTTGGATTTACCGAGTTCTTGGAGGGTGCATAGGGTGTTTCATAAATCCCTTTTGAAGTTGTTTATCCCTCCAGGTGTGGCGTCACGTTGAACTATTACGCATTGCTGATATCAGTCCTCCTTACGTAATACGTTGACTGTGCGACCATTGCTCTATGCAGAGTAGCCACCACCATGACTAAGCCTGAGTTAGAAAACCCACTCAAGCTACTTCTGCCCACTTCAGCTCGTTGCACAGCTGGATAGTTACTTTACAATATATAACAGCAAACATTAAAATTAGAGACTCCTGCATGGCTGCTCTCTAAACTAAGTCCTGCTAGGTAATGTCATGCGTAGAAGAATGTAATATTTACTAGTTATTAGAGATGAGCGAGCACCAAAATGCTCGGGTGCTTGTTACTCGAGTCGAACTTTCAGTGATGCTCGAGAGTTCGTTTTGAGTAACGAACCCCGTTGAAGTCAATGGGCGACTCGAGCATTTTTGTATATCGCCGATGCTCGCTAAGGTTTTCATTTGTGGGAAATTCAAGAAAGTGATGGGAACGACACAGAAACGGATAGGGCAGGCGAGGGGCTACATGTTGGGCTGCATCTCAAGTTCCCAGGTCCCACTATTAAGCCACAATAGTGGCAAGAGTGAGACCCCCCACACACACACACACTGTCAGCATAAAGATCGTTCTCCTCTGCCACAGCTGTAACAGCTGTGGCAGAAAAGAACGATGTTAGCCCATTGAATTCAATGGAGCCGGCAATACAGCTGGCTCCATTGAAAGCAATGGGCTGCTGGCGATCGCGGGATGAATTGTCGGGAAGGGCTTAAATATATAAGCCCTTCCCTGCAATTCATCCAGAAATGTGTAAAAATAAAAAAAATATATACTCACCTTGTCCCGGCAGAACGATGTTAGCCCATTGAATTCAATGGAGCCGGCAATACAGCTGGCTCCATTGAAAGCAATGGGCTGCCGGCGATCGCGGGATGAATTGTCGGGAAGGGGTTAAATATATAAGCCCTTCCCTGCAATTCATCCAGAAATGTGTAAAAATAAAAAACATATATATACTCACCTGGTCCCGGCAGACGGAGTTCAGCGCGGCCAGCGGCAGTCTTCCTGAACTGCTCTGAACAGCTGTGAGTAGTATTCAGCAGCCGGGGATTTAAAATCCCCGCCTGTTGAATGAGCTGCCTCTAATTGGTCACAGCCTGACCAATCAGAGGCAGATTCCACTCACACACCCATTCATGAATTTATGAATGGGTGAGTGACTGCTGCCTCTCATCTGATTGGTCCCGCTGAGCCAATCAGAGGCAGCAGTCACACATCTATTCATAAATTCATGAATGGGTGTGTGAGTGGAATCTGCCTCTGATTGGTCAGGCTGTGACCAATTAGAGGCAGCTCATTCAGCAGGCGGGGATTTTAAATCCCCGGCTGCTGAATACTACTCACAGCTGTTCAGAGCAGTTCAGGAGGACTGCCGCTGGCCGCGCTGAACTCCGTCTGCCGGGACCAGGTGAGTATATATATATTTTTTATTTTTACACATTTCTGGATGAATTGCAGGGAAGGGCTTATATATTTAACCCCTTCCCGACAATTCATCCCACGATCGCCGGCAGCCCATTGCTTTTAATGGAGCCGGCTGTATTGCCGGCTCCATTGAATTCAATGGGCTAACATCATTCTGCCGGGACAAGGTGAGGGTGCGGGCAGACGAGCGCATAAACGGCGCATTTTTGCGACCAAACGTATATACGTGACCATCTAAAGGCAATGGTTTCGAATGTATTCGTTCACATGGGCGATTTTACGGCGCGTAAAAACGGCAATTCGAAAAAAAACGGAACATATGCGACCGAAATACGCGCCAACACATATTCGATCGCCGAAAAGACCGTTTGCAAAGTAGGAACAAACGAAAATACGCTTTCTAGCTCTGGTCGTGATCGGTGAAAAACAATCGCTCGGGCGATTATACGTTGCGCTCGTGCGAACGTAAATACGCCTACGCTCGTCTGCCCGCACCCTGAGTATATATATTTTTTTTTTTACACATTTCTGGATGAATTGCAGGGAAGGGCTTATATATTTAAGCCCTTCCCGACAATTCATCCCGCGCTCGCCGGCAGGCCATTGCTGTATTGCTGGCTCCATTCAATTCAATGGTCAGTGCTCATTTAATCGAGACGAGTACCGCGTGGTGCTCGTCTCGAGTAACGAGCATCTTGAGCACCCTAATACTCGAACGAGCATCAAGCTCGGATGAGTATGCTTGCTCATCTCTACTAGTTATATTTCAGTTGATTGCCGAATTGCTGATTCTGCAGGAAGGCAGTGGCTTCCCATAAATCACTAAAGATTGCTGATAACATGTTACGGTTAAACTCGTCACATACAGAGCAGTCAACAATTGTCTTCTCTGTCTACAAATATCTGAAGGGCTGTCACAGTTCAGAGGGATCAGCTCTATTCTCATCTGCACAAAAAAGCTAACAGCAATGGGATAAAACTGAAAGGGAGAAGGCAGCGATTAGATATTAGACAGTGAGGGGGATCAATAAGTGGAATAGGTTGCCACGGGAGGTGCTGAGATCTCCATCAGTGGATGTCTTCAGAGGCTGGACAGACATCTGTCTAGGATGATTTAGTTATTGTGCATTGAGCAGGGGGTTTGACCCGATGACCCTGGAGGTCCGTTCCAACTCTGCCATTCTAGCATTCAGTCAGAACTTAATGGCAATCAGTTTAATTAGATGTGCCATAACTTTATGAACGGTGGGAGTCCAACTTCAGGCAAGCTCTTGCTGCTGAGAATGAAGACAACGGGGTCCTGCTATAGAGCTGTGTCCTGTTCTACATTTTTTCTTTACAGCAGTGCCCTGGCCGACCAGCTGTGCTAGAAAGTGCAACTGTAGTGGCCCAGAGTTGGGGGCCCCACAGCCTTTTAATAGCTCCCTCATGTGGTGTGTGTATCTGTATGTCTGTGTGTGTTGTCAATTGTATCCTCAAACCCAAGTCTCCTTTATTAGAAAATCTCCGAGCTGTCTCCCTCCTAGCCTACCCTTCAATCTTGTTTTGTTTGCTACCAGGTGGTTCAGCTCCATAATTAAATGCTGAGAGTTCAGCTCCTCTGTGCATTAAAGATATAAATGGTTCCTGATGAACTGCCTAAATAGAGAGGGAAACACGTTGAACCTATGAACTTATGTACCCACGAATTTTATTAATTTTGAACCTACAAATTAAATTATGCACTCATGAAAGCCTTGGTCTATTAAAATTTTACCACTGGAGATATATGACAACTTGGCTAGCTATTATGCATGCACTGATGGTTTAGTCACTCCTAGTGGCCTTCTTCCTTTTTTTCTCCACCAGGTGCCATTTTCACTACAGCACTTGGGAAACGTGATGGCTAAGTTGCTATTGAACTGCGAACCTTAAACTGAGTACCCAGTATATGAACTACTTGGTGCAGTGAGTGCCTAGTTTTGTCCTATCTTTTTCTCCCAGGATCTCTGAGAGGGTGCTCCCTCTCACTGACCTGAGTGCCTTCTTGGGTGTTTATACCAAGCAACCCCGCTACTTTCTCAGTGATAAACTAGAGGTCGGCAATTTGCTACAACATAGACCTCGCTACCTGAGCTTGAATTACCTTTATGTTTTGTTTGTTTGATTAGTTTACCTACATTTACACTATCTTGCATATTCCTCAATGATAGTGAACCAAACTGCTCCTTGAGGTCCCTGCAAACTGTTTGTCTGTTGGTGTGTTTTTCTCAGCCCTAACCTTTTAATGATTACCAATAGAATTCCTTTCTTTTATCTAAGTTGTCTATACTGTAAAGGGCCTAAGCGTATTTTGGTTGTGCAAAAGTGCTGCACACGACCAAAAATCGATTACCCGTACGTTTTTTATCTTCTTTGGCGTGTATTTATGTGCGCAAATACATCCCGTATTTGCTCACACAAAAAAGAATGCAGACAGGCTCACTGAAATGGTGTACAAATACGCAGTGAATACACAGGACTCCTGCACATTTACTGTGTATTTGCATCTGCCCATTTAATATAATGGCCTATTGCGGTGCATAATATGCTTTCAAATATTTCATGGCACATATTTTTTCACACAATTTCAAATACGCTCATGTGAACAAACCCACTGAAATCAATGGGTTATATTCACTGCGTATTACGTGTGCAAGAATTGTGTGCATAATACGCTGTGCAAATACGCTCAAGTGAACGAGCCTTTACAATACAATTACAATCGGCCCTTTGCAGGCAATTACAAGCCAGATGTGGCTCTCGGTGAAAATAAGTTTGACATCCCGATATAGAGTATGATTAATTTAGCTGGTTCTGGTCTAAAGTCTGATTAGATAAAAGGTATGGTGTCTAATTAGTTTAGTATGGTGTCTAATATGATTAGTGGGTCGAAGGTCTGTTCTGGAGTCTAATCTAGGATCTTAACTAGAGATGAGCGAGCACCAAAATGCTCGGGTGCTCGTTACTCGAGTCGAACTTCCCGCGATGCTCGAGGGTTCGTTTCGAGTAACGAACCCCATTGAAGTCAATGGGCGACCCGAGCATTTTTGTATGGGACCTATGCTCCGCTAAGGTTTTCATTTGTGAAAATCTGGGAAATTCAAGAAAGTGATGGGAAAGACACAGAAACGGATAGGGCAGGCGAGGGGCTACATGTTTGGATGCATCCCAAGTTCCCAGGTTCCACTATTAAGCCACAATAGCGGCAAGAGTGCCCCCCCCCCCCCCAACAATTTTTACTTCTGAAAAACCCTCATTAGCAAGGCATACCTTAGCTAAGCACCACACTACCTCCAACAAAGCACAATCACTGCCTGCATGACACTCCGCTGCCACTTCTCCTGGGTAACATGCTGCCCAACCGCCCATTTCAGTAATAGTAGCAGTCAAGACAGGCCCCAGTAACAATTCCAAAGCAGCAGTATAGGGGGAGCACAGTATTAGTTCCATTTGAGTAGTAGTAGCAGTCTGGACAGGCCCCAGTAACATATCACTAGCAGCAGTATAGGGGGAGCACAGTATTAGTTCCATTTCAGTAATAGTAGCAGTCAAGACAGGCCCCAGTAACAATTCCAAAGCAGCAGTATAGGGGGAGCACAGTATTAGTTCCATTTCAGTAGTAGTAGCAGTCTAGACAGGCCGCAGTAACATATCAGGGGTCTACCCCTACCCCTCAGCATAGTGTATTACGAGTAGAGCAGAAACAGAACGCTGTAATTAAATGTGCCGCTTATTGGCCTGTGGTTGGAGGCTGACTTCGCTTACGGAACACACAACAGAGCCAGGAAACAATTATGCGCAAGCCTTTAGTGAGACATAGGTGCGTATGACTGAGCTACTGGAATTCACAGGGCAGAACCAGTCAAGTGGCCAAAGGCCAGTGGTAGGCCTTAAGTATTTTGCTTCAATTTTTTAAAATGGTGAGGTGAAAAACCAGACAGACACCGTATGCAGCGTATATATGTATACTCTTTCCCTCTGGCAGGATGACGGCGATCATGTAACGGACACAGCAGAGCCAGGAAACAATTATGCGCAAGCCTGCTGTAGCGCTTAGCTGGGTAATAATGAGCGACTACTACCCCCAGCAGACACGCAGTAAACTGTACACGGTCACAGGCTTGGCTGGGTAATAATGAGCGACTACTACCCCCAGCAGACACGCAGTAAACTGAAGACGGTCACAGGCAGCCCAAATATAGTATTTTTTTCCAATTTTTGGGAAAAAGCCCACTGCCTATATAGCCTGTATATGGATTTCCCTGTTGGAGGATGACTGTGGTTATTGAAAGTACAGTGCAGCCAGAAAAAATTATGCGCAAGGCTGCAGTAACACCTAGCTGGGTAATAGTGAGCGACTACTACCCCCAGCAGACACGCAGTAATCTGAACACGGTCACAGGCAGCACAAAGATTTTTTTTCCAATTTTTTTGAAAAAGCCCACTGCCTATATAGCCAGTATATCTCATTCCCTGTACCACTGTCCCTGCCTCACCAGTAATGCCCCTATACTCAGTAAAATGACTGCAGACTGAGGACGCTATGGTCTGCAAGTCCGATATACAAAAAAAAAAGTGCAAAACTGCTAAAAGCAGCCTCAACAGTACTGCACACGGTCAGATGTGGCCCTAAGAAGGACCGTTGGGGTTCTTGAAGACGAAGATAACAGTCTAACACTCTCCCTATAGCAGCTACAGCAGGACGGCACTTCCCCTAATGTCTCTCAGCGTGCATCTGTGGCGAGCTGCGGCCAGCCCCAGTTTATATACTCGGGTGTCACCTGATCTCCCCAGCCACTCACTGCAGGGGGGTGGGCTAGGGCTAGAACTTCACAGGAGGAAGTTGTAATGCCTTCCCTGTGTTTCTATTGGCCAGAAAACGGCGCAAACTTTTCTGGGAAGAAAATGGAAGTGAATCAAACATCGTGTGGTGCTCGTCTCAAGTAACGAGCATCTCGAGTACCCTAATATTCGAACGAGCATCAAGCTCGGACGAGTACGCTCGGTCATCTCTAATCTTAACCCCTTAAGGACACAGGCCTTTATTATTTCTATTTTCAGTTTTTCCTCCCCACTTTTAAAAAATCATAGATGTCTGAGAGCTTGTTTTTTTTACGGGATGAGTTGTATTTTTTAATGCTACTGGAGTACCTGGGGAGTGGGACACAGCCTAGGAGACAGAGTTTGGGGCCCTGTCACGGTGGCTCTACCGTCTCCCACCCAGAGGTTAACCAGTGACACATCCAAGGGCCGAGGGCAGGTTAATAAATGGGGAACGCAATACTGGATTACCTTGTCCTGTTCTGTGTCACGTTAGATGCAATGTTTCTTCTGCCGTGGGGAAATTGCTGAATGGCGGAGAAAAACTCACTCTCACACAGCCTCCGTGGGGGAATTCCTAGTTGTTGAAGTAAATCCACACATACACAGGATTCTTTTAAGACACAGCCTCCGAAAACAGGCGGGCGACTAGTCGTTTTACTTGAGGTAACTTGATTACAACTTCAAAATACACGCCAGCAGGAAAACAGTGCAAAAACATCAAAGTGGTGTGACAGTGTGGACACACGGGTGAACAGGAGAAACCACAGTCTTGTTATCTGTAGGTCCTGATCCCAGCAACACACTCTCTTCTCTCCAACAATCTACCAGACAACACTCACATTTGATAGAAAGGGTACGCTGCATGGCAGTTCCTCACTCTCTCTCTCTTAGTACGAAAGGAGTCCTTTCATATCTTCTGGGTACAGCAGGCCCATGACAGGTTGTAGACTTCTTTCAGCCTCTTCCATTCTTGGCCACACAGGCTGAAGGTGCCTGCGTGGTCTTCTTACAGAACACTGACCTAACTCTGCACAGACTAACTCACTCCTGCAAGCCCAGAACAACCTCTTGCGCACACCATGCAAACATATATTTCACACCAGGTCACATGACAAACAAACAGATACATTTTCCAGACAGTCACCTCAAATACCAGACAGTTAACCCTTTCAGTGCTGCAAATATGCGATACACCTCAATCACACAACACAAAGGACACTGACCAAACAATACTGAATGTATACACTTTTGAGGAGGGGCCCCATTGTACTGGGCCACTACAGTACTATATAATGTTCTAAAACACTTTTCCAATTTTCTAAATAGAGTGAAATGAAAAAAAAAAAACTGCAATGCTGCCATCTTTGGGGGGATCTTGTTTTTACAGTGTACACACTGCGGCAACAATGACATTATAACTTTATTCCATCAGTCAGAACAATGATGACGACACCAAATATAGTTTTTTAGCTGTACTACTTTTGGGAAAATAAAATCTTTAAATAAAAAAAAATTTAGCCCCTATAGTGGACTTGAGCTTGCCATTCTTTGATCACTTATGCCATAGACTTGTACCATATTTGTCTTGCTATAGAGTCTGAGGATGGGCCTCAAAATGAGGGGCAAAGATGGCTTGGCAGCAATGCCTGCAGCTGTGGGATGCTTATGTAAACAGGTTGGTCTTATCAGTGATTGACAGCTATGTGTGAATGACTGTGCATATAAAAACAGCTATCAATCACTGATAAGACTGTCCATTGGACCACTAAGAGCCTGTCACTCTATTGCATTGAAAAGCAGGCCACAATAGCTCTACGTGCAGCGCTATTTTGTCCTGTAAAATGCCAGAAGGACTTCTGGAAACTAATTAGACACCATTATAATCAGTGGGGTCCATTTGATTCCGTAATATGACGGTTTCATTTGGTCACTGGATTCTGTGTTTCTGTTCCCATAACATAGCAGGAAAACAGAAGCCATAGCGCTAGTGTGAACAAGCCTTAAGCCTAGAATGAACATAGGCCTAAAGGAATAAAATATGTTATGCTGAAACTCTCCCCGTAAAACTGTATATTAGAGATGAGCGAGCACCCAAATGCTCGGGTCCACGTTATTGGAGTTGAGCTTTTCGTAAAATTCGAGAACTCTACTCTAGTGACAAACCCCATTGACTACAATGGGAGACTCGAGCATTTTTGTATGTGGGACGCCGGGTGCCGAGCTTTTTTTTTTCCCTAGGTCTCTCTCTCCAGCCAGCCAGCCAAAAAATTTGCCAATGACGCGTGCTGCGTCGCGGCGGGGTGGGGCCAAAACAGGCATGTCACAGTGGGGAGGAGCCAAAAACTGGGGCGGGGTCGAACACGGCTTGATGCTCGTTCGAGTAACGAGCACCATCGAGTACGCTAATGCTCGAACGAGCATCAAGCTCGGCAGAGTATGTTCGCTCAACTGTATATCCATCTGCTCAGCTCCTCCTGCTCTATAATATGATGAAGCCACTTGTTATAATAGTTGAATTGTTCTTGTTTACTTTCGTGTTGTAAATGTTTGTAAATTTGGCAAATAAACCTGATTTTTAATGGAGGGCTTGAATAACTGTGATTGGAACTGTACATATCTTGGAGAAGCAGATTCATATGTGACAGCAGAGATGTTCCGTATCCCGTACTATGTGCAGATCAAATGTTGATGGATAGTCATTTGCTTAGCATAAGTATACAGAAGAGCAACCGGGTGCACAATTTGTGCAATCCAGGGGGAGGTATATTAGGCATAGAGCTACAGTGCTATATGGTGACTTTAGCCTCAATGGGCATCCTGAGACCAAAGACCACTGAGTAGTACTGCATGACTGCACTGCCATTGAACTCAATGAAGTCACAATGGAAGTCGGAGGTTGCAGTGACCACAACGTTGCAATCGCAAAAAACCCAAACTGGCTAATAAATGTGTGTGAGAGCATTTGTTGAAAATACATTGTTTATGTCTATTTCTGAATATGTCTGTGGGTGTCAGGAGCAGGAGAGAGCGCTAGAGCTGTAAATTGAGTCTTTGTTCTGATAAGGGCCAATAGGGGCTGTAAAGAAATTAATAAATGTCGCTAATCAAAAAGGAGTTAATATATTTTGCTTAGTAATCTATTTGAATCAAGAAGGTTGAATACTGCAAATATTCTATTCTGCTCTGAAGGACTCATGACTATTGAGTAATAGGCCAAACGTCTGATCTAAGTGGAATCAGGAAGTTCTAAGACCAGATGTCTCGGAAGACATAGCCTAACCGCAAAGAAGTTGCTAGCTCTTACATGTGAAATCAGCTATTTCTTGAATGTCATATATCAAGCCTAAATGTCATAAGTTTATTGTCAGATATAGAAGTCATGAGTTTATCATGAGGTTATTCCTTGTATTACCAGAGGTCGCATCCCTGCATGGGCGATCTTCTATATAAACTGAGACTATGCCAATAAAGACTTAGAGTTCATTACTTCACCATATACCGTGTGTAATGGTCAGTACTTTGACTCTCAAAAAGGAGCGCTCCTCCTGCCTAGGTCAATTTGGAACCGACAACATAACTGACCAGTCTGTTTGAACAAATTAACCCTCGACAGTTCCAGGTGAAAGAAAGCCTGTCAATGACTGAATCAACTATGACATCATTTAAGAGGAAATTAACAGTAAAATATCACCATATGAAAGTACATTTAAAAGTGAAAGAATTTATGTAATACACATTTCACTTATTTCATATGAGCTTGATGGAAAATCCTGCATAGAGGGAGAGAAATCAGACATATGTACAACTTCTCCATGTGTTACTCCACCTCACAAGTACTTTTTTGTGTTGCAAGGAATGTCTATTACTTGTTATGAATCATGCGATGACCTTTCCACTTTGCATACCAAGCTGTTACAAATCTAGTTCTCTATTACGCACTCAAAATTACTTGAGTTTCTACTTTCATTCATCAGGCTTCTGACAAATATATTCTGATGCTTAACAAGTTTCCTAATATTTCTCAATATTTTGCAATGATATTTAACATCATCTAGATTCTTGGACACACTGCAAGTGGCTAAATTAATCCAATTATAGACCAACTAGTGGACTAGCCATTACAGAAGACCCTAAGCCAGTGATGGCGAACTTTTCAGAGACCGAGTGCCCAAACTGCAACCCAAAACCAACTTATGTATCGCAAAGTGCCAACATGTCAGGGGGCGGGGCTTATAACGACATGATTTTACCCCCGTCATTCTAAAAAGGACAGGGCTGCTTAAAAATAGACAGGGTTCAGATTCTGACTGCTTTTTGGATGTGGAAAATTCTGCAGCATTTCTGCATCCAAAAAGCGGTCAAAATCTGCACCCTGTCTATTTTGAAACAGCCCTGCCAGTTTCTGCCGCATGTAAACATACCCCAGTGGTAATAGTAGCCCTCCTAGCGATAATAGTGACACCCCCCCCCCCAGTGGTAATAGTGACATACCCCAGCGGTCCCCCAGCAGTAATAATGCCCGCTTCCCCCCCAGCGGTTCCCACAGCAGTCATATTACCCCCCCCCAGTGGTCCACCAGCAGTCACAATGCCACCCCCAGCTGTCTGCCAGCAATAATGCCCCCCTCCCCTCAAGCAGTTCCCCCAGAAATGATAATGCGCCCCCCTCAGCGGTCCCCTCAGCAGTCATAATGCCTTCCCCCCCAGCGGTTCCCCCAGCAGTACTAAAGCCTCACCCCCCAACAGTTCCCCCAGCAGTCCTAAAGTCTTCCCCCCCCAGCGATTTTCCCAGCAGTCAGAATGCCCCCCCCCCCAGCGATTTTCCCAGCAGTCAGAATGCCCCCCCTCCCCCCCCGTGATTTTCCCAGCAGTCAGAACGCCCCCCCCTCCCCTCCCCCCCCAGCGATTTTCCCAGCAGTCAGAATGCTCACCCCCCAGCGATTTCCCCACCAGTCAGGATGCCCCCCCCCCAGCGATTTTCCCAGCAGTCAGAATGCTCCCCCCCAGCGATTTTCCCAGCAAACAGAATGCCCCCCTCCCCCCCCAGCGATTTTCCCAGCAGTCAGAATGCCCCCCTCCCCCCCCAGCGATTTTCCCAGCAGTCAGAATGCCCCCCTTCCCCCCCAGCGATTTTCCCAGCAGTCACAATGCCCCCCCTCCCCCCCAGCGATTTTCCCAGCAGTCAGAATGCCCCCCCAGCGATTTTCCCAGCAGTCAGAATGCCCCCCTCCCCCCCCCAGCGATTTTCCCAGCAGTCAGAATGCCCCCCCTCCCAGCGATTTTCCCAGCAGTCAGAATGCTCCCCCTCCCCCCCCCAGCGATTCTCCCAGCTGTCAGAATGCCCCCCCCCAGCGATTTTCCCAGCAGTCAGAATGCTCCCCCTCCCCCCCCAGCGATTCTCCCAGCTGTCAGAATGCCCCCCCCCAGCGATTTTCCCAGCAGTCAGAATGCTCCCCCTCCCCCTCCAGCGATTCTCCCAGCTGTCAGAATGCCCCCCTCCCCCCCCCAGCGATTCTCCCAGCTGTCAGAATGCCCACCCCCTCCCCCACATACGTACCCCTCCTCCTCGCGGGAGCGCCGCTCCTCTCCTGCCTGATCCCAGGTGCTCACTGAAGGCAGTGTGCTGCTGTTAGATGCCTCCTCCCCCTGCTCTTGCGGAACCAAAGTAGGAGACGTCGGGGGACGGGGGAGAAGGATCCTAGCTGCACACTGACTCACAGTGTGCGCCGGGATCAGCACAGAAAGCAGCGCTGAGTGAATGTCAGCAGGGGAGCCGCGGCCCCTGCAGGCATTCACTAAGGTGGTGATGAGTGGCCGATGGCGACGCGTGCCAGCAGGGAGGGCTCTGCGTGCCGCCTCTGGCACGCGTGCCATAGGTTCGCCACCACTGCCCTAAGCGCTCATGACCAGAGAGAGTCCAAAGCCTCAGAGTCAAAGGCATTAAAGTTTAGGTGCAGAATCAACAAAAAAAAACAAAACAAAAATACGTAAGTTCAGATGTATCATAATAATTCATTATTAAGGTCCCTGTACACGGAACAACTGTGGCCCCAACTAGCACTTCTGTGCTTACACAGCAGCAATAGTCATTCAAGTGAATGGAGGTGGAGCGGGCCAGGATTGTTCTTGCTGACTATTTCCATTCATAGCAAACAGGAGTTGCTCAAACATTGAGAGGCCCTTGTTTACATAGGCCAATAGTTACTTGGTTTTCAGTTCTGCTAAAAAACCAAGCAACTGCAACAAATGAGTGATTTCTCGCTTAGTGCCCTGTTGGCGGCCACATGTTCACAGGGCGATTATCATCCGAACTTGCTCTTTCCAAGTAGAAAATCACCCCATGTAAAGTACTCAGGACTAGAGATGAGCGAGCATACTCGGAAAAGCACTACTCGCTCGAGTAATTTGCTTTATCCGAGTATCGCTGTGCTCGTCCCTGAAGATTCGGGTGCCGCTGCGGCTGACAGGTGAGTCGCAGCGGGGAGCAGGGGAGAGCGGGCGGGAGAGAGGGAGAGAAAGATCTCCCCTCCGTTCCTCCCCGCTCTCCCCTGCAGCTCCCCGCTCCGTGCCGGCACCCAAATCTCCAGGGACGAGCACAGCGATACTCGGATAAAGCAAATTACTCGAGCGAGTAGTGCTTTTCCGAGTACGCTCGCTCATCCCTACTCAGGACCCATCATGATTATTGTAAAGCTCACAAGACCACTCTCTGTCCATCCCTGATTTTTAGTGCAGTTGGCACAGATTCAGGACGTGGGGCCGCCCCTGTATGGGTGATCGACCCACTTTAAGCAAGGCTTTTTTTCATTCTGGCTATTAGGGCTCTTTTACACCAGCATATATCGGCCCACCATTTTCACAGTCGGCCGATATACGCTACGATCTGTTGCATTAGATTCCAATGCATCAGATCACATGACCGTATTCCCGCAACGTGAAAGCACCCGGCCGGCCAATATAGCGCTGGACGTTTTTACGTTGGGTGCAACTTTGAAGCAACTTTGTTTATGGTGTCCTTCCATTAATTTCATTCTTGTTCAGTGTTTTTTTAATAGTGGACACATGAACAGAGCTTTTTGTAGGTTGTAGAGTCCCGTGTATGTCTTTTCCTGCTACCCTTAGGTTCTTTCTCATCTCTTTCCGGATTGCCAGTTGTGTTCTTGAAGTGATCTTAACAGAATCCCCACACTTACAGAGAGTCCAGAATTTTCTCCATTTATAGAGATTTTGTCTATCCATGGATTGATGTGCAGTCAAGTTATCTATGGATCTTTGTTCCCGGACACCTTTTCACGAACACTCACTGATTCTCTAACAGTACACACTGACAGAGTAGAAGATTGCACACCACGCTGCACAGTGGGCACTCACACTTTTGGCAGCTTCTTGCTCTCTTACTTCTTCAGGGAGGGAAGAAGAAAAGATCCACACCACTCGTCAGCTATCCTTTCAGCCTCTTCCATATTCTCTACACACAGACTAAAGGTGCCTGTGTGCAGACCGGCTCCTCTCAGGAAAGACAGATAGGAAAGACCACACTCATGCACAATGTATCCACATAGATAAAACAAGGTCACATGACATACAAAGAGATACATTTCCAGACATAACCCAGACAGTAACCCATTCAGTGCTGCAGCGAGGCAATATACGTCATATTCACTCACATAGAACACATTGACAGTACACATAAGACTACAAAGAACATCCAGAAAGTTCTACTTATCAACTTCTGTACACTATACAGGCATTACTGAAAAAACAGCACATGTGGTGGACTCTCTGTATAATTTGCTGGTTGATGGAATTACTTTTACTGTTTGTTATTTTGTTGAACTGTTTGTTAAACGCTTACTAAGCATTCAGATGGCTTCAGATGAGAATGTCTCATGGTACTGTTGCATGCAAGCCCTAGCCTCTACTGCCCCTTCAGTGCTCAGGGCTACTCCATTGCCAGACACTGGCCACACTCTTACATCTGGTGTATTCGGCAGGATGGAGGCAGCTCTGGATGAGAATAACACCATGATGGACTCCAAGGAGGCTTCTGAGGCTACTACCTAAGAGTAATGGGAGAAGGAGGAGACCTGCAAGGCTAAGCTACCAAAAGAATTCACCAAGAACGGGAAAAGAAGGAGCAAAGGCTGCACTATTTGTTGAAAAAAATGGCTCAAGGTCTAACTTAAAGTGTTGACACATTTATCTATTTCAATCCACAGAAAGGCTACGGTTTTATCTGCAACATCTTGGAAGGCAATACACTCTGTGAGCCAGACCTCTATATGTACAGTGTAAAAGTTACTCTCCCACTTGAACTGTCTCGAGGCAAAATGCTTTTCTATACCAAAGGACATTACTGAAACTGAGCACACAAGGTGGAATCTGGATATAATTTGCTGGTTGATGGAATTACTTTTACTGCTTGTTATTTTGTTGTACTGTTTATTAAAAGTTTACTGATCATTCAGATAGGCCTTCAGAGAAAATGTCTAATGTCAACACAGTCCCCACTACCCCTCCAGAGCTCAGGGCTACTCCACCACTGACACCGGCCACACGCTTGACGTTTACTTGATGACTCAATAAAAGATATGAACTGTATAACTGTTTATGCGTTATGAGTTCAGTTCAATTGTGTGATCTATAAATGTGACTTAAGGAACCACATTTTCTTAAGGCCCATTTACACAAAGCGATGATCACTCAAAGATCGCTCAAACCACAGTTTGAGTGACAGCTTTGAGCGATCATTTTTCATAAACTTTTAAGTAGCTGATCAGCTACTTAAGTACCAATTAGATGTGCAAATAAAGCCTTCCCTGAATGCAGTTAATAGCCCGAGGCTATAATTGATGTGATTGGCAATAATAAGGGCCCAAATTTCTCCACATTGTTTAATTGACCAATGGAGAGAAAATACTGTAAATCATCATTTCACTTGGACAAAAGCTATCCCATACTAGTTTAATCCAGGAGAATATGTAGCCGAATACTTCTGTTAACTGGAAAGCATTCTTTCACATTCCTATTTGAAGAATTAAAAGGGTTGTCCAACCCAAGTCTATTGTAAATCATAAAACTTAAAGGGGTTGTCCCGGTGCAGAAATGAAATTTGTTTTTCTTCCCAGTCCCCCTGCAAAAGCAAACATACTACACTACCCATGGAAAGCGTTATAAAAGAGCGTTTCTACTCACCATTACCTCGTTTTGTGAACTTTTAAAATTTCTTCTTTAAAGATGGCCGCCGGTCCTTTCCCAAGGTGCACCGCGGGTATTCTCCCACGGTGCACCGCGCTTGCTGTAGCCCTGCATGCGCACTCCCGAGACGCCGGTCACGTGATGCAGTTGATGACGTCATCGCGGGAGGTGGGGACCTCTACTGCATGTAATGCCGATTCCAGCCACCCCATTAGCTGGACGGCACGACGTGCAGTAGGGAGGTGGAGTCAGTTGAGAGGTCGGCCAAGGGAGGAGTCAGCTACCAGCTGTGTCTCCCTCGACAACCAGACGCCCTGCGGCCGCCGACTGGATCCCACAGCCACCGACTAGGCCTCGGGATTGAACACGGCCGACCGCGGCACACGCTCTTGGGCCACAGTAACCGACCGCCAGGCAGCGGCGCTAGGCCCCGGCTCCCCGGCGCTAGGCCTCGGCCCCCGACACTAACCCCAGAGCTAGGCCCTGGGCCACAGCGGTGGGCCCCCGGGGCCCAGCGGTTGGCCCCTGGCCATAGCGGTAGGCCCCTGGCCACAGAGGTAGGCCCCGGGCCACAGCGGTAGGCCCCCCAGAGTAAAGCAGGGGCCCCTGACCGTAAGTCCGGGGCCTAGACAGTCCCCCCAGCGCCCACAGCACCCCCGACCCCTCACTTACCTGGGCGGCTGGGCTGCACGGCTTGGCTGACGGCTGCTCGGCTTGGCTGCTCGGCTGGGCGGCTGCTCGAGCTCCTGCACCTTTCTCTGTGGGAGGCTGGTAGCTGGTAGAATGGCCGCTCCCGCGCGCTCCCGAGAAGTGACAGCTCTTCTGCGCATGCGCAGATGAGCTGTATCGCGCGAGCACGCTGAAGCGGCTCGTCTACAGAGAAGAAGTAAAGACTACGCAAGCGCGTCTAAAGAAGGCACAAGATACTGAAATTAGTCAGAGCCATGGAGACCGGGATGCCAGCAACGGAGTGGGTAAGTGTATAACTTCTGCAGGGCTCATATTTAATGCACGATGTATATTACAAAGTGCATTAATATGGCCATACAGAAGTGTATAACCCCACTTGCTTTCACGGGACAACCCCTTTAACGTTTTCCTTATACTTACTGTTATAAATAAAGATCCTGTGAAGTCATCACATTTAGGGCTCCCACCCAATGGCGATATTTTCCCCACTGCGATGCGATTCTAAAGTTAAAGTCTCGTGTCGCAGTGCGAGAAAAAAATCTGCATCACGCCGACATATCGCCAGTCTTTACAATGGGGCCAGCAACAGCAGCGCTAGCCCCATTGAAAAGAGATGGAGAATGCCGAGGACTTCTGCCACAGCTGTTACAGCTGTGACAGCTGTGGCAAGAGTTTCCTTTATCACCGCGGGGACCGTGGGGATGAAGGAATCCTCTGCCACAGCTGTCACAGCTGTCACTGCTGTGGCAGAAGTCCCCGGCATTCTATTCCATTGCTTTCAATGGGATCGGCAGCAGTGCCGATCCCATTGAAAGCACTCCTTTCTGCCGCATCCTCCTGCTGGCTCCCCGGCACTGCTATGAAGCTCTTTCTGCAGTCGGGGATTTAAAAATCCCAGCCTCCTGAAAGGGCTGTGCAGATTGGCTGAGGGCTCAGCCAATCACACATAGCCCTTAGCTATTCATTCATGAATAGCTATATCTTAGCTGTGGCAGAAGTCCACGGCATTCTCCCTATGCTTTCAATGGGGCTAGCGCTGCTGTCGCTAGCCCCATTGAAAGCACTTGTGATATGTGGGTTCTATACCGGTCTCTTTCTTGCGCTGCGATGCGATGCGAGATTTTTCTCGTGCTCTCGCAGCGCAAGAAAGAAAATATTGCCAGTGGGTGGGAGCCCTTACTTACATAGTATGATGCCAAGTGCTGTTCACAGTATACTGTATAGCAATGTGTATGTTAACCTAACTAGATTGACCTGATGTTCGCCACGCTGACATAAAATGGTTGGAAAAATGGTTGTCGTGAACTTCTAAATATGTCTGGTTAGGTGATTATTCAAAGTGTCACTTTCTATTTGGAGCAGATATTTTGCTCTCTCTCTTGCCACCTCTCTCGCTGTCTCTCACTCTCCCTCTTGCCGCTTCTTTCTCTCCCTCTCTCCGCTTCTCTCTTGACACTTCTCTCTCTCTCTCTCTCTCTGCCTCTTTTTCGATGCAACCAGGACAGACAGAAGAAAGACCAGCAGCCTCTAGCAAAGGAGCTGGTATATATATATGAGCATAGACCTTCGGGATTGATTAGCTGGAGCAAGACACACCCAGCCAGCTCAATCATTCCATACCTGTTGGGTATGCTGCTGAAATCTTATGTAATACAATAGATCATAGCATTAAGCCTAATAGTACCTACCCCTTAAAGAGGGTCCTCCAGGTATACAGGTACCTAGCACCAGCCTCACTCTCTTTTCCTTGCCGCTCATGTATAGCACTGCTTAGCAATGCTTCCTTCTCCCTAGCGGCACATGCCCATAGACTTAGCAAGATATCCAACAAATTTGAACCATTAAGGCTTATCTAAACTACCCTAAACTACCCCCAGTAGTTATAGCAACCTTGTTGAGAGCCCGAGTAGTTATAGTGTCCCGTTACAAGCTTCAGCAGTTATAGTGCCCTCATAGTGGCCCCAGCATTAACCCCTTCCTGCTCCAGGGCAAAAGTTTACATTCTGGCAGTGGGGTACTTCCCGCAACAGGGCGTAAACTTACGTCCAGGGGATAGCGTGAGATCTGCCAGTGATAGCCGGCCTCCCGCTGCAACAGTGGGGGTGCATCGGAGATGCGCCCCCGCTGATAACCCCTTCCCTGCCGCGATATATGTAGATCGCGGAATGGGAAGGGTTCACAGAGGGAGCGTGCTCCCCCTGTGAAGTTGCCGGGCTCTTGTGATATAATTGCAGAGATGCCAAATACTGGCATTCTGTATTGCCAGAGCCCGTGATCGCTGTGTAAGCGATAAGGCATTGCAGGAGAGAAGCCCTGCAATGCCTTATCACAGCAAGCATCGTTGCTGTGCTGTAAGTCCATAAAAATGTACAAAAAAGAACAATGTAAAAGAAAAAGTTAAAAAAAAAACTTTTTAGGTGGCTTCTCTCATGCTACCATAAAAAAAGGTAAAAAAAATTTAAAATCCCACATATTTGTTATTGTTGCATCCGTAACGACACGTACAATATGCTGCACATGCTTTTTATTCTGCACGGCAAAAAGCGTTTTAAAAAAACGCTAAAAACTGAGGCAAAATGCTAATTTTTAGCATTTTGCCTCCCAAAAAAAGTGAGTAAAAAAGCTGTATGTACACCAAAATGGTATCAATAAAAACTGCAGCTTATCTTGCAAAAAATATGCCCTCACAGAGCTCCGTCCATGGAAAAGTAAAAAAGTTACAGGACTTTGAACGCAGCAATTTAGAAAAAAAAAAAAGATTCCCAAAAAAAGGGTTTTTATTGCAGAAAAGTGGAAAAACCTATCTTTGTAACCGTACCGGCCCGCAGAAAAATGGATTGTCTCATTTATGCTGCATGATTAAGGGCGCCCACCCACTGGCGATTTTTTTTTCTTTGCGTTTTGCGTTTTTCCTGCAGAGCCATTAGAATTGAATGTACTCCTGTCCACTGGCGTTTTGCGTTGCGTTGCGTTTTTTAACATAGGAACTGTCAGTTGCATATGTGTCCTTATTTTTCTCCTAATGCACCCATGAAAGTCAATGGAAATTAATGGAAAAGCCACGAAAACGCGGCAAAAAACGCCGCGAAAAACGCGGGAAAAACGCCGCGAAAAACGCGGGAAAAACGCCGCGAAAACGCGGCGTTTTTCACGCACGAATATCGCAAACGCCAGTGGGTGGGCGCCCTAACACTGTAAAAAAAAATCTATGACAGAATTGATGCGATTTCTCTCCCTAGTATCATAAAAAAAATAAAAGTTTTACAATATAGTCTATGTACCCAGAAATGGCACCATTAAAAACTACAGTTTGCCATGCAAAAAACAAGCCCTAATACAGCAGCGCCGACAGAAAAGTAAAAAAGTTATGGCTTTTGAAAAATTGAGATAAAAATCTGCCAGAAATCGTTGCGGCCTAAAGCCCAAAATAGGCCATGTCCTAAAGGGGTTAATAGCACCCCCATATTGGCCCCAGCGGTAATAGCACCCCCCCATAGTAACCCCAGTATTAATAACACCCCCATTAGTGCCCCAGTAGTAATAGCTCCTCTCATTGTGGCCCAGATACCAATGGTGTCCCTGGACCTCCAGCAGGGCAGCAACCTGACAGTCATTTCACTTACTCAGTTCGGAGCTCTGGTCCGCCAGTGGCCGCCTGCTGCTGAGCCTGTGACCTGTGCTAGAATATCTGTACCCAACACAGATGCTGGGGGAGAGATCAGGGGTCACAGGCTCGGTAGTGGGCAGCCGCCGACAGTCCAAATCCCTGGACTGATAAAGTGAAATGCCTATTGCTGACTTGCTGGCTCCCAGCTGGCAATTACTTTTTACTGCCCATCAATATGGCTGGTAAAAGATAATCACCGGTTGTGTAGCAACTCACCGCCCCTCTGAGGTCCTGCAGACTGTCGCCTGCAGCAAAACCAAACTGCCTGCCGCAAAACCATGGTAGATACTCTAGATTTAGTTTGAATTCGGAAATGGTAGCAAACATTTTCCATCACTACGTAGCCTGTTTTAAATATAATTGTGTAAAACGTCTGCTAACAAATCTCCTTTAGTGCACTGCTGCAGCTTGTAAGTAGTCGGAGACTATTTATGGGTCTTTCTTTAGTTTGACTCTGAGGGCGCCCACCCACTGGCGATTTTTTTTCCCTGCGAAATTCGCAGCATTTTTTTCTCTGCAGGGGTCTATGGGACTTGTAATGTTAAAATCGCTTTCGCGGTAAATTGCGATTTTGCGCGATCGCGATTTTAACATTACAAGTCCCATAGACCCCTGCAGAGAAAAAAATGCTGCGAATTTCGCAGGGAAAAAAATCGCCAGTGGGTGGGCGCCCTTAGGGTGGACACCCATTTGCTATGCGATAGCTTTGCAATGCGAGAGTGAGTGAAAACGCATGATAACGAACCCAATGATTTTCAATGGTTTCATTCTCATTTGCGATGTTTTCACTGTAACCTTGCATCGCAAAAGAGAATAGGTGATATCGCCCATTGTTCTCAATGGGGCCAGCGGCAGCAGCGCTAACCCCATTAAAAACAATAGGGAGAACATTGTGATCCCTTGACACAGCTGTGACAGGAGATTTCTTCACCCCCGCAGGGACCGCATAGCAAGTGGGTGTCCACCCTTAATGTGACGTAATATCATGGTGTGATGTACGTGATATGACGGTGTGCCGTGCTATCAGGGTGCTCTATTTACACTTTGAATCACTTTGCATAGATTTTTATTGTGTTAAGATAACTTTCTGTGGGTAAAATTAGGGAAAATTTGGCCCGTTGACACATAAAAGTGCAATAATTCTCTTTCATTTAAGTTGAATTAACATAAACGTATTTACGCAGCGGATTATGTTGCAAAAAATTTGCGTGCACAATATGAAGTGAATAGAACCCATTGATTTCAGTGAGTTCGTTCACATAAACGTATTTTGTGCGTGCATTTTGTTTGCGTAAAAAAATACGCAGTATGCTCTATTTTACTGTGAAATTGCACGGGGAAAGAGCGCATAATAAACTAATTACACTAATTGCCCTTTTTAATGAATGGGAGCATGTTGGTGTGCTTTTTTGTTCACACAAATGCGTATGATTTGCATGTGCAAAAAGCAGAGTAAAAACACACATGCGACAAATACGCAGCGCCAATTGCATAAATGTGCACATAAATGTGCTTACACCCATGTGACACCACCCTAATATAGTTTTCAGTATAGGAATTATTCTCTGCATATTATTGTGTCCAGTGTGTTTTACTTGCTATGTTCCTTTTAGCAATAGTTTACGTAACAATAGTCAATATAATGAATTATGTCTCCCTCTGGTGGGCGTACTGTATAAGTACTCGCAGGACAGAACTAATGATGCAAATCCAACTTTCCTGTAATTACGAGTTTATTTATTTAAAGAAATTTCTTAAAAAGAAATTAACTAAATGGTAAAATAAATATCGACACATTAATGTCCTCTTTTTTATTCTTTCTCAAATCATGATCAATGCTTTAAAAAAAATGTACAAGGTGTATCCATTTTGGCACTTGCTTCTTTTTTACAGACTTTACATCAATTTACAGCTCCATCTTTTTCTTGGAGACCATTCAAACTAAACTGTTAGTGACTTCCCAACCTTAATGGAGAGTTGGCTGAACTCTCGGAATAGCGGGTCCCGTTGTTACCTCCTTAATCTCCCCCAGCTCTCTAATCTATTTTTACATGACTTCAGCTTGTGCTACCTGCAGGAAATCCCTCTGATAAAAGGAAAATCCCAGGAAACAAGAATTAAAATTAGCCTCCTCTGATGGTTATTTTCTTCTGAAAGTTTCTTCCTCCTGAAACTGCAGTAAACACTAAAAACTTTCAGCCACGTGTGATAATTAACATTTCACTGCCTGTGTGCCTTAGAGATTCCAAACCATAACTGGACATAATGTGTGTGGGGGAAGCTAGTGTGAAGAACTAGAGCTTATGTACATGATTGTATTACGGATCTCTCCTGTTATGGGACCAAACTGTACCTAGTCTGCGTCTGATGTTCTGTGGGAATTTGTGAGACAAAACAAGGCACTCTCCTTTATATGTGATTTCAGAAAGGCACCGTGCAGGTGATGCAAGAAATGGACCTCCAGGAACTTTGTGCCATTCTACAGGGTCTGTGCACATTGTAAAAGCCATGTCCTTGGGTCAAACAGAAGGTCAAATGTTACATGAAGAAATGCATTGGAAGAACAGATGCATAATAATAGCCTGTGGGGTATAGTAGGCATATTTCTTTTCTCCAATTCTACTTTGATGTTGCAAAAAATTAATTCAGTAGTTGGATATTCCTTTTTAATGGGAAACAGGTATCAACTAATGTGGGTGCCATTTCAAATAGCATGACAATTGTCAGCTGGCTTCAAGACTGCAGAATGTCAAGCTTATAGAACACTGCTTCATCCATTTCTTTACCGCTGCTGTACCCTTTTCCCCTAAAATGCGACCTACCCTGAAAATAAGCCCTAGCATGATTTTTCTGTATTTTGAGGATACTAGAACTATAAGTTCAGCTCCAAAATTAAGGCAAAAAGCCAATTAAAATAGTCTCCAGAGAGCTATACATGTAAAAAAAAAAGTGAAAGCTTTAGGAGCAAAAATTAATATAAGACACTGTCTTAATTTAAGGGAAACAGGGTAGTTATAGTTTTCAAGGGCCTGGAATAGCTTAGGAACAATACACGCAGGGTGTTTTCACACAGTACTTTATATGTCAGTCTGTCATGCAGCTTTTTGAGCCAAAGCCAGAAGTGGATTGCAAGAGAATGGGAAATATAAAGGAAGGACTTGTACTTCTCTTTCCCGCAGGATCCACTTCGGACTTTGACTGAAAAAAACTGTATAAAAAAATTGGAGTTGCAATTTTCCAAATAGGAAAGAATGCTATGTGTGAAAGCGTGCTCAGGACAGGTTTAAATTGCAAAACAAAAACAAATGTAGATTTGATGGGGAATCCATATCCTACTCATTTGATTGGGAGTCCGTGACATATTTTTTTACCACACAGATTTGAAATCCGTGTCATACAAATAAAGAGAAGTGACGTCTTAAGGCCCATTTAGACACAACGATTATCGCTCAAAAATCGGTCAAAGCCGTCTTTTGAGCGATAATTGTTGTGTCTAACTGCACTGACATTGTGCAGTTTTCGTTAAGCCGTCGCTCATTGTTGTCTTTCAGAGTGCTGAGTCTTATCAGGGATTCACAGCGGGATACAGCTGATAATATTGCTTCACCTGTATCCTGCTCCCTGATGACAGGCGGGGTATGAAGAACACAGTTGTCCAGCTATGTTCTCCATACCCCGCACGGAGCGCACAGCTGTATAACAGCTGGGCGCTCCGTGCAGAAAATAGCTGGATGCAGAAGACAAGCGGCACCACCCTGCTTGTCTTCTGCATCCTCTGCTCAGAGCACTCGGCTACATGACAGCCGGGCGCTCAGAGCAGGAAACAACTGGATGCAGAAGGCAAGCGGGGACACTCTGCTTCTCTTCTGCATCTTCTGCTGGGAGCGCTCAGCTGTATGACAGCCGGGCACTCCCAGCGGGGAACAGCTGGATGCAGAGAACAAGCAGCCCCCCACTTGTTCTCTGCATTCTCTGGAGTGCAAGGTGATCGCTCAACGTTTGAGCGATCATCTTGCCCTGTAAATGACACAGCGATTATCGCTCAAAAGTCGCTCAAAAGACATCTTTTGAGCGATAATTGTTGTGTCTAAATGGGCCTTTACTTCTCGATCCTCCGAATGGAATCTGCATTGATTTATTTGCATGAGGATTAGCTCCATTGAATGAGACTAATCCAATGGAGACCCACAGCAGCTGTATGCAAAGCTTCACTGCCGGAATCCGAGGTTCAGCCTCAGACTTCTGCCATGGATTATGTAGCAAATCCAATCAGATTTTTAAAATGTAGAAAATCCCGTGTGAACATACTGTTAGGATTGGATATGACCAATGTCATGACAGCAAGCAAATCAGGAGATTAAATTTAGCAATTAAGACCCTTCAGGATGGACCAACTCAAGGAATTATATTAACAAATATATACTGTATGTGCCACTATATGCCAAAAAGAAAATGATTACATTAGAATTTTTGGGATTAGTATACCTAAAATAAATCACAACTCAAGTGCAACAGCAATTCTATCTGTTCAGCCTGTGTGATTGTAGTCAAAGGCAAACTGTTACTCAATTTGGTGATGTTACTTTCATCTCACTCTTAACCCTTTCCAATCCACTGCCTGATGTCTTCAGACATTCTAATTGGAAATTATACAGCTCTGATGTCGGAAGACGTCCGGCAGGGTATTCTTACTGTATATTACTGGCCACTCTGTTGTCTGGAGCCTCTCCAGTATGTCCCATACCACAGTACTGGCTCTAGGCAGCAGAGGGCAACATCATATAATGGCAGAAAGAGAAAACCCACCTTTGCCCGCCTCTGATCCTGCTCAAGCCCTGATATGTCCTTCTTTAGTACCGGTGCCCAAAACGCTCCACAATATTTAATGTGGGTTTTGACCAGTGACTTGTAAAGAGGAAGAACAATGTTCTCATCATGTGCCCTTTAGACCTCTTTTGATGCACCCCATTATCCTAATTGCCTTGGCAGCAGCTGCCCAATGCTGGTTACTCCAGTTAAGCTTACACTTGACTTCAATCTCCAAATCCTTCTCCATGTCAGTTTTACCCAGTGGTTTCCTATTTAGGGCTTAGTCAGTTGGGCGTTTTTTGCTGTACATTTTTTTTGATTGCATCTCTTAGAACAATGCTTTTCAATAGCAGTGGTCACATGTTCAATTTTTACCTGCGCACAAAAATTTGCACCGGTAAAAATAGGGTAGCGGATTTCAAAATACAAGTACCTGTGGCATTCAGGATTTTTTGGATGTGAAACCCATGGATATTGTCACATATAGGGGTTTCACCTTGTGCTCAATGTGCAGCAGCGGCGGCCCCATGGACAACATACAGAGAAGATTGCGATCCTCTGGCACAGCTGTTCAATGAATGGCTGAGTGCTGCCTCTGATTGACTGAGTGCAGGGACCAATCACAGGCAGAGCTCAGCTGTCATTCAATGGCTGAGCGCTGCCGCTGATTGGTCACAGCGCTCAGCCAATCAGAGACAGCCTTTTCAGCAAGTGGGGATTTTAAATCCACGTCTGCTGTAAGGACATCAGAGCAGTTCAGGAGGACAAGCAGTTAGACGCGCCTGAGCCCCGGCAGCGGCAGAGAGGTGAGTATATATATATTTTTACACATTCTAGGGATGATTTTCAGGGAATGGTTTATATTTAAAGCCCTGCCCCAAAAATCACTGCAGGGGATGCCGGCAGCCCTTGCTTTCAATGGGACTGCAGAAGTGCTGGCCCCTTTGAAAGCAGTGGGAGAGCATCACACTCCTTTGCCACAGCTGTGATAGCTGTGGCAGGGGAATTCTGTGACAGCTGTGAGAGCTGTGGCAGGGAAATTCTTCATACTAGGGGAGTCCCCTTGTCACTGGACACTGTGACAATGCTGTCACAATGTTTAGTGATGAGGGAACTCCCCGCGGAGATGAAGAAATCCTTGGCCACAGCTGTCACAGCTGTGCCAGAGGATCCCGATCTTCTCTGTATGTTCTAAATGGGGTCGGCGCTGCTACTGCCCGCCCCATTGACCACAAGGTGAAAGCTATGGATGTGATGGCATGGAGGGGTTTCATATCCAAGGAATCCAGGCACCACACTTTATATGCGAATTTTGAACGCAGCAAAGTGCGTTTTTTTCAGCAAGACGCCCGCTTTGGTTATGCAAATTTTTGTGCGCATGCGTTTTGCGCAAAAAAAAAAAGTCCGTCTGACTGAGCCCTGTAATGGCGACATGTATCTCTGCTGCCTATGTGCAGAACCTTACAGTTATCAGTGTTAAAACTCATCTGCCACTTTTCTGCGCAATCCCTTAATTTATTCAGATCCATTTGCAACTACATTGTCTTCTCTTGTGTTAATTGCTTCACATAGTTTTGTGTCATCTGCAAATATTGATAATTTTACTGTGCAATCCTTCTACCAGGACGTTAATAAATATATTAAAAATAATAAGGACCAAAACAGACCCCTCTAGTATCCCAATAGTAACGGTGACCCTTCCAATATTGCCCCCCCCGTGGTACCTCATTAGTAATGGTTACCCCCCAATACTGCTCCCTGTGGTACCATATTAGTAACGATGACCTAATCATAGTTTATACCATTTATAACCCCTCTCTGCTTTCTATCACTGACCACTTACTTACCCACTTACACACATTCTCACGCAGACCAAGCATTCTCATTTTATATACCAACCTTTTTATGTGGCACAGTATCAAACACTTTGGAAAAGATTAGATACACAAGATTCAATGACTCTCCCCAGTCCATTCTAGAAATTACCTCCTCGTAGAAGTGACCAGATTGGTTTGACAGGAGTGATTTCTCAGAAACCCATGCTCATACAGAGTTAGGGTGCATTCCCACGAACGTATATCGGCTCGGTTTTCACGCTGAGCCAATATACGTCATCCCCATCTGCAGGGGGGGAGGATGGAAGAGTCAGGAGCAGGAACTGAGCTCCTGCCCCCTCTCTGCCTCCTCTCCGCCCCTCTGCACTCTTTGCAATGGGGAGAGGCGGGATGGGGGCGTGGCTAATTTGCAGAACTTAGCCCCGCCCCCATCCCCGTCCCGCCTAATCCGAAGCAAAAATGACAAAATATAGCCGTCGTTAAGGGGTTAAGGAACTACAATCCCATAAATGGATTTTAAAATAGATGCGAAACTGAAACAAAACAGGAACTAAAGTTTTCGCTTTTTTGGCATATTAGTTAAACCTTTAAGGAACAAGTGCAGTAAATATATGGTGCTTCGTCCTGAGCTTTAATCCTGGCGGATAGCAGAAGTATGTTGCAAGATTAAAGCCCCTGCAATCAAGTAGGAGCAGGTCAGATCCTTGGCTCTGCAAGCAAGCAATTTGTAACTACTTCTCCTTTACAGGCTACATAGTGGTCAATGAGCACTATGTAGTGCAGAGACAAAGCGGATATTTAACTTCTGATATGCAACCCAGAGGTCATGTGACCGCCGGGTGTTCCCCTGCACAGCAGAGCTGCAGGTTCCTAGCAAACTCTGATCAGCTCTGCCAGTGACTACTGTCACTACAGGGGATGCTTTCCACTATAACTGGGGCTCCTATGGATTCCTGAGATACAGGGGAAAAGTGTGAAATAGAATAAAAAACAATTTAAATGATCCCCAGAGATTTTATATGACACTATGGGGGAAATCGATGGTAAACAAAAACTGTTACAAGACTAAGTTTTAAAAAATGATATATAATTATACATATTATTCTGTTATTTTTTTTTGTGTTTTTTTATATATCAATATATATATATATCAATATGTGTGTGTGGTATATATAAAAACACAAAAAAGAAAACGACTCACCGTTAATACCAACCAAAACTGTTGCTATATGTGTCCTGTAATCTAAAACTTTACATATTATATATCAAAACATCCAAAAAGAAGAGGAACCCATTCCTGTACTCTATTTTTGAATAAACATACCGTATATACCGGCGTATAAGGCGACGGGGCGTATAAGACGACCCCCCAACTGTCACCTTATACGCCGGTATACAGTGGAGAAAAAAAAAAAATTTATTACTCACCTCCCACGGCGTCCTGTCGCGCTCCGGCAGGATGTCGCTCGCTCCGGCAGGCTGTCGCTCGCTCCTCGTCCCCGCCGCAGCATAGCTTTCTGAATGCGGGGCTTGAAATCCCCGCTTCCAGAAAGCTAATACACACGCCGGCAGCCATGACATCATTGAATGGCTGTGATTGGCTAAAGCACATGTGGCTTCAGCCAATCACACTATTCAATGACATCATTGAATGGGTGTGATTGCTAACACGTGCGCCTTCAGCCAATCACAGCCATTCAATGATGTCATTGAATAGTGTGATTGGCTGAAGCCACGTGTGCTTTAGCCAATCACAGCCATTCAATGATGTCATGGCTGCCGGCGTGTGTATTAGCTTTCTGGAAGCGGGGATTTCAAGCCCCGCATTCAGAAAGCTATGCTGCGGCGGGGACGAGGAGCGAGCGACAGCCTGCCGGAGCGAGCGACATCCTGCCGGAGCGCGACAGGACGCCGTGGGAGGTGAGTAATAATTTTTTTTTTTTACACTTTTTTTTTTTTTTGTATTACTGGCGCATAAGACGACCCCCGACTGCAGAGCAGATTTTTCGGGGTTCAAAAGTCGTCTTATACGCCGGTATATACGGTATGTTGTTTTTTTTTAAATAAACCAATAAAATTAAAAAATCAATTTTTTTTACTAGTTTCCCTCAGTAGCATTTTATAAGTTTTTACACTGTTATTGACAAATACAAAGACAAAGACTGCATATTTACGAGGCTTCTGCAGTTCACCCTGGTATGCTGGAGATCAGCTTTTGCGCCAAATCCGGACTGAAGACAGCCCATTCTTCCTAATCTTGGAGTTTATCACAATTTTCGTGTTTTTGTTTGTCTATCTGCTTTTTGAGGGTTAATCACAGGTTCTCAATGGAATGTGATCTGGGGAGTTTCCTGGCCATGCACCCAAAATGTCAATGTTTTGCTCACTGAACCACTTAGTTTTCACTTTTGCCTTGTGGCATGGTGTGTTGCTCTTGGTGGATGTTTCGATCCCATTCTTTATTCGTGGCAGTGTTCTTCAGCTGTGAGCCAGCCTACTATCTTGGATGAAAAATCAACTCCACGTATTAAAGGTCTCAGGATGCTTTACTGTTGAGATGACACAGGACTCATGGTAGCGCTCATCTTTTCTTCTCTGGACAACCATTCTTCTAAATGTCCTAAATAGAGATGAGCGAACGAACTCGTCCGAGCTTGATATTCGTGCGAATATTAGGGTGTTCGGGATGCTCGTTACTCGTAACGAGTACCACGCGATGTTCTGGTTACTTTCAGTTTCCTCTCTGAGACGTTAGCGCGCTTTTCTGGCCAATTGAAAGACAGGGAAGGCATTACAACTTCCCCCTGTGACGTTCAAGCCCTATACCACCCCCCTGCTGTGAGTGGCTGGGAAGATCAGATGTCACCCGAGTATAAAAGTCGGCCCCTCCCGCGGCTCGCCACACATGCCTTGTGAGTTAGCTGAGGGACAGTGCTGCTGGTGCCTGAGCTGCTGTAGGGACAGTGTTAGTAGTGAGTGTAGGCTTCAAGAACCCCAAAGGTCCATCTTAGGGCCACATCTACCTGTGTGCAGGCTGCTGCTAGCAGTGGTTTTTTTTTTTTTTTTCTCAAAATCGGCAGTGCAGAGCATTGCACCCGGCATTAGGGACATAAGTGGTGCTTAGGCAGGGAGAGTGTTAGGAGTGAGTGTAGCCTTCAAGAACCTCAACAGTCCTTTCTAGGGCCAAATTTAACCGTGTGCAGTACTGTGCTGGCTGCTGTTAGCAGTGTTGCATTTTTTCTTTTTCTAAAAATCGTCTGTGCAGAGCATTGCACCCTCCATTGATACTACAGGGACAGAATTGTGTAGGCAGGGCCACAACACAGTTATTGTTCATTGAATATACGCAGTGGGGCCCTCCCTTTGCAAAAAAGCAGGGAAAAAATTATATTTGGCCTGCCTGTGTCAGTCCTAAGGTCTCCGTGTACGTGTGTGCTGCGTGGAGAACGTACAAAAATCAGACGCAACCAGCTACGGTTTACTGCAGGCTTGCGCCATTGTCTTTCCTGACTGGCAAATACCTGCTCTGCCAGAGTTAATAACTCTGCTACACTAAAGTTGTGTGACACTTTTTCAGGGCCACACCACAGTTATTAATTAAACGTATTGTTCATTGAATATCCGCAGTGGGGCCCTCCCTTTGCAAAAAAGCAGGGAAAACATTATATTTGGCCGGCCTGTGTCAGTCCTAAGGTCTCCGTGTACGTGTGTGCTGCGTGGAGAACGTACAAAAATCAGACGCAACCAGCTACGGTTTACTGCAGGCTTGCGCCATTGTCTTTCCTGACTGGCAAATACCTGCTCTGCCAGAGTTAATAACTCTGCTACACTAAAGTTGTGTGACACTTTTTCAGGGCCACACCACAGTTATTAATTAAACGTATTGTTCATTGAATATACGCAGTGGGGCCCTCCCTTTGCAAAAAAGCAGGGAAAAAATTATATTTGGCCTGCCTGTGTCAGTCCTAAGGTCTCCGTGTACGTGTGTGCTGCGTGGAGAACGTACAAAAATCAGACGCAACCAGCTACGGTTTACTGCAGGCTTGCGCCATTGTCTTTCCTGACTGGCAAATACCTGCTCTGCCAGAGTTAATAACTCTGCTACACTAAAGTTGTGTGACACTTTTTCAGGGCCACACCACAGTTATTAATTAAACGTATTGTTCATTGAATATACGCAGTGGGGCCCTCCCTTTGCAAAAAAGCAGGGAAAAAATTATATTTGGCCTGCCTGTGTCAGTCCTAAGGTCTCCGTGTACGTGTGTGCTGCGTGGAGAACGTACAAAAATCAGACGCAACCAGCTACGGTTTACTGCAGGCTTGCGCCATTGTCTTTCCTGACTGGCAAATACCTGCTCTGCCAGAGTTAATAACTCTGCTACACTAAAGTTGTGTGACACTTTTTCAGGGCCACACCACAGTTATTAATTAAACGTATTGTTCATTGAATATCCACAGTGGGGCCCTCCCTTTGCAAAAAAGCAGGGAAAAAATTATATTTGGCCTGCCTGTGTCAGTCCTAAGGTCTCCGTGTACGTGTGTGCTGCGTGGGGAACGTACAAAAATCAGACGCAACCAGCTACGGTTTACTGCAGGCTTGCGCCATTGTCTTTCCTGACTGGCAAATACCTGCTCTGCCAGAGTTAATAACTCTGCTACACTAAAGTTGTGTGACACTTTTTCAGGGCCACACCACAGTTATTAATTAAACGTATTGTTCATTGAATATACGCAGTGGGGCCCTCCCTTTGCAAAAAAGCAGGGAAAAAATTATATTTGGCCTGCCTGTGTCAGTCCTAAGGTCTCCGTGTACGTGTGTGCTGCGTGGAGAATGTACAAAAATCAGACGCAACCAGCTACGGTTTACTGCAGGCTTGCGCCATTGTCTTTCCTGACTGGCAAATACCTGCTCTGCCAGAGTTAATAACTCTGCTACACTAAAGTTGTGTGACACTTTTTCAGGGCCACACCACAGTTATTAATTAAACGTATTGTTCATTGAATATCCGCAGTGGGGCCCTCCCTTTGCAAAAAAGCAGGGAAAAAATTATATTTGGCCTGCCTGTGTCAGTCCTAAGGTCTCCGTGTACGTGTGTGCTGCGTGGAGAACGTACAAAAATCAAACGCAACCAGCTACGGTTTACTGCAGGCTTGCGCCATTGTCTTTCCTGACTGGCAAATACCTGCTCTGCCAGAGTTAATAACTCTGCTACACTAAAGTTGTGTGACACTTTTTCAGGGCCACACCACAGTTATTAATTAAACGTATTGTTCATTGAATATCCGCAGTGGGGCCTTCCCTTTGCAAAAAAGCAGGGAAAAAATTATATTTGGCCTGCAGGCTTGCGCCAATTTATTTCCTGCCTGGGAAATCAAATCACTGGTAATACAGCATGCTGAGGGGTAGGGGTAGGCCTAGAGGACGTGGACGCGGCCGAGGACGCGGAGGGCCAAGTGAGGGTGTGGGCACAGGCCGAGCTCCTGATCCAGGTGTGTCGCAGCCGACTGCTGCGCGATTAGGAGAGAGGCACGTTTCTGGCATCCCCACATTCATCGCCCAATTAGTGGGTCCACGCGGGAGACCTTTATTAGAAAATGAGCAGTGTGAGCAGGTCCTGTCCTGGATGGCAGAAAGTGCTTCGAGCAAGCTATCATCCACCCAGAGTTCTGCGCCGTCCAGTGCTGCAAATTCGAATCCTCTGTCTGCTGCTCCTCCTTCCTCCCAGCCTCCTCACTCCACTACAATGACACATGCTCAGGAGCAAGAACACTCCCAGGAACTTTTCTCGGGCCCCTGCTCAGATTGGGCAGCAGTGGTTCCTCTACCACCAGAGGAGTTTATCGTCACTGATGCCCAACCATTGGAAAGTTCCCGGGGTCCGGGGGATGAGGCTGGGGACTTCCGGCAACTTTCTCAAGACCTTTCAGTGGGTGAGGAGGACGATGACGATGAGACACAGTTGTCTTGCAGTGAGGTAGTAGTAAGGGCAGTAAGTCCGAGGGAGCAGCGCACAGAGGATTCGGAGGAAGAGCAGCAGGACGATGAGGTGACTGACCCCACCTGGTGTGCAACGCCTACACAGGACAGGTCTTCAGAGGGGGAGGCAAGGGCAGCAGCAGGGTAGGTTGCAAGAGGCAGTGCGGTGGCCAGGGGTAGAGGCAGGGCCAGACCGAATAATCCACCAAGTGTTTCCCAAAGCGCCCCCTCGCGCCATGCCACCCTGCAGAGGCCGAGGTGCTCTAAGGTCTGGCAGTTTTTCACAGAGACGCCTGACGACCGATGAACAGTGGTGTGCAACCTTTGTCGCGCCAAGATCAGCCGGGGAGCCACCACCAACAGCCTGACCACCACCAGCATGCGCAGACATATGATGGCCAAGCACCCCACAAGGTGGGACGAAGGCCGTTCACCGCCTCCGGTTTGCACCGCTGCCTCTCCCCCTGTGCCCCAACCTGCCACTGAGATACAACCCCCCTCTCAGGACACAGGCACGACCGTCTCATGGCCTGCACCCACACCCTCACCTCCGCTGTCCTCGGCCCAATCCAGTAATGTCTCGCACCGCACCGTCCAGCCGTCTCTAGCGCAACTGTTGGAGCGCAAGCGCAAGTACGCCGCCACGCACCCGCACGCTCAATCGTTAACCGTCCACATAGCCAAATTTATCAGCCTTGAGATGCTGCCGTATAGGGTTGTGGAAACGGAGTCCTTCAAAGCTATGATGGCGGCGGCGGCCCCACGCTACTCAGTTCCCAGTCGCCACTACTTTTCCCGATGTGCCGTCCCAGCCCTGCACGACCACGTCTCCCGCAACATTGTACGCGCCCTCACCAATGCGGTTAGTGGCAAGGTCCACTTAACTACGGACACGTGGACAAGCACAGGCGGGCAGGGCCACTACATCTCCCTGACGGCACATTGGGTGAATTTAGTGGAGGCTGGGACAGAGTCAGAGCCTGGGACCGCTCACGTCCTACCCACCCCCAGAATTGCGGGCCCCAGCTCGGTGGTGGTATGTTCGGCGGTGTATGCTTCTTCCACTAAAGCACCCTCCTCCTCCTCCTCCTCCTCAACCTCTGTCTCGCAATCTAGATGTGTCAGCAGCAGCAGGACGTCGCCAGCAGTCGGTGTCGCGCGGCGTGGCAGCACAGAGGTGGGCAAGCGTCAGCAGGCTGTGCTGAAACTACTCAGCTTAGAAGATAGGAGGCACACGGCCCATGAACTGCTGCAGGGTCTGACAGAGCAGACCGACCGTTGGCTTGCGCCGCTGAGCCTCCAACCGGGCATGGTCGTGTGTGACAACGGCCGTAACCTGGTGGCGGCTCTGCAGCTCGGCAGCCTCACGCACGTGCCATGCCTGGCCCACGTCTTTAATTTGGTGGTTCAGCGCTTTCTGAAAAGCTACCCACGCTTGTCAGACCTGCTCGTAAAGGTGCGCCGGCTCTGCGCACATTTCCGCAAGTCCCACACGGACGCTGCCACCCTGCGCACCCTGCAACATCGGTTTAATCTGCCAGTGCACCGACTGCTGTGCGACGTGCCCACACGGTGGAACTCTACGCTCCACATGTTGGCTAGGCTCTATGAGCAGCGTAGAGCTATAGTGGAATACCAACTCCAACATGGGCGGCGCAGTGGGAGTCAGCCTCCTCAATTCTTTTCAGAAGAGTGGGCCTGGTTGGCAGACATCTTCCAGGTCCTTCGAAACTTTGAGCAGTCTACCCAGGTGGTGAGCGGCGATGCTGCAATCATTAGCGTCACCATTCCTCTGCTATGCATCTTGAGAACTTCCCTGCAAACCATAAAGGCAGCCGCTTTGCGCTCGGAAACCGAGCCGGGGGAAGACAGTATGACGCTGGATAGTCAGAGCACCCTCCTGTCTATATCTCAGCGCGTTCAGGAGAAGGAGGAGGAGCATGAGGAGGATGAGGAGGAGGGGAAAGAGACAGCTTGGCCCACTGCTGACCGAACCCATGCTGCTTGCCTGTCATCATTTCAGCGTGTATGGCCTGAGGAGGAGGAGGAGGAGGAGGAGGAGGATCCTGAAAGTGATCTTCCTAGTGCGGACAGCCATGTGTTGCGTACAGGTACCCTGGCACACATGGCTGACTTCATGTTAGGATGCCTTTCTCGTGACCCTCGCATTCAACGCATTCTGTCCACTACGGATTACTGGGTGTACACACTGCTCGACCCACGCTATAAGGAGAACCTTCCCACTCTCATTCCCGAAGAGGAAAGGGGTTCGAGAGTGTTGCTATACCACAGGACCCTGGCGGACAAGCTGATGGTAAAATTCCCATCCGACAGCGGTAGTGGCAGAAGGCGCAGTTCCGAGGGCCAGGTAGCAGGGGAGGTGCGTAGATCGAGCAGCATGTACAGCCCAGGCAGTGCAACAGTCTTTAAGGGCCTGGCCAGCTTTATGGCTCCCCAGCAAGACTGTGTCACCGCTCCCCAGTCAAGGCTGAGTCGGCGGGAGCACTGTAAAAGGATGGTGAGGGAGTACGTAGCTGATCGCACGACCATCCTCGGTGACGCCTCTGCCCCCTACAACTACTGGGTGTCGCAGCTGGACACGTGGCCTGAACTCGCGCTGTATGCCCTGGAGGTGCTTGCTTGTCCTGCGGCTAGCGTCTTGTCGGAGAGGGTGTTTAGTGCGGCTGGGGGAATCATCACAGATAAGCGTACCCGCCTGTCAACCGACAGTGCCGACAGGCTAACACTCATCAAGATGAACAAAGCCTGGATTTCCCCAGACTTCTCTTCTCCACCAGCGGACAGCAGCGATACGTAAACAATACGTAGGCTGCACCCGCGGATGGAAGCTACGTTCTCTCTCACCATCCAAAACGGGGACATTTCTGCTTCATCAATCTGTGTCTAATATTCCTCCTCCTCCTCCTCCTGCTCCTCCTCCTGAAACCTCACGTAATCACGCTGAACGGGCAATTTTTCTTAGGGCCACAAGGCTCATTCATCTAATTTTTCTAAACAATTTTTATATGTTTCAATGCTCTTAAAAGCGTTGAAACTTTAACTTGAACCAATTTTTCGTTAAACTGGGCTGCCTCCAGGCCTAGTTACCACTTAAGCCACATTAACCAAAGCGATTAATGGGTTTCACCTGCCATCTTGGTTGGGCATGGCCAATTTTTCTGAGGTACATTAGTACTGTTGGTACACCAATTTTTTGGGGCCCTCACCTACAGTGTAATCATAGCAATTTGTATGTTCTTCGCCTGCACTCATGGTACAGAAGTGTGTGAGGGGTTGGCCTACACTTTAGCTACATAAATGTAACTTGGGCCTTGGCTATACTGCAGCTACTGAAATGGAACTAAGACTGCGCTCCCACTATACTGCTGCTTCAGAATTGTTACTGGGGCCTGTCTTGAGTGCTACTATTGCTGACATGGAACGAAGACTGCGCTCCCGCTATACTGCTGCTTCAGAATTGTTACTGGGGCCTGTCTTGAGTGCTACTATTGCTGACATGGAACGAAGACTGCGCTCCCGCTATACTGCTGCTTCGGAATTGTTACTGGGGCCTGTCTTGAGTGCTACTATTGCTGACATGGAACGAAGACTGCGCTCCCGCTATACTGCTGCTTCGGAATTGTTACTGGGGCCTGTCTTGAGTGCTACTATTGCTGACATGGAACGAAGACTGCGCTCCCGCTATAATGCTGCTAGTGATATGTTAGTGGGGCCTGCCCTAATGCTACGGCTGAAATGTTACGAATTATGGGCTCTGCCTATACCGCTGCTAATGGTATGTCTCTGGGGTGTGGAAACAGAGGCTTCCCAAAGACATGATGGCGGCGAGGCCATTTCCCACCAACGCGGTTACTGTTAAGGTGCATATAACCACGGACACGGGGAGAGGAAAAGTAGTGCCTCAAAAACATCCCCCTCCTCCTCCAACAGGGAAAACATTCTTGGCAAATGCCTTTGCATTGGTTCGTCTGGTGGCAGTCCAAGAATTTCACCTATACCGACACTACAAGAGAGCCCCCCACCATCCCCCCGCCACGGCCCACTTAATCCTGGCCACATTCCGAAAACCAACAAAATAAAACCGCGCTACTAGGTCCGCAGTCACCACCACATTACCACCAACGCGGTTACTGTTAAGGTGCATATAACCACGGACACGTGCAGAGGACACGTAGTGCCTCAAAAACATCCCCCCCCTCCTCCAACAGGGAAAACATTCTTGGCAAATGTCTTTGCATTGGTTCGTCTGGTGGCAGTCCAAGAATTTCACCTTTACCGACACTACAAGAGAGCCCCCCCCACCATCCCCCCGCCATGGCCCACTTAATCCTGGCCACATTCCGAAAACCAACAAAATAAAACCGCGCTACTAGGTCCGCAGTCACCACCACATTACCACCAACGCGGTTACTGTTAAGGTACATATTACCAGTCTGACTGGGGCATGCAGACACCTTGACAGAATGAATAGTGTGTGGCACATAGGTTCCCCATTGCTATGCCCACGTGTGCAGCTCCTGATGGCGGTGGCACAGGATTCTATTTCTCATTGCTTCTGTACAGCATTGTGGGCTATCGCCCCGCCCCTTTTAAAGAGGGTCGCTGCCTAGCCGTGCCAACCCCTCTGCAGTGTGTGCCTGCGGTTCCTCCTCATGGCAGACGCACTTCTAAATAGACATGAGGGTGGTGTGGCATGAGGGCAGCTGAAGGCTGCGCAGGGACACTTTGGTGTGCGCTGTGGGGGGGAGGGGGGGCGGTTGGTCAGCATGTAACCCAGGAGAAGTGGGAGCGGAGTGTCATCCAGGCAGTGATTGTGCTTTGTTGTAGCTAGTGTGGTGCTTAGCAAAGGTATGCCATGCTAATGAGGGCTTTTCAGAAGTAAAAGTTTTTGGGAGGGGGGGGGGCCCACTCTTGCCGGTATTGTGGCTTAATAGTGGGACCTGTGAACTTGAGATGCAGCCCAACACGTAGCCCCTCGCCTGCCCTATCCGTTGCTGTGTCGTTCCCATCACTTTCTGGAATTGCCCAGATTTTCACACATGAAAACCTTAGCAAGCATCGGCGAAATACAAAAATGCTCGGGTCGCCCATTGACTTCAATGGGGTTCGTTATTCGAAACGAACCCTCGAGCATCGCGAAAAGTTCGTTCCGAGTAACGAGCACCCGAGCATTTTGATGCTCGCTCATCTCTAGTCCAAAACAGTCTGAAGGAGTATTAAAAAGAGAAAATACTGTACAGGGATTAACCTGCAGAGAACTGTAGTAAAGCTATTTTCTCTGATGAAGCCCTTTCAGACTGTTTAGGACATTTAGAAGAATGATTATTGAAAGAAGAAAACTGAGCGCTACCATGATCCCTGTATCATATCAACTGTAAAGCATCCTGGGACAATTCATGAATGGGGTTGCTTTTCACCAAAGGGAGTGGGCTCACTCACAATTTTGCCAAAAAATATGGCCATGAATAAAGAATGCTATCTGAACATCCAAGAGCAATTTCTCCTAACCATCCAGAAGCATCTGGTGATGAATATTGCTTTGTCCAGCATGATGGAGCTCCATGTCACAAGGCAGAAGTGATAACTCAGCGGCTCAGTGAGCAAAACTCCCCTGATCTCAGTACCATTGAGAACCTGTGGTCAATCCTCAAAAGGCAGATGGACAAACAAAAATACCAAAACTATGATAAAGTCCAATCACTGATCAGGCAAGAATGGGCTGTCATCAGTTAGGATTTGTCCCAGAAGTTGATATCCAGCATGCCAGGGCAAATCACATAAGTCTTGCACAAAAGGGTTGATGCTGTAAATATTGAGTCTTTACTAGAGATGAGCGAACGTACTCGTCCGAGCTTGATACTCGTTCGAGTATTAGCGTGTTCGAGATGCTCGTTACTCGTGACGAGTACCACGCGATGTTCGAGTTACTTTCACTTTCATCTCTGAGACGTTAGCGCGCTTTTCTGGCCAATAGAAAGACAGGGAAGGCATTACAACTTCCCCCTGCGACGTTCAAGCCCTATACCACCCCCCTGCAGTGAGTGGCTGGCGAGATCAGGTGTCACCCGAGTATAAAAATCGGCCCCTCCCGCGGCTCGCCACAGATTTGTTCTGACATAGAGGAGGGAAAGTGCTGTTGGTGCCGGAGCTGCTATAGGGAGAGTGTTAGGAGTATTTTAGGCTTCAAGAACCCCAACGGTCCTTCTTAGGGCCACATCTAACCGTGTGCAGTAGTGTGGAGGCTGCTTTTTGCAGTGTTGCACATTTTTTTTTTTTGTATATCGGCCGTGCAGAGCATTGCGCCCTGCAGTAATTATTCATACTCCAGGGCCAGAAGTGGTGGTTAGGCAGGGACAGAAGACATATATTTAGAGATGAGCGAGCACCAAAATGCTCGGGTGCTCGTTATTCGGGACGAACTTTTCGCGATGCTCGAGGGTTCGTTTCAAGTAACGAACCCCATTGAAGTCAATGGGCGACCCGAGCATTTTTGTATTTCGCCGATGCTCGCTAAGGTTTCCTTGTGTGAAAATCTGGGCAATTCAAGAAAGTGATGGGAACGACACAGCAACGGATAGGGCAGGCGAGGGGCTACATGTTGGGCTGCATCTCAAGTTCACAGGTCCCACTATTAAGCCACAATAGCGGCAAGAGTGGGGCCCCCCCCCCTCCTAAAAACTTTTACTTCTGAAAAGCCCTCATTAGCATGGCATACCTTAGCTAAGCACCACACTAGCTCCAACAAAGCACAATCACTGCCTGCATGACACTCCACTGCCACTTCTCCTGTGTTACATGCTGCCCAACCGCCCCCCCTCCCCCCCACAGCGCACACCAAAGTGTCCCTGCGCAGCCTTCAGCTGCCCTAATGCCTCACCACCCTCATGTCTATTTAGAAGTGCGTCTGCCATGAGGAGGACCTGCAGGCACACACTGCAGAGGTTGGCACGGCTAGGCAGCGACCCTCTTTAAAAGGGGCGGGGCGATAGCCCACAATGCTGTACAGAAGCAATGAGAAATAGAATCCTGTGCCACCGTCATCAGGAGCTGCACACGTGGGCATAGCAATGGGGAACCTATGTGTCACACACTATTCATTCTGTCAAGGTGTCTCTGCATGCCCCAGTCAGACTGGGGTTCTTTACAAGTGGACACAGATGCATTTATAATTCCCTGTGAACCCACAGCATGGGTGGCTCCCTGGAACCCACCGGCGATACACAAAAATATCCCATTGCATTGCCCAACACAGCTGAGGTAGTAATGTCGTGCTTAATGCAGGTGGGCTTCGGCCCACACTGCATGCCCCAGTCAGACTGGGGTTCTTTACAAGTGGAAAAAGATGCATTTATAATTCCCTGTGGACCCACAGCATGGGTGGGTGCCAGGAAGCCACCGGCGGTACACAGAAATATCACATTTCATTGCCCAACACAGCGGATGTAACGTCAGCTGTAATGCAGGTGGGCTAAAAATTCATTTGATTACACTGTAGGCGAGGGCCCACAAAAATTGCTGTATCAACAGTACTAATGTACATCCAAAAAATTGGCCATGGCCAACCAAGAGGGCAGGTGAAACCCATTAATCGCTTTGGTTAATGTGGCTTAAGTGGTAACTAGGCCTGGAGGCAGCCCAGTTTAACGAAAAATTGGTTCAAGTTAAAGTTTCAACGCTTTTAAGAGCATTGAAACATATAAAAATTGTTTACAAAAATTAGATGAGTGAGCCTTGTGGCCCTAAGAAAAATTGCCCGTTCAGCGTGTTTACGTGAGGTTTCAGGAGGAGGAGCAGGAGGAGGAGGAGGAATATTAGACACAGATTGATGAAGCAGAAATGTCCCCGTTTTGGATGGTGAGAGAGAACGTAGCTTCCATCCGCGGGTGCAGCCTACGTATTGCTTACGTATCGCTGCTGTCCGCTGGTGGAGAAGAGAAGTCTGGGGAAATCCAGGCTTTGTTCATCTTGATGAGTGTAAGCCTGTCGGCACTGTCGGTTGACAGGTGGGTACGCTTATCCGTGATGATTCCCCCAGCCACACTAAACACACTCTCTGACAAGACGCTAGCCGCAGGACAAGCAAGCACCTCCAGGGCATACAGCGCGAGTTCAGGCCACGTGTCCAGCTTCGACACCCAGTAGTTGTAGGGGGCAGAGGCGTCACGGAGGACAGTCGTGCGATCGGCTACGTACTCCCTCACCATCCTTTTACAGTGCTCCCGCCGACTCAGCCTTGACTGGGGAGCGGTGACACAGTCTTGCTGGGGAGCCATAAAGCTGGCAAAGGCCTTGGAGAATGTTCCCCTGCCTGCGCTGTACATGCTGCCTGATCTCTGCGCCTCCCCTGCTACCTGGCCCTCGGAACTGCGCCTTCTGCCACTAGCGCTGTCGGATGGGAAGTTTACCATCAGTTTGTCCACCAGCGCCCTGTGGTATAGCATCATTCTCGAACCCCTTTCCTCTTCGGGAATGAGAGTGCAAAGGCTCTCCTTATACCGTGGATCGAGCAGTGTGTACACCCAGTAATCTGTAGTGGCCAGAATGCGTGTAACGCGAGGGTCAGGAGAAAGGCATCCTAATATGAAGTCAACCATGTGTGTCAGGGTACCTGTACGCAACACATGGCTGTCCTCACTAGGAAGATCACTTTCAGGATCCTCCTCCTCCTCCTCTTCCTCCTCCTCAGGCCATACATGCTGAAAGGATGACAGCCCAGCAGCATGTGTACCCTCACCAGTGGGCCAAGCTGTCTCTTCCCCCTCCTCCTCATGCTCCTCCTCCTCCTCCTCAACGCGCTGAGATATAGACAGGCGGGTGCTCTTACTATCCAGCGACATACTGTCTTCCCCCGGCTCTGTTTCCGAGCGCAAAGCGTCTGCCTTTATGCTTTGCAGGGAACTTCTCAAGATGCATAGCAGAGGAATGGTGACGCTAATGATTGCAGCATCGCCGCTCACCACCTGGGTAGACTCCTCAAATTTTCCAAGGACCTGGCAGATGGCTGCCAACCAGGGCCACTCTTCTGTAAATAATTGAGGAGGCTGACTCCCACTGCGCCGCGCAAGTTGGAGTTGGTATTCCACTATAGCTCTACGCTGCTCATAGAGTCTGGCCAACATGTGGAGCGTAGAGTTCCACTGTGTGGGCACGTCGCACAGCAGTCGGTGCTCTGGCAGATTAAACCTATGTTGCAGTGTCCGCAGGGTGGCAGCGTGCGTGTGGGATTTGCGGAAATGTGCGCAGAGCTGGCGCACCTTTCCGAGCAGGTATGACAAGTGGGGGTAGCTTTTCAGAAAGCGCTGAACCACCAAATTAAAGACATGGGCCAGGCAGGGCACGTGCGTGAGGCTGCCGAGCTGCAGAGCCGCCACCAGCTTACGGCCGTTGTCACACACGACCATGCCCGGTTGGAGGCTCAGCGGCGCAAGCCAGCGGTCGGTCTGCTCTGTCAGACCCTGCAGCAGTTCGTGGGCCGTGTGCCTCTTCTCTCCTAAGCTGAGTAGTTTCAGCACGGCCTGCTGACGCTTGCCCACCGCTGTGCTGCCACGCCGCGTGACACCGACTGCTGGCGACGTGCTGCTGACACATCTTGATTGCGAGACAGAGGTTGCGTTGGAGGAGGAGGAGGAGGAGGAAGGTGCTTTAGTGGAGGAAGCATACACCGCCGCAGATACCACCACCGAGCTGTGGCCCGCAATTCTGGGGGTGGGTAGGACGTGAGCGGTCCCAGGCTCTGACTCTGTCCCAGCCTCCACTAAATTCACCCAATGTGCCGTCAGGGAGATATAGTGGCCCTGCCCGCCTGTGCTTGTCCACGTGTCCGTTGTTAAGTGGACCTTGGCAGTAACCGCGTTGGTGAGGGCGCGTACAATGTTGCGGGAGACGTGGTCGTGCAGGGCTGGGACGGCACATCGGGAAAAGTAGTGGCGACTGGGAACCGAGTAGCGCGGGGCAGCCGCCGCCATCATGCTTTTGAAAGCCTCCATTTCCACAAGCCTATACGGCAGCATCTCTAGGCTGATCAATTTTGCAATGTGTACGTTTAACGCTTGAGCGTGCGTGTGCGTGGCGTCGTACTTGCGCTTGCGCTCAAACTGTGGCACTAGCGACGTCTGGACGCTGCGCTGAGAGACATTGCTGGATGGGGCCAAGGACAGCGGAGGTGAGGGTGTGGGTGCAGGCCAGGAGACGGTAGTGCCTGTGTCCTCAGAGGGGGGTTGGATCTCAGTGGCAGGTTGGGGCACAGGGGGAGAGGCAGTGGTGCAAACCGGAGGCGGTGAACGGGCATCGTCCTACCTTGTGGGGTGCTTGGCCATCATATGCCTGCGCATGCTGTTGGTGGTGCCTCCCCAGCTGATCTTGGCGCGACAAAGGTTGCACACCACTGTTCATCGGTCGTCAGGCGTCTCTGTGAAAAACTGCCACACCGTAGAGCACCTTGACCTGTGCAGGGTGGCATGGCGCGAGGGGGCGCTTTGGGAAACAGTTGGTGGATTATTCGGTCTGGCCCTGCCTCTACCCCTGGCCACCGCACTGGCTCGGCCTGTGCCCACACCCTCACTTGGCCCTCCGCATCCTCGGCCGCGTCCACGTCCTCTAGGCCTACCCCTACCCCTCAGCATGCTGTATTACCAGTGATTTGATTTCCCAGGCAGGAAAGAAATTGGCGCAAGGCTGCACTCAACCGTAGCTGGTTGCGTCTGATTTTTTTACGTTCTCCACGCAGCACAGACGTACCCAGAGCCCTTAGGACTGACACAGGCAGGGCAAATATACTTTCTTCCCTTTTGTTTAAAAGGATAGGCCCACTGCGTCTATTCACTGAATAATAAGTTTAATAACTGTGTTGCGGCCCTGCAAAACTGCACAGAACTTTACTGTTGCAGAGTTACTAACTGTGGCAGAGCAGGTATTTCCCAGGTAGGAAAGAAATTGGCGCAAGGCTGCACTCAACCGTAGCTGGTTGCGTCTGATTTTTTTACGTTCTCCACGCAGCACAGACGTACACGGAGACCTTAGGACTGACACAGGCAGGCCAAATATAATTTCTTTTCCTTTTTTGCAAAGGGAAGGACCCACTGCGTATATTCAATGAACAATAACTTTTAGTACTCTAGTGTGGCCCTGAAAAAGTGACACACAACTTTAGTGTAGCAGAGTTATTAACTCTAGCAGAGCAGGTATTTGCCAGTCAGGAAAGACAATGGCGCAAGCCTGCAGTAAACCGTAGCTGGTTGCGTCTGATTTTTTTACGTTCTCCACGCAGCACAGACGTACACGGAGACCTTAGGACTGACACAGGCAGGCCAAATATAATTTCTTTTCCTTTTTTGCAAAGGGAAGGACCCACTGCGTATATTCAATGAACAATAACTTTTAGTACTCTAGTGTGGCCCTGAAAAAGTGACACACAACTTTAGTGTAGCAGAGTTATTAACTCTAGCAGAGCAGGTATTTGCCAGTCAGGAAAGACAATGGCGCAAGCCTGCAGTAAACCGTAGCTGGTTGCGTCTGATTTTTGTACGTTGTCCACGCAGCACACACGTACACGGAGACCTTAGGACTGACACAGGCAGGCCAAATATAATTTCTTTTCCTTTTTTGCAAAGGGAAGGACCCACTGCGTATATTCAATGAACAATAACTTTTAGAACTCTAGTGTGGCCCTGAAAAAGTGACACACAACTTTAGTGTAGCAGAGTTATTAACTCTAGCAGAGCAGGTATTTGCCAGTCAGGAAAGACAATGGCGCAAGCCTGCAGTAAACCGTAGCTGGTTGCGTCTGATTTTTGTACGTTGTCCACGCAGCACACACGTACACGGAGACCTTAGGACTGACACAGGCAGGCCAAATATAATTTATTTTCCTTTTTTGCGAAGGGAAGGACCCACTGCGTATATTCAATGAACAATAACTGTGTTGTGGCCCTGCCTACACAATTCTGTCCCTGTAGTATCAATGGAGGGTGCAATGCTCTGCACAGACGATTTTTAGAAAGAAAAAAAAATGCAACACTGCTAACAGCAGCCAGCACAGTACTGCACACGCTTAAATTTGGCCCTAGAGAGGACCGTTGAGGTTCTTGAAGGCTACACTCACTCCTAACACTCTCCCTGCCTATGCACCACTTCTGTCCCTAATGCCGGGTGCAATGCTCTGCACTGCCGATTTTGAGAAAAAAAAAAAACAAAACACTGCTAGCAGCAGCCTGCACACAGGTAGATGTGGCCCTAAGAAGGACCTTTGGGGTTCTTGAAGCCTACACTGACTCCTAACGCTCTCCCTACAGCAGCACCAGCACGATAGTACTTTCCCTCAGCTAACTCACAAGGCATGTGTGGCGAGCCGCGGGAGGGGCCGACTTTTATACTCGGGTGACATCTGATCTTCCCAGCCACTCACTGCAGGGGGGTGGTATAGGGCTTGAACGTCACAGGGGGAAGTTGTAATGCCTTCCCTGTCTTTCAATTGGCCAGAAAAGCGCGCTAACGTCTCAGAGAGGAAACTGAAAGTAACCAGAACACCGCGTGGTGCTCGTTACGAGTAACGAGCATCCCGAACACCCTAATATTCGCACGAATATCAAGCTCGGACGAGTACGTTCGCTCATCTCTACATATATTGTGAGGCAGGGACAGAAGACATATTTATTGAATATAGGCAGTGGGCCTTAGCAAAAACATTTGGGGAAAAAAATCTATTTGGGCTGCCTGTGACTGTCCTCAGTGTACTGGGTCTGTGCTGGGTGTAGTTGTCCTCCTAATTCATACGCAGCCAGCTAAGTGTTACAGCAGGCTTGCGCAAAATTATTTCCTGGCGTTCCGTAAGCGAAGTCAGCCTCCAACCACAAGCCAATAAGCGGCACATTTAATTACAGCGTTCTGTTTCTGCACTACTGGTAATACACCATGCTGAGGGGTAGGGGTAGGCCTATAGGACGTGGACGCGGGCGAGGACGCGGAGGCCCAAGTCAGGGTGTGGGCACAGGCCGAGCCAGTGCGGTGGCCAGGGGTAGAGGCAGGGCCAGACCGAATAATCCACCAACTGTTTCCCAAAACGCCCCCTCGCGCCATGCCACCCTGCACAGGTCAAGGTGCTCAAAGGTCTGGCAGTTTTTCCCAGAGACGCCTGATGACCGACGAACAGTGGTGTGCAACCTTTGTCGCGCCAAGATCAGCTGGGGAGCCACCACCACCAGCATGCGCAGGCATATGATGGCCAAGCACCCCACAAGGTGGGACGAAGGCCGTTCACCGCCTCCGGTTTGCACCACTGCCTCTCCCCCTGTGCCCCAACCTGCCACTGAGATCCAACCCCCCTCTGAGGACACAGGCACTACCGTCTCCTGGCCTGCACCCACACCCTCACCTCCGCTGTCCTCGGCCCCATCCAGCAATGTCTCTCAGCGCAGCGTCCAGATATCGCTAGCGCCACTGTTTGAGCGCAAGCGCAAGTACGCCACCACGTACCCGCACGCTCAAGCGTTAAACGTGCACATTGCCAAATTGATCAGCCTGGAGATGCTGCCGTATAGGCTTGTGGAAACGGAGGCTTTCAAAAGCATGATGGCGGCGGCGGCCCCGCGCTACTCGGTTCCCAGTTGCCACTACTTTTCCCAATGTGCCGTCCCAGCCCTGCACGACCACGTTTCCCGCAACATTGTACGCGCCCTCACCAACGCGGTTACTGCCAAGGTCCACTTAACAACAGACACGTGGACAAGCACAGGCGGGCAGGGCCACTATATCTCCCTGACGGCACATTGGGTGAATTTAGTGGAGGCTGGGACAGAGTCAGAGCCTGGGACCGCTCACGTTCCTACCCACCCCCCGAATTGCGTGCCCCAGCCCGGTGGAGGTATCTGCGGCGGTGTATGCTTCCTCCACTAAACCACCCTCCTCCTCCTCCTCCTCCTCCTCCTACGCAACCTCTGTCTCGCAATCAAGATGTGTCAGCAGCAGCACGTCGCCAGCAGTCGGTGTCGCGCGGCACGGCAGCACAGCGGTGGGCAAGCGTCAGCAGGCCGTGCTGAAACTACTCAGCTTAGGAGAGAAGAGGCACACGGCCCACGAACTGCTGCAGGGTCTGACAGAGCAGACCGACCGCTGGCTTGCGCCGCTGAGCCTCCAACCGGGCATGGTCATGTGTGACAACGGCCGTAATCTGGTGGAGGCTCTGCAGCTCGGCAGCCTCACGCACATGCCATGCCTGGCCCATGTCTTTAATTTGGTGGTTCAGCGCTTTCTGAAAAGCTACCCACACTTGTCATACCTGCTCGGAAAGGTGCGCCGGATCAGCGCACATTTCTGCAACTCCAAGACGGACGCTGCCACCCTGCGGACCCTGCAACATCGGTTTAATCTGCCAGTGCACCGATTGCTGTGTGACATGCCCACAGGGTGGAACTCTACGCTCCACATGTTGGCCAGGCTCTATGAGCAGCGTAGACCTATTGTGGAATACCAACTCCAACAGCATACTGGGAGTCAGCCTCCTCAATTCTTTACAGAAGAGTGGGCCTGGTTGGCAGACATCTGCCAGGTCCTTGGAAACTTTGAGGAGTCTACCCAGATGCTGAGCGGGGATGCTGCAATCATTAGCGTCACCATTCCTCTGCTATGCCTCTTGAGAAGTTCCCTGCAAAGCATAAAGGCAGATGCTTTGCACTCGGAAACGGAGGCGGGGGAAGACAGTATGTCGCTGGATAGTCAGAGCACCCTTATGTCTATATCTCAGCGCGTTGAGGAGGAGGAGGAGGAGGAGGGGGAGGAGCATGAGGAGGAGGAGGGGGAAGAGACAGCTTGGCCCACTGCTGAGGGTACCCATGCTGCTTGCCTGTCATCCTTTCAGCGTGTATGGCCAGAGGAGGAGGAGGAGGAGGAGGATCCTGAAAGTGATCTTCCTAGTGAGGACAGCCATGTGTTGCGTACAGGTACCCTGGCACACATGGCTGAATTCATGTTAGGATGCCTTTCTCGTGACCCTCGCTTTACACGCATTCTGGCCACTACGGATTACTGGGTGTACACACTGCTCGACCCACGGTATAAGGAGAACCTTTCCACTCTCATTCCCGAAGAGGAAAGGGGTTCCAGAATGATGCTATACCACAGGGCGCTGGTGGACAAACTGATGGTAAAATTCCCATCCGACAGCGCTAGTGGCCGAAGGCGCAGTTCCGAGGGCCAGGTAGCAGGGGAGGCGCAGAGATCAGGCAGCATGTACAGTGCAGGCAGGGTACCATTATCCAAGGCCTTTGCCAGCTTTCTGGCTCCCCAGCAAGACTGTGTCACCGGTCCCCAGTCAAGGCTGAGTTGTCGGGAGCACTGTAAAAGGATGGTGAGGGAGTACGTAGCCGATCGCACGACCGTCCTCGGTGACGTCTCTGCCCCCTACAACTACTGGGTGTCGAAGCTGGACACGTGGCCTGAACTCGCGCTGTATGCCCTGGAGGTGCTTGCTTGTCCTGCGGCTAGCGTCTTGTCAGAGAGGGTGTTTAGTGCGGCTGGGGGAATCATCACGGATAAGCGTACCCACCTGTCAACCTACAGTGCCGACAGGCTTACACTCATCAAGATGAACAAAGCCTGGATTTCCCCAGACTTCTCTTCTTCACCAGCGGACAGCAGCGATACCTAAGCAATACGTAGGCTGCACCCGCGGATGGAAGAATCGTTCTCTATCACCATCAGAAACGGGGACCTTTTTGCTTCATCAATCTGTGTATAATATTCCTCCTCCTCCTCCTGCTCCTCCTCCTGAAACCTCACATAATCACGCTGAACGGGCAATTTTTTTTAGGCCCACAAGGCTCAGTCATATAATTTTTGTAAACAATTTTTATACGTTTCAATGCTCATTAAAGCGTTGAAACTTTCACCTCAACCAATTTTTATTTTAACTGGGCTGCCTCCAGGCCTAGTTACCAATTAAGCCACATTAACCAAAGCGATTAATGGGTTTCACCTGCCCTCTTGGTTGGGCATGGGCAATTTTTCTGAGGTACATTAGTACTGTTGGTACACCAATTTTTGGGGGCCCTCGCCTACAGTGTAATCCAATTAATTTTTAGCCCACCTACATTACAGCTGACGTTACATCAGCTGTGTTGGGCACTGCAATGGGATATATTTATGTACCGCCGGTGGGTTCCAGGGAGCCACCCATGCCGTGGGTCCACACGGAGTTGTAACTGCATGTGTCCACTTCTAAAGAACCCCAGTCTGACTGGGGCATGCAGTGTGGGCCGAAGCCCACCTGCATTAAGCACGACGTTACCTCAGCTGTGATGGGCAATGCAATGGGATATATTTATGTACCGCCGGTGGCTTCCTGGCACCCACCCATGCTGTCGGTCCACACGGAGTTGTAACTGCATGTGTCCATTTTTAAAGAACCCCAGTCTGACTGGGGTATGCAGTGTGGGCCGAAGCCCACCTGCATTAAGCACGACATTACCTCAGCTGTGATGGGCAATGCAATGGGATATATTTATGTACCGCCGGTGGGTTCCAGGGAGCCACCCATGCCGTGGGTCCACACGGAGTTGTAACTGCATGTGTCCACTTCTAAAGAACCCCAGTCTGACGGGGCATGCAGTGTGGACCGAAGCCCACCTGCATTAAGCACGACGTTACCTCAGCTGTGATGGGCAATGCAATGGGATATATTTATGTACCGCCGGTGGTTTCCTGGCACCCACCCATGCTGTCGGTCCACACGGAGTTGTAACTGCATGTGTCTATTTCTAAAGAACCCCAATCTGACTGGGGTATGCAGTGTGGGCCGAAGCCCACCTGCATTTAGCACGACATTACCTCAGCTGTGATGGGCAATGCAATGGGATATATTTATGTACCGCCGGTGGCTTCCTGGCACCCACCCATGCTGTCGGTCCACACGGAGTTGTAACTGCATGTGTCCACTTCTAAAGAACCCCAGTCTGACTGGGGTATGCAGTGTGGTCCGAAGCCCACCTGCATTAAGCACGACATTACCTCAGCTGTGATGGGCAATGCAATGGAATATATTTATGTACCGCCGGTGGGTTCCAGGGAGCCACCCATGCTGTGGGTCCACACGGAGTTGTAACTGCATGTGTCCACTTCTAAAGAACCCCAGTCTGACGGGGCATGCAGTGTGGACCGAAGCCCACCTGCATTAAGCACGACGTTACCTCAGCTGTGATGGGCAATAGAATGGGATATATTTATGTACCGCCGGTGGCTTCCTGGCACCCACCCATACTGTCGGTCCACACGGAGTTGTAACTGCATGTGTCCACTTCTAAAGAACCCCAGTCTGACTGGGGTATGCAGTGTGGGCCGAAGCCCACCTGCATTAAGCACGACATTACCTCAGCTGTGATGGGCAATGCAATGGAATATATTTATGTACCGCCGGTGGCTTCCTGGCACCCACCCATGCTGTCGGTCCACACGGAGTTGTAACTGCATGTGTCCACTTCTAAAGAACCCCAGTCTGACTGGGGCATGCAGTGTGGGCCGAAGCCCACCTGCATTTAATCGGACGTTACCTCAGCTGTGATGGGCACTGCAATGGGATACATTAATGTACAGCCGGTGGGTTCCAGGGAGCCACCCATGCTGTGGGTGCACACGGAATTCCCATTGCGGAGTTGTACCTGCCTGTGACTATTTATAAAAAAACGCGGTCTGACTGGGGCATGCAGACACCTTGACAGAATGAATAGTGTGTGGCACATAGGTTCCCCATTGCTATGCCCACGTGTGCAGCTCGAGATGGAGGTGGCACAGGATTGGATTTCTCATTGCTTCTGTACAGCATTGTGGGCTATCGCCCCGTCCCTTTTAAAGAGGGTCGCTGCCTAGCCGTGCCAACCCTCTGCAGTGTGTGCCTGCGGTTCCTCCTCATGGCAGACGCACTTATAAATAGACATGAGGGTGGTGTGGCATGAGGGCAGCTGAAGGCTGCGCAGGGACACTTTGGTGTGCGCTGTGGACACTGGGTCGTGCGGGGGGGGGGGGGGGGGGTTGTGCAGCATGTAACCCAGGAGAAGTGGCAGCGGAGTGTCATGCAGGCAGTGATTGTGCTTTGTTGGAGGTAGTGTGTTGCTTAGCTAAGGTATGCATTGCTAATGAGGGCTTTTCAGAAGTAAAAGTTGTTGGGAGGGGGAGGGCCCACTCTTGCCGGTATTGTAGCTTAATAGTGGGACCTGGGAACTTGAGATGCAGCCCAACATGTAGCCCGTCACCTGCCCTATCCGTTGCTGTGTCGTTCCCATCACTTTCTTGAATTGCCCCGATTTTCACAAATGAAAACCTTAGCGAGCATCGGCGATATACAAAAATGCTCAGGTCGCCCATTGACTTCAATGGGGTTCGTTACTCAAAACGAACCCTCGAGCATTGCGATAATTTCGTCCCGAGTAACGAGCACCCGAGCATTTTAGTGCTCGCTCCTCTCTAGTCTTTACCTATACTTGATGTATTTGTCAATAAAAGTTTAAAAACTTATTAAATTCCTATAATTGTACGTCACTAACTGTAGAAACATCTGACTAAAGATCCAAAAACACTGAAGAAGCAAACTTTGTGAAAACCTAAATTTGTCAGCCTCTAAATTTTAGGCCACAACTGAACATTTTTTTGAGCTGATTCACTTCTTAAACATTCTTGTGCATGGGGCACCCACCCACTGAGCTTGTTACTCCAGCCGTAAGTCTACTGAAAGCCATTGTTTTTGGTTTTCAACTCCTTCCAAGAAATAACAGAAATATTAAAAATGCTATTTTATTGAAGTAACATTGTTGAAGTAATTGTAAGAACCATTTAACACATCACAATTTTCCAAAACATGGATTCAAAAAAATCATGTTTACTTCTAAATTGCATTAAAGTAAATATCACCCAACAGTAGCAGCATTTGTCTTGCATTCTATAAAATAATCATACAGCCCAAAGAGGCTTTTATTAATAAATGTGACTTTGAGTCATTTTGTCATTGACATTAGCAGAACTGGATCTACCCACCTTAAGAATAAAATGTGAACTTCATAGCACAATTGGAGGGCTACCAGTTCAACAAACATTGATAGCATTAATACTTCTCACTGCTCCTTCTTATGTCTTGTATTGAGATTTCTAGTATGTTCATGGGCCAAGACAGTCTCCTAGAATTTGATCCCATCTACATTATAGGACTGTAAATAGGGCCAATTGCCCCCGGGATCCACCCACTAAATGCCTCACTGCAATGTCCAGCATGTCCCACACTCTCCCAATTGGAAAATGTTGGTGTTTTAAACAGTTAAGTGTAACCCCAAAATTACAGAAAATCTTAATTTATAGTGTAAGAGATAATTATGCAGTTTTTACTAATATTTAAGTTATAGAGCTCCAATTTATTTGCGCAGAACTCTGATGTCCAATTTGCACTGCGAACTAGAAGATATTACATGGTTGATAAGACATTTTTATTGTCATACAGTGAAGGGGATAAGCCGCTGCCAGGCACGTCTGGTAGTGCTTATCTCCTGGGGAAATAAAGGAACATGCATGTAAAAATCTAACATACCAAAACTTGTTTTTTGCAACAGCAGATGTCAAAGTACAATAAGGGCTACTTTCATACACATTCAAGGTCTTTGAACTTTGGTACCAATCCCATTGTTTGTATTTGTAAATTAATCATTATGAGTTTTGGCAAAACAGGTTTTGCAATGTGCTGGGAGTCTCCAGCTGTCTATTCTAACCTTGGAGAAAATATTAATTAATAAACAGCTGAGTACTAAACTTTTAAAACAATTTCAGTGTGATACTTTACTTTACTATTAGGATTCGATCACTAAGGACTTGTTCCCACTATCAAACGGAGATGCTGTACAGTAGCTATAGACACTTATGGAGCCCTACTGTATCTCTATATACTTCTGACTACATACAGAAGTTTTTTTCTATTGGGCTCAGAATGAATTGAGAGAAAAAAATTGCCATGTTCCATTGGCCTAGAAGCTTTTAGAATATAAATGAAGTACAGCGCTGGCCATAGATACAGGGAATCGGTACCTATGGGAATATGTCCAATGTTGATTCGGAATTGGATGACTCATAAAAGGACTCCCAAAAGCTGGATTCACACATCACGTATGGGTTTTAATATTCTCATTGTGAAATCCCCAGCAAAATTCAGCATCAAAGCATAGTGTAACGTAATTAAATGAATACAATTTTAACAAATCGGTTGACTCATAGCTGAGAATTCTAAATGTGCAGAAGATTTTGTATGTATCGTGGAAACGTTGAAGATTTTCACAATGGATTTCATTTATTGCAATACAATAAGTGAAATCCACAGAATAATCTGCACCAGAACTCTACATGTAAAACACAGAATCTCAGTGTTAGTTTCGGGGCAGATTTTTAGGCCAGTTCTACTTTTTACATAATATGTGAAACCAGCAAAAAGCTCCCTAATTCTTACGTTAAGCAGAAAAAAATATGTTTTTGCTTGATCCCATGTGCCTGGCCTCCATGGGTCCCGACTGCACTGATGTTTAGAACTCGGTGCAACCACATCACCTATGATGCTGATTGGAAAATACTTTTAAAGGTAAAAATATTACAAACATGATTGTTCTTTGAGGTCGATTCAGAGGTTTTCTTATTGTCAGTAATGTTCTACAAACACAGTTTTGGATTACTGGAAGCAAGTCTTGAGGTGAAGCATTCCATTATTTGGGATTCACAGTTGTAATAATTCAGCACATTTATTTTTTTACAGTAGGATCAAATTGCACTAACTGAATATTATAACTACATTAAACCATCACTAACTTCTCAAACAACTTGAGCTTATACGATAGCCAGTGTGATAATTTGCAAAACTGCTATTTATTTTATTTACCTAAAATGATGTTTTTGTGCTGAAAAATCCCTCTAAAGTGCTGTCTCCCTTCCCACTAGCTTGCTGTCCACTTGCTCCTGATTTACAAGGGGACACTGGGACACCAGAGGAAGGGATGAGTCACCAGTGCTCACTGAAGTGTATGCAGAGAGGAAGGGATGGGAGAGACACACACAGAGAGCTGCAAGTAGAGATAATGGTGAAATCTTTATACACATGTATCCTGCTAAATCTTTCTGTATACTCCTACCTGAAGAGGTTATATATATATGTGTGTGTGTGTGTGTGTGTGTGTGTGTGTGTGTGTATAATAGGCACTTAGAAAGCAAGACCTCTGTAATTATCTGTATGCAGTCTATAAAACACACACAGTAGCAGCTCCTCCCGCAAGTCCTGAGAAGATGGAAATTCAGATATACACCCTGCACAGGAGAAAATGGGGGGAAACGCAGGATACAAGTCATATAATGGCTAGAAAGAGGGTTATTCCTCATTTACACATGGCAGCCTATTCTGAAACGTTATCTAAAAACTTAGGTATGCTTTAACCTTGTATGCAGAATACAGAGACTAAAAAATTAGTTTGGGTACACACATCGCAGAACCACGAGACAGTACTGTGATCTACGGATAAAAAAAATGAGCAGAAAAACAGGAGACAGTTTGCCGGAGATTTGCAGCAAGTACAGATAGAGCACACTACCACCTCTCAGTCATAACGTATAAATTAAGGGCCTGCTTCACTGGAGTGTAAGACATCTAGAATATAGATCCATAATACTGACATATTACACAAGGCATTGGATTGGCATGTCATCAGTATTAGTGATCTGTAATTCTGATGGGCTCTCTGCAAGGCAGGATATTAAACTACATAAGACAGCCACTTTGGAAAATGGATGAAATGCTGATAGTATTCTGATGCAATACGGTTCATATAGAGAGGCATTTGTATCTTAATCATCGCTCATAGGCATCAATGTATGTATAAAAATAGTGAATGCTGCATTTTTAAAATATGCACATATTTTATGACCCCATGTTAACAGACTGCTATGACAGTTAGCTCTGTATTACAGAGAAGGCCACTTTCACACTACAGTATTTTGGTCAATATTTTGCTTCAGCATTTGTAAACCAAAACCAGGCATTGAATCGAAGCAGAGCAAAAGTATAATGGAAAAATCTAAAGCTTTTCTCTGTTTTTGTTCTACTTCTAGTTTGACTTACAAATACAAATGCAAAATAATGACCAAAGCGCTGTTATGTGAAGGTGATCTATGGGCGATCACAGACATTTAATGATGTACACTTTTGAAACCAAGCTGCTTTAGATTCCAAAGATAGTTTTGGAAGGGACCTCCGGGGTCATCGGGTCCAAACCCCTGCTCAATGCAGGATCACAAAATCATCCCGGACAGATGTCTGTCCAGTCTCTGAAGACTTCCATTGAAGGAGAACTCACCACCTCTCGTGGCAACCTGTTCCACTCATTGATCACCCTCACTTCGCCAATAGACTTGATGAAAATGTTCTACTGTTTGGATCCGCTGTGCCTATACTGAACAATGTGTCTTCACGGACATAGCCCAATCCTGCAGTCTATAATCATTACCTACAGCATCTGATTGCAAAGAATGTTTCTTTGCAGTCTCTTCCCGTGACGACATATAGTTCCCCATAGGAGCTGTATGTACAAAACATTTTTTTTTAAGTCTATTCGTAATTTTCCTGCATTTTCTTGCAGTTTAAACAATAAACAAAGTGCATGAAAAGTTGCACATATCCTGCAGCCTACCGTAAAATGATGCAATAAAACTTTCTGTGCTTACATTACGGCAGCACTATCCTTAAGTTTTCTACATATCGTAGCACTTATTTGGATGTCCTGCTTCTATTTAGTCTGCTCAGTTGGTTGCCACCATCAGCTACATATACAGTGGGTGGACAAAAATATGGCAACACCGTATGAAATGCATGTGATTTTAACCATTAACACTGAGCGGCCTTTTGACCCCTGCTTAGCTGAGAGCTTTCCCACCAAATTTGTGTTTACTTCACTTCTTGCCTTGCTCTGGGTAGTTTTGGGAGCCAGCTGGTAACAGCAGTTGAGTGGCTCAAACCCCTGACCAATGGAACCTAGTTGCTCAGGCAGATGTTCACTTCTGCCTGGCAGCATCAGTGTCATATTAACTCCACTAAAATCAGTTTCTACATATCTTATTGAAATATGATTTATAATCCCATGTAACATAAAACATGAATTTCGTACAGTGTTTCCATATTTTTGTCCACCCCCTGTAAATAATGATAATAACATCAGCATTATTTTTCAGACATTCAGCTACAAAGGTAATGTTTGCTTTCTTTAGGGGGAATTCACACGTAGCAGATTTGTTACAGAAGCGGTTGGTGCTTTGGTCTAGTTCACACCGGCATGTCCAATTTGTGTCCCTGAAAAACTGACTGATTTACATATATCCCTGTCGTTCTGTACACACCGCGTTTGTCTGCTGTTTTCTTCTTTTTGTCATCCATTTATAGCTTATAGACATCAATGGCAGGGGTGGTGGACCACAAATAGCTGCAAGACCGCCCATTGGACGGTTTGCAGCTCATTTACATACCGTACAGTGCGTGGAGCAGGAAAACGCCAATTTCTCCTTCATCCTTGTTTTTCCAGGGGAACAAAAGCTATAGAGCTTCCTTTTGTAGTACCCACCTAGTTTTGGCAGTACTTTATGGGGCATATTTGACTGTCAGTCTTGCTTTAATTACCTTTCAAAATAATCAGTGAATACATAAACCAACATACTTTGATATTCATTGCCTATCTCTAGGATAGGCCAGTGATGGTGAACTTTTTGGCCAAACTGCAACCCAAAACCCACTTATTTATTGCATTGAGGGGGGGGGGGGATTATCACGACGCATGACTTTACCTTTGTTGTTAAAAAAAAGGACAGGGCTGTTTCAAAATAGACAGGGTGCAGATTTTGACTGCTTTTTGGATGTGGAAATGCTGCGGAGTTTGCCATGAAAGTTTCCGCTGAGGACATTCTGTAGCATTTCTGCCATGTGTAAATATACCCCAGCAGTGATACTAACCCCAGAACAGCCCCAGCGGTAATAGTGACCCACAGAGCAGCCTCAGCAGTAATAGTGACCCCCAGAGCAGCCCCAGCGGTAATAGTTACCCCCAGAGTGGCCCCAGTGGCAATAGTGCCCCCCAGAGTGGCCCCAGCGGTAATAGTGACCCCTAGAATAGCTCCAGCGGTAATAGTGACCCCCAGAGCGGCCCTAGCGGTAATAGTGACCACCTGAGCAGCCTCAGCAGTAATAGTGACCCCCAGAGCAGTCCAAGTGGTAATAGTTACCCCCAAAGTGGCCCCAGTGGCAATAGTGCCCCCAAGAGTGGCCCCAGCAGTAATAGTGACACCCTAAAGCGGCTCTAGTAGTAATAGTGATACCTTACAGCAGCCCCAGCGGTAATAGTGACATCCCACAGTGGACCAAGTAGTAATGCTATTACTACTGGGGCCAATATAGTGGACACTATTACTAATAGTATCCCCTATATTAGCCTCAGTAGTAATAATGCCCCCCCCCCTAGACCCATATACTTACCGCTCTTCCTCGTCGAAGCGCTGCCGCTCCTCTGCTCGGCGTTGCTGCTGGCGCTGATGCCAGGTATACACTGTGATGTCAGTGTGCTGCCGGACTCCTCCTCCCCTCTGCTCTCATGAAACCAAAGAGAAGACGTCAGAGAGGGAGGATCCCGGGTGCACACTGACGTCACAGCAGTGCCACTGAGTGAATGCCGACAGGGAAGCCGCGGCCCCTTGCTGGTATTTACAACCGTGGGGAGCAGTTGCCGGTGCGCATGCCAGCAGACAGGGCTCTGCGTGCCGCCTCTGGCACGTGTGCTATAGGTTCACCACCACTGGAACAGGCCATTAATATCAGATGAGTGGGGGTCCGACTCCCAGCACCTCTATGATCAGCTAATTGAAGGGGTCATGATGCTCTGGCAAGTGCTGTGGACACTTTGTTGTTTCCAGTAGCACAGCTCTGTCCATTTTGTAGTGGCTGTGCCTGGTACTGCAGCATACAGCAGCTCAACATCATTTAAGTGAATAGGACTAAGCTGCAGGCAGAGCCACAAGGTGTATGTAACTGACTGGCAGACAATGAAGAGACCACAGTGCTTCAAAAAGCTGATCGTCAGGGTGGCGGGACCCCCAACAATCTGATATTGAAAGTCTATACTAAGTATAAGCCATCAATATTAAAGTCCTTAAAAAGCCCTAAAGTGGTGCTCCCATCTCAGCATCTCATAGCCTAGGTGGTAAACTGCTGCTATACATACCGGCCAACCAGTCAGAGTGTACAGACACAGCCAAATGTTTCAGCCCAGAGCTGTTTCCGTAGCTCTCATTGAAATGAATAGGAATTACGGAAACAATGCTGGGCTGCAGCTCTCAGCTGTTTCCATCGGCTGGTTGGGAAGAGAGGGCTTGGTTTTTTTAAATATTGGCTGTGAAAAGCTGAGATAGGCATACCCCTTTAATCTTTAATGGCCCTTTGAAATCCATTGCACAAAGATTTTGTAACTTAATCAGTACAAGCAAAAGTTTTTTGATTAACACACAAAGTAGAATTACTGTACAGTTAAGGGGGTTTTACAGTTACAGCTATATCTCTGCTTGCAGTAACTGTATTATAACCTTCATAGCTCACTTTCAGGGAACGAAAATCAGTTCTGGTCAAGTAATGCATGCATGGGCATACAATATGTGCAACCGGTGTACCTGCAGCGGGGCTCAGTAGTTAAGGGAGTCTACTACCACCTTAAAACAAGTTTGCTCCTACGAATTAAATTAAATGTGAAGAACTGAGTGAATGAGAGACATATAAGGTCCATGTACTGTTCCTGCCTAGAAGTTGGTGTCCACCCTTGCTGTGAACTTGTCACATGACTAGAACAGATTTGTATTCCCTGGAAGAAAACTAGAAAGGTTACCTGTTAAATGAAAGCAAACAGAGAACTTGAAAAACCATAATGAATTGTTATATTGGAAATGCTTTGATTATAAAAATTATATATATATTTTCAAAAGATTGGTCTGTGTGGACAATTTGATGACAACGCCACCTACTATATGTGTAAACGGAGAAATATCACTGAGCTGCTGCACTAGAAAAAGGCCTGGCTATGACAGTAGCAAAAAAGGCATTGAAGACTCAAAATTAGCAGTTAATTAAGACATTAGAAATAGTAACGCTAGGTCATGTGGTACAGTTAATAAAACACACCACTGTTAGAGTTATCTATGGCATGAGCATCATCCACATAGAAGATAGGAGAAAAGCAACTTTTTCCAGCTCAGCAGAGAATGAATTAACTCATAGAAGATCTGCTTGAGTTTCACTCGATCATTTTCACTTCCAGAAGATCCATTCATTGCTATTGGCTAATGATATTTTCTTCGATGTGATCATTAATGTTAATTAATGGTTAGGTAGGAATTCCTGAAGGAAAATGTTGTCCTACTTCCTATTCAATAGTATCAGTTCCTTTATCTCTGGTTAAAAAACCAATTCCTTTGGTACTTCCCAAGGAAATCCATCTCTGCCAAAGTGCCCATAACATGCGGTCTTCTGGTATATAGGCTTCTTCAAATCAAGATCTCTATAGAAAGATATAAAATGTAGATTTCAAAGAGTCAGAAAACTGTAATATCTGCACATTATATGTTGTGCTTATCACTTTTGTGTGTGTTATATATACAGGGTGTGGTCATAAAACCGGATCCCGCGCTATATCTCATACTGGTGCCCTAAGGTGAAATAACAATAGCATACGTGAATAGGAAGGCATGAATGTGCTACATAATGGTATGGTTAACATGGGGGCCCCAGAACATAGATTTCAATTTTTTGTTGTGGCCCCTTGGAACCCAATTGCAAAGTTGAAAAGTAGCATGTGAGAAGCAGAAATCCACTTTTCGTGTCTCTCTAAGGGTGGCTTCACATGAGCGTGTTTTTGTGCGTACATAGGTGCGCACGCATGAATGTGCAAAAACTCACGTGAATGCAGGTCCGTGCATTGTTTTCAATGGAGCCGCGGCTGCTGCTGGCGGCTCTACTGAAAACAATGGTCTGCCGGCACAGCTGCATTCTTTTTCATGGAATGGCTTTACATATAAGCCCTTCCCTGAAAAAGAAAAATTTTAGTGTAAAATAAAATAAAAAATCTACTTACCTGTCCGCCGCTGCCATGACCCCCGCAGGGATGAAGAACACATCTGCGGCAGATGTTTCCCTCATCCCCGCTAGTTAAAATAATTCCCTGCTGCTACATCTGCTACATCTGTGACAGATGCAGCAGAGGAATTCTTCAATTCTCTACCGCAGCTGTCACAAATATAAGCCCTTCCCTAAAAATCAAGTAAAAAACAAAAAAAAAGATACTCTCCTTGCTTCAGCTGTCGGGGCTCAGCCGGGTCTTCTCCTGCTGTCCCGACCTGCTGAAAGAGCTGAATGTGATTGGCTGAGGTGCTCAACCAATCACAGGCAGCTCTCGCCCGTCATTCATTCGGGGAGCCCCAGCAGATGAAGCAAGGTGAGTATCTGTTTTTTTTTTGTTTTTTGTACCACTTTTACTTGATTTTCAGGGAAGGGCTTATATCTAAAGCCCTTCCCTGAAATCAATTGCCAGCAGCAGAATCCTCTACCGCAGCTGACATGTGTGACAGCTGCAGTAGAGAATTGAAGAATTCCTCTGCTGCATCTGTCACAGATGTGGCAGATGTAGCAGCAGGGAATTCTTTTAACTAGCAAGGATGAAGGAAACATCTGCCGCATGCAGCAGATGTGTTCTTCATCCCCGCGGGGCTCACGACAGCGGCGGACAGGTAAGTATATTTTTAATTTTTTTTTTTACACTAAAATTTTTTTATTTCAGGGAAGGGCTTATATGTAAAGCCTTTCCCTGAAAAAGAATGCAGGGGTGATGGCAGACCATTGTTTTCAATGGAGCCACCAGCAGCAGTCGCGGCTCCATTGAAAACAATGCGTGCATTCCCTATGGTGCACGCAGGTCCTATCTTTGCAGGCACACGCCTGTAAAGCACGGACATGTGAACACACCATAGGGAATGCATTGTTGCAAATAGAAGCGTGTTTTTGTGCGTGCATATGCATGCACAAAAACATGCTCATGTGAAGCCACCCTAAGTCAGGTGGGACTGCTGCTATGACTGAAGTAAAGTGTACACAAAGTGGTTTCCTTATGCTGCGATAAGGGTGGATCATCTAGGAATTCATCTACCATCATCTGCAGGAGATTCAGGTACCAACCCAAGTTGAGAGTCCTGGAATGCACATAGGTCTATTGAAGCGATAGCGCCAAATTCCAACCCACAAATTTAGTCTAAAATTTGCATTGCCTTCTGATTTGGTTGTGCTCTTACTATTAATTTGCATTGTATCTTGCACTTCGCCATTCAGTAACACAGTCCCACAATGATATCATCAATCCTGGACTGCACTGTTCAACACCTCCATGTCCATGCATGTATCATAGCAGAAGGAGGCCACTTCGTTTACGTTTTCCTTACTTTAGTCATACCAGCAGTCCAAGGAGACTAAGAGAGGCATGGAAAGTGGATTTCTGCTTCCCACATGTTACTCTTCAACTTTTCAATTGGGTTTTACTCTCTATCTCTTACAGCGGCCACAATGAAAAAATGAAATCCATGTTCTCGGGGCCCCCAGGGGCCCGTGCACCATACCATCATGTAGCGCATCCATGTCTTCCTATTCAAGTGTGCTATTGTTACTTCAATATTCAGTATGGATATATAGCGCTGGATCAGTCTTATATATATTTACAGAATATACATGTTTATTGGCACGTGAGGTCCATCGAACAAAGGTTCCTTTACATGTGCACGAAAGACAGTTTAATCAATAATGGGGTTGTCCAGCATTAGAAAAAAGGCTGCTTTATCCTGGATTTTGTCTATGGGTTATGTCTGGTGTTGCAGCCCTTTACCATTGACATAATCGAGAAATTTCCAGATCTCCTATTTCATGTAGGCCTCACACAGCTGGGTATAATTCTGTTTTAGAACGTGGCTCTCATATCTATGGTGTATGTGCATGAAGCTTCCATCGTACCTTTATATACCTCTGATTTCACCAGAAGAACAATCAAAAATATGGAAACACCTTAGAAATGCATGGAATTTTGAGAATTGGCACTGAGCTGCCCTTTTGACCCCTGCTTGGCTGACAGCTTTCCAACAAAATTTGTGTTTACTTCACCTCTTGCCCCGCTCTGGGTGGTTTTGGGAGCCAGCTGGTAACAGCAGCTAAGTGGCTCAAACCCCTGACCAATGGAACCTTGTTGTTCGGGCAGATGTTCACGTCTCCCTGGAAGTATCAGTTTCATATTACCTCTACTTAAAATTGGTCTCTACATGTTTTATTGAAATATGATTTGTAATCCCATGTTACTTAAGACATGCCTTTGTACAGTGTTTCCATATTTTTGTCCGCTCCCTGTATGTATGAAATGGCTTGTCTTTATCTCCATACATGGCATCTGTCAAGGTCCGCACACAACACATAAAGCCCTTGCACTGCTAAACTGGCTTGACATGGCAGACATGATTGTGTGTCGGACCATCCTGTGAGAAGGAAGAACTAATATGTTTATCAGACATTAATCATTTTACCGGACAATGACTCCAGGTCTCAGATCAAAGTTCTTATTGACAATTTCCAACAGCTCCTTCTCAGATTTTTCGGAGGTTCCATAAGTGAACAGAGAGACTGACAATGGGTGGGCCACACCAATGGCGTATGACACCTAGTAAACCAATATAAAAATCTATAGTTTTACAAGAGGTTCCAATACTGTATTATTGTTCCTCTGAGAAATAAAGAAAAGTAAGCGTACCTGAACCAAGACACGATGGCAGAGCTTGGCATGCACCAAAGATTTAGCAACCCATCTAGCAGCGTAGGCAGCGGAACGATCTACTTTAGTATAATCTTTTCCTGAAAAAGCTCCTCCACCGTGGGCACCCCATCCTCCGTACGTGTCCACAATAATCTTGCGGCCTGTTACACCAGCATCACCCTGTAATATACCAAATATACCAAATACAAAGAACAGCTAAGTCAAACAATGGGTGAATGAGAGCAAAAGTAGAATGTGAGATAAATATACTTTATTTTCTAGGGAGAATCAGGAAATAGCTAATGAAGTCACCTGAGGACCACCAATGACAAAACGGCCACTTGGCTGTAGATGGTATATAGTCTTCTCATCCAGGTACCTGGCAGGAACAACGGCCTTTATAACTTTGTCCCTTAATGCATTCTGCATGTCACTCAAAGTGATGGTCTCATCGTGCTGCACAGATATTACAATCGTATGAACCCGAACAGGAATGACTGCACCGTTCTTCTGAATGTACCGCACCGTTACCTGAACAGGAGAAGATTAGTCAGTATTTTCTGGAAAGACACGCAGCTTTCTTACATGTCTTAGATCAAAACGATTGTCTTCAGTAGTGCAATACACAACTGAGAGGAAATGGACCTGACAAAGGGGAAGGCAAATATGGTGCAGCAATTTTTCTGCCTCAGCCTGTGTGAGACTCATGTTGTGAGAAGAATAAGGGCGAGACATCTGAGGGGTCGGAGCGAACGGCGTAGATTTCCAGCGTCACACGTGGAACAGTCTGCCCACTAAGCACAGTTATGGCATGTTTATATGTAGCGGAAATGCAGCAGGTATTCTGCAGCGGAAAATCCACAGCATTATCCACAGCATTTCCGCACCAAAAACAGCATCAAATTCTGTACCATTGAAGCAGACTGTCACGTGGATTTTGGTGCGGATCTGCAGCAGACTTCACCCCTTCTATTAAAAAGGTGGAATCAGATACATATCTGCACCAATGGATTATGAGGCAGAAATGCTGTGGATTTCGAAAAATATACAGCATTGCCACTGTGTGTAAATAAATATACCTTTATAGAGAAAAAAATTACCTCTTACACAAATTATGGAGTGGGTAAGAAAAGGCCCAAAAAATGACTGAAACATGAATGTCTAAATAAATCTCTAAATCTAAAGCATCTACAACAGTACCTACATCGGTATCTGTATTGGTATCTACATCAAATGAGTTCTCTGACAACACAGCATCTACTAGAAAGTCAAAGTGGAGATGTTGTCACCAGAATCTCCCAGCAGTCACTCGCCAGGCGGAAGGTCGGGTACGTCAGGCGGCCGTATATCAGTATAGAAGTGAGGTATTAAATGGTTTTCAGATAGTTAAGGGCACTTTATGAATCTCTTTTGTTTTTTGCAGCATTTTTCTTGCCAGTGTTATTTATTTATTTATTTAACTCCTTAAGGACCAGGATGTTTCAATCCTAAAGGGACAACCACTTTTTAGTGATATTACCCATGTGATGGTTTTATGTCCCTAATTTTTCCCTGGCCTACCAAAACTATTTTCCCTGTGTTTTTGTTTTTCATCATATAGGGCTATTTTTTTTAAACACTGGATTTTTATTGGCATTTCCAAATATGCAAAATACAAACATATATTGATCGATATACATCATATACATTAATGTCTTAAGTCGAAAAACGGGATATAAGGAGGGGAGGAAATCAGGAGGGGGGAAGGTACCTCTTTAATATAGGGCTATTTTTTAATACCATTTCTTCACTGATTTTTTTTCCCATTTTCTTATTGTACTAGGTGTAATGTTCACAAAAAGTAGAAAAAAAAGACTTTTAAAAATGTATTTGTTTTGTATATTTTGATATATAATTTGTATAATTACAGGTTGAATATGGCAATGGTTTAGGTTGGCATCAGCAGTGGGTCATTTTCTTTTATATATTGCTGGGGCATCCATAGGAGACACATCCATAGGAACCCCAGTTACAGGAGAAAATATCCCCTAGTGTGGTCAGGGGTCTGCTAAGAGCCTACAGCTCTGTCATGCTGGAGGTCATTGGTGATAACGTGATCACCGGGTCCTGTGCAGGAAAAGGCACTGCTGCTTCCTGCATTCTCTACATAGCGCTCATTGTGCTGTTAAAAACTGCTACTGTCTTCTCCTCTGGGTCCTCGGCTGTGTCTGATAGCGCCATAATCTTGCTCCATATAATTATGGTGCGTGGTCCTTAATGGCTTAAACAAATACTATAATCAAATGTTAACATAAAGCTTATACTGAATTATCAAACATGCTCTTTTTGTATTTTTGCTGTGTTTTCCTTAACTTTAAGTGCATTTTTGGGGGTCAGTGGCATGTTTTTTTAAAATGCAGCATGCAGGTGTTTTTTTTCCAGGTGTCTTCACATATACTTCTCAAAAAAGTGTAAAATACATGAATATAGTGTTAAATACAAAAAATTGCCATCCAAAAATGCTTGGAAAAAAACACATGAATAGTGCCACAAAAACAGTATGGGCCTCATTTCTTAAAACTGTGCAAGCGTAAAACTGGTGTTGTTGTCCTTAGCATTTCATTTTTCCAGAACAGTCAATGAAATAAAAGCTGAGCCGTGATTGGTTATTAAATGCAACCAGACCAGTTATAGTCTTACACAATTTTGATAGATGAAGCCAAGTGTGCAGGAAGCCATCAGCGGTGATTATTGTGTAGGGCAAATCCTATGAATTATTTGGCAGTTATGGACAGTTTTCGGAAGTTGTTTGTGCTTTGTGCATATTTCTATAGTAAACGCATGCAACTGTTTCCCTCATTCTGTGTTCTACTAATATGCCCTCAGATAAATCAATTCCTGTTTGTACATTGTGGAAACTGAATAGATTCTGTATTGCAGTTGATGTATCAGGCCCCTGTTCAAGCTTAGCAAACATCAACATGACTTCATGGTGAATCAACAATGGACCATGAAGATGTGACAGATCAGTTGGTCTCCAAGGCTTGACATATACTTGCCAATACATAGTGCTCTTGGAGCAGCTGAAAGGTATACGTTTACTATGCAGAGACTTATTCTGGAGCAACAGGTGCTTGTAATACACAGAGCATGCGAGGGAAGTATTACTGCTACAGATTACAAGGAAGAATAAACATTGTGTTTATTGCAAATGGACTGACGTAGACAACTGGTGGCAATATACTGTGCACTGACTTCCACCTGTCCATTTCCCCAGCACCGACATTTAAAGAGGTTTTTTAGGCAGTGCCAGGATACATCGTGGTCAGAGTGCAACTTTCTGGTGTCCTATCAGTCTGTCTATAATGCAACTACAGGATGTCAGTGGGTTTACGTGACAGCCCGAAGGCTTGTGAAGTCTTCCAGAGCCGTTATGTATTTCACCCTATTAAACCCTACCAGTAAAAATTGACATAATTTGTTATTGCTATATCCATAAAAAACAAGCCTGTAAATAATTCCACCGAGGAAAAAACGTACAAGTTAAGGGAGTCAGAATGTGGTGACAAAAAACATGTTTTTTGAAAGTTTTATATATTTTAGAGGTAGTAAAACCAAATAAAAAGTATATAAATTTTGTATTACCATATCCTTTTTACCGCAATGTTAATGTCATTAAAGCAAGAACCCCCCAAAAATAGCACAATTGTGATTTTTCCATTTCACATCCCTCGTTTTTGGGAATGAAAAAAAACGAAAGCGCAAAACTTGAAAAATCGCTGATCATATATTTTTCAAAGAGGGCCAGGAAAAAAAAGGACCCTGCCTAAAGAAAAACATAATAAATCACATTTCAAACTCACCAAAGAATATGTAACAGAGTCCCCGGATTCTCTGGTCAAATTAAAACTTTATGGCCATCATGGGAAATGCTATGTGAGGCAAAAACACTTTTCATCACGCCAAGAGCACCATTCCCACAGGAAAGCTTGATGGTGGCAGCATCATGCTGTGGGGATGCTTTCATCAGCAAAGGTGGGAAAACTGGTCAATATTGACGAAAGGATGGATGGTATTACATATAGGGCAATTCTACAGGAAAACCAGTTTCAGTCTGCCAGAGATGTGAGACTGTGACAGAGGACAATGACCCTAAACATACTGCTAGAGCTACACTGGAGGGATCCAAGGGGAAAGATTTAAATGTCTTAGATTGAGGTCTTGGCTTTTACTAGGCTATTCCAATTAAGAATCTGTGGCATGACTTGAGGTCTGCTGTACACCAACAGAACCCATCTAACATCAAGACGTTGGAGCAGTTTTGCCTGGAAGAATTGGTAAGAATTCCATTGTCCAGATGTACTAAGCTAATAGACACATACCCCAGAGACTTGCATATGTATTTGCAAGAAAAGGTCTTGACATTCGGGGGGTGAGTATTTATGTGCATTAAAGCTCTGTGTTTCTTGTCTTAAAGGGGTTTTTCACACAAATACTAACGAAGACCCAAAGTATCCTCATGATAGGTCAGCATTAGTTGATCGGCTAGGGCTCGCTGCTCTAGATCTCGGCTGACTAGCTGGTCAGGCACTTGCTGTCACTGCCACGATACACAGGGGCTATAGCGGAAGCAGATGTCTCCAACTCCTGTGTAGTGGCCGGTGCTTGTAATTACAGCTCCCATTAAAATCTATTTTATGCTATTTTATGCCTGGTTTTGAAATGGCTGAGAGTTTTATATACAGTAACATATATATTACTGTATATAAAATAATATTGACGTAATAGGGGGTATGATGTAAATGGGACAAGTCAAGATGCTATCACTAATCTACCATAACCTTTTTTTTTAAAGATTTTAGCTTAAACAGAAAAAAATATGCACCAAATAAAAGTAAGTGAAACTACAGTATATACACTGTATACTATGTCACTGGTTCGGCAGAAAAGGAAGTCAATGGGCAGTGCAAAATCACTGTGAAGGATCATTGTGGTGTGGGATCACAGTAGACAAGTATGGGCACTGGCGCAACTATAGGGGATGTGGTTGCACCCAGGCCCAGGAGCCTCAGGGGGCCAATAAGGTCTTTCTTCTCCATATAGGGAGTCCAGTACTATGAATAAAGCATTATAATTGGGGGCTCTGTTACAGATTTTGCATTGGGGCCCAGAAGCTTCAAGTTATGCCTCTGCGTTAAGGGGTTAAGAGAAGTTGGGGGGCCCCAAGATAAACTTTTGCACCAAGACCCATGAGCCTTTAGCTACGCCCCTGAGTATGGGGTTACTGGGATGGCAAGTAGGGCAATGAATGGATTACATAAACATGATGTAATCCTAATTCTAAACTGCTACAACAACATTTTTAACTATTTTCTTATTGTTTGCTTTTTTAACAGATAAAGAAATACTGTGTTCTATGTCACTGGGTCATTGACAGCTCTCCGCGGCAGGTGGGGAAGTTACTTGGCACTGTAAGATGACTGTAGTGTAGGTCCCTATAGAAAGATATGAGGGTACTGGGTGATGTTTGGGGCAATAGAGAGACTGCTGTATTTTTTTAAATCTTTTCAGCCCTGAGATGTACAATCAATGATCAGAGCCAGGAAAGGTGGTAAAACCAGTCTGTTCTGATATGATGGACCGATCACAGGCATTATGAAAGCTGACTTGTACACAACTGGCTAGCTAGACTTGCCCCCTCACTGTGACTCTAGCTTAAGTTGAACCCTTTTTTGTTGGATAGTTTAACTGAATGACATACGTGAACTTTGAGATGAAAAAATGTGCCGTATCACCCACCATATATGGTTTTGCGAAACGAGGTTAATGATAAATGAGTAAAGTCTACTTAAATTAAATATATAATCTTAATTTTGTATTTTTAAATACTTGTAGGATGAATAATTGTAGGATGAATGGCCATTGATGTGTGAAATTTTGTCACCAATTGTGGATCGACCAGGAAGAATCTCCAATAGAAAGAGATTATAGATTGAATAGTAATGGAAGCAGAAAGGACTATTAATGGCCAGCAGGCTTTTCCTAAAATAGGAATTTAAAGGGTTCATAACAGAAAAAAGCCGGGATGTCTATCCTGTCTTCTACCTGATCGACAGGAGCAAGAGAAGTGTAGGCACCTCAGAACAAGAAGTGTTTAGCAGTACATCTTAAGGAAATTTAACATAACAAAGGCAAAGAATGACATGTACAGTATCACAAACCACAAGGTACAACTATAAGTACTAAAAATGCAGTACTGACCTACAATTGGAGGACCAATAATGAGATCAATCCAACCACATTGAACAAGTACAAGAACACAATAAAAGAATAATAATGTGTTATAAGATGGACCTTCAATAGAAATGTGGATAGAGTAGAACCCAACAAACTACGTTAAGGCTACAATTAACATGTGTACAAACAAACACAAAGTATCAAATCGTACAGTATAAGAGGTCTATAAAGTTATGAGTGTCAAGCAGAGAAGAGAAGTGAAAAAAAATGCAGCCTCCTATGAGCTAAGCTTATGGGCTAAAGGTAGATGACCTGTTGAGTCCAGGGATGTAAGTGCTATAATTACCTCCCCCATCGTTCTTGTGGTGTCAGCACTGAAAGGTACTCATTGAGCGGCACTGTTAAGTAGTCTGCCCATTCTAATTTTATAATTGGAGGACTACTTAGCAGCACCGCTCAATGCATTGAGTGACGGCTTCCAGCGCTGACGTAAGAGAAACGATGGGGAGGGTAAGTATAACACTTACATCCCTGAAGTCAGTGGGTCACCTACTTTTCGTCCATGGGCTTAGCGCATAGGACTAAACGTAGGTGACAGAGTCCCTTTAATTAAGCAACATGATTCTATATTTATATCCCTGTGAAGATTCTGCCCCCACACATATAGCATTGCTGTAGACTGACTTTGCAAGTATACTTGTGCCTTGTTGTTTGTGATACTCTACAACCATTCTTTTGACATAAACCCACTCTCGTGTGCACAATGAACACATGCGCATTGTAATGTATCAAGTGCTAGAGGAATTCATTGTAACTAGTTAACAGAAACCTTAGAAAAGAAATTCCCCATTTCAATTACCTGTGTTTTGGAATCTGCCCTCAGCCAAGGAAGATCGCCACTGCGTCTTAACTCTGCTAGTTTGGCATTCAGTTTGTGTGCAAGCATAATAGTCAATGGCATGCACTCTTCTGTCTCATCAGTGGCATAACCAAACATCAATCCCTACAGAAAAAATTAAAAGGCAAAATTGAGTAATTGAAATGTGCACTAGCAATAAAAGTAACCCATTCAGGATTATAAAAACTTTTTCAATATTACATATTTGACAAAAAGACAATTCTGGGGCTATCTAATTACAATGTATATATGAATGGACAGTACAGAGATCTGTCCATTCATATGATCTTTTTAAGTAATGATGACACGAGGAAATCCTCTACGTCTAAAGGGAAGAAGGTTATAACATAGACGGGGATTTTCTACTGTAAGAGCAGTAAGACTATGGAACTACAGGATAAAAAATAAAAAGCATGCCAGTGATTTCTAATACTGCTAGTATGAGTCAATGTAGTCCTGCAGCAAAGACTCAGTTTCATCCCAGAAATGCAGCAGATTGAAATGCTAAGCATTGACAAATATTGTCTAAAAGCAGAAGCTGGGTAAGGCAAATAGAGTGATGTACATCCCACGCAAGCACCCGTAGGAACATAGGCCGAAATCAGAAGCCTTCACTGAGAATGCTTGAATTGGTCACAAATCGGAGGACTAGATGAGCTTGGAGTCACATGGCATTGGGAAGAGAACAACAAACTAAGCTGCTTCATGTGGAACCTTTGTTTTTATGGCCTTTTCAGCCTTGTGCATGGAACTCGCTGCCACAAGAGGTTGTGATGATTGATTCATTGAACATGTTCAAGGGAGACCTAGATGCCTTTCTTGAAAAATTCAGTATTACAAGTCATGTGTACTGGATTTCTAAAGATGGGACATTGATTCAGGGAATCATTCTGATTACCATAATTGGAGTTGGGGAAGTACGTTTCTGCCTAATATGGGGTAACTGGCATCTGACTCGTATGGGGTTTTGCTTTCCTCTGGATCGCATATTTGTATTACAGCCATCCTCCTGCCAGTGGCCACATGGTACTTTAGGCTAAAGTTGTAATTTGATGTCAAAGTGTATCAAGGGTTTTATATAAAAATAAGTAATTCTAAGGCCAGGTCAGATTCTGTATGCGGGCCTTCCGGACTGTCACCCTGCGTACCTGATTTGTCTGTATTCGGATGACCGTAGCGGCTCGCCGTCAGTCATGCACAGTACAGTTTTCTTTTCTAATGTTTGTATTTCCCGTAAGTGATGACGTGGGTACCTGCAGCCCATATGCAATGTTAATTGCGAATGGGCTGCAGGTTGGACACCTACATTGACTTCAACGAAGGCCGTCTGGGCAGAGATCACAGCAAAATAGAGCATGCTACAGTTTTTCTTATGCCTGCCGAACACAAAATTTGTATCAGTGAGATTGAAGGTAAACTCAAAAGTTCATGCCTTTCAATGCCTGCGGTATGCCATGGATCCTCTGTCCGGACAGCGATCACAATTAGAATCAGTCCGTGTGAGACCCCCATAATTAGGTGGGATTTACCACTTATAAAAACGTACCTGATCACCAGCTCCGATATCTTCCTCTTTTCGGTCTAAATGAACACCTTGTGCAATGTCAGGAGATTGCTGTTCTAGAGCTACGAGAACATTGCAAGTTTTATAGTCGAAACCTGCATTAAAAAAAAATACAATAAAAATGCAATTTAATACATGACCTACAATCGGTCTGCTAATCATTTTTAAATATGGTTAATAGTACCAAAATAAACTAAATTTAGGAAAAATCAACAAACCTTTTTGGGAATCATCATAACCAATGTACTTAATGGTGTCACGAACCACTTTCTGATAATCCACAACTGCTCTTGATGTTATTTCTCCACAAAGCAGAACCATACCAGTTTTACATACCGTTTCTGGAAGATAAATACTTGTGCTTAATGACATTCCCTCCATTGTCTATGTCGTACATTTACTGTCTTGGGAATAACATAACTCTCTAATTAACCAACATTATTCATACAATCAAGAGCCATTTAGGAGACAATGCTTTATTGCAGAAGCGTAACTAGAAGTTCTTGGGCCCCCATGCGAAATCTGTAACAGGGCCCTTACCTACCATGTGCTATTGATAATACTGGTGTCTTCTTATGTGATGGAAGGTTCTTCGGGCCCCTTAAGTCTCCAGGGCCTGGTAGCGACTGCTGCCCCTGCAGCCCATATAGTTAGACGTCTACCTTGTTGGTCTAACACCATCCAGTTAGTGTTTTAGAAGCCAAGGATCTTTTTGGGAAAAGTCATGTATAGTTTTGGCATAGAAGTTGCATTTAGATAGTTATGTGATCTACCACTGATGAAAGAACCCCTTTCAGAATGTGGCTACCACACTAAATGACTGGTCACCCCTTGTTGTTCTCTTGGCTTTCCCGGGAAACAGCTGAATTTTCTAGAAGCTTCAGCCAATCAGTTATTTCTTCTGTAACAGCCACTGCAAGGGCTATATAGTATTACATGGTGGCCATTCAAGGAAAGCATGGGTCCTCTTATTCTAGCTCCCGGAATGGGTCTTGAACAGGGGATCCCCCTCCATAATATCTATATACCCTAAGAGGGCTTACGGACAATTCATTAAGCGAGAGGTAGGCAGAAATGGGTTAAATGCTGGTTCCAGGTCTTAAGAGGATCTATGGGAAGTGGTGGGGACAATAGTTTGACAACATAATTTAGGTGGAACTGGAAGCATCCTTTCCTCCTTTCCTTAGTGCAATCAGATGTTGGCATAAACAATGCTAGAGGCTCATGTTTGGGGACAATGGTTCATAGAAATACTTTAGGGTTCTTTTTGTTGAGGTCCCCAGAAAAGCACCCTTTAAAAGGCTTGTCAAACAAATATTTAATTTCTCTGTTAGGTCACTCAAAACATTCCAATTTTTCAACTGGAAAAATAAGGAATTCTCCTGTGTCCAGATATTGCTGTGACACACTTAATGTTCTTTTAATTCTCTTTGAGAACCTGAGGGGAAGACAACAGAACACTAGGAGGTGCTATAACAAGGACAGAAGATAAATACCGTATATACTGGCGTATAAGACGACATTTGAACCCCGAAAAATCTGCTCTGAAGTCGGGGGTCGTCTTATACGCCGGTAATACGAAAAAAAAGAAAGTGTCAAAAAAAAAAATCATTACTCACCTCCCCCGGCGTTCTGCGGCGCTGCTGCAGGCTGTTGCTCCCTCCTGGTCGCCGGCAGAGCATTGCTTTCTGGACGCAGGGCTTGAAATCCCTGCCTCCAGAAAGCTAATACTGTGATTAGCTAACACACGCCGTCAGCCAATCACAGCCATGCAATGAATGGCTGTGATTGGCTGAAGGCACGTGTGTTTTCTGGAGGCGGGGATTTCAAGCCCTGCGTCCAGAAAGCAATGCTCTGCCGGGGACCAGGAGGGAGCGACATCCTGCAGCAGCGCTGCAGAACGCCAGGGGAGGTGAGTAATGATTTTTTTTTTTTGCTCCGCTGTATTCCCGGCGTATAAGGTGAAAGTTGGGGGGTCGTCTTATACGCCCCGTCGCCTTATACGCCGGTATATACGGTATATAGGCACGGGAACATTTTTTAATACAGTTCCAACTGAAAAAATTATGTTTTGCATGACCTAACAGGGGTAATCAAACTACTAACGACCACTTGTCAGTGAGTATGTATGTGGGTTTTTCTCATGCTCCGCCACCCTGGTGACGTCATCGCAGGTCCTATAGGATATAAAAAAACACAGAGCCTGATCGATTGAAGAACAACACAGTTAGGGCTCTTGGAAGGACAGGACAAAATAACAAAATGAGAATACAACTAAGCCATTATTATCTCAGACACAGCTCAGTGGTCCTGACAGAAGATACCGACCTACCACCACCACAAAGATCCACTGAGCTGAAGAACCTGTGGTGATGTCACTGCTGTGGGAGGGGCCCAGAAGTGTTTGTCTTGTGTGGGAAACAAGATGGATGTAGTGGAGCTGTGTGTGATGTGTGGGGTCAGGATGGATGTAGAAGAGCTGTGTGTGTGATGTGTGGGGATCATAATAGCTGTACTTTGTAGCACAGCTGTGTGGCGCATTGCGGCTCCAGAAACACTGGTACTGTAATTTCCTAATAATTACTAGCTCCTTTAATAAATGTGAGCATAGAAAAGTCAATACAGTATCATCAAGGCATATCTACTGTAGACTTTTCTTTAACCAGGACAAAAATCATCCCCCTCTGCCCCCAGGTCATGTACCTGCCATAGCTGCACCCCTGATGAAGCTTTTGTTTGGCTAACTGGAGAAACACAAGATTCCAGAAATATGAAATAATGAGAAGAGTTTGATTTGGGAAATTCATAGTAAATACAATATAATGTTTTGCAAATTGTTATTTCATAGATATACTCAAATATTCAACACTGACATAAAAAAATTCATATGTGTTCAAGTCTGCAAAGAAACCAATGAAAGAATGTAAATAAATACTTCATCAAATGAAAATTATCCTATCCTAAAATATCCAGTTACCTCCAATTCTGGACAAAAGCACCTTGTTACCGAGAAAGCTTCGAGAAGAATGATTAGACTAGTACAAGCTGAGAAGTAGGCTACAGGACTGCATCTAAAATAAGCATGTGATATGGGGAATTGGAAACTAGTCCCACAATACAGAGCTGATGGCTCACAAAAACAGAATAGGTGAAGTCTGAACTATGGTGCCCCAGTTTATGCTACATCACTGTAGGCACGGTCATACTGTACTTTGGCATAATCCACGTGAATCCTCCCTGCCTCTTCTCAATAGTTATAGATGCTGATGTTAGTCATGGCTTACAGTACCAATCAATGCCAAGTGAACATATTCTGAATGCTGCAGTCTAAGTATTATTGCTGACCATGTCTATCTCTTTATGACTACACTACTTAAAGGGGTTGTCTCACGAAAGCAAGTGGGGTTAAGCACTTCTGTATGGCCATATTAATGCACTTTGTAATATACATCGTGCATTAAATATGAGCCATACAGAAGTTATTCACTTACCTGCTCCGTTGCTGGCGTCCCCGTCGCCATGGTGCCGTCTAATTTCAGCGTCTAATCGCCCGATTAGACGCGCTTGCGCAGATGGGTCTTTTCCCTTCGGCTCGGCAGCAGCGGCGTTCTGGCTCCGCCCCCTTGTACGCGTCATCGCATAGCTCCGCCCCGTCACATGTGCCGATTCCAGCCAATCAGGAGGCTGGAATCGGCACACGTCATGGGCGGAGCTACGTGATGATGCGTACAAGGGGGCGGAGCCAGAACGCCGCTGCTGCCGAGCCGAAGGGAAAAGACCCATCTGCGCAAGCGCGTCTAATCGGGCGATTAGACGCTGAAATTAGACGGCACCATGGCGACGGGGACGCCAGCAACGGAGCAGGTAAGTGAATAACTTCTGTATGGCTCATATTTAATGCACGATGTATATTACAAAGTGCATTAATATGGCCATACAGAAGTGCATAACCCCACTTGCTATCGCGGGACAACCCCTTTAATTGCTAATGTTTGTTTCTAACAGTACACCTCTCTGTCATTAAATAAAATTAGTTTGGTGCTCCCCAATGGTCTACACATTCATCAGATCCCAATCAAATATAGATTATTTAGGATGAAAGTGCAGTAGACAAAGCTGCACCAATTTCACAGTCATATCCTGGCAGAATACCTCATTAGATCTAAGTAATGTTTCCAGTAACTTAGGGTACTTTTACACGTTCCATGGTCGCCATTCAAGGAAGGCACCAGTCCACTCATTCTAGCTGCCGGAATAGGTCCTGAACAGGAGATCCCCCTCTATTATATCCGTGTACCCAAAGAGGGCATATGGATGGCTGTTATCTTTATAAGACAACCCAATAAGGTGGAGTTGGGCTGAAATTGGTTAAAAGCTGGTTCACATAAGCAAATGATGTCATAGTTTGCTCGTTCACTCAGCCTGTCATTTTAAACACAAATATAAGTGATTTGTTGAAAGGTAATCATTCCAAGTAAAAGCAGCTTTACTAAATCTTTGTTATACTGTAGGGAATTCGGGTAGAAATTCGACCAAATGGTCTGTCCTCTATCATAAAGAGTTGTACATAATCCAAACAGCTCCAGAAGAGCTCTTCTGCTTGAATTCTCAAATTGTTGAGAGTTACTGTATAGATAAAGAATATTTGTTGAATTAATTTCATCTGCTGCATATACAAAAATAAGTGTGTACTAAAGGATCCAAACAACCAATTACTGTGAAGTGTTTAGAACGAACATGGTAAGCTTGATAAAGACCTAATTAAGGGTCGAAATGTGGCATTTATCTATTATGGAGGAACAAAGATTTGAAGATTCTTGCACCTATGCATGCAGCCACAAGCTTCCTTTATTGTGCATGTACTTTTTCTGGGAACAACGGTTCAGGTTCCAGCTCATGTGGCTGTTGCATTTTCCAGTCCTACCTACACTGGGTTAAAGTGGGTGCTGCTGGTAACCCTTTCTCTTCTAGAACGAACATGGTGTCATACAGTAAAGATTTTACTTTTAATCAATGCGCCTTACCACATGCAACCTTGGCCTCAGGATCCTGTTTTAAATGGGCATCTAGGACAGCATCACTTATCTGATCACAGATCTTGTCTGGAAAATAAGAAAAGAAAATGATATTATACTGAGAGTTTAAATAATGCAATTTCCAACAGAACCCCTATTTTAGTCTTTGTGGGCTAGACCCCACTGATCACATTTTTTTTTCTACATATTTGGCCAACGTTTCAACCAAAATTTTTGAGGCAACAGCTTCCACCATTCTCGGCGCGTCTGGAGTCCCATTGGTACAGAATGTGAACTGAATTACCCCAAAACAATTGAAATAAAACAACCAGCAGACATTACACTAGAGACATGCATGCTGTAAAACAGAAGTGGACACTATCATTGTGCGTTAATCTTCCTCTAACAAATACATACTTATCTCTTGTAGTAACATGATTGATTAGTAAGGCAAAAGTTGATTCAGGTGTCTTCTTTCCCTCGAGTACCAGGAACCTCCGCCAATGCTTAACACGTAGAAAGCTTCTATGAAATACATGGACTAGATCTATTTTTAAACCCATCTCTTTTTACAAAACCTCCAGTGCCAACTACTCATCACATAGGTCACACTACATGCTAAAACAGTGACCCGGGGTATTACAGGCTACACGGAAACATGTGGGAGTCAAGTGAGGGCAACTTTACTGTGATCTGATACACAAGATTGCATTCACATTATAACTGTTGTTGATGCTGTATGACCAATAGTTTATCCATCTTGGAATGATCCTAGTCATTTCTAAGGCATTCAGACTAATACTGGAATCTATTCATTTTCAAATGTTCCAACCATTCATTCATTCATTCATTCATTCATTTATTCATTCATTCAGGATCCCTTGTTTCTTGCTTTCCAAAAACGTATCCAGTAAAATTTAGATGCAATTTACAATTTAACAATTTTGTATGGAAAAGCTGATGCAAATCGACTTTATATTGATATTTGCCAACACTCAATGTCTGAAAGGCTGTCTGGAATGGAAAAAGAATGCATTTCTGCTACTTTTCATTAAAAGAGGTATTTTTCAGGATGGGATGCGCAATGTTGCACAATATAATCTACAGTATTTTACACTTTTAGTTGTCTCATTTTATATTATTTGCACGACTCTATATACAAGGTTGTGTCTATAGCATTTAAAGGGATTGTCTGGATACCAGATAACATTTCAGCAGTAGCTTGAACTGTCTTAAAATAAGAAACAGAACTATACTTACTCATCTTTTGCTGCATAGATAAGCAATTTTGCCCCATCGTACTCCTGGTGATTATTGTGGAAGATGACATCAGCGGAAGTCACCTGACTACTGCAGCCAATCAGAGACTGCAACGTCTCTGTTCTGAACTAATGGCATCATGATGCCCAGGAAATAACAGCTGATGCCAGAAGAATGAGCAGTGATGCTGCAGTTTCTGATTGGTTGCAGCTGTCACCTGACTTCCACTGATGTCATCTTTCACGACAATGACCTAATGACCGGTGTATGACAGGCAACATCTCTGGATCCCCGCAGCAGAGAACGGGTAAGTACAACTCTGTTTCATATTTTAAGACAGTTCAAGCTATTGCTTAAATGTTGTCTGGTAACCAGTCAATCCCTTTAAAAAGTAAACATGGAGCCACTTTCTTTTAGTACGTAACAAAAAAGAGGGGAAAAAAATGCTTAATTCTGTGCATTTCACAAGCTGTATGGCCTTCACTCCAGTTGCTAAATCTTTCAGTCTGTATTTGCTTTTTGATCCAGAATTCAGATAGTTTTTTGATAAAAAGCTTACATAGGAGACCTCTGTGTACAGCAGTGGGATGTACTGCCAGCAACAATATACCTCTCCAGAGCACAGAGTTCCTACAAGTCACTAATACCCACATAGCATTTACTAATGTAGCCTTACACTCAATACAATCAGCCTTTTTACATGGGCTGAGAATAGGGCCCAAACATTCATAAGAATCCTCATTTGCCCAATTATTGGCCCATGTAATGTGGAATTACACTGTGGTATTTCTCCTGTACAAAACACGCCAAGGGAAGAAAGGCTGATTGAGGTTGGTACCTGGACTCAGCATAGGCATTGATTGGATGAGCCCAGGTGCTGGCTGCAATGTGTTGCCAAGAGTGATGATTCTCTAGGGTATGAGAATGATGTCTCATTGGACCCATCTGAAGATAGGGTAGGTGAGTGCCAATCATTGATTGACGATTGTCTACTGGAGCAAATCTCTCCATGTGAAAGGACCCTAAATCATAAGCCTTTTAGAGCAGGGCTTGCATCAGCACCCAGCAAACCCAGGTTGGTGCAGTGCCCACCCCACCTGGGAGACCCATTTCACTTACAGTTCCAGAGGTAGAAGAATGGGTCACGAGGAGGTGCAGCAAAAGGTGTCTGTTTGAGTGCCTAATTACTGTTAATTATGTGTCCTAATCCTCATGCTTCGCAGCACATGGCCAGTCTCACTCTAGGTCCTCTGCAAAATGATGCTCCTGGTTTATCTGTGCAGTTATTTTACATTTTGATTAGGTACTTGTGAGTGTTAGGTTGGTTCTAAAGGTTTCCATGAGCACAGCTTCACAGGTGAGGGTTAATTGAACTAGCTGGGTGTGGTGTTTCTCCATCCAATCCCCTCTGGTCTGCTGCACATAAATACCAGCATCTCTTGGTAGAGATGATGGTCATCTTACTCATTTTCCTCTGTTAATGCACTCTGTGCTAATCCCACTCTGAGCTGTGTTGTGCATGTCTAGTCTGTTGTGTCTCTCTCACTTTCCCTAAGGATGATGTGGACATCTGTAGTTCCCGTCTGCATCATATGCAGACCCCCTCTTCCCTTCCCTTTGACAGGTGTGGCCTCCAGACGTCAGATGTTTTATGAGTGTGTCAGATGGGTAATGCCTGACACTGTTCCCTGTATCTCAGCACGGTGGCTGACTCTCTATTCCCTTGGTGTGAGGACACTTGGACTAGTTATGGTTTACTATCTGTATGCATGTGAGTTCTGGGTGGGGTTCCTGTTCTATTCGGTATGCATGACCTTGTGTGTTGTTGTGAACACCGACTTCTCTTGTATGTCTGTGTGTGTGGCCAGACATGTGCTCTATGTGCAGTCCTGTTCTGTGTGGTATGCATGACCTGGTGTGTTGGTGTGAACAGCGACTTGTTTTGTTTGTCTGTGCAGGTGGCCAGACATGTAGTATGTACAGCCGTGTTCTGTGTTCTGTGTTCAGTGTGTGTGAATAGTGTCGTGTCCTATGTTTAGTGCTTCTCTCCGGGTTCCTAATCAAGGATAGCCAGGTCCCAGATGAAGTCAGTGGGGCCGACCTTATCAGGACAATCACCCCGCTTTTTGGCAGGAGTTCCCTACTTTCCCTGATTAGCAAGGGGCAGGCGCCCTTCCATCTTTACCTGGAGAGGTTCAATTGGTCCTTGCAAATGATGTGAGAGTATTGCAGTTTTATTAGGACACCATCTTGCGTCCATGCTGAGGTGTGGCGCTTTAGTGTGCCGCATTGACGTTACAGTAAGGCTCCTTGAAAGCACAACACGGTAGAGTTGAGATTCACGGGTCATAGGTTAAAAAATTAAAATAGTGTTTGAAAATCGGGAAAATAATGTATGATTTATAGAAAAGGAGAAATGTTGCTTAATCCAATTGGTATTCCAGATGGAGCAGGTTAGAAATTAAAGAAATGATAGATATGTTCTCTACCTTTGTTTCCACAGAGGCCTACAGTTGGGTTCACAAAGCATATTTTCTCTATCATTTAAAAAATGTGGTTTTTGCTACGCCTCCATAAGCTGAAAACTTTTCTGTGAGATCACTGCATAGTTATACTGTGTTTCCATTACAGGCAGATTTATCACTAGGTCTCAGCATAGTTAGGGTGTTCATACAGTGAATTTTTGCAGCAGAATCTGTGCGAGTTCCATGGCAAATTCCACTTTCCATGCAATGAGAATCTGCACTGTAGTCTATGCAGCTCTCAAATCCGCTTGTGGAAAAAAAATAAGTGACATGTAAATTCTTGATGTAAATTTCACACCGTTGCTGCATCAGCAATTCTGTTTTGCCTATTGAAAAGGGCTAAAGCGTATGCAGATCTGTGGCTTTATATCTGCATAGTCCCAGCAGAAATCTGCAGCATTGCCGTGGATTTCTGCTGTGATTTTTAGAGGCAAAATCCACAAAAAAAAATCTTTGTTGGATTCTGTCATCTGAATATGCCCTTAGCGAAACAGATGCTTCAAACATGTGTCTATAGGGATTTAGAGGGATTTGGGGAATTAAAAAACGCAAGGAAAACATGGCTTCCCTATTTCTGAATCTACAGTTATGTGTTTCCCTCAAGCACCCCAGAAATAAATTATACTACACCACACCCCCAGAAAAAAGATATAATATGTACTGTGTCCCCAGAAATTATTATACGCACCTTGATCCCCAAAGTTAGTTACTGTAAGCACCGTGTCCCCAGCAAGTAATCATAATACACACTGTGCCCCCTGAAAATAAGAGTCGTCCCCCCACACACATACACAAGCAAGAAATACTTACCTGTTCCTGCTACCACCTAGAGATGCCTGCATGGCCTCTTCTGGGCAGACCTGGCTCCTGTGGACGTTTCTGGTGCTACAGTATCTCACATATTCCCTCCAGGTGGCTCTAAACATCTTTTGTGGGACCATTGTGAGGGACACATCCCTGCCAGCCTGCCCCTGCTGAGGATATTGTGTTTGCCATGGCCGCCGCACACAATATCCTGTAGGTCCAGACCTGCGGCCAGGAGTACACTTGGGAAGTAAACTGGTGAACTGGAGGAACTGCAGCAAGAGCAAGTAACATGGGAGGTAGAGACAACATACTGGGGTCACAGAGGCAATGCAGCTCATCCACACAAAACGTCCTAACAGTGCTAGCATACGGACTGTCAGGCAAATGCCAAGTGAGCTTTAGGTGCAATGACCAGTAAGAGGATTACCTCCTTGCATGATCAGCGGCCTGGCTGTTGGCCCACCAATTCATTGGGCAGCGTCGCTTACCGGGAATCTGCCAGCCTGGACCTGCTGCTGCACTAAGAGTATATGTGGACATAGCAGTTAGCCATGAACTGTGCAGAAAAAAAACACATGCAATTTAATTGCAAGTCGCCACAAATTTTAATGAGGATCACTTATGCTAGCTGCAGAACTGTGGCAATTTGCAGTAAAACCTTAGGTTTTTTTTTTGTTATGCAGTTCTTGGCTGTACACCAAGAACCACAACACAACTGCTTTTCTAAATAAGAGTTCTCCCTCTGTGTGCTCCAAGTAACAGTGCTACCTTCTGTGCCTCCACATGTAATAGTGCTACCTTCTGTGCCTCCCCATGTAATAGTGCTACCTTCTGTGCCTCCCCAAGTAATAGTGCTATCTTCTGTGCCTCCCCATGTAATAGTGCTACCTTCTGTGCCTCCCCATGAAATAATGCTACCTTCTCTGCCTCCCCATATAATAGTACTACCTTCTGTGCCTCCCCATGTAATATTGCTACCTTCTGTGCCTCCCCAAGTAATAGTGCTACCTTCTGTGCCTCCCCATGTAATAGTGCTATCTTATGTGCCTCCCCATGTAATAGTGCTACCTTATGTGCCTCCCCAGGTAATAGTGCTACCTTATGTGCCTCCCCAGGTAATAGTGCTACCTTATGTGCCTCCCCATGTAATAGTGCTACCTTCTGTGCCATTCCCATGTAATAGTGCTATCTATATGCCTCTTTAAGTAATAGTGCTACCTTTTGTGCCTCCCCATGTAATAGTGCTACCTTATGTACCTCCCCATGTAATAGTGCTACCTATATGCCTCCTCAAGTAATAGTGCTACCTTCTGTGCCTCCCCGTGTAATAGTGCTATCTTATGTGCCTCCCTATGTAATAGTGCTATTTTCTGTGCCTTCCCATGTAATAGTGCTATCTATATGCTTCCTCAAGTAATAGTGCTACCTTATATGCCTTCTCAAGTAATAGTGCTCTCTGCATCAAGACACAAGAGGAACCAAAGAGGAGAAGAAGACTGAGGAGGAGAATGCAGGAGGTGTGCACCCCAGCAGTTCTGTGTGAGGAAGAAACAATAAAGGAACAGGCAGTTAATCAGGGGAGCTGTCAGCATGCTGCTAGCAAGCCTCATGGCAGCCAGCTGAATGCAAATGAGCCTACAGCAGGCATGTTGTGCCAACCCAGGTCCTCCTGAGACTGCAAGGTCAGTAGTTCTTCCAGTAGTTACTTTATTGTTCTTTGCATGTGTTCACATGTTCCAGGACTGTGGCCTAATGTGCTTTGTTTTCTTTACCATCATTTTGCATTATAGATTTTTTGGAATGGGAAATTAAAAGATTTCTGACTAAAAACCCTTTATGAGGCCATTTTCATCTCCCAGGAGGAGCCAAAAAGCAGTGAAGACAGCTTAAGGGGCTTGGGTGATCATTGTAGTCCCCTTGTTCTAGCGATCAGCAGGGGTTTCAGCAGCAGGACCTCCACTGATTAAAACTTTTGACATGTGTCTCTAACATGTCAAAAGTTTGACCAAAGTGCAGTTACTCTTTAAAATTCTTGAAGTGGGGCCTATATGAGGCATTATTACTGAATAAAGGCCTGCATGGGGCATTATTACTGAGTGAAGGCATAAGATGAGAATTATTACTGGGTTGGGACCTATATGGAGCATTATAAGTGAGTGGGGGAAAATATAGAGTATTATTACTGAGCGGGGGCATAAGAGGAGCATTGTTTTTGAGTGGAGGCAATTTTACTGTGTGTGGTGTACGAACAGTGGCACTTACTATGTGGGGCCTACAGGGAGTACAAAAAGGGAAACACTATTACTGTGTGGTCACCTCTGGTGGTATTACTACTATCTGGAGCCCTATGAATGGGGAGATTATATAGATGTTAAGAAAATGAAGCTAGATCTCTGGAAAAATGAGGAGTCAAAGATGTCTGTGTCTAATTTTTCCAAGACAAGTTGTGACCAGGAGAAATCATCATGTCAGTCTGGGCCATGTGAGGAAAAAGTGTACAAATCCTGTCACTGCAAACATTACTGATAATGTTGGTCTTGGTATAATGGGTTTTGTTCAGTGACAATATAGAAGTAATTATACAGGCCATGATGATTATAGTGATATCGTCTGTATTCTTAACTTTTCTTCATTTTTTTAACTGTACTAAACTTTATTAACATTTACTCCATTTTTTATTTAGACCCTATAATCAGTATAGCAAAGAATTTTTTCCATGTCCGTCTAAAACTGCAAAGCAATCTATTAGGTTGTGCTAAAGGCTCGGCCCATTACTCATACAGCTGTGGCATGCCTGGGGGTCTTTCCTAGATTTTGGCTGCCAAGGTTCCCCATCGGCATCCTGCAATTGCATTTGTGGAATGCTGATGGGGACATATGGAGCTCCCTCCCTCTGCTCAATCACCTACATACCATGGCATCTAGGAAGTTAAATGACAGGGATCAGGGTCTTTCTGATCCTTGCCATCACTGAAGAGCTTGTCTGTCAGTCAGCACAGGAAAGAAAGGTGGTGAAGGACACATGACATAAATGTCTGTCTTAACAGCTGAAGACAAGTTAGCCTATGATGTTCATTCATGTAATGGTGGCTTAATGGGTTAGAAATAGGCAGCACCATGACCTCCAGTTCTAACATGCTGTAAAGACTACTCTTATAACCTTCATAACAGCAGCTGGCGATTTGCTGACTCTTGCTTGCTTGTATTCGCCCCACTTGCTGCTAGTTTGGGCCCACTTACAACAAGAGGCCAACTTTTTTTCCAGGGCCACTTTGATTTCCCAATCCACCGCTGCCCACCCCTGTTCATGACAATAAATTGTAAGAGTATTATTTAAATCAGGTAAGTCACTTTATAGCACTACTGTATTTTTTTCAAGAATCTTTTTAGAATCTGAGTTATAAATGGGCATTTAATACAGTAATATCAGCAATGAGTATGGGAAAGGAACAGACGCTTGGCGAAATCTTCATAAAGGCTTAATGTCAACTGCACAGTGGGCCACAACCCAAGAGTCCTGATGAATGAAAACAAATGGGTTTTCTTCTTCTAGCTATTCTCCTCCTTCGAGACACTTAACTGTAGAATTATCATTGTCCTGGATTGTCTATTATCAGAGAGAAATTCAGGACCTCAGGCTCCTCTCATTGGATTCCTCATACATGACCCTCTCCTTTTGAGCTTTATTATCCACAAAAAATGTCATCTGCCTCATAATAATGGCTGTTACAATAACTTTATTGAATCCTGTACCTTCAACCTACACACTGTAGACCATGGCAGGGGTGCTCGAGACCGCCCTGCCCGCCTCCTCTCCGCGGATTTGCAGGCTTTCCCCATAGAGGGGAGGAGCAGTGAGCAGAACTTGACAGGAGTCACAGCTCTCATGAGCTCTGTTCAATTGTGCCGCAATCCGCTACCAACGTAATTTCATTAAAATGTCTTTTATATAAAGGGGGAAACATAAAACATTACAAAAGGAGTGGGGTGCTGGCGCTATGGTATCTTCCAATCTTCAAAAGTTGGGAGATCTGCTCCCCATTTATATGAACATGTTATTGTTTGATATGGAATTACATTATAGTGATTTTCAGGTCAATTTCTTGATCTTGGAATCCTGTACATCATATAAAAATTCAAATTTAAGAAAAGTGATTTCAGCTTAACCATATCATCTGTTGTAGGTCTGAGGTAGTCCACAAAGTCACCGCCTTCTTCAACTGTAGCTCACATTACTTTCTCTCCCTGATGCCTGTTCTCACATTAGTAAAAGCTCACCATAAATCCCCAGTACGATAAAAAAGATTGTCAGGTACTGTAACACATACACTGATGGAATTGTCATGAGAGATCTGTAAATGCCATCCAAGTATGGGCTTCTGTTTGATAGAATCCCACTACTTGCGCTACGCCAATGCACAGGCTTAAAGAAGAAAGCAACTAAACAGCTAAATAGGTACAAAGTACACAGCCTTCCAAAAACAACAGTATATATCATTTGTAGGCTAGGACATCCGAGAAGACAATGTAGAATTATTGCCTTTAGCCTTGTCACAACTTTACAATATTAATCTATCAACGAAAACCTCTTTCAGTGCACTAAGTTGTGGGATAAAGGTGGTTCTCAATATGTCACCATTCAACTACTAACTACAGATGTAGCAGTCATTAACATGACAATTTACATCATTGTAGTACATTGTACTTAAGTTATCATAACACATTGAATGTCAAGTTAATGTTCGCTAAATGTGTAGAAATGACAATAAAAAATAACCAATCGAGATAGAATGTTCCTCAACACTACTACATATCATTACAATCACCCCAACACCAGTAATTAGAAGACCTATAGATGCCATTTTTTTCCATAGAATCGTCAACGGTATGTATATATATATATAATATAATATATCCAGGAGTAATATTAGTTTAAAGCACTGTGGGCAGATTTAAGAAACTGTCTTCGCTTCCAATAACAACCAATCACGGCATAGTTTTTAACTTCCAAGAGCAGACTATGAAAAAAAAGCTGCACAATGATTGGCTGCTATGGGCAGCAAAGACAGTTTTACTAAATCTCGCCTCGTGTGCTGGCCTTGTAAGTACTACTACTAAACATTGACAATAAGAATTTGCTTACCCACTCCAAATCTTAGTTCAATACTTTGAACTTCTAGATGACTGTGTAATAAAGCATCTGAATAGTCCCTGTCTCTGCACTCTTTGAATGTATCAGGGTCATGAGTGACTGGCTCCTAGGAATCCCACATGCTGTTCATGGCAGTTTGAAGAAGACATAATTGGGCGGTGAGCCAGTGCCTGAAGTGCCATAGTTAATTACAGCTCTGAAAATGCATATGTTATGGTTCTAGAAGATATTTATGACCACATGTGTAGTGTACGTACAGTAATCCATATGTGTGATCTCATATAAACAGTTGCTAGAAGATTCAATAGTCAATCATACCAGACCTACTCAAACTGAGACGGAACATAAATCATTATTTCATGTTGACCATAATTAACTGAACGTACAAAGATAATATTATCTATGATGTAATACAACAAAGTTTTGGATTTTGTAACGTTTTTATGTATTTATGTTCTTTTAGTCATTTTGAATTCTGTGCTCTCTCACTTCTACATATATATAATCAGCTGATCTATTGTCCCTTGCAGCCCTGCACATCATATAATGTACTTACCAGGATGTCCTTCTCCCACAGACTCTGAAGTGAACATAAAAACTCCAACATCTTCCACGGGGTGGTCACCTAAACCATCTACTGGTCCATTCATGGTCTGGCTTTAATTTAAGACGTCTGAAGAGGATTTTGAAAACAATCAGTTCACGGAGTACTTCTGTAGACCTCACAGCTGATGGGCTTTTTTTTTTAACTCAGCAAGACTGCAAGATCTTGTTACTGCTAGTAGCTCAGTAACTTGACTGTGTGTGTTTAAGAATGAACCCGCCTATCCCGGTGTCACAGTTCAGTTTAGCTGTCAGTCAGGCAACTTCTATATATGGGAAGTCAAAGTTTTTCAATGACCATGTGAGAAAACTGGAACAAACATTTGGCTGCAAGGAAATCACAACGTGTCCTTACTTGTTTGTATATTAACTCAATATCAGTTTTAGCAGAGATCAAAAATATATTCTAGCAAATGCACTAATTATCTGTCAATATACACAACTTCTGGGAAATTCATTTATTGTAGGGGGAACAGTATTTTTTCCTAGCACAATGATTCTGAGGTAAATAATAAAGACATCTGGGTAATATATTGCAAAATATGTTCTTCTTATCTAAAAGGGAATCTATTGCCTGACTGCAAAAAACTACATACGAGTACATTTAGTCCTCATACTTGCAAAGATACACTGTATTTCATTTTGGTCACAGATGTCCTTAGGAGGTTTGTGGTGTTTTACACACTCTTCTTCTTTTAAACAGGTGTCTGCATAACTTGACAGATTTCACCCTTAACATGACATGAGTAAAGCTTAAGAACAGTATAATTCAGCATGGTGGTTCAGAGGTTAGCACTGTTGCTTTGCAGCAATAGGGTCTTCGGTTAAAATCCCAGCAACGACAGCATCTACATAGTGTTTGTATGGGCTCCCCATGTTTACAAGGGTTTCTTCCCATACTCCAAAAATATATAGGTTGTGAGCCCCTTTAAATCTAGAATCGGCAATAAAGCTACTGGGATCTGAGTTCTCTTGTGTGTCCAAATTAATTAACGATTATCATGAGAGAAAGAACAAAGGATATCAACTGTGTGAAGTCACCACTGTGCTCTTTCTGAGAGGCCCAGCCAAGTGTTAAATTCATTAATAGCGCAAAACAGAACAAAGAGAAGTATAACGTCCAATCACGATGGACCAACTCCCTAAATGTAACAAATGATTGCAAAGTCTAACACTGACAAATGAATAAATAACGTTGCTTATATTACCTTACACTGATAAGAGTGAAACAATACAGATATAATGACTAAATATTCTCCAGGAAATGCTGCTTCTCTTCGGACTTAGCTATATTAAAGGAGATGTCCCGCGCCGAAACGGGTTTTTTTTTTTTTAAACCCCCCCCCCGTTCGGCGCGAGACAACCCCGATGCAGGGGTTAAAAAAACCACCCGCACAGCGCTTACCTGAATCCCGGCGGTCCGGTGACTTCAATACTTACCGCTGAAGATGGCCGCCGGGATCCTCTATCTTCGTGGACCGCAGCTCTTCTGTGCGGTCCACTGCCGATTCCAGCCTCCTGATTGGCTGGAATCGGCACGTGACGGGGCGGAGCTACACGGAGCTACACGGAGCCCCATAGAGAACAGCAGAAGACCCGGACTGCGCAAGCGCGGCTAATTTGGCCATCGGAGGCCAAAAATTAGTCGGCACCATGGAGACCAGGACGCTAGCAACGGAGCAGGTAAGTAAAAAACTTTTTATAACTTCTGTATGGCTCATAATTAATGCACAATGTATATTACAAAGTGCATTATTATGGCCATACAGAAGTGTATAACCCCACTTGCTGCCTCGGGACATCTCCTTTAACCTTTTAAATAACAAGTGTTACACATAATAATTTCACAGCCCCAATGAGGATAGAGCCCAGTATCGAGTGTTGTAATATGTATGCACTATATAAATAAAGGTAATTATTACCCGGAGTCATGGGTGTAACTAGCACCATAGTAGCTGGAATCTGCATCTCAAGTGGGCTCAGACTATCAAGCTTTCCCTAAGAACGCAATCTCTAAGTGGAGGAAGGATATAAAATTTAAAAGCATATACCCCCCTTAGTCGCTTCCTTCACTGCTCTTCTTTACTTCCGGATAGCGTGAACACATGCTAGATGGCATGTGACCGCTGAAGGCAATTCTTCACCTCAGTATCTGAGGCCTGGGATTAGCAGAAGTGATCATGTGTCTCAGCACATGACCATGCTATTCGGAAGTGAAGAACAACCAGAGTGGCAGGGGAAGCAAATTTTGCAACATTTTTACTGATGGGGCATAAAATGGGGCATTATTACAAAGTGGAGGAATAAGGAGGCATTATTACTGTGCATGGAATATAGGGGTAATTATATAGTTTGGGGCCTATTTATTATCTGGACAGGGTGGGGGAGGGCATACCACCTGTTAAGCCAGTTCAGCTGCACATGGGCCCAAGTGGTGAGGAGGGCCCAGTCTGAGTTTTGTTTTTTTTTAACAAAAAGCTGTTTCTATGATGCAGTCACGGCCAATGCATACATTATAGTATAGTTTTGGCAGCCTAGTGGCTACCATGGTTGGGGGCATAGGAGCTCCTGGGCTTGAGCCCTGACAGTATACTTGCCTGCATTGTGCCTGGTAATCACGTTTTTGTTTTTCACCGTTTTGTTGGATGTTATTGACTGAATGTTCCACTATTTTCATCATTTTTTGGTTTAATTTCTATTATTATTTGGATAGGTGAATAGCTTGACTGACACGTTTTGGTGAGATATAGTCTTTTGTATGATGTGTAATGTTTATTCTGGTCATTTACCTGGGTTGATGTATTAGCGACCAGCACTGTTGGTGTATTCCTTTAATATTTATTAGAGCAACACAGATTCATTTTGATTTTAAGTATTTTTACTGGTCTTGCTTTTTACTTTTATTTCCTTGTGAAGCTTCTTTATATTTTTTTACAGAAAAAAAATCTCATACTCATATCCTGGCTGCTTCAGTCTGTGCCACAATGGTTCACCACTGAGGCTGAGGATTGAGCAGCGATCACATGTGCTTGTCATGTGATTGTGCTTGCTACCAGTAAGTCAATTGGAAGCGGTGCAGTACAGACTTCAGTGGCCGGGATGTATGAGCTGTTTTTTTTTATTTAATGCATAGAGGGAGAAATAAGGAAGCATTATCATTTATGTGGAAATATATGGAAGCATTATAAACAAGTATATAAATGGGCATTATTATGAACGAAGCATATAAGGTGGCATTATTACTGAACAGGTTAATATAACTGAGTGCAGAAATATAAGAAGGTATTATTACTGAGTGGGGACAGTTTTACTGTGTGGACACTGAAATCAGCAGTTATTGTGTAAAGCCTACCAGGTGAACAAAAAGGGGGCACTTTTACTGTGTAGGGCACCATGGTTGGTATTATTACTATCTGGGGCACTATAGATAGGGAGATTGTGTACAGGACTGGGAAACAAAGACAGGTTGCTAGAAAATTGAGGAGTCAAAAATGTCAATCTGTTAAATTCTGTAGAGACAAAATGTGACTGGGAGAAGTTGTCATGTTGGTGTGGGCCAGATAGATAACTAAAGGAAAAAGTGAAAGACTCCTGACAGAGGGGACGTCACCTGTGACCACTGGAGATAACCATCCTGTAATCACTTGCACAGTCTGTGGAGTGCCTGTGTGAGCTGGTATCTACTGGTACATGGTCACTGTATGTGGGTAATATTGGTCTTTGTATAGTGGTTATTTTGGGTAACAGTATCATGATATTATGTGGTCACGGTCTGGGGGAGTATAATTTGGCCCTCATATAGTGTCTTTGTGGTGGTGTTATTCAGTAACACTATGGTAGTATTAATCATTATGTGATGGTAATACATGGGCATGGTGTGTCAATATTATTTAGCGCTTATATAGTATCATTATTGCTAATATTAGTCTTGGTATGATTGGTTTTGTTCAGTAGCAGTATGGAGGTAATATGAATGGTGATAATATTAACACCCACTATGCAATATAATTTAGTGGTCTGGTCTGGGGTAACACTATTCCTAAGTCAACACACACTTAGAAGCCTTCTTTTATGCCTACATAACTATGTATATCAAATTATTTTTGACGGTGAGAGACCAAAGCACATTCTCTGCACAGGTACACTTGACACTCTCTGTCCACCACTGTATCTGGAGCAAGATAAATCCAACAATTACGCAAGCAGCACACGGGACTCTTGTTCCTTTTAAAACTTCACATCCTGAGATGCATATTTATTGCGTCCAATTAAAAGGCAACGTTTCAGCCCATCGCAGGAGCTTGAAAAAGGCCTGCCATGGGCCGAAACGTTGCCTTTTAATTGGACGTAATAAATATGCATCTCAGGATGTGAAGTTTTAAGAGGAACGAGAGTCCCGTGTGCTGCTTGCGTAATTGTTGGATTTATCTTGCATTTGTTTAGAACCCTTTTTGGAGTCAGGGTTCGGATGGTGAGCGGGCACTCCAGGAGCTTCCCAATTTTGATAGGATATACTAGTTGTGCTGCTGGAAAACTGTATTCTTACTGTATCTGGAGCACTGTGGATGAGGAAATTGAGTAAAAGTATGAAAAATGCAGGTAGCTAAAGTTATTTGTATAGCAACAGAGAATAGTTGTGGCCAAGAGAAATTATTTTGGTGGTCTGAATCAGATGGAGAAGAAAAGGGTAAGTGAGTATCTGCAGACAGTACAACTAAGGGAGCATTTACAAAGTGTTTTTAACATGCTGTGCGAATTTATTTAGGGTTCTGTTATAGGTGCAAAAAGCACAGTGATGAAATACCCTGATTGAAATAAACAGAGCCATTGTTAAGCGGACACCCCTTTTGTGTTTGTTTTACAAAGTTTCAGCTTGTTTCCATTTTATTTGGAGTAAAGGATAACGTAGTCAACTACACTATTCTGTACTCCAAATAAAATTAAAACAAATAGAAACCTTGTCAATCGGAAGCCAAAGCAAGTGAATGGCTACATTTGCACGTGTGATAGAATCCCCAAGTGGAATCATACAGCGTGTTATAGAACACGGGTGAACGCTTCTTAATTTACAAATAACGTATTGTATAGGTAAGTTCACAAGCAATGAATTTGCTGTAGATCTTCCACAGCAAATCTAGGCTCTTTTCTGGGGATGTTGCCACAGATCTGTAGCATATTTTGCCAATTCAATTGAATTGAAGTGGTGAAATGTTATGCGGATCTGCAGCAAAAAATGCACCAAGTGGTATGGATTTTGTGGAGGATTTTTTCTTCTACAGAAATTACAAATGGAACTTCTCTCAATAGCAGCATCAAAGAGTCAAGAGGGGCATCATCACTTCTTAAGGAGAGCACTCTCCTTAAGGAGTGATGATACCTTTTTCGACCCACATCATAGACCTTTCAGTAGGCAAGCCAGAATCCTACTGCAAATTGATGAGGGGCAAACACCTCAAAATAGACCTGAATAAAGATTCTGACATTGATTTGCAGAAATGCTGTCATCCAATAGGTGGCACTACAGAGGTATTGTTCTATCTTCTTTATTTGTAAACTTCAAAAACTAACAATTAAAAATAGTCAAAAAAGTCCAGGATTTTACATTACTAAAGTTACCTTTACACAAGCCATATGTTGCAAGAAAATTACCTCAAATTAATGATTTTGGGTGACTGCTGGGCTGTGCACACACAACCCGCAACAGGGCACTGAGCGAAAAGTCGCTCAGTTGTAGCTAGTGCTAGAACAACTGCTGAGCGGCTTCTCGCTCGCTGTAAACAGGAGTCACTCAATATATGAGCCAGTGCTTAGTTAAAGTGAATGGAGGTGGGTGGGCCAGAACAACATCCAGCCCACTCTGCCTCTATACACTTGAACGCTATGTATACAACAGTCTTACTGTGTAAAGGTATCTCAAGTAACCTGACTGACATTTGGGCAAGAAAACTTAAAAAAAACACATACAGAATGGAAGGAATTGAGGAAAGCAGTAATAGATCACAGAATGAACATGAGTCAACAGTGTGATGCAGCAGCAAAAAAAGACAAACACAATTCTGGGATGTATTAAGAAAATCGTAAAGTCTAGATCACATAAAGTAATTATTCTTCTCTACTTTTCCTTGGTCAGACCTCATCTGGAATACAATGTGCAGTTCTGAGCACCCCATTTAAAAAAGACTGACAAACTGGGGCAAGTTTAGAGAAGAGTTATCAAAATGGTGAGCGGTCTGCAAACCATGTCCTATGAGGATCGGTTTATTCAGTACAGATGACATTATGACTTTATCCTGTGGGCTGTTATGATTGCAATAATACCAAAATTATATTGCTTTTCTAAAGGTTTATCTACTTTTGTATAATAATAACAACACATAAGTCTTGAAACCAGTTTATTGTTTCAAAGTTAGAAAATATGAAAAAATCAATTTGATGAAATCAATGGGTTCTATTCTCTGCAGCATTTCCGCTACACGTGAACGTACCTTTAGTGACCACTGTAAAAAAGGCGTATCAGTGGAGACTAAGTGGTTACTTTGCATGTCTATTGTTTTTGTTTTACTCAAAGTAAATGTGTATTTATCGCCAAAATCAAGACTATAATGGCAAATTCATCCACATCTCAACAGCCCCTACCTGGATACAAAGTTCCCTCCTACCCTTGCCTGCTGCTTAGACTCCAGGACTCTCCCTCTATGATGGGTCATTCAAGGGGAGTTGACTGCAGTGAAAGAAATATGTGATGTTTCGTTTATGTGGTGTTGTGTGCAGAGGTGGAACTATTACAGCTGGTGACTTTCTGAATTTTTGGCATTGAGAGAGCTGGGAAGGGGATGTGATAAGGATGTGAAATGTCATTGATTCTGGGGTAATATGGTAAGAGTTTGGTCAAATGAAATATTTGCAGAGAGGCTAATAGAACATCGACCAAAAAGAAAGCATATTAATGTCTTAAATATGTGTGATGTATTGTATTAAACCTATTTTTAAGAGCCAACTAATGTGCTTAACAAACATAGGATACCTGGTCATCCCTGTAGAAGTTCCCTATCTTCCGTGGGAGATTATAAAAAATTTAATTTGAAGATGGAGTAATATGGACACTTAATTGGTACACAGATTTGTTCTGTCCTTGGTTCAAACATAAGAAACAAAAACAGAAAAGAATCCAGAATGTAATGTTGTAAAGTCCACCACTTAAACAAACCTGCACTCTGACGAAACTTTGGCAGCAAAAATTAATTGAGCAAGAGATGGGGAGACAGTGAAACAACAGGTGAATGTGTGACTCCCTGGTCAGTAGGGATGTTTTCATGAACAAAGAAAATCAGCTTTTGATCTGAGAGCCGCACACCCGCTACTACTTCATCAACCTCTGCGGCTCTACACTCAAGATCATTAAGAGACCTAGACATCTTTCTCAACTACTATGCAAACATATGCATTGTACTGCTTAATTATGTTGGTGTTGTACGACTGTTACTGCTATTTTTGCACCTCTCCTGTTTGATATGACTTTTATGAGTAAGGTAAACATCGCAAGGACGTTAGGAGATGTCCTTCAATAATACAAGCGACACATTTTGCTTATAGGGTACATTCTGTTGGGACAGCAACTGATTCTATGCAAGACTCAGAAACATTAAGAAACCTTGAGGTCTTTCTCAACTTCCATGCCCTACTGTTCAATTACTTTGGCTTAGTACGACTGTTACAAGTACTTTTGCACCTCTCCTGTTTTCATGCACGTACTGCACGCAATATACACTAATGGGAATGGATCAATGAAGATCAATGTTCTTTTTATTTACTTCATTCGATTTCACGTGCGTAATATGCGGTGAAATTATGCTCGTGGGAATGAGCCCTTAAGGCTAATAGAACTTCAGGTGCCACAGTGCAACCATGGACTGAGGATGCAGCTCTTAAACCTGATGATTCCACACTGTAGCGGGTCACATCTCCTATGACTGGTGGAAGCATGTCCATTTTTCAGCTACAGATATAGCCGATACTTGGTGCACCTTTTCCGAGTGGTGGATGTACTTAACCTCAGTCTAGAGCAGTGTTTTCCAAACTCCAGTCCTCATGGACCCCCAACAAGTCAGGTTTTCAGGATTTCTTTTGTACTGCACAGGTGATGTAATTAGGCCCCATGTGCACGGGCGGATCGGTTTCCGTGTGCAGGAGCCCGCAGCAGAATACGACCCTGCCCGTGGTTGAAGACACTGCAGTACTTTTACTTACCCGTCTGGGTCTTCCGCACGTCTTCTCTTTTATTCACTGCAAATGTGTGCAAAAGCGCCAGCTGCCGCACATGCGCAGTGGAGTTTTTTAATTCTAAACTCCTGCTTTCCCGCTGAATCCGCAGCTCACCCACAATTGCAGATGGGCCACGGATCGGACGGCTTCCATTGACTTGAGTGAAAGCCATCCATGCGGGATCCGTAGTGTAATGGAACATGCTGTGATTTTGTTTTTCGAATCAGAAGGTCTGCTCATCAGATCCGCATGCTTTAGTTCAGTTGCGAATGCTCATGTATCCCTATGGGTGGCTTGATTTGTGGATCTTCTGTGTGGGTGACCCATGCAGATTCTGCAAATCAGATCCGCCCATGGACATTGGGCCTTATTGTCTTCGCCTCAGACATTGCCACAGCTGATCTCTCTATAGGATATCCTGAAAACATGACCTGTTGGGGTCTGTGAGGACTGGAATTTAGGAAACACTGGTCTAGACTGATCTGCTATGTTGAACCCAGTGATTACAGTTATCATAAATTGCAAGTCAAAGAACATAATATCAGTGTTACTCTTTGTTACATTAGTTATCTATTATTGTTAAATAAAATGTAATAATAACCCATCCAGCAGAGTGTCTGTTACAGCCAGATTATTACCACATTGTAACAAAACTATATGTAAGTTCAGAAGATGCCGTTTTAACGTGGGTTTACTAAAAGGCAGGCCTCTCTGCATGTGCTGCTACTGATTGAAGGCAAGTTTCTCCAAAACTCCTGCACAGATCCCCAGCAGACACCTCAGTGTGATCAATAACTTGTGGTGCTCTCTGAGAAGGGGCAAAAACATAGTGACAGTTTCCAACTCCTGTCATGTAATTGTGCAATATTATAAACAAGCAGCCAAATATCTTTTTAATATCTTGAAATTAACATAATTATTTGTGAAAGACTGTTAAAAATTTTCTTAGCTTACAATTCTCAGATATTTCCCATGTTGTACCTGAAAAACCTGCACGTGCAGATAAAACAGGCTGAATCGCAAATATCCCCAACAAAGTTTAAACTGACCATCAGGATATAATCATTTCTCATCTGCCCACCAAATCAGGACCATTTAAAACTGCCCCTAGGATCTGTTCATACTTTGTGGTGCAAGTTATGCCAAATGTATGGTCCAAATGTATACAACTATATGTCAGAGAGGCTGGCCATTGACTCCCAATGAAAAAAACATAGTATACTTTTTTTTGAAAAAACCTTTGTACTGTTGTTACAGTTTGCAGCCGTGGCCACAGCTTACCTCTCATTCCTGCACCCTTGTATTAATTATCATGGCCTAAATACAATCACTTTCAAGAATAAATCTCTCCTACTACTGATCTGTGTACTTTTCAGCAGATGACTATTACATCTGTGCAGACCATTGGAACAACGACCTACACGGACACAACCCAAATAAGGAAATAGACTCACATGAATGGACATACCAAAACAAACCGAATGCGCAAACAACAACAGGGAGAACAGGGACATAACACCAGGCGGCCAAAATACTTACCGTATTTTGCGTTCTATAAGACGCACCGGACTATAGGAGGCACCCCCGTTTTAGAGTGGGAAAATAGGTACAAAATATTTCAAACTCGCCCAGGACAGCGCAGGGTTAGTGCCGGGCGACTGGGCAGAAGCAGCAGCAGGGGCCAGGAAAAACATCCCTCCATGTCACAGCGGCGATTGCAGGAGGAAGGGAAGAAGCCGTTTAATGGAGACGGGGAGCAGCAGCAGCTCACCACCAATCAGCGGTACATATGGGCAGCAGTGGGGAGAAGAGAACTTCTGACTGATCGCACATTTGTTCGTGCGACCGCGAGTTTAACGCGCGATTGCGCTCACTAAATCGCAGTCGCGCATTAATTTCGCAATCGCGCTTAAAATGGCGATCGCAAGGAATTTTTGGCACATTCGCTCTATAAGACGCAGCAACTTTTTCCCCCCGCTTTGGAGGGGAAAAAAGTGCGTCTTATAAAGCGAAAAATACGGTACCAATGTACAAATACACAGATGGAATTGATAATTTGTACGAGATATTGGTTTCTATTTTGGCCAGAATACGTAAGCTCACAAGGCCACGTGAAGGGTCTTCATTGTCTTGTGAGTCCCTACAATAAGAAGACAACTAAAACCACAAAGAGTGAGTTCAGCCTACAAGTGGGGCGATTGTCCCAATAGGGACGGCCCCACGCTTAAACCTAGGGCCCTGGCTCGCCCTAGATGGTAACAGGCAGGTCCACCAGATGAGCATACATACTGAAACAGGACAGTTTACACCTAGGATAGTCAGCACTTAGAGACATACACAGAACACAACCCAAGTGACTGCAACATAAAGGGAACACAACACAAAACAACTCATAGTTCAAACCTCCAAACATACACGGAACAAGTCATTGTTCATACCTGAAGTCTGCTCACCTCACAGATGGAAGTAAAACCCCACTCAGAATCTCATGCATGCAGCTTACACCATATCAGAAAAGGCATGAATCCAAGCACTGGGTTCTGAGAGGAAAATTGGTAAATGATAAGAGAGGTTGGTATTTATGGGCACAAGACCAGTGGTGATTGGCTGGCTGGGGAACTCCACACCATCAGCCAGCCAAATCAACCACACCTACAGCAATGTGCTACTGGAAACCCATAGAACTATTGGTCTTAGGAGCACAATTTGACAACTACAAGGAGCAAAGATCTTCACAAAGCTGTACTTGCGCACAACCTATATCCTGATCTGAATTCGTGAAGGGCATGAATGGAAAACAACATTTAATACCTGTGCTAGCCACTATGAATACTTTGTCATGCCCTTCAGTTTGTCTGGAGACTTATCATCAATCATTAAGGAGAGGACCTAGAAGGTGAGGTAGGAGACTTATAAAGCCTTTCATGCTCCTCTGGGCAATATATGCAATTAAGAAAGATGGAACAATACCTTTGCAGCACCACCTATTGGATGGCAGCATTCTTTTAAATCAATGTCAGACCCTTTATACAGGTCTTCACATCAATGATTGGAAATTAAAAATCAAGCCAGAAACCATACACATATAGCTGTTTTGGGGATTTTCCCCCTCGTCAGTGTGCAGTAGCATTCCGGCTTGGATAGTGAAAGGTCCATGACGTGGGTTGGGAAAGGTATCTTCACTCCTTAAGGAAAGCACCTAGAAGGTGAGTGAGGAGACGTATAAGGCCATTCATGTCCCTTTGGGAAATATATGCAAAAAGGAAGATTGTACAATTATTTTGTGTAATGCACCTTCAGTTTTTCAAGACTTTGTTAATGACATCTTTTCAGGATCTTTTATACTCTTTTGAGGTCATCTATCTGGATGATATTTTGATTTTCTCCTTTGATTTGCTTTTCCACCCAAGCATATCATCTATTGGAGCCAGGGCAATTCTTCTACAGAAATTTCCTAAGGGAAAGTATGTTGATACTGGTGACCTACTTTAATTAAAGGTATCAAGAATTCTGTTCCTGCTTGTGAGGAATGCACATGTAATACAGCCTCTCATCTGTTGGAATAATTATGTTAATGAATCCACTAAACTCTTTCCATCAGAGTCGTAACTTGAAGTTTCTGGGCCCCAATGCAAAAGCTGTAACAGGGCCCCCAACTATAAAGCTTTATTCATACTACTAGGGTTACTATATGGAGAAGCTAGGCCTTATGGGCCCCCCAAAGGCTTCTGGGCCCTGATGCAACCGCATCCCCTGCATCCTCTATAGTTACGCCCATGCTTTCCATTCTGCATTGTACATGGTAAACATTCTCAGGTACCACTTCCCACATTAATCTTGATATCTGCAGTTCCTGATGCGTATGTCTCTTGTCTGGAATTTCTTCACATCTGGTAAAAAGTAAATAACACTCTTGCCCAAACAGTTTGGCTATCCTCAAGAAATATTTGGTTAAGTTTACCTTCATTCAAGTTTGCCCCAAAATTTCTGGTTCTGTTCTCTGTTGTAAAACAAATTAATCTGGTAACTTCAGGTAGCAGCCTCTTGGAGGATACCTAGTTCCTCTAATGTATCTCTTCTAAAGCTTCTCATCTTGAATTACTTCTCTAAGTTCTCTATGAGCTCTGTTGTACCTGCTAATACTGTGGAGGTTTGAAGTAAAATAAATACAGTATGACAAAAAAATGAGAGAAAAATTGCTCCACTTAGAATGGAAAGGTTTTGGTCCTGAAAAAAACTCATGGTAACACCTCAAAATTATTGCTTCCTTATTTCTTAGGAATTATCATCAATTTTACAGATCAAAGAAGAGGGACATTAAAGGGGATACTGTCAGACTTGACAGCTGCCAGCTTACCTCTTCGTTTTGTTGGCGGATGTGGCCTGCTCCTCGCTCCTATAGATGTCTAGCTTCAGTGTCTGCTTCTCTCAGCAGCTTAGAGGGCGTGCACATGAACATGCCCACTATTTTAAAGAGCCAATGTGATAGAGCCAACATGGTAAATCTTCCCCTGCTTGTCATGAAGTATCTCTGGATATATCAGGCATCCTCCTCCTAAGGAAGGTACCTCAGTTTTTGGTCTTTCGGCCCAGCTTAAGGTGCTATCTCGTGTATTCTGACTCTCAGGTTTCTGACTTTGTGTCTTTAACTCCAGCTTGCTCCTCATTCTGAAGTTATGCTACCTGCCCCAAGTCAGATTGATGTTACTACCCGTCTATTCATAGGCTCAGGTACCATGCCTTGGGCTATAGTAGTATCAGCTGCCACATTACAAGACCACTTCCAGTATATCTGCCTAGGCACCTGCAGAGACTCCTGCATTGCGAATAGTGGGGTTAAAGAGTAAAGACTATGGTTCCTAAGATATTGCCTATGGATTTGGCCAAAAGTCAAATCAGTATGTAACACAACAGATCCCCATCCATTGACCCTGATAATTGTGAAGTATAGCCAACGACACTTTCCAAGACACAATCTTTGTAAAACAAAATCAAGCACTTAGAAGGGGTTGTAGTTTTGCTGCAAAACTCGGCATGCAATTACCTCTCAGACAGATATGCAAATGATTAAAGTTTTGGCGGGATTAGATGAATGGTTTTGCCACCTGAGGCCCTAAAATTGGTTCCACCCTTGGCCTATAAAAAAGGCTCTCGGAGGCTCCTTGTGTGTAGTGACATCTTCTTCTGCTTGTGCGAAGCTTGTTGATTACTATTTATTCTTTTACGATGCAGAGAAGAGAATTTGCCAAGTTAACTGCGTCTGAGAGAGGCGCATTATTGGAATGCGAAAAGCTGGATAGTCGTATTGATAAATTGCTTGCCACATGTGCCATTCTGAGCAGCCTGTTGGAAAGTGTTGGAACCAGCAGGTGCGTGAGGACACTCAAGGCGATTGGGCTCAGAATGCATTCGACAGACAACCAGTAGAGATGATCGTCTGATTACCCGATAAGCATGAGCAGCTCCAACTGTTCCGTTGTCCACCATCCAGAGACAGGGGGCACCATTATTACAGACTCCTGTGTCTGTCGGAACCAATTCTAGGCCCTTGGCTGAAGGACATTTGCTCCTACGGCACCCATTACATGTACGGCCTTTGAAACCCACCCACGGTTGTCTCAGTTTGCAGTGGTGTTGTGAATGGTGAAACTGGACTGCTACAGAGTGGAACCGGGTTGCCTTCAGCGATGAATCCAGGTTTATTTTGGGCACTGACAATGGTCATGTTCATGTTTGGAGACCTAGGAGTGAAAGCCTCAATCTGGTCTTTGCTGTGAAGCGGCACACTACCCCCACTGCTGGTGTGATGGCCTGAGGGGCCATCGCATATGACATTCGTTCACCCATAGTAGTGAACAATAACACCTCAGTAATGTATTCAGGACATCCTGCAGTCACGTGTTCGTCTAATGGCGGCTTCCAAGAGGCGTTTTCCAACAGGATAATGCTCAGCCACACACACAAGGGTGTTATAGGAATGCCTCCACAACATTCTCACACTTCCATGGCTGCCCGGTCACCAGATTTATCTCCAATAGAACATGCATGGGACCATCTGGGATGTCAACATCGCCAGTCTATGAGTTGCACTGTCTAGAAGCTCAGTTAGCAAATGTAGACTGATATGGCGCTGTATACTATACGAAACCTGTATGCCTCCATGCCTGCCTGTATCACATTTTGCATCCAAGCTAGAGGCCGCCCAACAGGGTACTAGAGCCTCCATGCCTGCCCTTATCACATCTTGCATCCGAGCTAGAGGTGTTCCAATAAGGTACTAGAGCCTCCATGCCACCCCGTGTCGCATCTTGTATCCAAGTTAGAGGTGGCCCATTAGGGTGCTAGGGCCTCCCTGCCTGCCCGTATTTCATCTTGTATCCAAGTTAGAGACAGTATAACAGGGTACTAGAGCCTCCATGCCCCCCATATCATATCCTGTATCCAAGCTAGAGGCTGCCCGACAGGATCTAGAGCCTCCATGCCCGCCTGTATCACATCTTGTATCCAAGCTAGAGGCCGCCCAATAGGGTACAAGAGCCTCCATGCCTGCCCCTATCACATCTTGCATCCGAGCTAGAGGTGTTCCAATAAGGTTCTAGAGCCTCCATGCCCCCCATATCGCATCTTGTATCCAAGTTAGAGGCGTCCCATTAGGGTACTAGAGCCTCCCTGCCTGCCCGTATCTCATCTTGTATCCAAGTTAGAGACAGCATAACAGGGTACTAGAGCCTCCGTGCCCCCCATATCACATCCTGTATCCAAGCTAGAGGCGGCCCGATAGGGTACTAGAGCTTCCATGCCCACTTGTATCACATCTTGTATCCAAGCTACAGGCAGTACTACAGGGTACTGTAGCCTCCATGCCCACCCTTATCATATCTTGTATCCAAAATAGAGGTGGTGCAACAGGGTACTAGAGCCTCCCTACAAGGGGACTGTTCTCCAGAATAAATGATCCTTTTGCTCTGATATTGTAATCATTTACTTATATAAGCGTTACAATCACACAGAGAAAGTTTCATCCATCTGACAACTTCTAGCAGAGGGATGTTACTGACAATGAGTGTAGTTACAAAAAGGCTATTCTTTAGGCATATGTCGGGCCCACCGCACACTAAGGGGCATTTTCAGCGCATTGTTGTTATGTGAACATAACCTAATTAATAGTAATGGATAAAATATAAATAATTTCTGCCACTGTTCAGTCTGTAAGAACTGCAGGGTTATCACACCGAGAAGCAGCATGCTTAGCGTTTAGTATGTTCACAAGTGAAGCAGCAACTCAGCGGTTGTACGTGTATCTTTAGGACAAATTGTGTAAATATTTGATAGACCGTGTGCACTCACAAAGGACCTCGATGTCTTGGCATGTAGGACTATTGTACACAAAGTCCCTGGAGGAGTGTTCCGGAGCACCAATGGGAGTGAGAAGGGTAGGAAGTGTAGAGGTCAATCATTAGGGAAATGCGCACATGGCACTTTGTTTTCCTACTTTTTGAGCATGCAGGTACAATACATAAAAGGTGACACATTGAGGGATATGTCCATATAGAGCATTATGCCCTTGTTTATGTACAGCAATAGCCACAAGGGTCATGATTTAAAGGCAAAGTGGCGTAGGAAAAGTGAAACTGAAGTTTTATTTCTCATTAATGGTATTTTAAAGGGGTTGTGCAAGTTTTAACACTTATATAGGATGGGCAATTAAAGTCTGATCAGTGGGGGGTCTCACAATAGACACTCTCACCAATCCTGAGAAAGGGGGTTCCTTGTCCCTCTCTCCACTTCACAGCAGGGTCACTGCACTCACCTGCAGAGAGGAGAAGATCGGAGCGATGGTTGCACATGTGCAGCTCCATTCATCTTCAGTGGGACTGCCAGAGACGGACGAGTGCTTGTAGTCAGCTAATTCCATCAACCCCATTGAAATGAATGAAACAGTGCCCACATATGCAACCACTGCTCCATTCAGTCTCCAGTGCGGGTGGGTGCAGTGATGAGGAGCAGGGAGCAGGGGTTCTCCATTCTTGGGATCAGTGGGAGTCTCTGCAGTGAGACCCCTACTCATCACTTATCCTATAGACAGGTGATAAATGTGGATTTTAGGACAACTCCTTTAGGACTAGAGCAGGCGATCTTGTGCTGTCTGTCTCGGGGTATGGTCCGCCTTGGCGAAGCTACAAGAAAGGTTAACACATCTTCAGGGATATATAACTGTATGGCGAGGAAATGCTGAAAAAATGAGCAGTAGCCTGTTTTCAGGGCTTTTTTTGTGGACGCAAAAAATGGACAACATACCAAAGTGAGAAACGAGCATATGGACATCATATGGAACTGCACTCGGATGAAACAACATCCGTTTTTGGTGACACAACATGGATGACTTATGTGAATTTAGCCTGCTACGTGTGGTCTGCCCTATCTGACCTGGGTTACAGCTGTTGCGGCTTGTCGTTCACGACAACATCATGGCATGGTGGCTTCAACACAGGCAAAGACCTATTGCCAGGTTAAGCAGGTCAATGGTTAAGGCATCATGTGCAGGGTCTGCTGGTGCTGTCTGCCTTACTGCATGGATGTAGGCTGGATTAGCCATGCCTGAGAGTAGGGTGGAGGTGTGGTTTTCTATTCACTCTGCCATTGTTTCAGGTGCACAGTGGCTATCTATTCTCACCCCTCCTGGTGAGCAGTGCTGCTTATTCTGTTCCATAGTGGAGAACTTGGAGTTTGTAGCTCTGCTGTGCTACGTTTTCAATTTGCAGATAAGTAGCTGCTGGTTCCTTTCCAGTTTGTTTTTGTTGCTTTTCTTTTCTATATTTGCTTTGCGTTTCAGTTCATCTCTCCAGGGGTTCCTATAGGGACTATCAGGGCCCAGAAAGAAGACCTGCTGGGCCGGCCTTTTATCAAGGCGATGTCCCTGCTTTAAGCAGGGACCCATCACCCTCCCTGCTAGGTTAGGGCCAGGCTTCCTTCCCTCTCCCTGGAGTGGTGCTACCATCCCGCATAGAGTGGTGTGCGGCTATTTTACACTATATGTACGTTCCCTGTCGCCACGTGGAGTGTTGTACTCTGGTGTCGCACAGGTCTTACTTCTGGGTTATGTACTTCGGTTGTGGTGCGCACTGTTTGTCAGTGCAATAGTGGATTCAACTACAGTCATGGTTATCATCACCCTGTGTCCGTGCTGAGCTTAGTGCTCGTGTGCTGCACGGACGTGACCAAGCCTTTGTAATGAAAAAGGTCATATTTAAAATGTTTATAAGCTGATATGTAACACATACAGATTGTGTCTTTGAAGTCTAGACCATCGGGAACAATAATGCTGCACACAGACCTTGTGGCGCTCCAGGCTGCCCTGCTATTACACGTCTCTGTGACACATCAGTCAAACTTGAGGCCCGCTGGCCGTGCAGCCACCTAACAGGCATTTCAGTCACCCAACATGCAGCTTCGGTGGTGGCAGTGCAGTCCGTGACCGCTACCCTCTCCCCTTGGTGTCTGTATGCGCCATCCTGCACGCAGCACAGACGCTGAGGGGAGAGGTCATCAACTAGAATGAAAGCTGCAGGCTGGGTGAGTGGAATGCCTGTACGGAAGCATCCCGGCCGGAGGCCAATATGGGGGTCACTATTACTTCTAGGACCACGATAGGGTCACTATTACTACTAGAGCCTCAGTGGGGGTCACTATTACTACTGGGGCCATTTTGAGGGTCACTATTAGCTCTAGGACTACTATAGGTAAACTATTACTACTGGGGCCACTAAGTAGTGGGTTTTTATTAATACTTAGGCCACTATGGGGGAGATTATTAATACTGGGACCACTAAGGGGGTCACTATTAATACTGGGACCACTAAGTGAGTTACTATTAATACTGGGACCACTAAGTGGGTTACTATTAATACTGGGGCTACTAAGTGGGTGACTATTCATACTAGGGGCCACTAAATGGGTGACTATTCATACTAGGGGCCACTAAATGGGTGACTATTCATACTAGGGACCACTAAGTGGGTGACTATTCATACTAGGGGCCACTAAGTGGGTGACTATTCATACTATGGGGCCACTAAGTGGGTGACTATTCATACTATGGGGCCACTAAGTGGGTGACTATTCATAGTGGGGGCAACTAAGCGGGTGATTATTCATACTAGGGGCCACTAAGTGGGTGAGTATTTATAATAGGGGCCACTAAGCGGGTGATTATTCATAGTAGGGGCCACTAAGTGGGTGACTATTCATACTAGTGGCCACTAAGGGGGTGACTATTCCTACTAGGGGCCACTAAGGGGGGTGACTATTCATGCCAGGGGGGCCAATAAGGGGGTGACTATTCATGTCAGGGGCCACTTAGGGGGATGACTATTCATACCAGCGGGGCCACTAAGGGGGTGACTATTCATACCAGGGGGGCCACTAAGGGGGTGACTATTACTTCCAGCACCATTAGAGGGTGAACAGTTACTACTGGGACCACTAAGGAGGGGGGGGGGGTCACTGTTACTACCTTGACCACTAAGGGGGGTCACTATTACTACTGGGGCCACAATGGGGGTCACTATTACTACTGGGACCACTATGGGTACACTATTACTACTGGGGTCATTATGGGGGTCACTATTTGTTCTAGGACTACTATGGGTGAACTATTACTACTGGGGCCACTAAGTGGGTTAATATTAATAGTGGGGTCACTATGGGGGTAACTATTAATACTGGGACCACTATGGTGGTGACTATTACTTCTATGACCACTATAGGTAAACCATTTCTAATTGGGCCACTAAGTGGGTTACTATTAATACTGGGGCCACTATGGTGGAGACTATTAATACTGGGACCACTATAGGTGCACTATTATTACCGGGGCCACTAAGGAGGTCACTTACTACTGGGACCACACAGGCCTCCTGTCCAAGGGCGATATGTCACTGCGTTATCTGCGGCGATAATCCAGCCGCGGGTAACGCAGTGAACGCTTTCCATAGATTTAACTATGGAAAACGTAGCCCGAAGTCCACGAGCGGAGCATCATAGCGATTCCCTGCTCACGGGATTCAAATCGCAGCATTCTGCGGTTAGCCTATCTATCAGATAGGCTCACCGCGGAGACCTGTCAGTTCTCCCCCCTGCTCCGCCACTAAAGAAGTCACTATTACTACTAGGGCTACTATGGGGGTCCTAGTAGTAATAGTGAGATCCTTTAGTGGCCCCAGTAGTAATAGTTCACCTATAATGGTCCTAGAAGTAATAGTGACCTACTTAGTGGTTCCAGTAGTAATAGTGACCCCCTTTGTGGCCCCAGTAATAATAGCTAACCTATAATAGTCCTACAAATAATAGTGACCTCCTCAGTGGTCCCAGTAGTAATAGTGACCTCAGTGGTCCCAGTAGTAATAGTGACCTCCTTAGTGGTTCCAGTAGTAATAGTGACCCCCTTAGTGGCCCCAGTAGTAATAGTGACCACCTTAGTGGTCGCAGTAGTAATAGTGACCACCTTAGTCGTCCCAGTAGTAATAGTGACCACCTTAGTGGTCCCAGTAGTAATAGTCACCCCCATAGTGGCCCCAGTAGTAATAGCTAACCTATAATGGTCCTACAAGTAATAGTGACCTCCTCAGTGGTCCCAGTAGTAATAGTGACCTCAGTGGTCCCAGTAGTAATAGTGACCTTCTTAGTGGTTCCAATAGTAATAGTGACCTCCCTTAGTGGCCCCAGTAGTAATAGCTAACCTATAATGGTCCTACAAGTAATAGTGACTCCCATATAGGGTCACTATTACTACTGGGTCGACTAAGAGGGTCACTATTACTACTGAGACCACTATAGTTACACTATTACTACTGGCGCCACTAAGAAGGTCACTATTACTACTGGGGTCACTAGTACTTCTAAGACCATTATAGGTGAACTATTATGGGGGATCACTATTACTACTGTGAGCACTAAGGGGGGTCACTATTACTACTGGGACCCTTGAGGGGGTCACTATTACCACTGGGGCCACTAAGGCTCAATGCACAAAGCTGGGTCGGATTCTGTATGTGGGATCCCGCAGCAGAATCTGCCCCTGTGCCCCGCTGGTGACTCCTGTCCGGATTGTTCATAATTTGTATTGTAGATGGCACGGTCAGCGCACATACACAGTACAGATTATGCCGCGCCGCTGCTAGGCGATGGTGCGGATTCGTCAATGATGATTCTGTTAGAGCTACGGATCAGACAGCTTCCATTGACTTCAATGGAAGCCATCTGCGCTGAAATAGAACGTGCTGCGATTTATCCTCCACGAGCGGTCGCAGTTGATTTCCGCTTGTGGGCAGGGAAAAGCACTTTTCAACAGCATGGTTATGGGCAGTATTTGCTGCTCCGGATTCCGCAGGGGGTGACTATATACTACTGCCGTACTGCTGCTGTGGCCTCGGTGATAAACAGTGTGACGCTGCTGATCTAGCAGACTTGCAGCCGGTCATCAGGTCCCACGGGCAGTCGGGAGCAGCAGATACATAACGATTAATCTATAACGATTATCACGCACTGACAATACTGATGGTCCTCTAGTAAGACCGAGCTAGCTATAACCGATAATGTGATCCCAGCGTAGCACACCGCTGTAATATCCCGCACGGCCACCAGAGGGCAGGACGACACGACTCTGAGCTGAGCGCCTCCCTTCGCTCCTCCTTCCCCGACTGTGCGGCTCGCTGTCAGCCACTCGTCTGTGAGAACGCTCCATCACTGCAGGGCTATAGGACAGTTGCCGCAATAAACCGCGACCACACACAAGATGGCGCCTCCAGCTTCCTGTACAGCCCGGCACGGCGCTGATGTGACGTCATCACGTTCCTCTTCGGTTGCTAGGAGACAGGAGACGCATTGCTGGAGAGGACTGACGGGGTGAGTGTTGACTGTGAGGGGCTGCGGCGGACAGCGGAGGAGCAGCCGGACTCTCAGCCGCCTCAGGACTCTCTTATCGCCATGCTAAGGGCTTATTTAGATGACCATATTTGCGTAGGCATTTCCGTATGTTAAAGAGTCGCACGTAAAACGCGACCATGCGATGCCTTTGCTTTCAATAGCTTCATTCAGACCAGCGGGTTTTTTTCTGTGCGAGAAAAACTAGGAGCTGCTCAGTCTTATGCGGACGTGTGTGTGTGTGTATATGTATGTGTGTGTATGTATGTATGTATGTATGTGTGTATATATATATATATATATATATATATTTTTATAATTATACGGGGCGTGAGACGATCGGTCTTGCTCTATCTGTCCATGTTATGCGGCAAGCTCCCATAGACTTGCAGGAAGACGGGGAGCGGAAGGGAGTTACCGTGCGCACAACAGGGGCGGAGACGACAGCTCGCCCGAATTAGGCATTTTAATAACATTCTCAGCATTTTCCGGTCGTTGCTCGCAATAGCTTAAGCGTGTTTTTTTTTTTTTACATTCATGCAGCAGCGCCCGGTGTGAGCGGCTTTAAAAACGTGCAGACAGTGCAAGTACATGGGTTTACATCGATCCATTCACACTTGCACATGTTCATTGCATGTAATACTATTGCATGTACTATTTTACCGCATATTAGGGCTCATTCACACAGGCGTATTGTCACCGCATATTTCCCTGCGTAACACATGGTGAATGGAGCCAATGGAAGTCTATGGACACCTGTGTTGGAACTGCGAGGGGGCACCCGTATAATACGCAGGAGAAATACATCGCAGCACGCTCTGTTTCTCCGCGTATCATACGCAGCCTCGCTCTGCACATAGCGGGGAATTAGGAAGAAATAAACTGAGCATGACCGTGATGTCAGAATCCTGGGCATGCGCAGTGCCAATCACAGCCTGAGGCGATCTCTGCCAGCAGAGCGTATGGGATGTAATGCTGCAACGCTGCGAGATACGCACACGCCCGTGTGAATAAGCCCTTACAGGCAATAGACGCCTATTGTTCTCAGTGGGCGCATAATAAATGCTGTACATACGTAATTACACTGCATATAGGTGGCGTTTATATGCAGTGTTGCTAAGCGACAGAGCGAGAGATTTTTAAAAAGCCAGACTGTACGTGGGATATGTGCGTGAGATACGCTTTTACGTGCAGTGAAAAATTGCTGCCATGCGCAGCGAAACACCGGCAAACACACCATGTGATCCCGGCCTAAGTGCCAGCTGTAGTGCCCCCTTATATACAGTGCCAGTCAGAGTGCTGCCATACACACTGTGAGCCAGAGCCCTTATTGAATAGGGCCAACCAAGGTGCCCCCATGAATAGTTTCAGCCAGTGCTGTCATTCCACTGTCAGTGCTCCCCATTCCAGCGCCCGCTGGAGGTCCGGAGTGCCCCCACGAGTAGTGCCGGACAAGATGAAGAAGTAGAGAAAATCCAGCGCTCAGAGGGTTCGTCTAAAAGATGGGTCTGCAGTCCCTTACAGTATATACATATAGGTGCTTACTGGATTGGAGGGGGTCTAGTGAACATCCAGACCCCTGTTGTCCAGGGATGCAGAGTAATGGCGGCTGTTTTGCAGGTTACACTGAACCAGATCCGCTGCTGCGTCTTGTAAGGATTATTTATTAATTCGTAGAACACAAAGATTGGAATGGCGCGGTGCGTCTCAGAGGCCACATCTCCTTCCTGTAGCACAAATGTATTACAGATAAGGTGCCTAAGGGGCGTACGATTGTTTAGGGGAGGGACGTAATTGCGTTAAAAAATGATCGCACTTTCACGAAGCATGGGTGCCCGTAATAGGCGTGTGCTGCAGTGAAAGAGCGCCAACTGCGTGTCAACCGCCATTTTCCATATTTTCCCTTCTGGTTGTTATTCCTAGTGCCAACCATGTCGCGGGGCTCATCTGCAGAAATTGTTTCTCTTGCATTCAGCCACATTGTAACATTACAGCATTGGTGCATCCCCTCCCGTCAGTTGGCACGCACGCCGTACGCACGTACTGTTTCTGTGAAGCACACGCCGGGGGATGTGCCTGCATTGCAGCGTTGTATCCACTTCCAGTTGTTGGAATGCACATCTGGAGTTGGCGCTCTTTTGCTGGAGCGCACATCCGTTACAGGCACTCATGTTTCGCGAAAGCGTGCTCATTATTCAAGCAGCCATTCCCCACGTAACTGTCAGCTACATATAGCCCTCCATTCAGTAAATGCCCGTGTGTGTACTGTAACGGACTGCAGATCCGTCTATTGCTATGTGTCTTTATGAGGAGCCCTCCGGAGTCTCTTGGGCGCCTGCGCTCTCCACTGCGGATGTCCTACTGACGAGGTGTCCCGGTTATTAGCACTTACACATCTGTGTGGACCACTGATGCGACGGCGTACTGGGTTGTTCTGCCCTTTTTACACGGGACGATTCTCATTTGAATAAGCGCACGAGTGAGTGACGTCACCGCTAGTTGTCTGCGCTCAAGCAGAATGCTTAGGTCACGCTGGGAATCTCTCCACGTCCCGCTCGGTGCTTCACATTGTATGTATACACGTAGCGGGAAGCGTCTAGACACAGCAAGAAGTGAGCGACAAATGAAAAGCACACGATGGCTCGCGTTTAGATGTAATGATTATCGCACAGTTTTGAGCTACAATCGTTGTGTAAATGTGCCTTTCGGTCGCCCACACCAGGAGAGTCGTCTGTTTTTTTTTTTGTTTTTTTTTATTTTTTATTTTCATTTTAATTCTGTCTTCCACCTCTTGAGGCGCTGTCTTGCTTTTGTTTGAAAAGGTTGTCCTTCAGCAGTAGCATCCAGCGTTGATCACCAATATCCAGCCAATGATAGCGGGTGCTGCTGGTAATAGTGTCGGATGGCGCCCCCCATAGTAGGCTAAGTCAGTCTGATCCTCCACACACACAGAAGTGTCCATGGGTGTAACACCGTCATATATACAGAATGAAGACTGTCGCCATGAAGGAGCCGCGAACGGCCAATAATGCTTTTCTTCCCTAAAATAGAATTTGATTTCTTAGGTCAAAGATGGATTCTGAATATGTAAGGAGAACTTTGGGGAAGTGCCTGGCAGAGGGGTTGGCAGAAGTAGTGGAGAAAAGACCGGCGGACCCTATTGAGTATCTTGCACACTTTATCTACAAGTACAGAAGCAACCTGGATGAACACAAGAGGGTAAGCGGTGCTATCTGTATGAATCACTCAGTGCACCTGAAGATGCTCGAACCGGAACTGTTGGGTATCAGAGAGAATATCACTAAATCCTCCCATCTACATAGGACAGTATATAAGGCTCCTTTACAACTGTATACTGTACTCAAGACAGAAATATGTCGCCATATACACGTTGTAGACAGCGTATGCCATATGTGTCTGACAGATTAGCCTGAAGGCCATCCTGTCTCACCGCATCTACTTCCAAGCTCCTGGAGATTGCTGGGTTTTACGGAGTGCCCTTTCTTACGCAGTTTCCATAACTCCCATAGAAGTGAATGGGAGTTATAAGACAGTAGCGCAGCACAGTGAGCTACACTGTTTCCGCATCTCACAAGCAGACTGCTGCGTTGATCAATTACAAAAAAAACAACATAAAACGGGTTGTTTGGCTGTTTCTGTAAAACCTGACCACCTTTTGGGGCCTGGTTGCCACAGTAAGTGCAGAGGTGAGGTGGGATGGGATGGGGGCCTAGAGGGAAATACCCATTTAAGGTGGTAAAATGCCTTTATTATAAAAACTGAGTACTGCGACCCAGTACATATTTTTCATACTGGTTTTGTCAAGGGCTGTCAACAATTTACTGCATCTTCATATCTGTGTGCCATAAAATGATGCAGACTGATATATCAGCTTCATGTTGCCCGAACCATGGGCACGAACACGGGACAGCTCTGCACAGAGCCCCCACCGCCATGCGTGGTTCATTCTGAAATGCAGAATAAGCACACTGAAGTTTGACTCAGTGCTGAGCTCTGAGTCACGGAGGCGGGCCACACTGACTTTGCCCCACCCACATCATGCAGTGTGACAGCTCATTCCCTATAAAAAAGCAGAGAGAGCTGTCACTCTGTCTACATGAACAATGGATGTTGTGTTCTGTTAAAGTTGCAGCGTGGCGTGTGAGTATAATTCCACTAATAGTGACTGTAGCCCGTTACCTTTATTTCCTTACATTTAAGAGGACACGAGAGAGGGAGCAGCTAGAGAGGGAGAAGGAGGAGGCGAGGCAAGAGCTGGAGACTGCTCAAAAACTAAAGCAAGAAGAACTTTTGATCCAGCAGAAAATTGAAGAGCAACAAAAGGTGGGAGCTGCTCTATCTCTACACGAGTCACGATGACCTTAATATGACTTAAGAATCAACCAGAGTTCTGATATATTTCATTATAGGGGTGTTAAAGGAACCTATATTTAAAGAGCAGACTGAAAAGTTCTGCACAGCAGAGCCTCTTGGGGGCTGTTATACCAGGGGAACTGATGCATCAACTTAAGATGCTCTTGGAAAGATGAAGGGTGCGTAAATGAAGAATTAGTGGTTTACAACCATGTATTAAATTCCTAATGATTAGTCATTAGGGCCTAAAATGGGCCTATCATTTTTTTTTCATCTTCGCATTATTAGAGCGATAACTTTTTAATTTTTCCATGGAGATAGCTACCTGAAGGGCTTTTCTTTTTTGCAAGACAAGATGTATTTTTCAGGCTGCTTCCACACGGGCGATTGTCTCGTGCGATGTTGTAGCGATGCTGCTGTGCTACAAATCGCATGTATATAGAGCCCAAGCTTTCCTATTGGTTTTTCCACGTGAGCGATGTTTTGTAGCCTGCTACATTGGAAGACTACAAAATTGCGGCATGCTCTATACTGCTGCGATTTGCGGGTTTTTTTTGTAGCCTATGTTTTCCTATGGAGCCTCCTTGTTTATCACATAACATGGCACGAACTTGCGACTTTCGTGCTATGCAATTCTTTTTTAATATTGGGGGGGGGGGTGTTGGTTTGGAAAAAAAAGAAGTTCCACCAGTTTTGTTATTTATTTTTGAGAGCGTTCAGCATGCAGAATAATTTTTTTTTTTATGTTGTTCACAGTGCAGTATAAATAATATGATAAATTAATTCTGTGGGTTCAGTACAAGTACATTAACACCAAATGTATGTAGTTTTTAAAATATTTTGCCACTTTTAAACTTTTTTTTTTTTTTTACATAAAGATGTATGTTTTTTTTTTGTTGTTGTTGTATTATCACATTCAAAGACTTTTAACATTTTTTTCCTGGTGGTAATCCCGACAGCCCCATTTACAATGGAGGTTGCCCTCTGACCTCGGTAGGGACAGGAAAAGCCCTTAAAGCACCTCCCTTTCCACCATGCTTCAGTGTCTTCCTGTCCCTACGGTGGACAGATGCAAGCTCCAGGGAGGTTCACCTACAGGAGGCACGTAGTGCCGAAGATTCCCTGGAGGGAAGAGGTCGGGGCGGCATACCGCAGAGTCCTTGCATCCCCGACCTGCGCCACCATGGAGTCGTCAGTCGTCAAGCAGCACAGGCCTCCTTGTGCGGGTCAGCACCTTCTGACTGCCGCCGCCGTTCCCTGCCAGGAGGAACTCCCTGATCATGGCGGCGGCAGTCATAAGGTGCTGACCCGCACAAGGAGTCCTCTCCAGAAGATGTCCATCTGTACAGGGAGACCCCAAAGGTCAACATGCAGATTGCCAGGGTAGCTAAAAAAAACTCTCTGCTACCTTTCGAAGATGCGTCCCAGCTCTCAGATCCTATGGACAAAAAAGTCGACGGACTGATGAGGAAAACCTGGGAAGCAACCACATTCACGATTGAGGCTAATATAGCGGCAACGTCAGTAGCCAGATCTATGGTCCTGTGGCTGAACAGGATGGAAACCTCAATTAAAGAACGGGCTCCCAGGGAAGAACTAGCCAGTTGCCTTCCCCTTTTGAGAATGGCCACCGCCTTTCTTGCAGATGCGTCAGTGGAATCTGTTAGATACTGTGCAAGAGTGGCGGTCCTCAGCAACACCGCAAGAAGGGCGTTGTGGTTGAAATCATGGTCAGCCACCGTGACATCCAAAAACAAGCTCTGTGCAATCCCGTTCGAAGGCGAATATATGTTCGGACCTGTCTTGGACAAAATCCTTGGGAAAGCGGGAGATAAAAGCAAGATCCTTCCAGACAGAAGGTCCTATAAGAAACCATCCTTTCCAAGGAGGACACGGCAGCCGCCTCCAGAAGTTTCGGATCGCTAGCGATATTCCGCCCCATGGGAGAAAACTGACAGGCTTCCGCAGTGAGCCTATCTATTAGCATGCCGTGATTTGAATCCTGCGAGCAGAGAATTGCTATGATTCTCCGCTTGTGGATGTAGCCTATGGAAAGCGTGTCATGCGAGGTCCACGGGCGATTTATCGCCACGGATCTCACAATGAAAACTCGCCCCTGGACAGGCAGCCTTATGGTACCATTCGATGCTTCATATGACTTTTTTTTATCTCTTTCTATTCAGTTTTTTTGTAAGGCAAGATATGCTAAACCAATCATTTTTGCCATGTTTTTAATGAATGTTTTCACAGCATGCACCATGTGAGTTAAATAATGTACAAACTTTTTAAGGGCTCCTGCACAAGGGCAAATTTGATTTGTAGAATCCGGGGGCCGGCTGCTGCCCCCAGATTCCGCAGCAAATACTGCCTATAGACTGCTATGGAAAACCGCTGCTTCCTGCACACAAGCGGAAATTTCCGCTTGTGGCAAATAAATCGCAACATGCTCCATTCTGTGCAGTTTTACGCATGGACAGCTTTCATTGAAGTAAGTAGAAGCTGTCCGTCCCGCAGCCCTTCTGCAGTGAACACTGCAGAAGGGTCGTGGGATCCACATCATTGCCTAGTGACGGCACGGCATAATCTGTACTGCGCAGGTGCGACAGCCAGCACTTCCACAGTACAGATAGAGAAGAATCAGGACAGGTAAGCAGACTCACGGACTGAGCACGGGGCCGGATTCCCCATTCCGGATCCGACCCTGTCTTGTGCAGGTGGCCTTAAGTGGGTCATTACGAACGCTGCAATGCTAAATTTGTAATTTTTTTACAGAGTAAAGCCAGGAAGGTGGGGTTTTGACTTTATTAATTGATTTCTTGCAATAGCAACCCTACAGGACCCTATGATCACATCCTTTTGGATGCTACAAGAGCACTGACCACAGCATGAAAAGGGTTAAACAGCTGGGATCAGTGCTTTCTCCGGTCTTCACCATTAAAACTGAGCCTATGCTTCAACCAGCACAGGAGACTTGTGTCAGTATTCTGATGCAGCGCCATAAAAAGGCACACTCATCGGAATACAGCTCATTAGTGATGTTTGTAACAGACGCATGGGTGGCCACTAAGGGGTTAAGTGAATATTACACCTCCCCCCTTTGAATCTACATGTTAGTAGAATGGCACAGAGTTAGGGCTAATGCCCACCGACGAATTATCACTGCAGAATTCACGGCCAGACACCCGCCGCAAATTCCTCAGCAATGACCGTCCATAGACATGCTGAGGTAAAAGATTCTCCCTTGCCCTCGAGCGGAAATCCACTGCGATTTTCTGCTCGCAGGGGAAAATCGCAGCATGTTCTATTTTGTGCGGAAAATTGCACGGACGGCTTCCATTGCAGTCAATGGAAGCCGTCCTTCCCGCGATATACTGCGCTGTGGGCACTGCAGAGTATCCCGGGAATCCGCGTCATAGCCCAGCACTGGCGCGTCATGCGCTGCACTGCACATGTGCGCTGGCTCGCCGAACTACACACTTGCGGCGGATCCATACACTTAAGTATAGGGTCTGGGGCGCCAGGTCTCATTCTGCTGCGAGATCTCGCAGTCTTAATCCAATCTGGCCATGGGCATTAGGCCTTACAGTACCACAGGCATGCCGCTGTTTTTCTAATACTAGACAATTCTTCTAACGCCTCTTGGTTCAGAAAGGGATATACAGCGCAGCAGGCATTTATCTGTAATGTCACCATTGAAATCTAATTTCACTGTGATAAAAAGCAAATATATTAAATATAGCTGACCATTTTATACAGATATAGCATACGCCAAACATGACAACTGGACTTCAGCTCTAACATCTGAGAAGCCTCTGATACCAGCTGATCTCCGTCAATAGAAAAGTAAAACTGTTAAGACTCTTGGAATGCTGGAACATAAAAGCAATTTTTTTTTTTTAAAGTGCCTTTAGGCTCAATTCCCACGGGCAGATTTCCGTGCGTATCATGCGGCGGAAATCGGCGGTGTTGCCCCGCAGCTATTATGATCTATTGAACCTAATAGCGCAATGCTCACGGTGCGGAATTACACTGTGGAATTCCACCCCACTAAATAACCCTTAATTACCCGCAGCATGTTCTATTTGCCGCAGTCGTACGCGTGGACTTCCATTGCAGTCACTGGAAGCCGTCTGTCACGCTATGTTCCGCTGTAGCACAGTGGAAGACAGCGTGAAAACGGTTCCCCGCCCACGTCATGACGCGGGCGGCGCATCATGTGACGCGTCATATGACACTGCCAGCGCGTCATGCGCTGTACTGCAAATGCGCGCCGGCACGGGATGCAGGATGTCGGGCAGCTGATCCGGAGGTGAGTATGGAGTCTCTGGGGGGACACCGTGATTGACTCCGCTGCGGAATTCTGCTTGCGAAGCCCATTACGGCCGTGGACACTAGGCCTTAGTGTATAAAAATTGGAAAACATGAGCCATATGAACTTGCATCGCTAAAATCGTGCTGACCCAGGGAATAATTTTTGCATACTTATTCTGCATGCTGAATACCAAAAATAAAATCCCTCAAAAAATGGCAGAATTTAATATCCCCAAAAAGTTAATAAAAGTTATACAATATATGTGTGTGTAATATATATATGTATATGTGTGTGTGTGTGTGTGTGTGTGTGTGTATATATATATATATATATATATATATATATATATCCCAAAATGGTGCCATTAAAAATACAATTTGTCCTGCAGAACACAAGTTTTCATGCCTCTATATTGACAGAAAAATGTATGACTATAGAACATTAAAAAATGCTGAAAAATTGGTTGGTCCTTCTCTTCTAAAATGGGCCCGTCATTAAAGAGTTAATAAACAATAAAGTGCAATACATTGCAATATGGGGCAGATTGGCGACAGAGGGAGCTTCCTCCTTTTGTGCAACCACTCAGATGCCGCGGTCACTATTGACTGTGATATCTGAGGGGTTAAACATCCAGGAACATCATGTATGGCGTGGATATCCAATATCCTGTGCAGTGGATGTTGCCAAGAGGTTAAGATAAAGCATGTAAGTAGCATGTATGTGGCTGTCACTTTTAATAGGAAGAAGATAAAGAAGCAGCTTTTAAATCAAATTGTTTCATTTTAGAACCAAATTTCAGAAGATCATTCCCCCAAAACTATAGCGGAGCTTACAGAGAAGTTTGGTGCACCTCACTTGCCTACTGTGGAAGAGACGGATGAAGGTTTGGCTGTAAGTATTCTTCAGGGATCCGGTGTAAGGGCTCTGCGTGTTTTTGGAGATCTCCTCTCTTCCTCAGTTGATACCTCCTGTGGTTGGGGAATGGAGTGGTGAATATTGCTATTCATGAATGAACAGCTAAGAGCTATCTGTCATTGGCTGAGCGCTCAGCCAATAGCTAAGCAGTAGCTGCTATTGGCTGAGCCCTCAGCCAATCTGCACAGCCCTTTCAGTAGGAGGGGATTTTTAAATCCCCGTCTGCTGAAAGAGCTCAGTAGCAGTGCCGGGGAGCCAGCCGGGGAGACAGCAGGAGAGGTGAGTAACTTTTTTATTTTTTTAACCACTTTTTTATGATTATCGGGGAAGGGCTTATATTTCAAGCCCTTCTCCAATAATCATTCTGCAGGGCTTGTCAGAAACCACTGCTTTCAGTGTCAGAAACCACTGCTTTGAAAGCAATGGGATAGCATGCCGCTGACTTCTGCCACAGCTGTCACAGAGGGTTCCTTCATCCCCGCGGGGATGAAGGAACCTCCTGCCACAGCTGTGACAGCTGTGGCAAAGTGCATGGCATTCTCCATATCTTTTCAATGGGGCTGGCGCTGCTGCCGCTGGCCACATTGAAAAGACTGTCGCAGCGATATCGCTGCGATTTTCCCGCCCTGCTCTGCGAGAGTTTTCACTTACTCTCGCAGCGCAGTGGAGAAAAAAACGCTAGTGGGTGGGAGCCCTAACACTTTATTTCAACATAAATATAATAATGTTAAAAATAAAGAACTATACATTTAAAAACTCTCTTTTTTTGCCTTTTGTACACATTGCACCTAATAAAATTTTTTAAAAATCAGTGAAAAGAGGTATTAAAATAAAGCCCTGTATATGGAAAAAAAACTCAGCAAAAATAATTTTGGCAGGCCAGAAAAAAAATAAAGCCACAAAGCTACCACAGGGGTAAAATAGCTAAAAAAGTGTCTGGGCCTTTAGGAACAAAACACCCTGATCTTTGAGGGGTTAAAGGGGTTGTCTCGCGAAAGCAAGTGGGGTTCAGCACTTCTGTATGGCCATGTTAATGCACTTTGTAATATACATCGTGCATTAAATATGAGCCATACAGAAGTTATTCACTTACCTGCTCCGTTGCTGGCGTCCCCGTCTCCATGGCTCCGTCTAATTTCGGGGTCTTCTTGCATTTTTAGACGCGCTTGCGCAGAAGGGTCTTCTCCCTTCTGGTCATCCGGGCACGAGCTGCGTTCTGGCTCCGCCCCTTCTACGCGTCATCGCGTAGCTCCGCCCTGTCACGTGTGCCGATTCCAGCCAATCAGGAGGCTGGAATCGGCAATGGACCGCACAGAGCCCACGGTGCACCATGGGAGAAGACCCGCGGTGCATCGTGGGTGAAGATCCCGGCGGCCATCTTGGAGAAGGAAGAAGTAGGAAGAAGTCGGAGAGCGGGGATTCGGGTAAGTAATATTTTTTTTTTTATTTTAACACATTCCTTGTGTTTGTCCTGCGCCGAACGGGGGGCCTATGCAAAAAAAAAAAACACGTTTCGGCGCGAGACAACCCCTTTAAGGCAGAGTTCACACTGTGAATTTTTCAGTCTGAAAAATTCTCTGCTGAATCCGTGACAGAAACCCAAATCCGGCAATCAGATTTCTGCTGTGGATCTGCATTTTGAAATGCTTTTCTTAGACATCAGTAGCCCTCGAGCTGGTCGCCCACTATTGTAGCTCATATGTGCCGAGGAATGATGAGGCATGATCGTTGGGGCACCAGCATTGTACTCGGCTGCAGTTTGTTTGACTGAGCTCTTCACCTCCTCCTCTGACTCCTTTTGTGAACACGTTGTTTACAAACATACGATTCCCTTTCACTGGATGTTTTTTCTTGATCATACCATTCCTGGTAAACTCTCCACACCACTGCAGTAGAAAACCTCACAAAGTTGGCAGTTTCTTAACCCCTGAAGGATCAAGTGTGCTAATTATACAGCACTAGGTCCTGGGCTTTAATACTGGCCGATAGCAGAAGTATGGTGCAGAATTAGGAGCAGGTCGGGTTCTCAGCTATCAAACACAGCCAAAGACCCAGAAGAGAAGGAAGAAGCCATTTTTAACTCCTTCTGCCTTCTCCTTTATAAGCCACATAGCACTCAATGAGTGCTATATACTGAAGAGTGAAAGGGGAAGTATTACTACCACTATTCGACCCGGCAATCATGTCACTGCCAGATGCCCCTCTGCCACGGCAGAGCTGCGGAATCCTAGCAGATCCTGATCCGCTCTGCCAGTGACTACTGTCTCTATGGGGGGGGGGGGGGGGGGGTTATTTTTTCCTGTAACTGGGGCTCCTATGAATGATCCAGCTACAGTGTAAAATTAAAAAAAAAGACCATGTGAATAACACCCAGAGGTTTTATATGATGCCATAGATGGTAAAAACAAAAGTTACAGAAATAAGTAGAGATGAGCGAGCATACTCGTCCGAGCTTGATGCTCGTTCGAGTATTGGGGTGCTCGAGATGCTCGTTACTCGAGACGAGCACCACGCGGTACTCGTCTCGCTTAAACGAGCACTGACCATTGAATTCAATGGAGCCGGCAATGCCAGCGATCTCAGGATGAATTTTAGGGAAGGGCTTAAAAATATAAGCCCTTACCTGAAAATCATCCTAAAATGTGTAAAAAAAAAAAAAATTGTCAGCATTAAGTTCGTTCTCTGCCACAGCTGTGGCAGAGAAGAACAATGTTAGCCCATTGAATTCAATGGAGCCAGCAATACAGCCGGCTCCATTGAAAGCAATGGGCTGCCAGCGAGCGCGGGATGAATTTTCGGGAAGGGCTTAAAATATAAGCCCTTACCTGAAAATCATCCTTAAGGGTGCGTTCAGACGAGCGGGTTTTGGTGCGTGCATACGCACGCAGAAAAACACGCTTGTATTTACAACACTGCATGCCCTATGGTGTGTGCACATGTCCGTACTTTGCAGGTGCGTGCCTGCAAAGATAGGACATGCGTGCACCATAGGGAATGCACGCATTGTTTTCAATGGAGCCACGGCTGCTGCCGGCGGCTCCATTGAAAACAATGGCCTGCTGGCTCCCTGCATTCCTTTTCAGGGAAGGATTTTACATATAAGCCCTTCCCTGAAAAAGAAAGATTTTAGTGTAAAAAAGATTAAAAATGCAGGCATTCTCTTCAATGGAGCCGCTGCTGCTGCCGGCGACTCCATTGAAGACAATGGTCCGCTGGCACACCTGAATTCTTTTTCAGGGAAGGGCTTTACATATAAGCCATTCCCTGGAAATGAATTAAAAGTGATTTAAAAAACAAAAAAAAATAGATACTCACCTCCCTTCAGCTGTCGGGGCACAGCCGCGTCTTCTCCTGCTGTCCCCTGCACTGTGGTGCTGAACTGCTGATCTATCACCAGCCGGGGATTTAAAAGCCCCGCCCGCTGAATGAGCTGCCTCTGATTGGTCACAGCCTCACCAATCAGAGGCAGCTCTCACTCACACCCATTCATGAATTCATGAATGGGTGAGTGCTGCCTCTGATTGGTCCCTGCGCTGAGTCAATCAGAGGCAGCACTCACCCATTCATGAATGGGTGTGAGTGAGAGCTGCCTCTGATTGGTCACAGCCTCACCAATCAATCAGAGGCAGCTCATTCAGCAGGCGGGGATTTTAAATCCCCGGCTGCTGAATACTACTCAGTGCAGTTCAGAAGAACTGCTGGCCAGACGCGGCTGAACTCCAGCTGCAGCGGAAAGGTGAGTATACATTTTTTTTTTATTTTTATACATTTTAGGATGATTTTCAGGTAAGGGCTTAAATTTTTAAGCCCTTCCCGAAAATTCATCCCGCGCTCGCCGTCAGCCCATTGCTTTCAATGGAGCCGGCTGTATTGCCGGCTCCATTGAATTCAGTGGGCTAACATCGTTCTTCTCTGCCACAGCTGTTACAGCTGTGGCAGAGAACGATCTTTATGCTGACAGTGCGGGGGGGGGGGGGGGGTCTCACTCTTGCCACTATTGTGGCTTAATAGTGAGACCTCGGAGCCTGAAATGCAGCCCTGCATGTTGCTCCTCGCCTGCCCTATCCATTTCTGTGTTTTTTTACATGACTTTGGTGATTTGCTAAGATTTTCACAAATGAAAACCTTAGCGGAGCACCAGTCATATACAAAAATGCTCGAGTCGCCCATTGACTTCAATGGGGTTCATTACTCGAAACGAGCTCTCGAGCATCACTGAAAGTTTGACTCGAGTAACGAGCACTCGAGCATTTTGGTGCTCGCTCATCTCTAGAAATAAGTAAAAAAAAAACATGTACAGAATAAAATAAAGATATATACATAAAGAAATTACCCAAACCCAATGCCAACCCAAACCATTGCTATATGCACCCTGTAATCCAAAACTATACATATTATATATCAAAATGTCCTAACCAAAATAAAGAACCCATTCCCATACTTTATATTAGTGTAAATTTACAAATTTTAAAAATGATCAACCATAGATGAAGTAAAATCATTTTTCTTAGCTTTTTGTTTTTTTTTTACCCCAATAAAACCAAAAAAGCCAGTTAAAAAAAGCTATAAAAAATAGCACTATATGTTACAGAAAATAAAAATGCTGCAAAAATAATATTGGTAGATGAATAAAAAAAAAAAAAAAATAGGGCCATAAAATCTTGTCCCTGTCTAGTCAATCAACAATAACAATACCTCATTCAAAGTCACTTTGATCATTTTCTAATGACAATTCGCACTAAAAATGATCCACAGGAAACGCAGTTGACTTTTTTGCTGTACTTCGGAGTCATGTGTCTAGTTTTCATCCAGGTAAGCTTTAATCTCTGGTAAAGTGGCCATTCGGGGTATGTTGGGTGTGGTAACATGCTTCTGCTCTGCATATAATACAAAATATAGTGAAGACAGGAAGTTTTTAGGCAAGAACATCCTTTGTGTCCGATATGCTTTATAATAAACTCTGTGTAGTTACTTCAATTTAACAGAGGCAGTGAAGTCCAACTAGTTTGGAAAGAACTGACTATGTGGACCCTTGACCGAAAAATATAATAAAATATAGCTTTTATTAAAGAAATAACTAAAAGGAAGAACATACACACATAAATCTAGATCCAGGAAAACCCATGGAACCGATAAAAATATATTGATACCACTGTCCATAAACAGTAATAGACCGGTCAGTCTGAGTATCGTTATGACTCAGCCATTTAGTGTATTCGGTCTCTTTGCAGAATCTGACAGGATTATCAGAATCTATTATATACACGTCAACCTAATCAGGAGATGAAAAAGTGACATAAGTCCGACAGTTGGATGTTACAGAACGTGACCCAAACTCCAGAGATCAGGTTCGGTGATGTAAACGTCGTTCACATCGAGAAAATAAGCTATGCCGGACCACTAAAAATTGTAAGCGTAACCCAACGCGTTTCTCCCACAACGTGGGTTCATCAGGGGTTTCAATACGCAAAAATTGGTACTTTACTGGTTTAATGACTCCCAGTCAGAAATCGGATAGTGGTACAAAAATAAATAAAAAATTGATGAAGCCTCAAAATGTCCAGCACTGTCAAATAAATGACACACTGGATATAGAGGGATCAATCAGAGTAGAACTGTCATTTCCACTGGTGACGATTATATTATTAGATAGATTATTGTCTCCATATAAGATAAATAAACTGACAGGACTACGAGAACCCTACTACTACAATGATAGAAATAAGAGTAGGGTACAGGTAAGAAAAATTTCTACCCTTTAAGTGAGAGAAAATTATAATTTCTCAGGGATAATAGTCCCGAGTACAGAAAGATAGAATAATTTTAGCCGTTAAGTCAAAGAGTATCCCGAGGGCAAAATTTTTGCAACCGGGTCCCTGGATAATCAGATGGCATATTCACAGCAGCCCAGACTAGCCGCCTTTTGGATAGCCATCTGATAAAGTTTCGCTCTAGACCTACAAGGAAAATTCCTAAGACCTATAATAGTCCCTCAATAGAGTGGAAAGAGGATTCAAAGACCTATATTAGTCCCTCAATAAAGTGGTCACTAAGTCAGAGCCTTAATAAGCAAAAACTGAAATCAAACAAATAAACAAAACGGCGGCATGTCAGCCCTTATTTAGGACTGGGAGTCATTAAACCAGTAAAGTACCAATTTTTGCGTATTGAAACCCCTGATGAACCCACGTTGTGGGAGAAACGCGTTGGGTTACGCTTACAATTTTTAGTGGTCCGGCATAGCTTATTTTCTCGATGTGAACGACGTTTACATCACCGAACCTGATCTCTGGAGTTTGGGTCACGTTCTGTAACATCCAACTGTCGGACTTATGTCACTTTTTCATCTCCTGATTAGGTTGACGTGTATATAATAGATTCTGATAATCCTGTCAGATTCTGCAAAGAGACCGAATACACTAAATGGCTGAGTCATAACGATACTCAGACTGACCGGTCTATTACTGTTTATGGACAGTGGTATCAATATATTTTTATCGGTTCCATGGGTTTTCCTGGATCTAGATTTATGTGTGTATGTTCTTCCTTTTAGTTATTTCTTTAATAAAAGCTATATTTTATTATATTTTTCGGTCAAGGGTCCACATAGTCAGTTCTGTGTAGTTACTTCAAGCCACCACCTGCTTACAGAAGAAGGAGAACAACTTTGAGGGACCTAATTTGCTGTTTTGTAATCTTCACATTGAACATCAAATAATTACTAAATTTATTTAATCCCACATGAAAGGGCGGCAAACAGAAGAGCCCAGATAATCCTGAGGACACAAACACGCCGCCCAACCCAGAAGAAACACATGAGGTGAAGTATGATGTGGTGGAGAGTCAGGAAACCTCTGAAGCTGTAGAAAGACAGGAAGATGCTGAGGCCTCGGAAGTTCCTGCAGGCAATGGTGAATATGTAGATGACCCAACTGTAGATACAGCCAACACCAATACAGAGAATGAGGCTGGGGTGGAAGCATCCGAAGGAAAGGAACCCGAAGCAGAAACTGAAGGAGACAAGTGAGGACTTATCAGAGTAATCTAGCTGTTACCTCCATGAAGAGTGTAATGGTTAGAAGATTATAAAAGCCACTTTCTCGGTACCTGATGTGCCTTGTCCTACTGCAGAAGTTGTTTCTTACATATAGATTGGATGAAATGCACAATTATTAAACTAGTTTACCAGAAATGTCACTCAAGATTACCTTTATTAAAACCTTTATATTTTTGGTGCTTGCAGTTTATATTATTGCCTTGTTCATAGTCCGTCTTCTTCATTCCTTCTGTCCCTGTTGTATTAATAGCAGGTAGGACAATAAGGCCGCTCTCACATGGTTGACAAAATTGCACGATTTTCTCATGATACGATGGTGCTACAAATCGCATGTATGTGAAGCCCATGCTTTCCAATGGGTTCCTTCACATTAGCGGTTTTTTTTTTTTTTTCTTTGAAGGCTGCTACATTGTGGGGGAAAAATTGTGGCATGCCCTACACAGCCGCAATGTGCTATCTTTTGTAGCCCATGATTCCCTGTGAAGCCTTCCTTTGTGTTGCTTCGCATCACACAAAATCGCGGTCTTCGGGCAGTGCAACTTTTACAGTAGGAAGTCCCACTGTTTGTCCCTAAAATAACCTCTAGCTGCACAAAAAAAGACATTACCTAACAGGCGCTGTCCCCACCGCTGTACTTCTCCAACAGTTCCACGGCACTTGTTTGCAGTCTTCAGCCAGTGCTTCCTGGTCAGAAGGTTCAAAAATTCCATCTCCAGGAAACACCGCGGCGCTCAAGAACCAATCACTGCAGCACTCAATAAACCAATCACAGCCATTTCACCAAAAATCAAAACAAAATCATAACACTGGATCACAGAAAAAAAAATATTGGCTGCTACTTGGGGTATTTCATGTGTTCTATACTAAACTGAGTGTGTAGAGTCCAAATCTGCAGTCGAATTTTACCTAAGGCCATCAGGTTCTGAAGTTATACACAGTATAATTGGCTATTTCCCTATCGTCTCCATGACAGCACACCTGAGATCGCCTCCTCCTGATAGGACAGGAATATATAGAGAGGGTTAAAACACCCCCTTCCCTTTCTCACCTTCATCAGTGTTTTTCCTTTCCTGCCAGGAGGCAAGTATCCCAGAGAGGTGCTGGAGGCTGGAACTCCTAGCATTAAGTGTGCAGGCATATTCATGCCACATGAGAGTCAGCAGGCGCTGTTCTCTGTGCCTGAGGACTCTTCACCCAGGATGTGCATGCGCAGTTCAATGGCACCAGAGTCCCCCACCCCACTGTGGTGTAGGCGGGCTCTACGTGCTGGCTGGTCCTCTCCCTACTCCTGATCCTGCCCTTATGGTTCCCGTGGGCCTGCATAGGGCAGGTGCAGCATTCTGTTGCTCCACTTGTCAGTGCTGGGGAAGGCAGAGCCTGCGGGATCATGTGACTGGTGTGATGATGCAATCGCATCGGGGTGTGGCCAAGCAGACGAGCGGCAAATTTGAAAAAACAAAAGGCATCTGAAGTAAAGAAGTTGGACACCGACTAGTCTTTGGATCCTGCGTTGACAGGACCTCTATCCAGCATTTCTGCAGTACTTCATTCCCATGAGTACTCCAGTTTTGGACATAACCGTACTGGCTGCTGCCTCTGAGGTCATAAGTAGCCCGTTGGGTAAAAAAGGTCGTTGGTGTAAATGTATGTGTGTAAGGTCTATAAATTTATTATGCCTTTTCCTTATTGTTAGTGGTTAAAAAAAGAAAACAACCACAAAAACCCGTCTAAAAAAATGCACAGTTTGCGTAAGAAAGCTGTCGCCAGTATGTGACAAATCCCTATGCAAAATTTGCATCACCAAAATTTTTAAAGAAGAATCAGGCATTTATGGACGACATTAGAACCTTAATCAGCGAGGAAGTCCGCTTAGCTTTACCATCATGTGATGTGCAACTAGCTGCGGCAGAGGCACCGAGCAGCTCATGTAATTTCTCTGACCCTGAAAAAGTTCTCTAAATTCGGGATACAGAAGAACAGGCAGAACCCGCAGAATCGTCTGAGGATGATTATAAAAAATTCCTTTTCAACCTTGAGGATATTGCGGAGTTAATTAAGGCAATCAGGGCTTCGTTAAACATGAAGGTGCCCAAGAAAAAGCGCACAATGCAGGATGAGTTTTTTTGCGGGCTTAGGGGAGAGGCACAGGCAAACCTTCTTCGTTCATGTTAATGTACAGAAAATAATTAAAAAGGAATGGAGCAAGCCAGACAGGGGCTTCTTTTTATCTAGGGGTAACAAGAGGAGCTATCCTTTTGCAGAAGAGATTTGTGCAGACTGGAAAGAAATACCTAGGATAGATGTTCCTGCGGCTAAAGTAGCCGAAGGCACGACTCTGCCCTTTGAGGATGCCACTCAGATGAGGGACATGACACCCAGTCAGAAGAAGGTCTTTTTAGGAGTCATGCTGGATTCAGAAAACCAATGTTTCTTCCCCTCAATGAAGGTGCAATAATTACATCTCCTAGTCGAGAAATTTCTAAAACACAAAACCTGTACTAAACCTGTACTATCAGGGCATCAACATTTCTCTGACATAACCCAGACATTAGGCCATTCAGTGCTGCAGAGGTGCAATACATATCAAATGCATACACATAGAAGACGCTGACAACACCAATGCACAGGACAAACACTTAACATTAAGGAGAGGCCCCACTAACTTTGGGCCACTACAGTCCCCCATACTTAAAACAAGCCAACCCCGGTGCCTCTTAAAAGAGAGTGTAAAATCCGGAGTTGGAATTTTCTCAGTGTTCTACTCACTAACATCTTGAGAACCATCTACACAGCCATGGAATGTGCAAGACAAAACCTATAAACATTGTAGAGGTGCACTATAGAGAATGGCCTGTAGGGGGCAGCAGAGAGGCATTCTGGTGCCAGAGAAAAAGGAAAAACACTCACAGGTATGGTATGGAATGGAAGATATGTCACGGAGGTTGTTAGCTTCTGTGATGTAGATCGGTCCAATATTACTGCAGGCCAGATCTTCTTCCTGAACCAGCAAGCTATGTAAAGAGACAGGTTGAAGTAGGGAGGAGGTGTGTGTGTCTGGGAGAACCAGACTTGGGTTGTGACCAGACTTCTGGTTAACCTGACTCCTGTTGTAAGCAGAGAGAGAGACACTGTGACAAGGCGGAGAGCTGCGTTGTTCCGGGGGGATGCTTGGGGAACTCTGGCCCTGGGATTGAGGTCTGGAGACACTACGGCATGGTGATGAGCTGCGCTTCTGGACTACTACAGGTCTGTGAAGGTGAACGGACTTTTTACTGTTTGGCTGAGTTGTGGACTTACTTGCTCCTCCTGTGGACTGTTCGAGGATTAAATTGAAAGGACTTTGCAAATGTTATCATTTTTCTGGGGACCCAGTCGTTTCTGTTCAGATAAAACTTATGTTGAATAAACTAACAGAGAAGTAAAAGTGACCCTTGGCATACTCATTAACCCCCGTGTTGCTACAACATGTACTCCCCCTTTGGTTACTACTCAGAGCTTACCCATCCCGGTGTACTCATACTACCTAAGGGCTCCCACACACTTGCGGTTTTTTAAACGCGATTGTCAATGGGACTTTCTAATGTTAAAAACGCAATGCAACTTGCGTTTTTGGTGCGTTGCGTTTTTAACATTAGAAAGTCCCATTGACAATCGCGTTAACAAAAAATGAAGTGTTAAAAAAACGCAAGTGTGTGGGAGCCCTAAGACGTCACTTTCTATGTAAAGCTATAATATATGACAGCGTGTAAAAAAAGTGGTATGGCCATAACCACCGGACAATTACTACTAGGCTAGACGGAATCCAGGATGCACTAGCATTGCTGTGTGGCACTTTCATAATTCTTCTCCCCAAAAACTAAAAATATAAATACAACACTGTAGCTGGACATGAGAATAGAAAAGGGTGACTGGTAGGTTTGAGGCAAGTGGAATGACTATCACTTCCGCTGAATCTCGTGAAGGGTAGTAGCTTAATCCCAACCAAGGTGACTAGAAAAAAAAAATGATAATCATACTGTGTCTACTGAGACAGCTAGGACAACAGACAGACACCGATACACTCAAGTGGCTTAGTAGGGTGTAGTATTTTAACCTCCCATCATATACACACTTACTTCACTCAGACACCACTAAACGGTTGCCGTAGGCTCACCGGAAGTCCTCTCAGGCAGTCATCCACAAATTAAAATCCAAAGTTCCCATCCCCATATTTCCAGATAAACGGGGGAATTGAAGGTGGCAACGCAGCCCTTACTTCTTGGTTGAATTCACGGCAGGTACCGCCTCTCCACGAATCCTCCTGGGACTCAGTAGCCACTACACACTGTTCACAAGTGCTTTAGGCACTAGCTTTTGCCCTTGTGTTTGTTGTTAACTGCTGCAGAAGCCCATCATGTTGGGGTTGAAGTAGCCTAGATATCTTTTTTCTATGGTGGAATCTTTCCCTGTGTTCATCACTCACATCACCTAAAAAATCCAGATGAAAATGTAAGAAATGCATTTTAGGTGACATTCGGCAGCCGAGTTGCTGATATGCTGTTACCATATTGCTTACAAGTTCAATGCGGTTGTCAACTTGTTGGTTGCCAAGACAGTTTTGCACAGCTAGCATAAATGCATCCCAAGCGGTGAGTTCAAGCATGCTCAATTTGGATCTGAATGTGTCATTAATTCGCGGATTTCAGGACCAACAAAAATTTCTGCTTCTAGTTTGGCTTCCGTTTTTTGGTTTTTTTTTTGCCAAACTTGTCCTTCAGATACTGGAAACCATTTCCATTCTGATCCATAGCCACGACAAAGTTTTCCAGCTTATGTGAAGTGGTGGAAGGTACACTTTCATTGGATCAACCAGTGATGCATGTAGCACCTTGTATCTTACACTTGGCCCATCTCGCACTATATAGGCCTAGCAACTGCTGACATCAGCTTACCGACATGCTCAGACGTGCCCAGATGCTGCAGGAACCCACTGCTGCCAGGATGTGTTGGAGGTGCTGGCAGGTATGGTGCAGGTAATGGTGCAGCAGTTATAATGTTTCCATGCTTAAGTACATGGACTAATCTACCAAGCCATTGCCAAACTGTAGTTGGCCTATAACTTAAGATCTAGACATGCTAGGCAAATTCTGACTCCAGATACGGATTCAGGGCCCTCGATTTCATGTGAATAGCATCATTTGCTCCCAGTAGCAAAATCTTTGTTTATCAGTTGTAACAACACGGGGGTTAATGAGTACTCCAACGGTAACTTTTACTTCTTGTTCAGTTTATTCAACATAGGTTTAGCATAAGAGAAACGACTGTGTTTCCAGAAAAATGATAAAGTTTGCAAAGTCCATCAATTTAATCCTCCAACAGTCCACAGGAGGAGCAAGTAAGTCCACAACTCAGCTAAACAGCAATAAGTCCGTTTACTTTCACTTTTGTCTTTATGTTGTAGCGTCTCCAGATCTCAATCCTAGGGCCAGAGTTCCCCAAGCGTCCTGCCAGGACAACGTATCTCTCCTTTTAGTGTTCAGGTCTCTCTCCAGACCTCTTGCTTTCAGTCCAGGTCTCCCCCTGGATCTGTCTCGGGCTCTCACAGCCCAGGTCCCTCTCACTGGACATGTCTCTGGCTCGCAACCCAGCTCCCTCTTACTGGACCTGTCTCTGGCTCGCAACCCAGGTCCCTCTCACTGGACCTGTCTCTAGCTCGCAACCCAGCTCCCTCTCACTGGACCTGTCTCTGGCTCGCAACCCAGCTCCCTCTCACTGGACCTGTCTCTGGCTTGCCGCCCACTTCACCCCTGACTGTAGCAGGAACAAACACCTTTATCCTAATTACTGACCACACCTGTGGGTGTTTTCCCCTTGTCTCAGGCACCAGACTGTCTGTCTGTTGCCCCCTACAGGTCATTCTCTGTAGTGCACCTCTACACAGTGTATTTGGTATCACTGTGTCTGTAAAAGTGCGATCTTGCAAAGTAACACAATATTTGTTCAGAAAGTGGTCGTCGTCAGGAGAAAATATATACAATGCCAGAATTGTGCATTTTTGGTCAACCCTCTTAACCCCCCCCCCCCCCCCCCAAAAAAAAAAATAATATAAAAAGTGATCAAAAAGACCAATAAAAACTACAAAATGTTCCTCAATATTTACAGGAAAAAAAAAAGTCAGAAGATGGCGGGAGGAAAAAAATCTTATTTTTTTATTTTTTTCCAAAGATATTTTGTTTTGTAAAAGTAGTACAGCAAAAAAATTTTTTATATATATATATATATATTTGGTAGCATAATTGTACTGATCCATAGAATAAAGTTATCATGTGATTTTTGTCACAGTCTGTGTGCCGTAAATACAATAACCCCCAACGATGGCGGACTTGTGTTTTATTTTTCCTTTATACTCCACTTAGAACTTTTAAAAACTTTTTCAATACATTATATGGTATTAAATTGAATAATACAACTCGTCCCGCAACAAACAGCCCGCAGACATCTACATTGATGGATAAATAAGAGTTATAATTTTTTTGAAAGTGTGAAGGAAAAACTGAAAATTAGAATGAAAAAAAAAATGGCTGCGTCCTTAAGGGGTAAAAGACAAAATCAATTAAAATGGAAACAAATAATGGTAATTGAGGTACCCACAGATATACTTTACATCAAGTGTCCAGCAGATGGCAGCAGGTTCCACATCCTGTGCGTATAGAAAAACTTCTCAGCTCTGCAGATCATTTTCCCAAAATGTAAAAAAAAAAAAAAAATGTGTGTGTGTGTGTAAAAAGTGTAACATCTGACTGACCTTGACGAGATCCAAATCATGGTGACTATGCAGCTGGGTCCACTCCGAAGCAGTCAGACTTCTGTAATGTTCCTGACATCCAGGGGTTAGTAACTACTGCGATTGGTCCAAGCACAGCGTCATAGTGCCTGAGGATCATTGTTGCATATATGGAACTTGTCTGGTTCAGTCCTGGAGAAAACTCACTGTAGCATAAATTGCTGAAAAATCTAAAGCTAACTATGGCTAACTTCACATGGGCGAGCGCGATATGGGACCGTGAATTCTGCGCCCATATCCCGCTCGCCACCATGGGAACTTCCTGAAGACGCAAGGCGTTTTCATGTCAAAACACCCTCACATCACTTCAGGGAAGAAGCGGTCCTCGCGATGCTGCCGCCAGTCTCATTGAAAACAATGGGTGCTGCGATGCGATATCACGCAGCCAATAAAACATGCCGTGATTTGTTTCCTGCATATCATGGTATTGCGGTGCCTCGACGGAAAATATCGCTCATGTGCATGACTCCATTTAAAAGAACGGGATTCCTACTTGTGCATCGTGCAACGCACAGATCTCACGCGATTTTAGCGCCTGTGTAAAGGCAGCCTAACAGAAAGGTGTCAGGACACACAGGGTCGCAGTGCTTGCCGCATCTGGGGCTGAATGGCTTCAGGCCAGTCAGAGCGCCCTTGGTCACCCCTGTCCGTCACTGAGCATGTAAGCATCACAACTGGACTGAAGGCGGTCCAGTCTGATGAATCACGTCTTCTTTACATCATGTGAACAGCCAGGTGCACTTGCCTGGGAAACAAGTAGCACCAGGTGCACTATGGGAAGATGGCCACTGGAGGAGACAGTGTGATGCTTTGGGCAATGACCTGCTGGGAGACTTTGGGTCCTGGCATTCATGTGGATGTTACTTTGACACGTACAACCTACCTATACATGCAGACCAAGTGCACCACTTAATAGTAACAGTAACAGTATTTCTGGACACTGACCCATAAATGTTTCCAATGATAAGTGGATATTATCTAGATTGGACATAGTAATATATGGGACAAATTGAGATTGGACGAACTGTCTGCCTGGACAAGTTTTTCCTTGTTAGTGTAGGATCCTGTGTACAAGAACCCCAACAGTCCTTCTTAGGGCCACATCTGACCATGTGCATTACTGTTGTGCCTGCTGGTAGCAGTTTTGCTAATTTTTTTTTTTTCGTATATCGGGCGTGCAGCCCCATTACAGCTATAGTGTTCTCAGGTTGCAGTCTGTACTACATAGTATAGGGACAGCGTTGCTGAGATAGGGAGAGTGGTAGTGTAGGATCCTGTGTACAAGAACCCCAACGGTCCTTCTTAGGGCTACCTGTGACCGTGTGCATTTTACAGGTTGTCTGATGGGAGTTGTAGTCCATCACTATTGCACAGCTAGGCCTGTTTGCAGCCTTCCGTATAATTTTTTTCTGTCTGCAGTTAGCGTTACATAACCGCTGTCAGCCTCCAACTGTACGCCAATAATTCCAAAATTTTTTACACCGCTCTGTGTCTGCCGTCAACTTCACGCATAGCGTACGGCGACAGCCCCTGATAGAGGGAAAGTCATATGCATGCTATATAGCCGGTATTCTTTTTCAAAAAATTTTTTAAATAAAAGCTCCTTCTTACGGCTACCTGTGACCGTGTGCATTTTACAGGTTGTCTGATGGGAGCTGTAGTCCATCACTATTGCACTTAGGCCTGTTTGCGGCCTTCCTGACTATTTTTTTCTGCCTGGAGTTTGCCTTACTAGACTGCTCTCAGCGACAAAGTCTACGCACATAATTCCAAGATTATTTACACCGGCCTGTGTCTGCACTGAATTAGAGACGCACAGCATACTGCCACAGTGACTGATAGAAGGAAAGTGATATACACACTATATAGCCTGTATTCTTTGACCAAAGAAAACAAAAAGCTCCTCAGTTGGGCTACCTTTGACTGTTTAAATTTTACTGGGTGTCTGATGGGAGTTGTAGTCCATCACTATTGCACTTAGGCCTGTTTGCGGCCTTCCTGGCTATTTTTTTCTGCCTGGAGTTTGCCTTACTATACTGCTCTCAGCGACAAAGACTACGCACATAATTCCAAGATTATTTACACCGGCCTGTGTCTGCAGTGAATTAGAGACGCACAGCATACGGCCACAGCGACTGATAGAGGGAAAGTGATATACACACTATATAGCCTGTATTCTTTGACCAAAGAAAAACAAAAAGCTCCTCAGTTGGGCTACCTTTGACTGTTTAAATTTCACTGGGTGTGTGATGGGAGTTGTAGTCCATCACTATTGCACTTAGGTCTGTTTGCGGCCTTCCTGACTATTTTTTTCTGCCTGGAGTTTGCCTTACTATACTGCTCTCAGCGAAAAAGTCTACGCACATAATTCCAAGATTATTTACACCGGCCTGTGTCTGCAGTGAATTTGACGCTCAGCGTACGGCCAACACAGGTACTTATAGAGGGAAAGTGATATACACAGTATATAGCCTGTCTTCTTTTTTTTTAAAGCTCCTTCGTTGGGCTACCTCTGACCGACTGCATTTTACTGGGTGCCTGTTGGGAGTTTTGGTGCATCACTATTGCATTGCTAGGTCTGTTTGCGGCCTTCCTTCCATTTTTTTCTGCCTGGATTTAGCGTTACAATTCCGCTCTCTGAGTGAAAGTGTACGCATATAATTTCATAATAATTTACAGCGGTCTGTGTCTGCTCTATTCGTAATCCACCATGCTGAGGGGTAGGGGTCGAGGATGTGGACGCGGGCGAGGATGCGGAGTTCCAAGTGAGGGTGTGGGCACAGGCCGAGTTCCTGGTCCAGGTGTATCCCAGCTGGCTGCTGCGGTATTAGGAGAGAGGCAAGTTTCTGGGGTCCCCAGCTTCATATCACAATTTATGGGTCCACGTGGTAGACCTTTATTGCAAACAGAGCAGTGTGAGCAGGTCCTGTCGTGGATGGCAGAAAATGCATCCAGCAATGTATCGGGCACCCAGTCTTCTATGCAGTCCACTGCTGAAACTCTGAATCCTCTGGCTGCTGCTCCTCCTTCCTCACAGCATATACTGCTGCTACAAAAATGGTACTAGGTTCTGCATATGATTCTGCTACAAAAATGTTACAGGGGTCTGCTGATACTGCTGCTACAGAAATGTTACAGGGGTCTGCGTATACTGCTGCTAGAGAAATGTTCCTGGGGTCTGCCTATACTTCCACTACAGAAATGGTACTGGGGTCTGCCTATACTGCAGCTACAAAAATGTTACAGGGGTCTGCCTATACTGCTGCTACAGAAATGTTCCTGGGGTCTGTTTATACCTTTGCTACAAGAATGTTACAGCGGTCTGTCTATACTATGGGTGCACTAAGTCTTCCCATCGCAGTGTTTTACCTATGTGGCACAAATAATACAGTGACTGACTAGGCCAGAATTGCTGGCCGAGGCCAAGTTGCTTGGCGGTGCGAAGCTCTACCATGGTTAGGCACTCCGATTTCTTCCTGTGTAATACCATCTTTGTGCACTTACAGCATAGGCTAAGCCAAGGAACTCAAAGACTGCCCCTTCCAGTGTTGAGCTATCTATGTTGCGACACATGGATTTCCCGTTGCTATGTAACTCAGGGCACCTTGGGTCAAAAGGTGGAGGCTTGGAACCGAGCCTGACCCTGGGCCCGCTAATGTGCTTCCCACACAGACTATAGCGGGTCCTGGTCACGGTGTCTTGGACTTGTAATGCCACCTTCTTCTCCTGCTTGGGGTCAGGGGATCAGCACTGGGAATCATGTATTTTCTCCCGTGTTACCACAGTTATCTGAGACACTGGTTTGGGCCAAAGAAGAGGAGCGTTACTGCATTGATGAGATCTTCACAGCTGTACTAGCATAGGAGTCTGCTCTATGCCCATGATTGCTGCAGGTGTGTGAAGAGGCCTTTGTACTCAGCACAGTGAAAGTCTGCCATGTTTGGGCACTATCATTTCTTCATGTTTATTACTGTCTTTGGGTTCCTTCGGCTCGCCTACGCTGTGGGTGCACAAAAACTTCCCATAGTGGTGATTTACCTGTCCGGCACAAAAGTCACTGACTGATTTGGGTAGGGTGCATAGTGCAGATGGCTTTCCCCTTGCGGTGTGGATAGAGCTATCCGACACCTAGACAGAATGAATACTGTGTGGGCACATGGACTTCCCATTGCTATGTCACTCGCAGCACCTTGGGCCACACAAGGTGTTTGCTGGGACCGAGTCTGGCCAAGGGCCCACTCACATCCTTTCAGCACAGGCTACAGCGGGTCCTGATCATGGATTCTTGGCCTTGTGAGGCCACCTCCTCCTCCTGCTTGGGTTCAGGGGATCAGCAATGCACATCATGTATTTTCTCTCGTGTTACCACAGTTATCTGAGAAACTCGTTTGGGCCACAGGAGAGGGGCATAACTGCATTACTGAGACCTTCACAGGTGTACTAGCATCGAAGTCCGCTTCCTGCATACGAGTGCTGAAGCTGTTGGCCGAGGCCTATGTCCCGGGGGAACTGCAACGGCGCCAGGTTGGGCCTGTGGAACTTTTTCCTGGCTAATGCAGTCTTTGGAGCGGTGAAAGAAAACGTAAGTGATTTAATGAGACCTTCACAGGTGTACTAGCATTGAAGTCTGCTTCATGCCTACGATTGCTGAAGCTGTGGCCCGAGGCCTATGTCGTCGGCGCAGTGTAAGTCTGCCATGTTTGATCACTCTGATTTCTTTATTGTTCATGTCTTGGGTTGCGTTGGACCCACCTATGCTGTTGGTGCATACAGACTTACCATCGCGGTGTTTGACCTGTCTGGCACAAAGACACTGACTGACTTGGGTAGGGGCAGAGTGCAGATGGCTTTCCCCTTGCGGTGTCGATTGAGCTATGTGACACCTTGACAGAATGAATACTGTGTGGGCACGTGGATTCCCCATTGCTATGCCCACGTTTGCAGCTCCTGATGGAGGTGGCACAGGATTGGATTTCTCCTTGCTTCTGTACAGCATTGTGGGCTATTGCCCTGCCCCTTTTAAAGAGGGTCGCTGCCTGGCCCTGCCAACCCTCTGCAGTGTGTGCCTCCGGTTCCTCCTCATGGCAGACGCACGTATCAATAGACAGGAGGTGGTGTGGCTATGCAGCCAGCGTGTGGCATGAGGGCAGCTGAAGACTGCGCAGGGACACTTTTGTGTGCGCTGCAGACACAGGGTCGTGCGGGGGAGGGGGTTGGGCAGCATGTAACCCAGGAGAAGAGGCAGCGGTGTGTCCCGCAGGCAATGATTGTCCTTGGTTGGAGGTAGTGTGGTGCTTAGCTAAGGTGTGCCTTGCTAATGAGGGTTTGTCCAAAGTAAAAATTTTTAGTGGCGGGGGGGGCACTTTTGCTGCAATTGTGGCTTAATAGTGGGACCTGGGAACCTGAGATGCAGCCCAGCATGTTGCCCCTCGCCTGCCCTATCCGTTTCTGTGTCGTTTCTATCACTTTCTTGGGTTTTTCCAGATTTTCACAAATGAAAACCTTAGCGGAGCATGGGTCATATACAAAAATGCTTGGGTCGCCCATTGACTTCTATGGGGTTCGTTACTCGAAACAAACTCTCGAGCTTCGCGAAAAGTTCGACTCGAGCAACGAACACCAGAGCATTTTGGTGCTCGCTCATCTCTAATCTTTAACCATCTGCCAACTGATTTCAGGAAGGATGTGGTATGAATCCGATCATTTCTCTTTAGCTTGTGATTGCATGCACTGCCTGTAATTCGAAGGTGAAGCGAAGGTGGATTCTTGCATGGCTTTTTTATTGCACAAATTTCTGCAAATGAAAATCCTTTCCAAATCTGCCATGTGTGAATATACCCTAATGATATGTTACATGGGGCACAGATGCTTGGGATTTTCGCATTGAAAAATCTTCATCATTTACAGTACAAGCCATGTGGATGAGATTTCAGCTATTCAATTGAATTCAAATTGATGGGATGTGATTTGCTGCAGATCTGCACCAAAATTAGGGCTTTAAATCATGGCGAGAGTGTGTCCATGTGAACTTGCCCTGCAAGTGCAAAAAGTATAGCAAAAAGTGCAAAAATGCATCCGCCCATTTGAGGCTAACTTCACATGGGCAAGTGCAATATTGGGCCATGAATCACAGCCCAATATCGCGCTTGCCAACATGCAATTTCCATACCGGAGGATTGCAAAGTGTTTCCCATTTCCCTGCTGCCACCAGCCCCATTGAAAACAATGGGTGATGAAATGGCACGCCCAAAGATAGAACGTGGTGTGATTTGTTCCTCGCAAAAACGCTCATGTGTATGACCCCTATTCATGCAAGATTTGTGCGTCTCGCAAGAAATTAATTTTGTGCAATGTTCTCGCTGTGTGAAAATGGTCTGAAAGAGTCCTAAGGGTGGTTTCACACAGGTTTTTGGGACAGTTTTTCATGCCGTTTTCGGAGTCAAAGCTGGAGGTGCAACCATCAGGACAGAGAAGTCCTTCCTTTATATTTGCCATCTGTTTAGAATCCACTTCTGGCTTTGGCTCAAAAAATCTGTATGAAAACTGATACAGAAACCTTTGTGAGAAGCCATCTAAAAGCCGGTCTTAGGGAGCTTTCATATCAGCGTCGGGGATTCTGCTGTCTTGCTCTATTCGGGGAGCAGAAAATGGGAATCCTCGCAGCTGAACTGTTCTGTTCTGGGCTGCACCAAACAGCGCCAGGCAGACCCTATTGAATATATTGGGGTCCGCCGGCTTTCCGCCCAGCTGCCCCGTGTTGGGACGGAAGAAAAAGTGTTGCATGCAGCTCTTTTTCTTCCAGTATCTGAAGTCGGATCTGCCACAGAACCTCCAACCAGAGCTTCCGACACAGATGTGAAACTCCCCTAACACAACTGTATTACAGATATATGATGCTGTGACTCAGTAGACCTGTAGTTGGGATGGACATAAATCCATAATACGAGCACAAGAATGCATCCATTGTACGCTTATGTGACAGAGGCCGTGTGTTAGCTGCTAATTCATCATGAACACTATTTCTTATAATAAAACCCAACAGAGAAGATCTGTTATGGCAACACTGATGACTGCTGAGGATACTTCTTCTGCAGGGTACTACGTATTATGATACTCTCTGTTGTTGCTGCCTGGTGGGGATTGTCCAGATGGACTCTGCTGGGTTGGCAAGAGCCAACACTGCGATTCTGGCAACCAAAACTGCTGTGTAGCGCTACGGCATCGCTCTGACATTGAACTCAATGGATTTGCAATGTGAGTCAAGTTTATGTAACGGTAACATCACGGTCACAAAATACCCAACCCGTGACAACCAATGGCTAACACCGCAACTCTATTAATGTCCAAGTTAGTGCGATGTTGCTGCGCTGCACAGTGATCGTTGATCGCAGTCAAGGTTGTTGTGTAGCTCCAGTCTTAGACTGAATTTAGTTCCTTGGCCAGTTGTCTTTTCCATATGGGTCATATAAAAATGATAAGAAAAGCTAAAATATTTTCATATCTTATGCGTTTTTCATACATGATATTTTAGTGTTTCTTGGTGTATTTTCCAGATCAAAGGTTAATAATTGGTTCTTTATAATTGAACTGAGAGTAAATCTCCGGTCTTTTCCTAAACTAGGGCCCTAATAATATCCTTCATATAATCTTGTACATAATTTTCCATTGCATGTGGAACAGGAACAAGAGGACGGGCAGGTCTTATTCTACAGTGTTTACAGCAATGTTTTCTCCATGAAGCCCAATTACTTGTGTTGTGCAAACAGTGAGATGGACTGCATAGAAAACCCGATGCTGGAGGGGATGGTGGAGCACCCGGCTGGTGACTAACACAGGAGTGTATTCAGACAAAACTTGTCTGAACAATTATTGTTGGTTTTCCTTTTTTGTTAACGTATCCCGCTAGCAAATAGCGTATTGTGCAATGCCTAAATAATTGAGTCATTCCCACGCCTCGGGCCAGCAGAAGATGTTGCTCTACACGGGGTGTTCTCCAATGTAGACATTTTACTGACTGACGGTCATTTATATACATGATGAAGACAAAAATATTGTTTGGAATTGTCTTGGGTGAGTTGAACCATTGAGGGTTTTTTCATTCATAAGGGAGTATTTACGCCATGTATTACGCGCATATTGTTTACGCAAATAATACACAGTGAATAGAACCCATCGATTTCAATAGGTTCATTCACATATGCATATTTTTCACATGACTTTCAGTTGAGTGAAAAAATACTATTACACACCGAAATAGTCAATAGAGGTGAATAGGCAGTTCAAAACACAGCAGAAGGGCAGAAATATGCAGGGAATCTGTATTTTTCAGTCGCACAATACGCTGCTTATTACGCAATTGAAATAATTGTTCATAAGTTTTGGGGTAGAGCGTTCTACAGGATTGGTGCTGCTCTAGAGAAGTCCTGGAGGTGAGCATGTGAGATTCATATTAGAGGGGTATTTAGCCTGAGTGTATTAGTGGAGCAGAGTGTGTGGGCTGTTCTATGGACAGGAGGGAAGCGCCATGGAGAGCATTGTGGGTGAGGGTAATGAGTTTGAATTGAGTTCTGTAGTGTATGGGTAGCCATTGCAGCCAACTGTGTTACATCTTTACCACCCAAGGAGATCAGCGGGATCCACCGCCAGATGATCGAAAATTGCTTTGCAAAACTGAGGCAATTCGCCATTAAAGGGGTTGTCCCGCGCCGAAACTGGTTTTTTTTTTGTTTCAACCCCCCCCCCCATTCGGCGCGAGACAACCCCGATGCAGGGGTTAAAAAAGATCACCGGACAGCGCTTACCTGAATCCCCGCGCTCCGGTGACTTCTTACTTACCCGGTGAAGATGGCCGCCGGCATCTTCTCCTCCTGATTGGCTGGAATCGGCACGTGACGGGGCGGAGCTACACGGAGCTACACGGAGCCCCATTGAGAAAAGCAGAAGACCCGGACTGCGCAAGCGCGTCTAATTTGGCCATTAGACGGCGAAAATTAGACGGCAACCATGGAGACGAGGACGCCAGCAACGGAGCAGGTAAGTGAATAACTTTTGATAACTTCTGTATGGCTCATAATTAATGCACAATGTACATTACAAAGTGCATTAATATGACCATACAGAAGTGTATAGACCCACTTGCTGCCGCGGGACAACCCCTTTAAGGTCCCCTTCACAGGAAAAGATGCCTAAGGGCTGCGTATTTGTAGAATCAACAATGCTTTTTTGCATGGGCATTGACGTATTTTACTATACTTTTTGCACCCGCAAGGCATGTTCGTTTGCACGCAGCAAACCAAGGCGCATGAATTGAAATTGCAAATTAGTCCAATTATTTCCAGATGTGTTCTTTTTCCTGCGCAATCACACAGCAGTATATGCATTTCCCAACGTGCTTTATGTGCATTTGTGCATCCCTATTGATTTCTAAGGACTCTTTGGGTGCGCAAATGGACAGGAAAATAGAGCATGTGAACGTAGCCATTTAAATCAATGGGTTCTATTTTCTGTGTATTGCGTACACAAATTTTGCGTGCACAAATAAGCGTGTAAATACACCCATGTGAAGGACACCTAAAGCATGTGTGTTTTCTTGTGCAGCTGTTGACCTTGTGGGGAACATAGATAGTAAAAAACATAATTACATACACAAGTAAATACAAATTATAGAATACAACAACAATATATACATAAGAAAGAAAATGACCAGAAAAGTCGATGCCAACCAAAACCGTCGCCGTATGCGCCCTGTAAACCAAAACCATATATATTATATATCAAAACGTCCGAAACAAATAAAGGAACCCATTCCCATACTTTATTTTAGCATAAATATACTAAATTTAAAAAAAAACTATAAATGTTTAAAAAAACCAGTTTTTTAGCATTTTACCCCCAATAAAACTAAAAAATGGGGAAAAAAAGCTAGTGAAAAAGATTTTTTTTAAATCGCCCTTTTTGTCTCAGAAAAAAATGCAGCAAAAATAATTTTGGTAGCTAAGGGAAAATATAGGGCAGTAAAATCACCACATGGGTAAAATCCCTAAAAAGTGTCTGGTTCTTAAGGTATAAAACAGCCTGGTCTTTAAGGGATTAAGGAAAAGCCCACATATGTGGTATCATCGCCTCCGTAACGGCCTGTACTATAATTTGAGCGCACTAATTATCCTGCGCAGCAAAAAACGTAAAAAAACAGAGGCAAAATGTTTATTTTATTCATTTTACTCCAAAAAAAGCACAATAAAAAAGATCAAAAAAGCTATATGTACCTCCACCCATGGAAAAATAAAAAAGTTATGCAACTGTGAATGCAACGATGCAAAAATGATTAGAATTTCCAAAAAAAGTGGTTCCTATTGTGCAAAAGTGGAAAAACCTAAAAAAAATTATATTGTTTTTGGTATCGTTGTGATTGTACAGATCCGCAGAAAAAATGTATTCTGTCATTTAGGCTGTTCAATTGACGCTGTAAAAAAATAAAAATGAAAAACAATGGCACAATTAAAGGGGTTGTCTCGCGGCGAAAGCGAAAAAAATTTTTTTTCACTTACCCCCGCATTCTGCCCTGTTAAAAAGAAAGCATAGGTTAGTTTTTAAAAAGCACATTGCACTTACCTGCATCAGCGTTCTGCAGCTTCTTCTATTCTTCTTTTAAAGATGGCGCCGCTGGTCTTCTCCCACGGTGGACCACGGGTCTTCTCCCATGGTGCACCGTGGATTTTCTTCTCCTTCCTTGCGTTACATTGCCGATTCCAGCCTCCTGATTGGCTGGAATCGGCACACGTGACGGGGCGGAGCTACGATGACGACGCGGTGAGCAGCTCTCCGGCACGAGTGGCCCCATTCACCAGGCAGAAGACCGCACAGCGCAAGCGCGTCTAAAAAAGCAAGAAGCCAGCGAAATTAGACGGAGCCATGGAGACGGGGACGCCAGCAACGGAGCAGGTAAGTGAATAACTTCTGTATGGCTCATATTTAATGCACGATGTATATTACAAAGTGCATTAATATGGCCATACAGAAGTGTATAACCCCACTTGCTTTCGCGAGACAACCCCTTTAATGTATTTTCTTTCCCTGCTCTCAAAAAATAAATAATAAAAGTTTTTCAATACATTATATGCACCCAAAAATTGTACCAAAAAAAACTATACTTCGTGACGCAAAAAACAAGCCTTAATATGGCCGTGTGGATGTAAAAATAAAGAAGTTATAGCTCTTGAAAAGTGGAAATGAAAATCCTCCAAAAATCATTGTGTCCTTATTAAAATAGGCCATGTCCTTAAGGGTTAAAGAGGAACCTGTCTAATTTGCTTTATGTTATTGAAGTGTGCGGCATCGCCACGCGAGAACTCTCTGAGGCCTCGGTCACACGGGCGTTTTTTCGCGCGATTTGCGGATCGCATGACAGATGCGCATCCGCAAATCGCGTGACCGGGGCCGACGATTCGCCGACAAAACTGCAGCTAGCAGCGTTTTCGGCGAAACGGCCCAGCGCTGCCCGTTATCCTCTGCCACAGCTGTGGCAGAGGAGAACGATGTTCGTCCATTGAAAGCAATGGGCTGCTGGCAAGTGCGGGATGAATTTTCGGGAAGGGCTTAAAAATATAAGCCCTTCCCTGAAAACCATCCTAAAATGTGTAAAAAAAAATAAATTATATATATATATATATATATATATATATATATATATATATACATACTCACCTCTTCCCTGGAGATGGAGTTAAGCCACGTCTGGCCGGCAGTTCTCCTAAACTGCTCTCTGTAGTATTCAGCAGGCGGGGATTTAAAATCCCCGCCTGCTGAATGGGCTGCCTCTGATTGGTCACAGCCCTCACCAATCAGAGGCAGCTCTCACTCACCCATTCATGAATTCATGAATGGGTGAGTGAGTGCTGCCTCTGATTGGCTGAGCGCAGGGACCAATCAGAGGCAGCTCTCAGCTGTCATTCAATAGCTGAGAGCTGCCTCTGATTGGTCCCTGCGCTCAGCCAATCAGAGGCAGCACTCACTTACCCATTCATGAATTCATGAATGTGTGAGTTAGAGCTGCCTCTGATTGGTGAGGGCTGTGACCAATCAGAGACAGCCCATTCAGTAGGCTGAATACTACACAGAGCAGTTCAGGAGAACTGCTGGCCGGATGCGGCTGAACTCCATCTGCAGGGAAAAGGTGAGTATATATATATTTTTTTTTACACATTTTAGCCCTTCCCGAAAATTCATCCCGCGCTCGCCGGCAGCCCATTGCTTTCAATGGAGCCGGCTGTATTGCCGGCTCCATTGAATTCAATGGGCGAACATCATTCTTCTCTGCCACAGCTGTTACAGCTGTGGCAGATGAGAACAATCTTTATAGTATATGTTCTCAATGGGGTCGGCGCTGCTGCCGCCGGCCCCATTGAGCGCATTTATAGAACACAAGGAATCGCAGAACACAGATAGGCGTGTTCTGCGAATCGTTGTGTCCTATAATTTATCGGACATCCGCATAAAAAGCGGACATGTGACCGATCCCATTGCGAAGCATTGGGTTTATATATGCGCGGATCGCATTCGCAAATCGCGCGAAAAACCGCCCGTCTGACCGAGGCCTGAGGTCTATGATTGTGAAAAGGGATTTAAAACAGGTACTGCGCTCCACACACAACGTTTGCTGCACTCCAGGACATGACTTGGGTATACCAGAGTGGTTACCTGCTGTAGCCCCCATGACTTCAAAAAACCTCCCAACTTTCCAGCCCCACACCCACTACTTCCCAAATAATGATAAAGACTTATTAATTTTGGATATAGCAGCTATTTTATTACAAATAGTTTGACACAAATTAATTCTTTAACCAAAACTAATTAATTAACTAACCATCCACCAAAGAGTGGTGGTCCTTGGAGCCCCAAAATCTGACACTTCACCATTTAAAGGGAAATATCCCAATTGCTTCCAGACACACTCCAACAGACTCATAGAAACCAATAGCCCTTATAAGGTTATTTATTAAACTCCACCATCTCTGAAGGACTCGCCCCTGTCAGAGCAAAGAAGCGACAGTCACAAACACACACCATCCAATTAAAGTGGAATGGTGGCAATCCACATCCTGCTCCCCCCCAAACCAATTTTCTATCCAACTCCAAGGACCCCCACACATGTCACAGTGAGCACAACTTGACATACCTGCGACACACCTAACAGCACTTAAGCTCTATCGATTCACTCCAGGATCACCAATGCCCATAGATCTATACATACTAGATTTAGGTAGAGACCGTCACTACAACAAAAATTCCTGTGCCCAGACTCCAAGTTCTTCAACGGCCACTCCCCCATTGCGAGCTACAAAATCCAAGATCGCTCTATTCACCTTTCCCTGCGCTTTGTTAAGCCTCTCCACTGACTTCGCATTGTGCCACATTTATGCGGGACAATCTCTGACCAAACCACAACTAGCCTGGGCAAAGAAGTTAAAAGGCTCAGGATGTCATAATGGATATGCTGCGTAAGCTCCCAAAACGGCCTACAACTCAAGTCATTCCCCATGACCTGTAGAACAAGGATCTAGGGACCCTATCTAAACCAACAAAATGGGATTCCTCCAGGAGTACCCTGCATCATTCCATTCCACGCAGTGTAATCTACCTTAGACATCGCCACGACATCACGTGCAATCCCCAACTGTCTGCCGTTCAGGCAGATGTTTACCTTCTCAGCACCCTAATAAACATAAAAATAGCTCAGTATCCATACTACAGCCGGCCATCAATCTGTAAAACAAGAAATCAAAAATCCTGCAAAACACAACTAACATCAAAACGTTAACATTCTCACTACCTTGCACGCGCCCCACCCTTTTAATTTTTTCTCATAGTAAATGCGGCTGGACATAAGATCTATGGCGCCTGGATTCGCATCTACTGATCGTCTTTACCTCTTCTGAATCCAGGCTCTAACTAGACACCTCCGTTGCCCCCTCCCCCCCCCCCATCCGGAAGGAATGAGACCCGAAAAGGGAACTATTAAAGGAGATGTCCCGCGCCGAAACGGGTTTTTTTTTTTTTAACCCCCCCCCCCGTTCGGCGCGAGACAACCCCGATGCAGGGGTTAAAAAAACCACCCGCACAGCGCTTACCTGAATCCCGGCGGTCCGGCGTCTTCATACTCACCTGCTGAAGATGGCCGCCGGGATCCTCTATCTTCATGGACCGCAGGGCTTCTGTGCGGTCCATTGCCGATTCCAGCCTCCTGATTGGCTGGAATCGGCACGTGACGGGGCGGAGCTACACGGAGCTACACGGAGCCCCATAGAGAAGAGGAGAAGACCCGGACTGCGCAAGCGCGGCTAATTTGGCCATCGGAGGGCGAAAATTAGTCGGCACCATGGAGACGAGGACGCCAGCAACGGAGCAGGTAAGTATAAAACTTTTTATAACTTCTGTATGGCTCATAATTAATGCACAATGTACATTACAAAGTGCATTATTATGGCCATACAGAAGTGTATAGACCCACTTGCTGCCTCGGGACATCTCCTTTAAGTGCCAAGCTAACCAAAGCCTTGCAGCAAACGGCTATAAATTGGAATCTGGACAAAAAGGAACCATCTAAACACCTAAACAATTAACTGGACACATGAGTGCCCCTTCAGCTTGTCCAACAATGATCTGTCAACCTTTTCCCACCTGGTCCATCTTAGAACGACGAATCCATACCTCCAACCGATCTTCAAAGGGCATCACATTATCCGTACACAAATCACCTCCAATTTTTTTGCAGGGAAAAACTAATTCCCCAGACATAATACCCCAAAAAGGCCAAAGAGAAAGCTAATTTAAATAAGGCTATTTCATTAACATCGTTACAAACTTTTTTCACTACTGTGTTTGTCTGGTCCCCTTTCCCCTTTTCGGAAACCTTTCAGGGTCTGGCCTACTAAAAATTGTTTTGTCACGTCTTTGAACCACTTTAAAACCAAAAGCCAAAGCTGCTATGAAGTGATTAACTTTGGCTACAGACCAGCCTGCCATGGATGCGTTTCACAGACAATAAATTAAAGCTCGCATGTCACCAAGCGAAAATACCCAATCTTCCCATTCCCGCCAAGCTGCCTTATAAGCTGTTAAAGTTCCTGTCACCAAAGATACAAGAATCAGATGATTCACTGCTCAATGACCAATTTCCAAAGTTGTGGCGGGCACATCCTCCCCTTCTCTTCTGCTTCTAGAGGTAACAATCAAAAACGCTCCCAATGAAATTGATTTTTTACACTCGGTACATGTACCGCCACAACAGTGACAATGTTTGTAGCACCAAAAAATGCAGCAAACTTACTACCAGGGGAAAGGATGCCATTAAGTTGTTAATAGCACAACCACCCCCAAATTGTCGCAATGAAATCTAAATTTTCTGCTGCAAAACCACTCAGCCTATCCCATTACCGTGACAATAATAGGTAAAAGGTCAAGCAACACCAAATTCTTAACCAATCCTGATTCAACCCACTCATTAGGCCACTGACCGTCGCACCAGTCCTTGAAAAAATGCAGCAAACCCCAAACTGCATGCCGCATCCGTAACAAGTTTGCTGTCAAAATGATCAATTAACTTCAAAATCATTAAAGATTTTCCATTGTAATGTTCCCAAAAGGACACCCACGCCTCCAAATCTGCCTTATATTCCTTCCTCAAGTGAATGTAATGATGGGCCGCTTTTACAAATGTCAACAGAAGACTCTTCCTATGGCCATTATTTGACACGCAAAATTAAGCTTCCCCAACAGAGATTGCAAATCTCACAGTATAATCTTATTGACCTCCAGCGCCTTATTAATCTGTTGCTGCAAGAGGTGCCAATTTATTCATTGGCAACCTACACTTCAAAGTCGCCACTCATTGAACCGTTGAAAGGAGAGTTGAACATAAAGGCGAACTTGCCAGGCCTAGACATAAAAAATCATTCAGGTAATCCATTACCAAGCCAATAGCCACTAAATCTTTTACCACCCACTCCAAAAGGAGCTAAACGCCTAAAAATACGTGCAAGAAATTGAACAGCCCATTCGTAAACTTCTATCTGCAAAGTATCCCCTTTCCCACTAACATCCCAACAAACGAGTGCTTTTGGGATGTACTGGGAAAAGGCAAAAATATGACTCAATATCGATCCTTGCTAATAATGCCCCCTTTCCATATTTTCGCACTGAAGTAACTGCCACATCAAATGACATATGTACTATGGAATAAAGCTCCGAATCTATGCCGTCATTGACCGATGCACTTTATGGATATGATGAATCAGCCAAAATTTATTCTGCTTTTTTGGGGGGACTACACGAAGCAGAGAAACTATGAAATCCGAAAAAGGAAGGCCCCAACATGCGACCTAAGAGCACCTCCTTCTCCAGCTTTTTCGTGACTACTGCTGGATAAATAAGGGCAGACCAAAGGTTTGTATAGATAGTTGTATAAAGTGATTTCTAAAGCCCCATTTAGACGAGACGGCTGTCAGGCAAACATTGCCTGACACTCGTCCCCGCATTTACTAGTTCATGTGCTTTTGCACAAGAGCGAGTATCGTTGCGTCACAGCGGGGCGGCTGGAGATTTCTCTCCTCGCTCTCCCCCACCTCTCTCCATTCACTTAACACAGCGGCTGTTCAGTAATGAACGGCTGCTATTTACACTGCACGATCATCATTCAGATCATCCGTTCAGTACTGAATGGCCACTGTGTTAAGTGAATGGAGAGGGGCAGGGCAGAGCGCGGAGTGAAATCTCCTCCAGCAGCCCCACTGCTGCCCCACGCTGCTCAACCAATCAATGCAGCACTTGAGAACCAATCACAGCCATCTCATTGGTTCATCGCGCTCTGCATTGATTGGCTAAGCAGTGCTCGAGAACCAATCAGAGCCATCACTTTCTGGAAGTGGGATTTATGAATCCTGTAATCAGGAAGTGATCTTCTGTGGGTGGCCAAGGACTGCAAGAAGCGCTGTCAGAGCTCCGAAGAGAAGCGGGAGAGACCTGGAGCATACCTGTTAGGTAATGCATTCCTTATTTTTTTAATGCAATGCAGCAGGAGCTTATTTTCAGGGTAGGGTTTACATTTAAAGCCCCCCCCCCCCCCCAAAAAAAAAAATCCTGAAAAATCAGGGTAGGGCGTATTTTCAGGCTAGGTCTTTTATTCAGGGAAACAGGGTATTTAGAAATTGAACTATCTCTGGTAGTTTCACCGGCATCATCCCTTTTTCTAGCACAAGCTGATCCCCTCGCATTTCCTTTTTTGAAGCCCCGGGTTGCCCTGTGCGATGTCCTTCTACAGTGGAAGAAGATATGCTTAAATCTACAGCTTGCAGCGAATTTGCATTGCCCTTATTAAATTGCCAACACACTCCTGACTTTTGCCCCTGGCGATTGCCTGGACTTTCCAGAAGAGTGGAAACTACTGGCCGAGTTGGAAGACCCAGAGTCACCTGGAAAGGATTGCCCATATCTCACTGGAGACCTCACCCTTAACCAGGAGGCCTATCTCCTTGTGGTCCCATCGAATATTAGGCATTTTTGTTGCCTGAACTATTTGTCATACCGCAGCTAGGTTTGCCCGCTGTAAACCCAATACGCTTCCCCAATTGCATCTGCATAGCAAAAAAGGGGGGAACAATTTTCTGGCACCTTTTCCTGATAATGCAAGCAAAAATGGTGAGCTCCTGCAACCAGTTTGTAGACTGTGGGATCAAGCACAATCTTTTCTTTTCCTCCTCCTCCTTTTTGGACTGTCCTTTTTCCTTTATCCAAATTAAATTTTTCCAAAGGGAGGAGAGATAACATCTCGAAATACTCATCCCAACAAATTTTTTCCCTAACCTCCTTTCTTAAATGCGCTCTCAGCGGACCTTCGAAACACACATGTACCTCCCCCTTCACTCTGTCATCTAACCGTAACCCGTCCCTATCTTTTGCCATCTGCACCTCCACGATCCCCCCCAGATTTCTGTTGAACCTCACCTGCCACCAGACTCCCAAAAGGAACACTACCCTAACTTGTTGATGGAATTTATGGGGTCGTCCATGCCCAAATTGGAGAAGGAGCACCCCCGACACAGGTCCTCTTTCATTTCTATTTAAAAGTTTGAGCATACTACCCAAAATGTCCCTTAAATTCTCCCCACCGTTGCGCACATTTAAACTCGATGCTTCACTCACCTACTCCCAACCTAACCCGATGCCTGCGTGCGCTATATAACTATAATAATCGAAATTGTACAGACATAACATGGACATATACTCACCAGGCTGCATAGAAGCTGTGATTCCACCGCTGATCCAGAAGTTGACACCACTGTCCTCGACGACGAATCCCTCCTCCGTGTTGCGTGTTGCAAGACCAGATTATTGCAATCCGTTCCCTCTGACCCACTGACCTCCAGATCGACCCTCCTCTGGATTCCAGGCATCATCTTCTCTACTTCTTCCAATTGGGTGACAGGGAAGCTTCCCAACTGATACATCGCTAGGTGAGCTTCTACTCATCTGTCGATTGCGTTCTGATGTCAGCCAGGTACTAGGCTGACATCAGCAGCACGGAGCCTTGCCATCTAATGGGATTCCTCCCAGGCCGACTCTCCCTCCTAGCAGGTTGTGTGAGGGAGACCCTGCCCGGAGGGTCCTCGAGAGGGCTCCCCAGACAGCGGCAGAGGCCGCTCTCTCCTCGGCCTCCTCTCCCTCAGCAGCGTCAGATCGTCCACTACCACAGGTGTCCCTCCATCGTCTTCTGCTGGCAGTCAGGACCTCGGACAGTGGCAGCAGCACAAAACTGCTCTATCACAGCATCCACATCCATCAGTGAGTATGGGATCTTCTTTCTGCTTCTATTTTCCTTGCTTTCTTCCCTCCAATTGCCGTTCCTGCACTTTTGTGACTCCTCCTATCCCCCTCCTGTACATGGAAGAGTGCAAGGAAGCCTTTGCTACCCAAAAAGAACATCAAGTTAAGCATGGTTCACCCATGAACACCTTTTCACGGGATGGGCCATAAACGTCAAAATCAGCATCAGTGCAATATGCTAGATGGGTCGTGGATGATAAGAATGGAGAGTTATCTTACGGTATGCCGCAGCGGTTATCATCAACACTTTCCCAAACAGCAGTGCCTGCAGCTGTAAACTGATATTAATAAGTGGGCTGATAATTTGTCGTGACGCCAGTGCTATACAGCACAGAATTGTGAGAGAAGCGATCAGACGGAGACTGAGGGTTGTAGTAGAACCACGTGGCAACCATTTACTGAACTCCACTGGTTTATAACCTTCACACTTTCTCAGCATGCAATTATTTACAATATTTATAACTGTATAATGGCGATGAGGTGGCTGGAGTGATCGGGGAGGTGTTGGAGGTTGGCGTTTGCATAAAACTAGGCTCTGCTGCATCCTAAATAAGGAATAAACGGCCTTTAGTGAACAGGAGGCTTCTGTGTCTACAGTGACTATGGCGCTCTACATTTAACCTGTTGTGGGCTGTAGACAAATGCCTAAATCACCTCACCACAACAAGATCTTTGTGTAGGGCTTTTCTGGGTCACTACATGAGCAACCCGGGGGTAAGAAGACGAGACGCCATCTACTGGGGGATCAGTGATTATTACCTTAAAGTAATGGCGGGATATACTATTCAGTCTGAACCGTGTTTTTTAGTGTGGAGGAAAAGTAGCAAACAAAAATTGTTGTGACAGTTTTGGAAAGAGTGAACAGAGTTTATTGACTTCAGGGCAAAACGAGAGTAAATAGAAACTTACAAAACAGATGTGGAGGAAGAAAAGCGTGTAACCCAGCAAAGCAGAAAGAAAGCCTGAAGTCCAGGAAATCGCTAATGGGAAGTCCACACAGGCATGACTGCTACATCTATTGTAGAGACTGCTCAGAGTGGGGGCTTTATCAGACCTGACACCTCCCAAATGGGGAAGGATCATCAGGTAACACATTAAAACTTTCCTCCAAACTGCCCTTTCTGTACAGCTTTGTTTAGCAAAATGAACCTCAAAGAAGGGGCACGGCTTATGCAAATGTGTCCCAAAATGGTTGTTTCTGAGGGCAGATCTACAGGTCACCTCGCACAAAACGAGCCCTCACACAACCCGAAAAATAAAAAAAGTTATAGGGTTCAAAAGATGGCGGCAGAAAGCTAATTGTTGTTTCTTTAAAGGGTATTTTATTAAGTCATACTACATTAAATAAAACTATATACATTTGCTATTGCCATAATGGTACTGACCCACAGAGCATACATAATTTGTTATTGTTACTGTATCATGAACATCGTAAAAGGAAACCCCGAAAAACATGCAGGTGCATATTTTTCCATTTTGCCCCACTTAAATGACTCCAATGAAAAATACAACTTTCCTTGCAAAAAACAACAACCCCTCCTGTGGATATGTAACCAGAAGAATAAAAGAGTTAGGGCTCTCTTCCACGTGCTTGTTACCGCGATTACCGTGGCATTTTGAACACCACAGTAATCGCAGTATAATGCTCCTATTGATTTCAATGGGGCCTTGCAGACATGCACTCGAGCGAGCGCTGTCTGCTATATTTTTCCACCTTTAGCAGGACCTCATCACACATTACATCCTGCATCCGAAAGCGTAAGTAAAATCGTGGCGAAATGCAGCGATGAAACTCGCAACATTTTGCCGAGCGTATGTGTGAGTGTGGCATTATGATTCTTTAAAGGTCAGGAGAAGAAAAGAAAATGAAAAAGGGCCTCAGCAGGAAGGGGTTAAAATATGCTGAGGGAATTAAATCTTCAGCATGTCAATTGAGGGCTCCTTCACATGGATGTACTTATGTAGCATGCTCTACTTTTCTGTGCATTTGCGCACCAAGGGTACCTATACAAGTCTATGGAATGCTAACCATTTAAATTGGAGCATGATCGTCTGCCGCGCACAAATGTACATGTCCTGCGGGGGGGAAAGCACAGTGAAATACACCAAAAAAGGCTTGTTCAGGGCTCAAATACATTGCAGTGAGGTGTGCACAAAAATGCATATGCCTATGTGAAGGAGCCCTCATACTGCAGTTTTTGACAGCAGATTTCTACCTTTGTAATGCAAAAGTTGAAACCTGTGGCAAATCCGCACCAAAGTCTGCAGCCAAATCTGCACTATTAGGCCTTTTTCACGTGGGCTACAAAATTTTGCTACAAAACACATGTATGTGAAGCTCATGGTTTCCAATGGGTTCTTTCAGGCTACAAAACATTTCATGTGAAAGAACCCATTGAAAACCATGGGCTTCACATACATGCAATTTGTAGCGATGATTTTGTAGCCCGTGTGAAAGAGGCCTTAATGTGTGAATTTGGCCACTGCTGATGCAAATATGGCCTGTAGAGCGGCGGCCTAACATCCTCAATAGCTGTTTGACATCGATTTTTGCTAAACCCCGTCTCCATTGCACATCCACAGTCTAGTATAACGCTGCACAATCTAGTGTCAACACTGCCACCGGTTAGCACACAGTCTAGTGCAAATGTTGCCCATCAGTTCACAGTGAAGTCTAAATGCTGCCTCTGCTCAGCCCTTACCCTTGTGTAAACACTGCTGACTATCAGTCCAGAGGCTAGTGAAAACACCACTGCCTTTCAGTCTGCGGCCGAGTGTAAATACTGCTGCCAGTCAGTCCGCAGTCTTGTGCAAACATGGAGGTTACTAGTTGTTATCATGTTATTTGAAGGAGGAGGCTGGGTGTGATTGAGTGTGCTTTGGTGGTTGTTGGGCATGGCTACAGGCGTAGCTTTAAAATCACTTGCTCAAATATTCACTAACTTTTCAAACAACTTAAACTGCTATTTACTTTATTTACCTAAAATTATGTTTTTGGAGGCCATGCCTTAACGGATAACGGATTAGAATGCACAGCTCCGGCACTCCTGCAGACTCAGGTATTATATTAGTCTTAATAGGCAGATGGGTAGGTGCATGAAACCCTCTGCCCCAACGGCAGCTGAAAAAGAAGAATTAGGCTCCACAGTACTCTATTTCAGGCTCCATGCTCATGCAGCACGGCATGGTTCAGTCCCGTAACATGCCGCCGCCGGCCGCACTCCACATTCTCTCGGGGGAGATTCCTACCTCGGTTTCCCTGCTGAGTGGGAGCGGGACCACGAAGAGCACTTCCATTAAAGCCATGCAGCCCTCCACAGAGAAGGTGGTAAGCAGGAGGCTGCCAGGCTCCGTATGCACACCAGCCCTCCAGCACACTTCTAATATGCAGTGGTCCCCCTCCTTCTCCAGACCCTCACCTCCCAACCCACTAGCAAGGAGAAATTTCTGCTAATCTCCAACCACTGAGGATCTGGATGATAGGAACTGGAAGGCCTATCTAAAGGCCATCCCCACTAAAAAGGAGCTGGATGGCCTGTTTGCCCATTTTGAGTCTTCAACTAAGCAGGTTCTAGAGTCTCTACAGAAAGAGGTGCATCACATAGGACACAGTTTAGCAGAGACTGAGACTGAGGTCATTCAAGATCAGATATTTACATATAAATAACCATCATGTTGTCCTGCAGGGACACTCAAACCAGATAAATGATATCCTAATTGAAAACCGCCACAATATCGGCATTAGGGGGCTGAGAAGGTAGAGCCACAATTAGAAGAATGGGTGCAAAACTGTTACAGTGGTCTATTGCAACGTCCCGTGGGAAAATCTGTGGAAATAGACAGAATCCACAGATCCCTAGGCCCCAAGCCCTCAGACCCTTTCCTCGCACGTGATGTGATTTGCAGGATCCATTTTTATAAGGAGAGGGAAGCGATACTAAAAATGTTTAAAGCAAAGGGTCAGGTCAAGTTTAAAGACATTACGCTCACTGTCCTCCTGGATCCTGCCGGAAGGACTCGCCATGTCTCCAGGGCCTTTACTCGCGGCCCTAAAGGGGAAGGAAATAACATATATAGCGGACCATACACTTGTCTATGGCTCCTTTAAGAATAAAGGGAACAAAGGCCCTAATTGGCGCCTAAATTATAATTTATTAAAGGACGCGGCTTGTATGTGAGATATCAGGAAAACTATCAACAATTTCATATGGGGCTACCAATTAGACTCCATATTTGCCCACATTCAGTGGGGAGCATTAAGACATGTCCTTAGAGGGATATTCATTTCATATAGTACAATAATAAGTAAAGACAGGTAGCATGAACTTTGCCATGTGCTATAGACCCTAGGCTTACAAAGTCGGCTAACAAAGCACCTTCTATTGATGCTCTAGGGGCCGAGATATCTTCTCTCCATTACGAAATTCTAATACTCCTCAATCAAAAAACTTTATATCTTAGGGCAGGATGAGAGTGGGACACTATGAATATGGTGATAAATGTAGGAGATGGTTAGCTACAGCATTATATCCCCGTTGATCCGACTCCCATATTTTTTCCATTACCTCTCCCAAGGCCTCATGCATGCACCTCGGGGAATCCTCGAGGAGTTTTGTTCCTATTACGCTAAACTATATAATGTTTCTACTCCAACTAGCTCTTTTTGGAACAGTAATACAAAATGATATTGATCAATATTGAGAGCTTAAAGGCCCATTTACACTGGACGATTATCGCTTAAACTTCGCTCATTGGCGATCGTTTTAGCGATAATCGGTGGGTGTAAATGGGCGCGGGCACCCACATTTTGGGCTCTTTTCTCTGATTGTTATAATCAAGTGAGCTTGATTTTAGCAATCAGTTTTATCAGTCATTCTCCATGGGGGGGGGGGGGGGCAGTGCTGAGCATTGTCCCCCCCCCCCCCCTTCCACTGTGGAGAACAAAGCATCTGAGCACAGTTAATAGCCTCAGGCTATTAGCATGTGCTCAGTGAAGGCTTCATTAGCATACATAATTTGCATGTAAGTAGCTGAGAAGCTACCTAAATACCAATTATTTTTTAAGCAAAATAATCGCTCAAAGTGAGAGTTGAGCGATCTTTGTGCGATTATTTGCTCGTGTAAATGGGTCTTAACTAGAGATGAGCGAGCATACTCGTCCGAGCTTGATGCTCGTTCGAGTATTAGGGTGCTCGAGATGCTCGTTACTCGAGACGAGCACCATGCAGTACTCGTCTCGATTAAACGAGCACTGACCATTGAATTCAATGAAGCCGGCAATACAGCCGACTCCATTGAAAGCAATGGGCTGCCGGCGAGCGCAGGATGAATTTTCGGGAAGGGCTTAAAAATATAAGCCCTTACCTGAATATCATCCTAAAATGTGTAAAAAATTCATGAATGGGTGAGTGAGAGCTGCCTCTGATTGGTGAGAGCTGTGACCAATCAGAGGCAGCCCATTCAGCAGGCGGGGATTTTAAATCCCCACCTGCTGAATACTACAAAAAAGCAGTTCAGGAGAACTGCCGGCCAGACGCGGCTGAACTCCGGCTGCAGCGGAAAGGTGAGTATACATTTTTTTTTACACATTTTAGGATGATATTCAGGTAAGGGCTTATATTTTTAAGCCCTTCCCGAAAATTCATCCCGCGCTCGCTGGCAGCCCATTGCTTTCAATGGAGCCGGCTGTATTGCCGGCTCCATTGAATTCAATGGGCTAACATCATTCTTCTCGCAGAGGAGAACGATCTTTATGCTGACAGTGCGGGAGGGGGGGGTCTCACTCTTGCCACTATTGTGGCTTAATAGTGAGACCTCGGAGCCCGAAATGCAGCCCTGCATGTTGCTCCTCGCCTGCCCTATCCATTTCTGTGTTTTTTACATTACTTTGGTGATTTGATAAGATTTTCACAAATGAAAACCTTAGTGGAGCACCAGTCATATACAAAAATGCTCAAGTCGCCCATTGACTTCAATGGGGTTGTTACTCGAAACGAACTCTCGAGCATCACTGAAAGTTCGACTCGAGTAACGAGCACTCGAGCATTTTGGTGCTCGCTCATCTCTAGTCTTAACTCTCCTGGGTATTCTTCATCAGGAGTTTAGCTCAGATGAACTCGACATGGTCTTCCGGTCCTGGAAGGCTGGGAAGCATCCGGGACCTGATGGATTCACTTCTAGATTCTATAAAACATTTGGAGAGTTGATATCGGACTTAATGCTCAAGGCATTTATTGTGGTCTCCCGGGGCTGTCGCTTCCCCCCCCCCCCCCCAGGCCCTTCAAGCACACATAATTGTAATACCTAAATTAGGAAAGACTCCCCCAACCTGTAGTAATTTCTGTCCCATTTCTTTAATAAACAATATTTAAATATTCTCTTAAATGATTGCCCATCGCTTAAGTCCCTATATCCCCCACCTTATATATAAAGGTGCATTTAGACTGAAAGATGATCGCTCAAAAATCACTCAAACTATAGTTTGAGTGACAGTTTTGAGCGATCATCTTTGCATAAAGCCTGGTTTAGACACAACGATTATCGCTCAAAAAAATCTTTTAATGCGATTTTTGAGCGATAATCGTTATGTGCTTTTTACAGCGCAAGGTAATCGCTCAAACATTGAGCAATCACCTTGCGCTCCGAGCGGGGGATGCAGAAGACAAACGGGGCCACTTGTCTTCTGCATCCAGCTGTTTCCTGCTCGGAGTGCCCGGCTGTTATACAGTCGAGCGCTCCGAGCGGGTGATGCAGAACACAGCTGGACAGCTGTGTTCTTCATACCCAGCCTGTCTTCAGGGAGCAGGATACAGCTGAAACAATAGTATTAGCTCTATCCCGCTGTGAATTCCTGATAACTGATTAGCGACGGCTTAACGATGTCAGTGCAGTTAGACACAACGATTATCGCTCAAAGGATGGCTAAATCAGTCTTAACTCTTAAGTAGCTAATTAGCTCCTTAAAGAGTTATGCAGGTGGAGTGGGACATGGCTGATAACCTCGAGAACAAAGCAACTATTTTGTATATGCGGTGTCCCGCTGAGCTGCTTGTTCTGAGAAACAGCAGGAGCGCTGACAGCTTCTTTGTTCTCTGAGCTTTCAGCTGGTATCTTGCTGGGAAGTCCCACTATGTTTATTGTCTATACAAGCTAGACACCTACAGGAAATATTCCTCTTGTGTTGGAATAACACATCAATAACAATAGATAAGGATTCAGCTTTCTGCCATCCCAGACGAAGTCTATCAGTTACACTACGAACCCTTCCTCTCGATCCTTGAGTCAGAACGTAGAGAGTGGCATGGTCTTCCACTCGAATAGTTTGCAAAAAATAAAAATGGATATTCTTACTAAAATGTTATATATGTTCCAGACTATCCCCTGGGATATACCATACGCATTATTTTGAGAAGCTACAAAAGATGATGAATTTATCTGGAGGAATACCTCGCCTCATATTAAATATAGAACACTAACATGGTCTAAATTGTAGGGAGGGACTGATTTGCCCAATATAGATCTATATCTATCTGTCCTAAATTTCTTTCTGGATTCCCCAAAGATCAGGCTGGGAAAAATTTGAAATGTCAGCCTCCTTACTGACTCTTTTGCGCTCTTGGAGGAAAATTTTTAATCAGGGAAGCCTAATCTCAATACCTGGTCCCATCACACCTCTAGTGGGAAATCCTCAGCTACCCTCTGCAATGCATACTTATCTTCGATTCCTTGAGTCAGTGGAGTTCCCGAGGATACACGATGTGATGGGACCGGTAGCAGGGGAGTCTGGAGTACCAACAGGTTTTTTGCTTCAATATTTTCAGATACGCAGTTACATCAAAACCCTTATACCTAGTTCCAACCTGACAGTTGAAACTTACTCCTTTCAAAAAAAAATGTGTTTGTCCTCGGAGGCTCCTTCTCATGCGGTTTCCTTGGTTTATGGATTGCTGCTAAACAGGCAGATGAGGGATCTCCTACCCAGCTGGATTGGGTTTTGGGAGGTTGAGCTGGGTAGACCCTTTTCTGGAGAGCTTTGGCACAAATTCTATACACTGACCTTTAAAATCTCTATATCAAATAGGCTGCAGGAGCTCAACTATGAAATAGTATCGCAGTGGTATAGGACCCCTTCTAAATTACCTAAATTATTCCCATTAATTTCAGAACAGTGCTGGAGATGCTCATCATCCACGGGCACAATGCTACATATATGGTGGGAGTGCCCACTAATAGCTGGATATTTCTACACTATACCCAGCCGTAAGTGGTTCCAGAATGGTTATCACTCCAGAGATTAAACTCATTCTTTCCATGTTTCCAGGCCCGATTTCCAAGTCTAAGAAAGGCTTGTTGAGATTTTTTTTAGAATGGCTATGGATGCCATACCACACCGGTACCGATCTGATGACCTCGTTGCCAGGTACCAAATTGGTAGATATGGAAGCCCGTGATGAGGAGATTTGCTAGCAATTATATCTATCAATGGCATGAAATCACTCCATGTTATGTCAAGACACTTCTCCATGAGAACTCAATGAATTCTACTTTATTATCAACATTACCAGCTCTTATACAGAAAGAAGAGGGCGTATTCAAGAGTTACTTGGTACAAAGATTAGTGTTACATAGGTGACAAAGATCATAAGGCTTATTGACATCTACCAAATAGTCTCAAAGCTCTTAAGGCGCGTCTAAGACATGGAAATCACTGCAGTCAGGATATTGTTATCGCATTAGACACTATTTCTGCTATAGTTGTGTGTCTTCTCTGTTAACACGGCTTAGTCTTATTTAACTTTTCTGTTGACCAACTATCTTAAAATCCTAGTTACTGGCACTACAAAGCATAGGTTTTAGTCTTCTATTTAAGGGTCAATAGTCCAATACAAGGTAATAAACATACACTTATTGCATTCTGAAACTTAACACTTTATATTTCATGACAATACATGAGCATTGCAGTTCCAAGAATAGTTTGGGTAGAGGCTATGGGTTGTTTTAAATATATGGAGGAACTTAGATGCTATGACCAGGATAGACTTTCGAGATTCACCTTCCTTCCAGACATGGTTGTAGAATTGCATAATTCCCTAAAATGTAATTTTCAGATCTGATTTGCAGGGAAAGCCCACAGGTCACCTCATACTCGTATCATTCCCTTTCTCTCTTTTTTTTCTATTTCCCATTTATTTTATCTTCCTCTCATCCTAGATCTTCCCCCTTGTTCTATTACCCCAGTTTAAGGGTTAACCCTACACTGTGACCAGGGGTCACCACACTGACAGGGGTTGATATTCTAGGGGATTAACCCCACTAAAGAATGAGTCCTGCATAAAAAGCTGTACTTATTTAAGTGCGATGGCCTCCTGAAGTGCCGATTCCTGTTCATGAGGTTTGTTTGTTTACATTTTTTGAGAGCCAACTTTGACTGACAGAAATAGATGATGAATAGTTTATGCAATTTTCATTTATTGTATCTTGTATCCATGTTCATCTTGTACGTGTAACAGCTTTAAATAAAAACCTTAAACATAAAATTATGTGCTGAAAAATCATTATAAAGTGCTAACCACTAGGGGTCTCACTTCCTCCTAGCTTGCTGTCTATTGCCTTCTGACAAGTGTGTTGCTGGAGATAGGTTAATGGCATTACTGGAATTCGAGGAGGGGAATGAATTATTGTCATTGATGTCTATCAGAGCAGAGAGAAGAAGGAAGAGGGGGATGAAACACGCAGTTGTGCCTGATGGAGCTAATTGTGATTTATCTGCTGCTATTTATTCACATGTATACTGCACAGTCCTGCTGTACACTGTCCTATATAATGATGTTATATCCCTCTATGTGTTACAGACAGATTCCAGAATTTGCAGTTCTCTGCACAATCTATAGAACATAGCAGCTAAGATGCCTCAAACCAGATCTGAGAGAATTGAGAATTAGATGTACATAGTGGGGAAATGGGGAAAAATGTAGGATACAAATCATATAATAGGCAAAAAGTGTTATTCCTCAAGTACACACAATGCAGCTTATTCTAACAAGTCCGACCACTGGAACCCACAATGAGCCTGAGAATGGTGGTTCAAATTGTCAGCACTTACCTCCAGGGGTTCCAAGATGGTATCTGCTCTGATTGTATCTGGCCCATTAAATGTTCTTTTAGCCATACCTATGTACACAAACTTCCCATTCTGATGCTACCTACACTCCTCTGAGCCCCCTGCACAGTGATAGTGCCCACTTAGTGCTCCACAAAGTATTAATGCCCCCATTATGCTCACCACAAGATAATAATGCTTCCATTGTGGCCACAGTAAAAAGTCCCCTTTATGCCCCCACTAAATTATAGCTGCCCCATTTGTTAGTAATTAAGTTCCGTTTGTCCCCTCACAATAATTAATGTCCTTACTTCACTTTTATTAGACCCCCCTCCCCATCCCCTGCTTAGCTGGTTGGCACCCGGGGGCAGTCAGATGCCTAGTGGTAGAAATTGCTGTGATTTAATATAGCATAAACTGTTTACTAACCACAGGATTGGGGATAACTATAACCTGGTGGTCCGATCAGTAGGATCCCTACTTATTCTAAGAACGATTGTCCTGAAGGTCCCTATATGACTGGCATGGAGGTCGTGCATGTACACTGCCACCTCATTCATTTCATTGGGATTGCTATAGAAGGCCGAGCATTTGTACTCAGCAATTTCTGACACTCCCACTGATATGAATGGAGCAGCAGCATGCATGTGAGCGGTTGTACCCCCGCCGATCATACAGTTATAACCAATCTCGTGGAAGGGGGAGAACTTTATAGCTTGGCACAACCCCTTTTAACATGTGCGGCAGTGTCTGGTAAGTTTCTACCATTCAAGATAGGGGAAAGAGCTGCAGTATCAGACACAGCCATCCATGCAGATGAGGCTTTCCCCGAGGAAGAGATGTAGAGAAGCTAGATCTGCGATGCATTGCTTCTTTATTTAAAAGAGGTTGTCATCAAAAGACCACCCTTTTATGTAAAAACAACACATCACCCCCACACTTTGTGGCCTTAGTCTTACGAACGTTTTCACGTGCCTAATTTAGCCATGATAAAAAGACACAACCATCTAAAGCATTAGATTCCAATGCATTCATTCAGATAACCAACTTTTAGCCACATAAATACGTCACGCCGGAAATTAACTATTTTTGCCACATTTTACTTTTTTTTTTCCATGCCATGCACCCTACAGAATAACCCCTTCCCGCTCCAGGATGTACATTTACATCCTGTAGCGTCGCGGTCATTCCGAGGATTTATGCCAACTGAGGGTTTTCTGCTCTGTGGCGTATTTATGCCGTAGTCGCTCATGTTAATGGACAAGAAAATGCGAATATTGGCTGAGACTTCATCGCGGCTTTTTCCCGTTCACATGTTTTTGATACATCTTGTGTTACAAAGAAAACTATGTCTATTAACAGAAAGGGGATGTGAATCGCTCAGCAGCTCATGAATCAGCACGACTCTTCTTGGCCAGATGACTCTTCTCTGCTCATTTGCATATGGCAAGCAGAACTTTGGAACCTAATTGCTGAGGTTCCTGGACTCATTAGAAAAAGAGAGGGCATTAGAAGTGCTTGATTTTTCATCCCTTCTGGCTAGTGAAGACAGTTTTACGGGTGAGATAGTGGTGACAGGTTCCCTTTAATGACCAAATGAATACTAAAATAATGATATTTTGCTATACAATTGTCTTAGCTACATGGTAGAGTTTGAGCCTAATACACGCCAATAAAAGTGTTTAAGAGTCAAGTAACCATCACTACTGCTCTGAGTAGCTGTTACAAGGTGTTTGTAGATCTACTGCGTTGTCCTACTGAGTGAAACCACCCGGCAGGATAGACAGCTGCCACCGAGGTGAAGACTGCGCCCAGGCTGGAACTTGCTACAAAGGACGAAAGCAGGCCTGACCCTGAACACAGATGGGCTAAAATATCCCTTAACTGGAGATACCCCTGAAGGTGGAGAGATCTCTGGCTCCTAGCCTTCTCTACCTACCTGGTGAGGATAGAAATCCAGAGTCAGTTGCACCGAGCCACTCAGATATGGAGAAGTGAGGAGTGGATGTAAGGTGAGGGCAGGAGACAGTCCTATACAGAGACTACAGACAGGGAACAGACAGCAAACAAGAAACCAGCAGCAAAACACACAGAAAGCTGGATTCACCCAAAGACACACTACAATCTAGCTAGGCATACACAGGAAAGGGGTATTTTATATATACAGTGGTGCCTTGACATACGAGTTCAATCTGTTCCGAGACAGAGCTCGTAAGCCAAAAAACTCGTATGTCAAAGCACTTTTTCCCACTAAACTACATTGAAACACCATTGATGTGTTCCAATGCATTTCAATAGGGGAAACTAACTGCAAGTTAAAAAAAATTCAATACTCACCTACTGCCGGTGTTCCCCGATGATCTGCAGACTGTCGCTCCCTCCTCCACGCCGACACAGAGCATTGCTTACTGAATGCGTGGCTTGAATGCCTCGCTACCAGCAAGCTAAGCTCTGATTGGTTAACTCAGCGCCACGCCAGCCAATGAAAGCCGGCGCTGGGTTAACCAATCACAGCCATTCAATGACATCACAGACCATCATGAGGACGAAACACTGGCAGCAAGTGAGTATAGATCCTCCCCTGAGCCTCAGCTTGCGAGTTTTTAGACTTGCAAGCAGGCTTGTACCCGAGTTTTTGCTCGTAAATCAGAGCAAAAATTCGGGAGAGAGCCTGCTCACAAGTCAAAAAACTCGCAAGCTGAGGCGCTCAGATCCCGAGGTACCACTGTATATATATATATATATATATATATATATATATATGTATAAAGCTGAAAGCCCTCACTGACTCACTGACTGACTCACTGACTGACTCACTGACTGGCTGACTCGCCAAAAGTTCTCCAACTTCCCAATGTCGTAGAAACATGAAATTTGGCACAAGCATAGATTATCTCCAAAATAGGAAAAGAAATTGGGTCCCAACTCGATTATTCAATTCTAGCGCAAAAGAATTGGCGTCAAAATTTAACGTACATAATCTAAATCACTCACTTCCCAATGTCATAGAAACGGGAAATTTGGCACGAGCATTGATTATGTCATAAATAGGAAAAGTTAATGGGTCCCAACTCGATTGTTCAATTCTATGCGTAAAAGAGTTGGCGTCAAAATTTTACGTGCGGAATGTAATTTTCTCACTTTCCGGTGTCATAGAAACGTGAAATTTGGCACGAGCATTGATTATGTCATAAATAGGAAAAGCGAATGGGTCCCAACTCGATTATTCAATTCTATGCGCAAAAGAATTGGCGTCGAAATTTTACGTGCGGAATGTAATTTTCTCACTTTCCGGTGTCATAGAAACGTGAAATTTGGCACGAGTATTGATTATGTCATAAATAGGAAAAGCGAATGGGTCACAACTCCATTTTTTAATTCTAGCGCAAAAGAATTGGCGTCGAAATTTTACGTGCGGAATGTAATTTTCTCACTTTCCGGTGTCATAGAAACGGGAAATTTGGCACGAGCATTGATTATGTCATAAATAGGAAAAGCTAATGGGTCCCAATTCGATTATTCAATTCTATGCGCAAAAGAATTAGCGTCCAAATTTTACGTGCAGAATGTAATTTTCTCACTTTCCGGTGTCATAGAAACGGGAAATTTGGCACGAGCATTGATTATGTCATAAATAGGGAAAGCTAATGGGTCCCAACTCCATTATTCAATTCTATGCGCAAAAGAATTAGCGTCCAAATTTTACGTACATAATCTAAATCTCTCACTTCCCAATGTCATAGAAACATGAAATTTGGCACAAGCATTGATTGTGTCATAAATATGAAAAGTTAATGGGTCCCAACTCGATTATTCAATTCTAAGCGCAAAAGAATTAGTGTCCAAATTTTATGTACGTAATCTAATTCTCTCACTTCCTGATGTCATTTTATATGAAGGAAACGTTGCATGGTTACCTCCACATGGTGTTTCCTGGGAAACGCAGAGAACTATGCAAAATGGTGAACATATGTTTTTCCTCAGTATCTCTAAAGTAACCACGACTTCATAAGATTTTCTGTGTGAACACCAGATAAACACCAGTACCAAATTAACTCGGGCGAAGCCGGGTATATCAGCTAGTATATATATATATATATATATATATATATATATATATATATATATATATATATATATATATATATATATATACTGTCAAAAACAATCTAAAAGAAGCTGTTGTTTTGCTGCCAAACTTGGCATGCAGTTCCATCTCAGGCAGATATGATGAGAGTTGTGGTGTGATTAGATGAACAGTCTTGTCCCCTAAGACATAAAAGTGTTTCCCCCATTGGCCTATAAAAGGCTCTCAGTGGCTCCGTGTGTGTGGTAAACCCCTTCTGCTTTCCTTACAAAAAATCTGCAGCATTTACGTCCTGTATAAAAAACCCTTAGGCCTCATGTCCACGGGCGGATTTGATTTGCGGAATCAAGCCGCCCATAGGGATGCATGGGCATCCGCAAATTAATCAAAGCATACCGATTTAATTTGAGGACTTTTTGGTCCGCAAAACAAATTGCTGCATGCTCCATTTTTCTGCGAATCCCGCACTGACGGCTTTTATTGAAGTCAACGGAAGCCGTACGATTCGCGGCACTCCTGCGGAAAGTGTACTGTGCATTCACATGGCGCACCGGCACGCACCTCTTGCGCAGAAGAAAGAAGGTCGGGCTGATACAGAGAAGACCTGCACCGTATCCGGACAGGTAAGGAAATGTCCATGGCCGCGGATAAGCGGAATAGAAAATAGGAAAATAAATGTTTCATACTAATTTAAATAAAACTTCACTAGTGATTGAAAAAAGTAGAGGGGTTAATGTCACTAAGGGCCCAGTCACATGGGCTACCTCCCATCCGTGCGCTCTGTGTATTTCACGGACGGCTTACAGGCCCATTTTTCAAATGTTTATTGTTGGTCAATAGTAAAATCTGAAATACATTACAAACAAAACGCCTTTGTGACTCCTTTTTTTTTTCTTTAGGGCGGCCTCGCACGAGCACATTTGTGGCCGCAAAATCTGTGCCCACAATGCGCAATATATAGAATCCATTCACTTCACATGCTCTATTTGTCTGCGCAATTGCACATGGAAGGCTGCCATCTTCCCGAAATTGCACAGTGAACTGTGATTCCACAGGCTTAATCAAAAACACCTGGGCCTAGTGAGTCAGCTGACCTGCGTACAAGTGGGCTGCCAGGACCGCGCTGATATGAACGGTCTTGGCAGCGCAATAAAGTAAAGCAAAATGCGCCGATATAGGTGCAAAACCCTGCGATCGTGCGCCATGCATAGCGCATATACGGCCTGTGATAGCGAGCGTATATGTGCTTATGCTAGTGTGAGGCTATGAACATATAAAAACACGTACGTAATATGGATCTGTATTACGGATGTGTTTCAAAAGGCATTACATCTGTACGTCACCAGTTTTTCATCCGTATTTGCCTTTGTCTTTTTATTATTTCACATTGGGCAAAAACTGATCTATTTTTGCCTAATAGAAAAAAATATAAATATAGAGGCAAATACGCAAAAATAGATTATGCTGTATTTTAAAAAAAACGTCTGTTAAAAAATATGGCCGTGTGATTAACCCTATAGATTTACATCAGCTCTGTATTACGGCCCCTCAGCATGGACCTATAATGGAGCAAAGATTTGGAACTTTTTGGCTCATGGTATATTTTCAAAATCCCAGCAAACTGTGGGTTTTTGCCTTTTTTAGCATATTCTAGGAGGCTTCTCTATAGGAAGAAAAAGCACTAAAGAAAAACCTGAGTGACAAAAAAACTACACCAAAAAATCATCCGTTGTTTTTATATATAGAATTGCCAGGAAGCAGAAGGAGGCCGCGGGGCGCATTCACACCTCAGTGAGTGTCACATTTGTGTTGGATGTTTCCAGTGGTCATGTGACACCACAGCCCGTGAGGCTGAGCCTCTGAATCCTACCACGGATTTTCACGTGGAAGCAGCAGCGCACTGAACTCCAGTCAATGTGTTAGTCCACGCTCGGTTACCTGAAACAGTCTCCACACTAAAGCCGCATCAATAATTGGCATGTCGAGGCTATGTTCACACGGCAGAAGAGCTGCAGAATCTTCTATGGCAAATTCCGCCACAAAAGAAGTGTCAAAGTCCACGGCTTTCTAGGGCGTTTTTTGCGGATCCATGTCAATGGGCAAAATCTGCTGAATTCTGACATGGGAAATTGTGTTTCTGCTTCAAGAAAATTCCACTTGTGAATTTTGCCCATTGACAGGGCAAATTCTATGTGCGGATCAGCGCCACACCACAGCACAAAGCAGTGGATTTTTACGCGGTTTTTCCCAAGCAGAATTCGCAGTGGGATTCTGCCATGTGAATGGACTGATTCTCTTTTTCCCTGAGTTCCAAATCCACATGCAGAAAAATCTGTGGCGTTTGAACTACATTGCGGATTTCCAGAACATTCAGTAGAATGTTAAATTATTGTGGACTTTCATGGGGATTTCCTCGCAGAATCGATGCCAGAAGTGCGCTGTGTGAACGGAGCCCGACGGGTTTATTGCGATGTACACAAATATTTGCAGTTTACAAATAATAGGAAAATCTCGCCACTTCGTACTATATATGTAATGACGTAGAAGAACAGAGGAGCGACCCGATGCAACAACCTGTGACACCAGCAGCAGCCGCCGTCGGACTCTGACCGGGGAGCATATTAACACATTCTGCCGCAGTTCTCCAGCGCGGCCGATTCACCCAATCAGCTGGCTGGAATCGGCACATGTGACTACACAGCGTGCACGCGGATTGCCTGCAGCAGCCGTGTGCACTACACAGTACAGTTAAGCAGCCGTGTACTACACACTCCACTTAAGCAGCACGGGGTTAGGGTTTAGGGTTAGGTTTAGGGTTAGGTTTACGGTTAGGTTTAGGGTTAGTGTTTAGGGTTAGGGTTGGGGTTAGGGTTAAGCTTTAGGGTTAAGGTTTAGGATTAGTGTTTAGGGTTAGGTTTAGGGTTGGGGTTAGGGTTAGGTTTAGTTAACCCTAACCCTAAACCTAACCCTAAACCTAACCCCGTGCTGCTTAAGTGGAGTGTGTAGTACACGGCTGCTTAACTGTACTGTGTAGTGCACACGGCTGCTGCAGGCAATCCGCGTGCACGCTGTGTAGTCACATGTGCCGATTCCAGCCAGCTGATTGGGTGAATCGGCCGCGCTGGAGAACTGCGGCAGAATGTGTTAATATGCGACCGGGGAGCCTCGCTCTGGATCGTAGCCACGCCCCCTGAATAGGCTCTATTAGTCGCGCCGTGACAGCTCTCCGTCTGCGCTGCATGCCTGCAGTGTCATCGGGGCTTCCGAAGAGTATGCAGCGCTGAGCCATCGCTTATGTGAGTATCGGCTTGTCATCTAATGTTACGTGGGGCTGCAGGCGGCTCGGTGACCCGGGGCGTTACATGGGGCTGCAGACGGCTCGGTGACCCTGGGGGTTACATGGGGCTGCAGAACACCCCCCCCCCCCCCCCCATAAAAAAAAAAAAATCTATTCCAACTAGTACAGTATGTTGTTTTTTTTTTGTCTGCAGTTCATGAAGTTGCATGTTCTTCAGGTAGCCCCTGTCTTCTCTGACACATCCCCTTCTCTCCCTGCTCCGGTGTGAGCCTCCTCTCTCATAGGCATAGAATGAGATTTTCACTGTAAAAAAGGCTTAGAAAAAAACCCTGCAGTTTCGTCCATATTGTGTGTATTTCATATCTACAACATTCCCCATGCGTTATAAATGACAGGTCAGCCTTCTTCTGCGGTCGGCACTATTACAGTGATACAAATGTATGTAGTTGTAATGTCTTACTATCTTTGTTCAATAGAGGTAACCTTTGATTTGTGTTTTCAGAGAACCGTAAGTTTCTCCTATATTTGGGAGCCATAACCTTCTTTGTTTTTCAGTTTGCAGAACAGTGAGGCACATTTTTGGGGTACGGTCAGTGGACTTTTGAATGTTCTTGATTGTGTGCTTTGAAAGCTGAGGTGTACAGTGATCTTGGTTTTTCTTACTGTTTTTAATATGTCCGTACTTTACCATTTTCCATAGAGGACCTTTTTTTTTTTTTTTTTTTTTTTTAATTTCCTAAAATTCAGGGAGGTATAGCTAGATCTTTGTTTTCTTTGTTTGGAGTTGTGTAAGGGCATGTTATTTTACAGGATGACTTTTTCACTGGTTCCATTCTGGAGTGCATATGATTTTTGCTTTAATTCAGTTTTTTTGAGAGGCAGAATCCTCAAAATCGGCTTACTGGTAGGGTCCTTTTTAGAGATGAGCGAACCTACTCGGCCACGCCCCCTTTTACGCCGCGATTTTCGAGTACTTCCGTACTCGGGTGAAAAGATTTGGGGGGCGCCGTGGGTGAGCGGGGGGTTGCAGTGGGGGGAGAGAGAGAGGGCTCCCACCTGTTCCCCGCTCCGCCACGCCTCCTCCCGCCCCCCCGGCACCCCCGGAATCTTTTCACCCGAGTACAGAAGTACTTGAAAATCGCGGTGCTCGATCGAGTAATTACTCGAAACGAGTATACTCGCTCATCTCTAGTCCTTTTACATGGGATGGCTGTCTAATAGTCGCCCAGTAATAATGACTCCTGTGCTTCCATAGTAGTACTGATCGCTCAGTGAGTAGAGGGCGAATGGAGATTGCTCCGGCCACCCAACTCAAGTTACAGTAAACAGGCCGCCGGTCATAAGTCCAATAGTTGTTTGCTTTTTATGCCTGCAGAAAGTGAACAAATCCACAGTTCAGTCGCTGTGGGTATTTACACTGAACAATTCAGATTCTCGCTGGATCACATAAATCTGAACGACTTATTATTCAATAGAAAAGGCCAATTTGGCTTCTTTCATATAGGGTGGAAAAGTGGAAGTACACTAAACATTAAAAATCATAGACTGCCATCCCTACATGTTCTGTCAGCAACCTGCTGTATTCAGGGGAGAAGGGCGACAAAAGAAACGGGTGAAAAGTACTGGGCCATTTAAGTCTCTATCCACATTGGCTGCTAGTCAATTACTAGTGAAAATCTATTGCTTGCGGAGGAGAGCTAGCCATACAGTGCTGGACCTGGGTCCAATCAGCTACAGGCTCCTCAAAATGTAGAACTTGTACATCTGTTGGAGATTCATAATATATAAATAAATAGGCGAGTAATTCAATAGTTCCCAAAAAATAGCAGAAATAAGCTTTAAAGAGGTAAATGAAGACCCCCTCTATGGAATTCTAGTTCATTCCCACGGGTTTATATTGATGCCTTGTTCAAACACCTGAATAATGTCCAACTTATCACCCCGTTGCCATCTTCATATGCCTGTATACCAACATTCTTTGCAAAATGAGTAATATTGAAATGGCTTTCTTCTTAAGCCTACCGCCTCCTACACACAGGCGAGAATTCCACTGTGGGATTTCCTGCAGAATTTCCGCCCATGCACGCTGCCATAGGATAGCATTAGATAATGCAATCCTATGCAGACAGCCGCAATTTGAACATATGAAATTTCGTGCGGTAAACAAATTGCGGCAGGTCCTATTTCTGTGTAAGCCTCACAGAGGCCCGCATAGAAACGTCACAGCTTACGTGCCGGCTCCGCTCTGCACATGTGCCAGTTGGGCGTCAGCCGACACATAGCAGATGAGACGGCGGAGCAGGTGAGCCACGGTGGTCACTGCAGGGGCACGGCTTACTGACTCGGCCATTTGCAGGAGGCCTACGTGGCTCAAACTATTGAGGCAAAATATCCACTTCAGCTCCTCATGCAATAGTTTTTTTTATCAAGATCAGCCCTTCTGTGTCCCAAGCTAATTTAGAAAAAAACGATGTCCCCTTGGTACTTACCATTTGAAGGGTCTTGAAAGTGCAACGTCCATTCTGGTCCTAATACAACTGAGCTGTTTGGAGATGCATCTGTGAAACTGTCCCCCCCCCCCCCCCCCCCCCTCCCTGTACATTTTTAGGGTTTGCACATTGCACTACATAGACTACAGCAGAGCGTTTGCAATTAATAAATTGTCCAATCATAGAATCATAAAATCCTAGAATGTTAAAGTAGGAAAGGACCTCCAGGGTCATCGGGACCAACCCCCTGCTCAGTGCAGGATTCACTAAATCATCCCAGACAGATGTCTGTCCAGCCTTTTTGTCCTGTCAATCTTTTATTTCTTTCCATTGATGGGGTTCATAAAAATACTTTCACTCGGTAAGAAACAAACCAAAGGTACAGTTGGCACAGGGGAAAACTACTGATGCTTGCCAAAGTGAGCTGGTTATGTTCTGGAACGTCAGAGTAGCTATGTAGCAAAATGTCTTAAATTTAGGTCTTTCTATATGTATTACTAGGTTAAGTGGCAAATAACTGCACCATATCGGGGTCTTCCAGGATGGGCCACTATCTATTTACAATGTTCCTAGGCTTATGCATCATAGATGTCAGTGCACCTTGTGGTCGTCTTGTCCCCATTACTACTATTGGTACCCTCTAGTTGTTCCCTATGAACCTGTCGGGTTCATTGTTATGCCTTTTTAAGGTGCTTCTCCTGAATTTCCCATAGTTTATCGTTTTTCCCATAGTGCCAAAACTAAACCAGGATTTGTCACTGAAGACCATTCGGTTCCACTCCATATCAGTTCAATCATTCATGACACCGTTGCAAAGAGAGGTAATGTGGGTATCAAAGGCCGTACATGTAGTGGCGCTGTGCAACCAAATATTCTTCAGCCAAGTGCCTGGAAATGGTTCAGACAGACACAGGGGTGTAACGATAGCGCTTGCTGTCTCTAGATGGTGGACAACTAAACAGTTGGCGCTGCTTGGACAATCCTCTCTACTGGTGGTCTGTTGGGCATCCTGAGCCTGGTCACCTCCTAATGGTCTGGCCAGAACAGCCTAGATGTTCTTGTTTTTTTTTTCTCTATTGACACAGTCTATATTAGTAAGAGTCCATTGAGCCAGACTGTCTTTAATGCACAGAGGCTGTTGACCGCTCTGACAGAAATTCAATGAGTGCTTGGTGCACCGTTCTGGAAAGGACAGGTTTGTAGGAAGTGGCCTGTTGAGTCAACTACATTTTCCAATAATTTCTTTATTTGTGAAAAACTGGAAGTAGATGCAAAACATACAATGGGTTTGATAATGCAAAATGAAACAGTAGCTAGTGTTAATAACCCTGTGCTGGGGTTGCCAATAACTAGTGTAGAATGAAGAAGTGCTCATTGACTCAAAACAGTTTTTTTTTGTGTTGCACCAGATCTGCTGGAGCTGATTTTGGTATGTTGTGTTCTAGTATGAGGTATTCCTGTCAAAAAAGGAGCATTGCTTAATTCCCCTGAGCTGTACCCCAAACAGGATAGGGAGTGTCTGATAGATGTCATCGGTTTGGCTGATGTGATCATTACGCCATGTGTTTCCAGCCAGGTGTGCATCAGGGTATCGGTAGAAATGGCTGGTAAATCGAAAGACCATGAAAATTATTTGCATGTTTACAAAAGCTGAGCAGTAAATGTTGTGGTGGGTTTTCTGTGCATTTGGGTGTTGCATCTGAACGTCTTGACCTTCTAGGGGTAACTAGTGCTGCTGCACCTGAGTTACTCGACATCACCGGGTGCGCTTCAGTACTGGTCCTGGGGACCAACGCTGAGGAGCCACAGAGTTCTCTGGTGTGACTGAGGGGCTGTTCACACTATGATTCTCATATGTTAAATGTACACAAAGAAATATATATAGATGTTACAGCCATTGTAAGAATACCTGTAATTTTTAAAAAATGTATGCACTAAATGGATAGCCATATGGTTTTTGTATTCAAAAAGTTTGTTTTCTTAAAACTTTTCTTTTTCCTGGCTTGCCAAAACTCCTTGTTTGCATTTGACAACTATGGGCATATGGAGAACTGACTTTTTTTTAAATTAAGAAACCATTCTCAAATGACAGCAATGGGCGCTACTAATGGGTTGAATCCAGGAGTGTAACTATAGGGGATGCGGTTGCACCCGGACCTAGGAGCCTTAGGGGGCCCAGAACTATGAATAAAGCATTATAGTTGGGGGCCCTGTTACAGGTTTTGCATTGGCGCCCAGAAGCTTCAAGCTACGCCTCTAGTTCAATCCCAAGAATTATGTGACCAAATTCTTATTCAATAATGCAATGGTGTTTCATAACTTGTTAGATGTATACTAAGGCACTAACTAGTAAATCTCACAATGGTTACGGTTTACTTTTATTGTAACCTAATGTTAATGATTTCTCTGATTGTAGGAGATCCAGTGATGTTGCATCCCAACTAGATCTTTTAATCCTGCCTTTAGAACCTTACAGAATTGCTTTGAAGTCTCTAGAAAATCAGAAGAGTATGGATAGAAGGGTTAAATGCGCATGTCTTTTCACAGTTAGCATTATACAGCTGCTAAATTACAGCTGGAGCTGTATTCACAATTCTGCTGGTTGTCAATGGAAACGGTGGAAAAGCTCGTTAGACAGATTCATGACAGCTTAGACTTTTGATATCTGTGCTTATGTTCGGGTGACTTGACCTAAAATAAAAGTTGGTGGTTTTTTTTGCTTTCTTTTTTTTTCTCCACCTACCTCGATTTTTCTATTAGCTAAATAAACTATAAATACATTTTGTTTTACGTAATGGAATAACCTGCATGGTAATTCCTTAATATATACTGATTTAGAATTAATCACCCCCCCACCCCCACACATGCTGTTGCTCCTCCCCCAGTCATCACAGCCCCCCATATAACTTCTCCGCAGTCCTAATATCTATATGCTGTGGAGCCAGTGCAGGAATCAAGCCTGCACACCCCACCTCTCCTTGGGCCTAATGTTAGCCCAGCCGACAGGGTTCTATCAAAAGTCCCAATAGTGTCTCAGCAAAATGGGGATCAGATTATCTTAACTGAATACCTAGGCCTGGCCTGAAGTAACAACTGTTTCTCCGAAAATAAGACAGTGTCTTAAACCTTTTTGAACAAAAATTAATATAACTTTTTTACATGTATAGCTGCCTGGACACTATTTAAATTGACTTTTTTAATTAACTGTTAGCAGGGCTTAATTTTGGAGTAGGGCTTATATTTCAAGCATCCTCAAAAATCCTGAAAAATCATTTTGCATCCTCAAAAATTCTGGTAAATCATGCTATGTCTTATTTTCAGGGAAACGGGGTACTCTCATACTGGAAGACTTTGTGCAGGTAGTGGACTAACAAGGAGTGCTGTTACACTTCAGCTCAGAAGCCTGTATGAATGAGAATGTAGCTCTGGACTATTAGACTGCCTGTCCACGAGTATTGCATTTTACAGCACAGGATTTCCACCGCCCCCTGTCACAGGCGTTGCGGTATCTCGCAGCGAATCTCAGCCGCAGGAGCCGCCGCCCGGGAGCAGGAGCCGGCAGAAGGTTCTCCGCAGGTCAGTCTATCCGCGAGTGGAGAATCGCAATGATTCTCTGCTCGTGGACACGGGGGGTGGTGGTTTCCATAGCAACGCTATGGAAAGCTTCAGCCGGCGACTTATCGCCTGCAAAATCACTGCCGTGGACAGGGGGCCTAAAGACACTGTGATTTTCCGCAATTATATGTTCATCGCGGCATGCCGCAATTTTGTTTTCCTTATACGCGAGTGGACAATTGCGGCGGATTTCCGCTCATGTTCATTGGGCTGCGCTTTTCATTGTTATATGTAAAGCATTTTATGCATTACCCATAGGCGGATTATCGCTGCAGATAACGTAATGAGATATTGCCTGTGGACAGGAGGCTTAGACATATCTGGAGTCTGGAAGGTATTCCCCCAGATCCTGAAATGAGGAAAATTTTGCCATCCTCCAGATAAATATTGTAGAATAATGGGCTGAACTGGATGGGTGTTTGTCTTAGAAATGTATACTATTGTGTTACAGGTTAAACAGTAAGGCCCCCTGTCCACGGCCGAGGTGGAATATCGCTAGTGACATTCCGCTGTGGAGGACGAGGGGGAGCACTGACAGGCTCATCAGAGACCTATCTAATACATAGGCTCACCGTGGAGAATCGCAGCATGCCACAATTTAAATCTTATGAGCAGAGAATCGCTATGCTTCTCCGCTCGTGGACGTCTGGCTGCGCTTTCCATAGTTAAGTCTACAGAGAGCATATCATGCGAGGTCTGCGGGCAATTTATCGCGGCGAGTCTTGCAATAACAACTCGCCTGTGAACAGGGGACCTTAAAGATATGTAATGTATTTACACAGTTCACAACATTTTTTTGGAGAAAAAAATTCTATGTATCAATCCTAAAAAAAAATTGAAGGTAAGCATAGTTTTGAGACACTCGTCCATCGGGGCCAGTACTAGCTCAATACAACTGGAGAAGCCAAGAGAGGTAAAACTATTACAAGTACCTTAATATGCCAACAAAGACGCTGATGACTTGTAAGTCTTTGTTGACCTAAATTCCTGTAGCAAATCGCCTGGGGATATTGCATTAGTTATAATATATGCAGGGTACCCTGCCAAGATCCTGTACATTTTTTTAATTTATTTATTTTGGTTCTGGCAAACCTTGTTTGACTATTACAGTAAGTGCATATTAAATATATTGTGAACTTTCTATATAAAATAAACTTCTGAAACCTCATTAAAATTTAGTTGCCCTCTTAGCTCAACTGGTGAACTATATAGAAGTAAGGAGAGGCAGGATTTTATTGGGGCATTAATGGCATTTCCTAAGGTGTTGACAGGTGTGGTGTGTGTGTGTGTTCCTTTTTTTTGGCTCAAAGGAAAACTGCTAAATAAAATCCACCACTACTTCTTACTTGTGGTCTCAGCATATAGATGGGCTGGCAGCCTTATGCTGCCGAAATCGTTCATTGTAGTAGGGCCATGCTGTTCCACCGTAAACTATATGCCTTACTTCTAGAAACAAAGTGCTGGACGATTCCCTCCCTCACCACCATACTAACCAAAATTGCAAAGGCTTAAAGCCAATTTTGGAAACCTATTCGGAATAGGTAAATATCCTTTTTAGGGTTTAAAAAAAAGCCTTACCCAATGCAAATAAAATTGGAAGAGGAAGCAAAGTAAAAATATCAATGTATTCATCTCTTCATGCACTTTCTGTTTAACGTGAGCTCCAAGAGGGCCATCAAAGCTGATCTATACCTCTCCAAGAGCTGAGTCATCTAATAAATGGGCTGAAAACTACTTTGAGTTCCACTAGTCGTGTGTTCCCAGCACAGCCAGCAAAACTGCCGCAGATGGCACATAAGCTTTAGCTGACGAGGTAGCATTAACCCTAATGGCATTAGCAGTTTGGGATCCCTGACCCACCCAAGCACTCAGGCTAACCTGACTAAGTAATCTTTCCTATATATTGTGGTTGTAATTGATAAACTCTTGTCATCAAATTACCCATAACAGGATTATTAGTAGAGGAGGAGACCATTGAAAAGAGGGAGGACAGTATATGGGGAGGCAGATGTGACAAATCGGGCCGACTCTAGGTAGACCCTGGAACAGCTACGACAAAACCTAGCTGAGTACACAAAACTAGTGACCAGACTATTTGCACAGAGCATCCACACTATAGACATGACATTTACAGCAGTTATAGACCATTATGGAGGGGCCAGATATATGTACTTCAGGCCACTACACCCGTACACCCATAGACCAGGGAGTGGTGCTGGTCCTCCGCATACAATCTTCTACATGCTGAGCGGGCCTTTCAGGAGGAGATGCAAGTTCAGACCTGGACTTCCTGCCCCTGGTGCCACGCAGAACATCACCCTGAGCTTCCTCAGCACTACACTGAGCACTTCACTGCTGAGGGAGGTCAGTGCTGCTGAGGAGAGAGTGGGAGCAGAGGAGGCTGCGTTACAGGGTCACTCCGCCTCAGCTGAACTCCACTGCATGTGATGGCTCCTCCAGGCATGTCCCCTGGAAGATCCACAGCAGGAACTAGGGGGTTCCTAGAAGGACTCCTAACACAGATTTGAAGGGTGAAATTTCCAAGACTTGGGCAGCCTTGCCCAACAAGCACATGTAAGGCTGTTCCGAGGTACCAAGAGCTTCAGCCGTAGGATCTCCAGACACACCAGCTGCTCATCCAGCTAAGCGCCCCCCTACCCTTTTGAAGTGACTAAATAAGATTCTTTCAGATGTGTCGATTATTCAAAAAAATTGGGCAAACAAGCAAGAGTCAACGATAATCACCTGGTCTAAGCGCAAGACTGAACAACAAACAATGCCCTTTTTTGCTGTGTTTTTCTTTACTCGTGCATTTTATGCAGGTATGAAAATCATGGTTGGCCTGTCCGCTTTAAACCACAATCATTCAGTCCCTCTGAGCACATGCAGTGGCTGAGCACGAGTTCAAACAAGTTAGCAGCTATGTCATTCACTCGTTCAAACGAGATTCGGCGCATCTAAAAGTATCACTAAAGTTGTTAAAGTCCTCATTCTCTCTGCGCTTGTGGCAACGTGCCGCTAACTGATCTGGGTCAAAAGGAACGCTTCAACCCTTGTGGAACATTAAATCAAATAACCTGCTCTGGCTACCCATCCACTTACTGTAACCCCATTCCACCAAACCCTGCTAACCCCTGACCATGCTGCACCCTTGCCCTGTGCCCCTTCACCTAACACAAGGTGGATACTTGCATTCGGGCTTTTTTTATTATTTGTATAAATGTTCAAGTTGGGAGTTGGATTTCGTGGTGACAATCCGCCGTGTGAGCGCACCTTTACGGGGATTGCGTTACATGTTTTCCTGCTGTTGTATTTCACTTCTTCTGATTGGTGTTCTTGTACACTTGGATGTTCGGTTTGTTCCCCTGCTGGGAAATTCAATATTAACTGTATTGTTTTCATCTAATGCTGTAAGATTACAGAGGTGCTTGTTTGGGTGGCATTAGCTACCTGCATCCATAAGGTGTTAGGACAGGCTGCGCCTCTGCTTCAGTTTTTCACCTGGTTTAAGGAGGAACAAACTGGTTGGAGGAGTTTCACATGTTTTGCAGTTGAGTTTTTATGATTAACTGAGCAAGAACAATTGCAGAGTTAATTAGGATTTTGAACTGGTTTTAGACAATACTTGGGCGAGGAACAAGCATCTAAATGAGAACTGGTGTAATGACTGTTGCACTCTTACTATATGTGTACTTTCGCCTCAAATTTGGGCAGTCAACCAGAGACTAATCACCACTAAATAAGTGGAAATCTTTAGACTGCCTATCCACGGCCTAGGCAGAATATCGCTAGTAATATTCTGCATCAGGGGAGAGAACTGACAGGTCTCCCTGGTGAGCCTATCTAATAGGCTCACCGTAGCAAATCGCAGCATGCCGCGATGTGAATCCTGTTACCGCCGCGGGTAACGCAATGACAACTCGCCCATGGACAGGCAGCCAAAGTAAATTAGGCTAATGTGAAAATTGTTTATTCCATGGCGTTGATCTGTTATATGGCTCGAAAAATTCTCAGAAAATGGGACAAACTTTCACAGAGACTTCTTGTAACTTGATAAGGGTAAATAGTCTAGAGCAGTGGTTCCCAAACTTTCTCAGCCATGGAACTCTTTTGAAGAAAGCTTTTCGTGGAGCCGCAAGGTGTGGTCAGGAGAGGGGTTGAGGCATGGCTTATCACGACATGTAATTTTTACCTCTGTCGTTCTAAAGAGGACAGGGCCATTAAAAAATGTCTGGGAGTAATGCTGGATGGGCTATTGATGTACATTATATTTAAATTACCATACTATGGAATTAAATCCCGCACCATATGTTAATATCCGCATGGGTTTTGTGCACATTTTTTCCGTGTGGATGAAAATTCCAAAATCTCATCCACTTTGCTGCTACAGCTACTGTGAACTCCACAGCAAATCCGCCCCATGTAGTAATGTTGACTCCCAATATTGGTGGCCCCAGTAGGAATAGTGACACCACAGTAGCCACATTAATATTCACCCCAACCTATATACTTACCAGGTCCTTGCCGTCACTCTTCTACTGCTCAGTGCTGCTGATCTCTGGTGCACACTGACAGCAGTGTGTGCACCTGGAACGCTTGTTCTTCAGTTGCCTCACCAGTTCCAGGCCCTATTTTTGACCTGACCAAGATGGCTGCAGCAATTTTGAGTAGTGAATTGGAGCTGTGTTATGGTGCATGAGCTGTCTAACGCTATCAGTGCACTGTAGGAAATTGGGTATCCTGAATATTGAAGGGCCAAAAAAAGGCATCTAGAAACAGTGGATCGTAGAGGAGACGTAGTAGTACCTCAGACAATCTATCTCCTGCCCCTCCAGGTCAGGGACAGAGCCTTTTTTCCCCCCTAAAACTGGGCGGGGGGGGGGGGGTCCTTTTAAGGGTCTGTCTAATGCCCAACATGTTTCAGGCCTTTTGGAGGTCCTAAACAAAGGATCACCTCTGTTAACTTAGATTTCACTAATAGTGCATGTAATAACTGTTGAACTCTTCCTTGGGGCTCTTAGGGCCCATTTACACTGGACGATTATCGCTAAAACTTCGCTCATCGGTGATTGTTTTATCGATAATCAGTGCATGTAAATGGGCGCAGAGCACCTGCATTTCGGGCTCTTTTCGCTGATCGTTAAAATCAAGTGAGCTTGATTTTAGCTATCAGTTTTATCAGACGTTCTCCACTGGGGAGGGGGGGGGCGGGGTGAGGGGGCTGATAGCATTGTTTCCCCCTGGAGAACAAGGGGGGCCCATACATAATTGGCATTTAAGTAGAGAAGCTACTTAAATACCAATTATTTTTTTAAGCAGAATAATCGCTCACTGTCGTTTTGAGCGGTTATCTGCCCGTGTAAATGGGCCTTTACACTCTACGATTTTTAGCATTCAAAAAACTTGGCTTGTGTGAATTTGAACAATAATAGCCATATTGACACTGAACTAACGAACAATACTTACTATTACAATACTGTTCACTTATTTGACCACTTTGTGCAAACCTAAAAATCATTGTTCGCTCGTTCCCTAATAATTCAGTTTAAATGGCAATTGTTTAAATTGGCGAATGTGAACGACCGAGGGAGCCAATGATGTATCTGTAGAAATGGGCTGCACTAGCGAACTCTGACCTCCTTTTGCTTGTATGCTCGTTCAAGCAAGAAATTGGTTCCTCTAAACGGATCCTGAATCAAATGTCTATTAGCAGATTCAGGACACCTTCCAGCTACAGTAGCTGTGGATGGTCTCCTTATCTAAAGACTGATAACACTGTTTGGTTAGCTAAATGTTTTTTAGCTTTTGTTCTCTGGCTCTTGGTGGAACTCAGGGGTGTATTTTGCATTTCGGTCTAGTATTCCAGTGAATTATCTTGAATACAAGCATAGTTAAAGGGGTTTTCCAGGACATTTACTATTGATGACCTGTTCTCAGGATGGGTTCCAGTAATTGATCAACTGGGAGTCGACTGTTCTTGAACTCCCCCCCCCCCCCCCCCTCCTCCTACAAATCAGCTTAACTTTGGGCTCGTGTCAGTGTAGACACTGCTAAAATCCAATAGTGCCATCATTGCAGCAGCCTAGTTTGGTAGTGCAGGCGCAGCTTCCATTGAACTATATTCAAGCCTCTCCATCGGCAACTAGTAACCGGCCCAAAGCCCATTGTATGCTTGAGATGATGATCTATCAAAGACTGAACGTTCGTGAATAAGCTGCCAGACTGCCCTTCCATTAGAACAAGGGGTCCAGCATGCTGCAATCAATCATGCCTAGTCTTTCTTTCCACAGTCTTCTGCCATCGTAGAATGGTAAGCCACCCTCCATACACATGAATGTTAAGCCAAATGATGTCAATATTGACGGGTTTGACTTGATGTCGTGTTTTTATTCTTGGGGGGGGGGGGGGGGTTTGGCAAGCTGAAAAGTAGACTATTTCTGGTATAACGTTTGTGAAGACCCGCCTGAAATGCAACAGGAAAACATGAATGATAGACATTTCACCTTTACACTATAAATTTTACATTTTTCTTGCAAATCTTTTGTGTTTTTTAGAAATGTGTGTTGCGTCAGAGTCTGAGATTTTCACCATGGGATTGTGGTCGATTAGCGTCGGAGCTTTTGGCGCGACAGTAGCTGCGATTCTTCTGGCCAACACGGACTACTTCCTCCCTACAACGGACAAGGCTACCTTGGAATATTTAGAAGACACAGAACTGCGGCCAATATCAGATGGTAAACGTGTTATGTACTAATACCAATAATGAGATTGTTAGTCAGTCTAGTTGTAAAATCTGTCAGCAACTCTTAATGTTTTGTTTTAGTAAATCCTTTGATGCCCAACAAATAACTTCTGTAGAGGAAATTTTCTTAAAAATTTGCTTTGTCTTTCCTCTTTCTCCAGAAAATGTATTCTCATTCTCTAGGAAGTATGATCCTGCACTGTAGATTCGGTAATTCCAGTAACTGCAATGGTAGAACTCAGCATGCCAGTTATCAGTAGCAAGATCTCAAAAGACCTTTAAATCCCCTTCCTGATACATGGTGTAGATGTATGGCACAGGCTGAGGATTTGAGCCTGCCTCGTACTTAATTCCAATCCTGGCTGTCTAATCCCTCAGTAGTGACTGTAGCATCTTGGTGAAGAGACAAAGGGAAGGTGCTCCCTCTGGTACAGGCTTGGCCACCATGAGATTTCTGAATAGTTGTCCTGGTAGCCCCGGACTTCACAATGTCCTCTACACTGCCACCCACAGAAAGCTATTGGGTACTGCCAGAGGCAGGGCCTGGCGGCCCATTTACACGCCAGGCTCTTTCAAACTGTTGAAAGTTTTAGCGCTCTTTTTGCATAGAGTGTTAATGGCCGTTAACACTATCATCTTCGTTTGCATATAAAAAGGCCTCCACAAGCTGTTTTAATCACAGGCTGGGGTCTGCAACCTCATGCCCAGCTTTGTGCACAGCTGCATTGTTCACGCTGCTCCTGGCAGATTACAATGTAATCTCCCCACGGAGATAACAGCCTGAGGTCTACTGATGGATAACTGTGTCTGCTGTATCTCAAGTAGCTGAACAATAGATTTTAAGTTCACCTAAAATCATTGGTCAAACGAAAAGTGCACGGTGCTCACGTTTACATGTAACTATTATCGCTCAAATTCGGTTGCTTGAATGAATTTTGAGTGATCATTATCGTTGTGTGTAAATGGTCCTTCATAAACAAAAATTACAGGCATAATACATAGCAATATAAAAGTACTGCATTGTATCATAACAATGGCATGTTAAAGTCATTTGTAGAGCTAAAATATAACGTTCAAAAAAATGGGGTGGGAAGGGTTTTTTTTTTTCTATGGCATTCACTGTGTAGGAAAAACATGATATTATAAATTGTGTGAGCTTTCATGTGTCAGTGATACACCCCTTTTTTTTTTTTTTTTTTTTTGCCTATCTTCCCAAAAATGGAATAAAGAGCCCTTTATACCCCAAAATGGTCCTGATAAAAACTACAGGTTGCCCATAAAATACAAGCCCACGAAACAGCTCCAGTTATGGAATAAATTAAAAAAATAGCTTGTTGCTTCATTTTATAACCCAGTGGGCTTCTTCCTTTTCCTTTTTTTTTTTTCTTTAATGACCTAAAACGTGGTATTGCTGTAATTCTACTGACTTGCAACATGATTAACATGTAATTTTTACTGCACAGTGAGCTCAGTAAAATTGCAGCCCAAAAAGCAATGGGCCACTTAATTCTAATGCATTACGTGGTGCAATAAATGGTGCAGTTAAAACAAAAATGCAGCTCTTCCTCAAACACAAGCCCTGCTACAGATACAGTGACTGAAAGATGAGTTAAGCTCTTAGAAGTCGGGAACGAAAAACGCAGGAACCAAAAGTGTCTACAACAGGACAGGGTTAATAAAACGGCTTACTTGGTACTTAAAGGTGTTTTGCCACTTTTTTACGATTGATGACCTACCATCGGGAAAGATCATCAATGGCAAACTGGTTGGGATACCCCGCCAATCTACTGATTGCCCAACCCTCTGGCAGTGCATCAGTGCTGGACGTTTGCGTCGCTTGTCAGGGCCAGATGTGTAATGGACGATTTCACTCCCACTGTTAAACCGCAGGCTGCCATACGGTAGCAATCCAGTAGCACTTTGTGATAGAGAGCCCCCTCCCTCGGTAAAACAACTTGAATGCTGCAGTCCATGCTGACAGAAACCTCTACCGGGTTAATGCAGATCCCAGCCATTTAAGTTGCTATTGTGGGACGTCAGATGTAACTTATAAAGTGGGGGCACAGCTGCTTGTATAGTATTGTTCTCACCAGAGGGGAGGGCACTATTGTATAGAGAGAGCACACACTGAGTTAACTATGATAAATAAACTCTTACTACCTTTTTGTAACAGAATCCAGGACGATTAAAGCAAAAGCCCTCTGGGAGGAGAGCGGAGCCGTGATCATGGCCGTGCGTAGGCCTGGATGTTTCCTATGCAGAGAGGTAACCCCCCAACTATATTGTCTGTCATGTCTCTAGGGGTCTAGATATTGAGTTGGATAAAAAAATGCAATAGAAACTACAAGAGAAGATGATCCCTCTCCTCATCCATCAACTGAAAGGGAAGAAAAAAAGATGATGCCAATAAAACTGATATTTTGCCACAGAAAAACCCAAGCCATCAGTTTTATTGGCATCATTTTGCAGTACATATGGCTTTTCTGATTGCTTTTACTATATTGTTTGGGAAGGAGGGGGAATGAAAAAAATTAACTTTTTTTTTTTTTTTTAATGCAGGATAAGCATTGTGTTCAACTTATTGTACAGGTCGTTTTTCTACAAATGGGGAATTATTACACTTTTTTTTTATTTTTTTTTTTTATAATCTCCCTGTAGGGAACTTGAAACAGGCTATGATCACTATGCTAATGAAAGGCAGTACCTTTCTACTGTAATGCATTATCGCTCACAATGGAGATCACAGGCCACGGCAGGCTTGGACAGCAGTGTCTGGTTGCCATACAAACCAACAGCCTTCCACCATTGCAGCGCAGAGTGCTGATGCCATCAGAGGGAGTGCACTGCCTCTGAACGCTTTACATGCGGCGATGTACATTGATTGCAGTATGTAAGGGGGATAAGAGCGGGAATCGCTGTTCTCCTCAATCCCTGGTGTTGCATAAGAAGGCCAGCTAGCTGTCACAGCCGGCTCCCACAGCATCATGGCTTTGCTCACTTCTGAGGCTGTGTTATTCACAGGATGTAAGGCACCAAGGTCTAGATACAACTGCTGCCTTAGCATCCCCTACAGCAATGTCCCTGAAGTGAATAAATGGGAGTGAGTCATCACTCCTTAAGGAGAGCACCTAGGAGGTGAGTGAGGAGACTTATAAGGCCATGCATGCGCCTCTGGGAAATATATGCAAATAAGGAAGATGGAACAATATCTCTGCAGCGCCAGCTATTGGATGGCGTAAAAAAGAAAAATAGGCAGCAGAGTCCAGATCTTCAGGTGCAATAAAGACTTATATTTCCATCAGAACATCACATCATCATGAAATACAGCGACGTTTCGACCGTTACATAGATGGTCTTTGTCAAGCTTGACAAAGACCATCTATGTAACGGTTGAAACGTCGCTGTATTTCATGATGTGATGTTCTGATGGAAATATAAGTCTTTATTGCACCTGAAGATCTGGACTCTGCTGCCTATTTTTCTTTTTTACTCTGTCTGAATCTATGGGATTAGGATTCAATCCCAGTTAGGCGTGCAGGACACTACATGTGGAAGAAACACCCCCCTTATGGGTTATGGTGAGTGCTGCTGAAAAGAATTTTCCTTTATCTACCTATTGGATGGCAGCCTTCCAGCATTCCTGCAAATCAATGTCCTACCCTTTTTATAAAAGTCTCTACAACCATGATTGGGAATTAAAAATCAAGCCAGAATCCATACAGACAGCTGTTTTGGGAAGTCTGGTATGTAAATGGAACACATTTTTTATTAAGTATGCTATACGCTTATTCCTGTGTAGTCCTAAGTAACCTGACAAAACTCTCTCGTACCTCAATTAACTGAACTTCTGTGTGTGACAGGTCTTTCTCTTTAGTGTTTTTTTTTTTTTTTTTTTCTTAGTTTAACTTGGATGATTGGGTATACAAATATCTGAAGGGCTGTCACACTGCAGAGGGATCAGCCCTATTCTCATTTGCACAAGGAAAGACTAGAAGCAATGGGATGAAACTGAAAGGGAGAAGACACAAATTAGATATTAGAAAAAACTTTCTGACAGTGAGGGTGATCAATGAGTGGAACAGGTTACCACGGGAGGTGGTGAGTTCTCCTTCAATGGAAGTGTTCAAACAAAGGCTGGACAAATCTGTCTAGGATGATTAAGTAAATTGTGCACTGAGCAGGAGGTTGGACCCGATGACCCTGGAGGTCCCTTCCAACTCTACCATTCTATGGTTGTATAAGTTGCAAAGATCTGAAGTGTTTTCTTTCAATTCCTGAGACTAGGTAGACAGTAAAGCATGTTGGAGGACTTTTCATGTTGAGAAGTGAAGCAATGTAATTAGAGTAAAATGTTGGCATGAACTTTAGCACCTAACCAAGAGCGGTATTAGATGTGTTACTAGTGGTTCTATGCAGTATGTGCATGTAGGCCAGCTTCGGGTAACGTAGGTCACTCTATTGCAGGAGGCCTCGGAGATATCCCAACTGAAGCCAGAGCTGGACCAGCTGGGAGTCCCGCTCTACGGTGTGGTGAAGGAGAAGATTGGAACTGAAATTGAGGACTTCCAGCCTTACTTCAAAGGAGATCTTTTTCTTGATGAGAAGGTACTGCTGTTCCTGCTGTTTTCCTACTCTTGTGTGCTCTTTATCGTGAGGGGCCTCACATTTGCAGTCAAACAAAAGATTGTCTTACAGACCATCCAGGTCCCTGTACTCCATGAGCCAAAGTAGACAGTAAATAACTGCTCTCACTCTGGAAGACTTGAACAAGCGATGTATTATATGGAAAGCCACTCATTGGCGGCTTCTATTAGGCCCAGTTCACATCTGCACCGGGGCTCCAGGTGATTTCGGTTTGACTACATCCTTGGGGCTGAAGAAGGAAAAATACTGGAAACGGCACTTGCCTTAGCCAAACTGCATCTGTTGACTGACTAGGTTCTTTCGACATTTTACTGGATGAAGCCGCACCATATGCTGCATTATTTCATCTGGCATTTTATACTATATCTGTGCTGGAGGCTCCAAATGGAACCTCATTGTGGATATGAATATGCCTTTAGGGGTTTTTGTCATTTTGCGCAAATGCTCAGCATATAAACTGGGTAAGCATCTGGAGCATACACTGAATGATTTTGTATGTATGGGGCCACATGTGTGCTGCTTATTTTTTTTGCAATCTCAGTGTGTATTTTTTTTTTTTGTATAGGAAAGTGTAGTCTCCTGGCTGATGTCGCCCACATCGTGCATTGCTCAGTGTAGAGCCTGATGTCCTGGACATTGGTGTGGGATTGGCACATGTGCAGAGCTGTGGGCACTCATCTGGCTCCTTTATGCATGCGCTGCTCCCACTCTGACTTCTGGGACATCTGTGTCTAGACCAGCCTGTAGGTGACACCATCGACATCCCTCAAAAACGGGAGGGCTGTATTGCACTCAACACCCTGTGGCTCTTGTGGTCTGGGGACACCATTGGAGCTTTGTAACCTAATTAACATACAGCCTGAGACATTTTTTAAAAGTTTCATTTTTAAAAGCTACAGATGTAAATTTTTCTTTAGCTCGACTCTTAAGATCCATGTACACGGGACGAGCTGTCGGCAAACTGTGCCCGATACTCATCCCAGTGATACTTGCTGCTGCACTGTTACACAAGAGTATCGTTGGCATCGCTCAATGCTGCCGGCATGGAGGTGGAGTGGCCAGGGAGTGTTCACCGCTTGTCGGCTTGCAGACAGTCGTTCAAAAGTGACCGGCCACTGTGTACACTGTACGGCTCATCACTCCATTTTCTGCTTGTAGAAACTGAACGGCTGAACAATTCTTGTCCAGTTGCTACATGGGTTTACATGGGCCAAAAATTGTTCAATTTACCACAGAAGTGCAGGGATGTGAACTATCCGAACGATAATCATCCCATGTAATAGGATCATTAATGTGACCTGCTATCAGGGTGGTTTATTTACTTTGCATTGCTTTACAATGGGTTTTGTGTTAAGAGAATAGCTAGAATTTTCTGCTTATATAAGGGAACGCTGTGTTGTGATATTGCAAACCAGTAAAGTTTTACTGCATAAGTACAATGTGCTGACGGGACATAATGTATACGTTTAGTAAGCTATCCTACTGACTGATAACATGCTG